>NC_079552.1:13102735-13727735 GCF_015846415.1 Triplophysa dalaica
TATGTTCTCTTGGTGTGATGCTGGAATAATGCTACAAACACTACAAAAAGGATTTCACCCATTGGAAAACTTTGGATAAAATTGGTTCAACTTTCTGGATTTAAACCACACCCCATATGTTTTCAATTTAAAATCTATTTCAGTGTAAACAAGATCTTCAAAATATAGTCAAATAGCAAGAATAGCCCATAATATCAAAAAGCTTTTCAAAATGCTACTGCGTTTTAATTTCTATTGTCAGGTATAATAACAGCCATTGTTTTTGTGATGCAGCTTTGCTAAAGGTGAAAGCATCTAACGGAGAATGTGCTACGGAAAATCAGCTTGTGAAAACTGCCTGCCTGCCTACAGAACCTTTTGCGGATGGATCAGAATGTAGTATCTCCGGATGGGGAGCCACAGAGACCTGTATGTTTCTCAACATTTGTTTTTGGCCATTAAATGCTTATTCATTTTTTTTCACTCCAACCAAAATTATTTCCCAAGCACTGAAATTAAACACATCCATTCTTTCCCTCATTCTCTCTAGTGGAACATGGCTCCGGTCATTTGCTTGATGCACAGGTTTTACTCATCTCTCAGGAGGCTTGTTCAACCAATAAAGATTATGCAGCTGTTTTAGACAGTGGCATGTTTTGCGCTGGCCATCTCAAGGGAGGAGTAGACTCCTGTCAGGTGAGTTAAATAAGGGTAGAGTGGCATCTTTTAGTCATGCTGTTAAAGTGACAGTGTACCCAGATATAAAGAAATAAATCAACTTCTGTTATGTAAATAAGGGTGAATACATGATGACAGAATTTTCCTTTAATCCTTGAAGTGTTCCTTTAATGCTGACATTGCTGACATTTAATAAATTGATGTTCATTTTATAATGAAGGTTAAGTTTTGAAGAAGCCGGTTCTGCTGGATAAAGAATTAAAAAAAACTACAGGAGGAAAAGAAAAAAGTTGAATGACAAATAATGATGTAGTTGATTCATACAATCTTTCTGTTTTTCTCTGGCAGGGGGACTCTGGGGGACCTCTCACGTGTGAGAGGAATCAAACACACTTTGTTTATGGTATAGTGAGCTGGGGGGACAGTTGTGGGGAGATGGGCAAGCCTGGCGTCTATACCCGAGTCACAAAATATGTGGACTGGATCAACACAAAAATTGCTCAAAACTAGGCGGAATCAATTTATAATTACCTACTGCAACATTTGAGATATTTCTAATAATGATTGAATATTTCATTCATCTGATTCATCTTTTTGCCATCATTGAATATGTTTTCTTATCTCGTAAGGTAAATAATTAACACAATTGCACAAATGCACAACCCTATTCTTTGAATTTACAGTAAACTATTTGTAGCTACTATTCAAATGTTTCCCTGATCTGCTTGATACGTATAGAAAAATATTGTTTAATGATGAAATGATGATCATTAATGAAAACAGTTAATTTTAATGGTTGGTTTAGAGTGCTGTTCAAATAACTCAATTGTTATCTTCTGATATGCAAAAAAAGAGAAAATGTTACAACATAGCTGAAGCTGAATTAATCAAATAGCACTTGTTATATAAGTCTATGTTAAATCTTACAAACTTCTGCTATGTATTAAAGGTATGACCCTTGTAGCTTGTAACATTTTTACTAGGTGGCTAATTTCAACAGCGTTTGGATTTATTTGATGGTTAGGTTTATGGCTGGGACTTCATTATTGAGTATTTTATTCAAGTGTATGAATTCACACAAATTCACCACCTCAGAAAATAGTCACCATATCCTGTGGGATCAGCTTGCATGATCCATGTAGGGTTTTTTAAAATACTTATGATTGAAAGATCCTAAAAGGGTTTTGAATTAGTCCCTTGAAGATCATGACCAGGGCACAAAGCCAGATGTAAAGGGTCTGTAAATGTCCCAGCACGGAATGAGTACAGTGGTGTCGTGTTATCCACTACTGCAAATGTCACCAAACCTCGAGGAAAGCTGCAGAGGATCCCTATCCGGCGGAAATCTGCTAAGACGGATAAAGGATGTGGGGTACCTCCGTGCCACGCAGTGTAGTCTCCATAAAAGTACTCAAGACACCAGGAGTGGCAGCTCAACCAGCAGTCCTCCTTTTGAGCTTTTCTTGGAATAGAGGGGTAGGTGAGACCCAGCTCCCAATAGATCTTCTCACCGACATCGACCTCCCAGTAATGGTGTCCAGAGTTCCAGCTCTGAACACTGAGGACATTAAGGGTGGTGTCAAAGCATCCCTCGTGTTCAGGGACATCCTTCCTTACATTAGTGTAAGTGACAACGGTCGCCTGCAGAAGCGATAATCAGCTTTGGGTGGGCAGTGGTTGGATCCAAGATCACTTCTGTGGAATCTGCAAAATTCAGAAGGGCATTGTTGGCTAGGCCCAGTAACTGATCTGCCCTTGCCTCATCAAGTTTTACAAGACCAGGGTCTGTCGCTGTTAGCAATTCCAGCACCCTGCAATAAAATGGAGATCAGCACAGCAAATAACATCTTACACCCTATATTAAAAGGATATTGCCTTTACGTTCTTCAAATAATCTGTGGATTTTCTTGAATAATCTATATATTATTCACAATTAGTCTGAGACCACAAGCCAACAATAGTATGAAACATAACAGAGTTCTTATGATTACATATGTAAATACTTTAAATAGATGTTATAAATAGTTGGCTATCATGATTTCTACAAGATTGCGATATCAAGGCAAGCATGCTTTGTATTAAAACAATTCATTCCTTAAAGGCACAGTTAACTAATAATAGTACTGAAAAAAATCATGCAGAAATAACTTGCTTGACAACCATGGTCACCACTTACCTTCGAAGTATGGAAAAGCACAGCTTGCAAATAAAAGCAAACAACTTTTTGCGTTCCACAAAACAAATTTTGGGTACAAGGGATTCACAAGGCTTAAGACTTGTAATTATTGTGTGAACTATTCTTTTAAGAGGGCTTAAATATACATAGGCCTACCTGTCATCATATATTGTGACCTACATAAGAAAACTAGGTAAAAAAGTAACTTGAAGTGTTACAATATTTGTTTCAATATTTTTTACAATAAATTACATTTATTATGATATTAATTAATGAAAACAATGGACTAATGCATTATGCTTTTCTGAAAGCTCACCTTTTTCCCAGGCTCTTTGCCATTGTCCATCGACTCTTAATTTATCTGGAATTCGATGTCTTTGAGAAGGACACAGATTTGAGGGAAATGAGTACATGGTTAGGTTAATTTATTATCCTAAATACATCCATACAATTAAAAAATGCTTCAAATAATATAATTTATTGTCTGCACAATAATGAAAAATTGATCATATTATCTTTGGTTAAAGGAATAGTTTGCCAAAAAATGAAAATTATGTCATGAATTATTCACCCTCAAGTTGTGCCCCAGAAACCTCATTTGCTAAATAACATTCTTCCAAATATGTTTAACCAAATTAAGAAACTTAAGGATAAGTAAATCATGACATAATTTTCATTCTTGGGTGGAGTATCCCAGAGCAGCAGCAATGCTGATAGGCCAATGTCTACAGTATAGGAACAAAAAATGACTTACTTTAATTTCATTTTGCTTGCCATTCAGTTCCTTCTGTCTACATTTGATCACCTCGCTTTGCTTCACCAGACGATCCTGAACATTTTGCTGCTTTATGTCTTATTTGGAAAGAAAAAAACAACTCTGGACTTTCGTGTCAGCTACCAAAACTGGGTTGTCAGTCTGTCAGTCTATTCTGTGAAGGACATCCTTATGGTCCTCACACACAAAGCCTTTGGAGTCATTTGCAACTCAGTAGATCTCCCATCAGAGAGAGAAGGTTTAAAGGCCTCATGCTTCACAGAGAGTGAAAGCAGATCACATGGGTGGGTCCTGCCACTGAATAGTATCACCTTGACCTATCGCCATAACGCATATGTCCCTTCAGTGCTCGCCACCTGTGACACTGCAATCTCATACCAGTTCCTCTCCCAGCTATTTTAAGAGGTGGTATTTAAAGAAGAGAATAGTGAGACATTTACCCCAATGGATTTTGTAACAATCGGCCTTTGTAATGCCATGTGGCTATTAATGCTATTTTCAGTGAAGTTTAAGTGGATTCTGGGTAACGCAGGAATGAGAAGGTCAGTGAGGGCCTTTGGCTCAGCACACAGGAGAGCCTGAATTCCAGGACAGTGGCAAGAAGAAAACTGGATTAAAATGAACAAAAACAAAGAAAACTGAACGCAAACAGTAAAATTGTATAAGTTTCTCAATAGAAAATCTAACAGAGCACAAAGCAATCCACAAGATGGCAGCAGAGCATGCGCATTGGCATGCGTTGGGAGCTGCTATGTTCCTGTGTTGATGTTGCTTAACGTTTCTCTTCGGCGATTGTTGTTGACACGAATTACTATCCAATGCTGGTACTTTTCGAATCGTTCTGCTTTAAAATAAAACGCAAACAACTCAAAAACTGTATGAAAATACAAAGGGAATCTTGACTCATTGGACTTGTACCAGTAAGTGACCCTAACCTTAACCGTGATGTCCAACAACACAAATATCCAAGCATAGTGTCTGTAAATTAGTCTAAAATTAATTTAATTCAAAATAAATAAATAAATAAGTAAAATGTTTGTTTTTCTTCTTACAACAATTATTTATTTAGTTATTATTAGAGGACAATTTATACATTTTTGCTAAAATATTTTTTTGCCATATTATAATTGTTTACATTATAAATTCAATTTATTGTTTAAATTAAATCCATTGCAAAATTCATTTTTGTAATCTGTTGAAGTTTGTTTTTATTTAGTAGCTATGATTTGGTACCCAACTGCCAGTTAACATTACACCAATCGAAGCCAAATATACATTTTATAATCCAATAGAATTAATATATATTTTTTCTGAAGGGATACATCATCTGTGATCATCCCTGGTCCGCTGTACTGTACCAACCTAGTTAACTTAACCTGTGCTCTAATGCAAACCTGATCTCTCGCGTGAACTGGAAAGTCAATTTTGATTCTTAATCCCCCTTTCATCAGAATTTCCTGTGGAAATAAAAATCCTTAATTTCTCCAATATCCCCCATTAGACAGCAAAATCTTTACCCGGCCGTGACCTTCCCTTTGGTCCATCTTTAAATCAATGTCTTTTAGGCAGTCCAAATTAAATCGCTGCTGCTGGACCTCAATAAGAGAATATTTACTCCAATATATTTTAACATTGTTCTCCAATATCCTGTCTCATATCCCTCTGAGTGTATTAAATACAAATATGGTTGATTTGAGGCCCATTTAGATGATCTGTAGGGCGTTAAAGGGATACTTCTCCCCAAAATTAAATTCTGTCATCATTTACTCTCCTTCGAGTTGTTCCAAATCTTATTCTGATGAAGGCAGAGAAAGATATTTGGAAGAATGCTTATAACCAACAGATCTTGCCCCCCATTGACTACCATAGTAGGATAAATTATCTTTTTTGTTCTGTTGAACACAAAAGAAGACATTGTGAAGAAAGGTTCTTGGCCACTTTTGACAACCATTGTATTTTTTCATAGTATGGTAGTAAAGAGCTGTTTGGTTATACGCATTCTTCCAAATATCTTTCTCTGTGTTCATCAAAAATTTCAAATTTGTACAGATTTGGAACAACACAAAGTCAGAATCTAAGTTAGTATTTGTGCCATTCAAATAATCAAATATTATTAAATAAAAATTAAAAAAATGTATAAATTAAATCTGATCGTGGCAACCCAGGAACATGACATGTTAGATGTGACCCTTTATCTCTAAACTACCTGTGGACATCAACACAAGTGGGTGTGTTTCACTTGACACTGTTTATATTTGGCAGGAGGACAGAGCATTAAATATGTACAAAGCTTGTGTAGTTGTACTGGATGAGGTTAAGTGCTAAACCTTTAAGGATTGTATCAATATGGAGACAAAAGGTCTGGGGGTAATCCAATACTGTTTTCAGACACCTATTCTGTCAAGGGTCACATCCATATTTGAAACCACTTAACCACAGTAGTGTTTTCTGTGACATATGGAAAAATAAAATGATACGAGGAAGAATTGCTCTCTTTAGTGTATTGTCTTCTTACGAGAACAGCATCTGTGTTAGATTGATTATGAACAAAACTGCACAAGATTTTGATAAGAAACTCTTTCCGTGTTAAATGATTTAGGATTTATTACGCACTGGCCCGTTCTTTTTAGTTTAGGTAGCAACATAAATAACGAAACAATGGACGCACGTACAAGTCTGAGCAGCTTCAATGAAAACAGGGCCAGCCGTGCACTGTACCAGCCCACTCAGCTTACAGTCTCTCTCTTAGGTTACCTTCTCACTTACTGTACTTCCCCCAGAGCCGGGAAAAGCTATCCTCGGTATCTGCATCTCTAATGGCTGCCGCCTTTTGGGGAGTTTTCAAGCAGAAGGAACGGGCAGACAAGCGGCAATCGCTTAGCTAAACGCAGAGTGCAATCTTGAAACAGAAGACAGGAGCAGGACCAGGGGCTTGCTGGATGGGTTGAAATGTTATTTGGATGATACCCGTGCATTAAAGCAAGGGGAAGCTGTGTTGAGTTTCTCATTGAGAAGCAGCAGCAGGGCTCGCTGCGATAAGGAAATAGGGCTAATGTTACCTGATCTAGTATAATGTGAACCAATTACTACTCCATTGCACTTCATTACAGAACAGTAATAGGGCCAGGGTGAGCCACGCTATATGAGCAGCCGGGGGAAAATTGAGTGGTCATTGATAATATGATAAAACGTGACAGAGAGAGTGGCCTCTCAAACAAATTATTGAAATTTACAGTGAGTGGGAGAAACAGAATAACCTCATTTAGGCAGCAGCGGGCCAGCACTTGTCCAAAGTAGCACAGTCGACACAAAGGCCTGCTTATGGAGGGAAATCTAAAACGATCAAAGAATAGTTTTGGGCCCTGAACTATAGAGACCTGTTCAGGACATTGACATTTTTCAGGTACGCATTCTTCCCGAGTACTGAAGCATTCTGTGCTATATTGTCTCACCTATTTGAGCTGTTATTAAAAAACGGCCTTAACACCATTTATATTATTGGCTTAATGAGGGATTGAGCTGAGCCTTCACATTTTTGTCTGTCTAGTTTTCGAATGAATTGATTCCAAAATAAATGTTTGTGTTTATTGAGGCGGAGTCTTCAAATTTGTATGTGTCTAAATCGCTACTAACTATTAATATTACTATGTTGACGAGTCGATTAATCGCAATGAATCGATTCCAAAATAAATGTTAAAAATGTTTAAAAAATATGACTACGCTGTCGAATCGATTAATCGCTATTAAATGAGTCATTCGGCTGAAGTACATGTTCTTCTTTGTCTTTTGTGTGTTATAAGTTGCCCATGCATTTATTAGACACGTGAAATTTCAAAAATGTAAGTGTCGGAACAAAATATGTATTTTATCTAGAAGCGAATGCTCCACCAGACCTGCCTGAAACGCCTCGTGTAACAGTACTTTGTAAAACAGTACTTTGTAAAATATCAGCGCGTTTCAGAGATGCGGAGCAAAAAGGAGATACAAACATGCACGGTATGTGGAATATACAGCGTTTTATAACCTTTAATCGTGTATACACATTGTATTGCATCTAAAGCAAACAAAAATATTTGTTTTAACCGAGTCAAACGACCCCTTTAATGAATTTATATATATATATATAATTAAATACAATTTATGTTACGTTTATGTTTAAATCCAAATATATATTATGCATATTTTATATAGTATATACTATACACATCTATGTTTGTGTATTTTTATATACTGTACATACAAATATACACAACACGCATATATTATACAAACACAAACATTTATTGCGGAATCGATTAATCGTGATTAATCGATTTGACAGCCTTAAGTACACCAAATGTTTTCTAGTATCGACCAATTTATCTTAACAGATTTTATTTAATCATGAACATCCGAATCTCAGTCACCCTCATAAGGAATTTCCATTCATTCTTCGTTCACAAAAAAAAAAGAAAAAGGAGGAAAAGAATGAATCCCTCCCTAACCGCCTTTTTCAATCATTGACAGTAATCAGATTGTGTTTACCTGAACGGGGAGCTTTTTAAAGTATTATTAAAAACTTAAATGGAGTTTAGGCCTCGAAAAATGCTCATATGAAATGGTGTGCAAACAATGGTGAAAGATTACAATCATTATTTGGACAGGCAACAGAGTGCTGAAAGGAAAATTAGCATTGAGACTGTCTTCTGTTGATAAGGGTCTTTGTCGACAAGAATACCAAGAGGTGTGACTGACACTACGCCTTTGGCTTTACAAACACACTCAAGTG
This sequence comes from Triplophysa dalaica, assembly GCF_015846415.1. Classification (NCBI taxonomy): domain Eukaryota; kingdom Metazoa; phylum Chordata; class Actinopteri; order Cypriniformes; family Nemacheilidae; genus Triplophysa; species Triplophysa dalaica. The sequence goes on from NC_079552.1 coordinate 13,111,112, forward strand.
CTTGACAAATGTAAGATGTTCATACTACTGGTGTTCCACTTTATTAAATATGATTCACCATGTATGATAATAATAAATAATAATAAATAATCAGAAAATACATATTTATTTATACGTATACATTTCTAGAAATGATATACAGTATGTAAATGAAAGTGATTTTTTTTCGCCCTTTGAATATGTTTATGTGTGTGTTAGTGTGTCATTTCGTCCTCTAATCCTACTTTATGCTATTAGTGAAAAAATAAAAGAAGAAAACATGTTTATTCTTTACATGACAATCCACCTGTGCAAGAAATATGAATACAATAAAGTTGTGCAAAGAGTACTGCAGTGCACACTTTAAAGCATTAAAGGTCCCGTTAAGATAATCAGCACAATCTAAATAGGCAATATATTGAATACACGCTTCATTGATCAAAACTATTGTGAAACAACTAATCGGAAACACTATCTTAAACCACTATTTAAAGATCATTTTGCTTTCATCTACAGTCTGTGTTCTGCTGAAATAGCTTGAACACGATAAGCATTCAATTTGGAATACCAGCTTTTGGCTTTACAGTCGGCCTAATCGCAAAGTGGATATTAATCAGTCCTATTTATCTGTGGAGGATTGTGCGTGTGTGTGAGTCTGGCTCAAGGTAATTGTTTCATCCTGAATGAAACGTTAGTACGGTGGTCTCATTTTCATACTTAAATGCCTCTTTCAGGGCAGATTGAATCCCAGAAATGAACACTGTTAGCTCTGCCAATCTTACTCTGCAGAAATATGTGTCGATAATTTGTGTTCGTGATGGAATGCGATGTAAGAGTATTAGCCACGAAAGCTGAGATTGCAAACTTTAAAAAACTTGTTTAAACTTGTTTAAAATGCTAAACAGCTCCGTCACTATTAAGAGATTTAGTGGTTGAAGACTTGCTCTAATAATCCAAAGGGCACGGGTTCAAACCTTGAGAAGTTCAATTCATGAACTGTACATTTACTGGAATCCATTTAAGTCTCTTGGATAAGATGGAATCTGCTAAAGAGACAGTTCACCCAAAATAAAAATTCTGTCATTATTTAGCCTACTCATGTCCGAGTTGTTACACATCTGTATAAATGTCTTTGTTCTGATGAACACATATAAAGATATTTGGAAGAATGCTTGTTATGCTGGCCCCATTGACTACCGTAGTAGGACAAACTACTCTATATTTTTTTGTTCTGTTAAACACAAAAGAATATGAAAGTAGGAAACCGAACAAGTGTTGGGGACTTTTGACTAACATTGTCATTTTTCCTGCTATGATAGTCAATGAGTGCGTTCACATTCACAAAATAAACCAAACTGCCGGAGGACTTGTTGAAATAAACAGATATCTATCAAAAAACTGCTTAAAAAATGTTTACATGTTTATATGCATGGTAATAAAATGGCCTCGCATAAAACCGCGTTTACATGTAAGTTTAAAACTTGCCGGGTTTCTCGCATTCAGTGACGTCACCGTTGATAATCTGTTAATATTCATAATGCAGCGGTAAAACGATCAGAAGCTGTATTTTTATATCTTTTCTCATGTCTGTAGTACCTGCAACAATAGTTCTTCATTTTGACGTTTCTACAGTAATTGCATGATTTGACAGGTTTGGAACAACTTGAGGGTGAGTAAAAAAGTTCAGTATCCCTTTAAGAGTTAAGAGACATATTTAATTTGCGAATGACTGTTCCTCTTATATGTAATGTGTTTCAAATGCAACTTTATTCTTCAAAGATGTAACAATGAATGCTTTTCAGGGACTTTGAAATGCGAAGCAGCTCCCTGCATTGTGTAACACTGTTGACAAAAAAATAGCAAATGTCCCGGAGCAAATGTATTATTGTTTGCTTTATTATTGCATTATGTTGCATTTATATTGGAACAAGAGCTTTACAAAAGAAAGTAAACACTTCCTTCAGTCAATTACATATTTTATTAAGTGTAACAGTGTCTATTGACATGCATGTTGCTGTGTTTAAAGCCATTTCACACATACACACATTTTCAATTTGAGTATATTTTTCCTTATACACCTTCAGTCAATTTGATTTTATTTAATTTCTTTCAATTTCAGGACCATGTTTTAGCACTATAGAAGCACAGTATTGTTGTATATATAATTTTGTATCCTTTATATTAAATAGATAATGATCTAATTCAGGCAGTGATTAAGCAAATAGTCTCTTATGTTCTACAGAAAGAATATATTCACATGAGATCTCTTTTTTCGGCCTGCAGAGAAGTACGGTGTGCAGTACAACAGCTTAACATCCCTAACAAACACAGTCTTTGTATGGAGACTAACATGACACCCAGCGTGGAGGAGGTAAGCTTCCTTAAAGTTAAACGCATCACTTAGCTCATTTTAAAAGGCTTTGAACAGACAGACATTAACCTGAAATATATGCGGGCCTCTTCCTCCAGCTTAATCCAGTATTTAATTAGAGCGGGTCAAGAACTGAGGTCGCGTGCCTGGCTGATCGCTGCTTAAAACTTGTCCGATGCACAAAGAGAGTACTGATAGAAAGCAGCCACGGGAATGACTGTGGATCTCAGACCAACCCTATCACAGGTTATTCTTACAGCATGTGAACAGTGAGACCAGAACACACAGTGAGATATGTCGCTCTAATGTTGTAAACATCGTCAGATGAGTGGATAGATTAAGGAAATGAATAAAGTTAGTGTACTACACCAGTTTAACCACGTGACATATAGTATGTACCACCTTCAATTGATTTTAATCTGACAAACATTCAGTTTTAGTATTCTATACATAGTTTAAAAAAGCTAAATCTGAATGTTTAGGGCATTTATCTTTTTTATAAATATATTTTCCTCGAGAAATATTGAGATTGAGTATTAAACTGTGTTCAAATGCCTGTGTTTATTTTGACATTGTGCTGCTTCAACAAGTCAACTGTCATTGACAATTTGTGCTTCTGTCACATTTCCACTAGAGGACAGAAGTTGACTACAAAATTTCACATATTTTTTTCGGACTTTCGAAATCTTTTCCCTAGAATAGTCTGCTTTTCACAGTTAAGGGACAGGCTAGATTTACAGTACGTTTGTTTAAAAAATGATTTCAAAATTCTTAATTAACACTGTGTAACATGGTTTCTGATTTATATGCATCGTGTTCTGCCAGAATAAACATGTTTCTTTTATAAGTGACAATAGAATTGTAATTTGATGTAATTTTGTGTTGATTGATGGTGACCAAGCGAGCAGTATTTTAAACTGACCTTTTAAGTGCTATCCTGTGCTTCATTTAACAAAGACAATAGATGACATCAATTTAATCTAATAGAATGAATTTGCAAAATGAACTTGAAATATAAACCCAAACCTTAAGATCGCACTCGTCTCAATTGTTGGCCTTGTCATGGATTACTTGGAAATGCCCTAATACAAAATCCAGCCCATCATAAATAAAATAAATTAATTTTAAACCTAACCATACAGTAGATATTATAAACAAGAGCAATTGATAATATGAAAATATTGAAAAATATTATGGCAGTGGTTTGTTTGACCTAGCTGAAAAAAAATATTATTTCTGCCTATTATTACTTAAATAGCTTAATAAAATAAAAATAAACTGATTTACGGACACACATGTATCTCTTTTCTGAGTCACTTTATGCATGATTTGTGATCACTGTCTTTGACTCCATCAGGTCTTGTCATTAAAGGTAGACAATCACAGAAAGACACCAATTTTTCCTCAAACTGGTCATTTTCTAAGCAGAAGTAGATGTCAAACTTTCATCAGTGTGTGTGTATAAGAGGGATGGGAGCGTGTCAGAGAAACAGGGACAGGTCCGTTCCACTCACAGCTCTTAACAAGCATAGTAACACATCAGTCAAAAGCAATAATTTTACAATTAATGAAATTCCCATTTGCCTTCAGAGCATTTCACGTTGACATTTTCCACATTGCAACAGCGCTTTGATAAAGTTTTTAAAATGCAAAAATGCATGGCAGAGGCTAAAGACCAGCCTGGGTGTCAATGTGGCTGCCAGAGGACTATGGTACTTAATTTTTATCACCACTCGCCTCGGGCAAAGAAAGCCTGAATGTTAACATTGGCACCATTTTCATTATCACCATATGATTATGGATTTTACTGTGTTTAGCTGATAATACAACCAGGAGCTCACCTTAAAAGAATTTGCTGGGAGCCTCCATTTCCACCCAAATGAAATTTTCATTTGACAAACAAGTACAATTAGGCGGCCCGACTTGTTCAGCGTCAGCCTGTATTCTGATTGAACTTAGACCAATTTGCCGACACTAAATGAGTTTGAATAATTTACATTCCGAATGTCTCGGGGACATTAGCTTTTGGAGTGTTAAGTGGCAGCATGCTTTTTGAAGTTACTGATGATTAGATGTCTTCCTCTCTCTACCTGCACATTTTTCAGCGCACTTCAAAGTTAAGGAGTGAAAAACCTATATACCTTGAAGTACAATGAGAAGTTAAAAGTGATTTTTTGAGCTTTTTGGGCCAATTCTGTTAGGGGGTGAGAAAATGACTTTAATATGTGTGTAATGCACTTCGTTAGCTTTAAGGCACTTTGCCTCTCTCTAAAGGGGCCACGTTCCTTATTACTGACCGTTCTTGCATGTATTTTGTTAAATAACAGCATTTGTTTCTGTTAAATTTGTACAGCTAATAAAACCCAAACTGTAAATTTAACAAAAACATTTATTAATTGGGATAAATTAAAGAATGAGCAGGTGCGTTATTTGCGGAAAATGTGTACAATCAGTGCTTTGTGTGTGCAGGGACTCTTCTATGAATACAGAATCCTCCATTTCTCTTGCGGTGTTAATTTCACACATACGGAAGGTCGGAATAAACGTTACAATCATGTTTATTACATACATGTTGGTTAATGATAACAAATCATGCTTTCTCATGTTTTCTAAATATACAAACACTTTGAAGCAAATGTTTTATTTTCAAAATTATCCACATTAAAGGGACAGTTGACCCCAAAATGAAAATTCTGCCATAATTTTCTCATAAGATATTTTGAAGAATGTTGGAAGCCGCCACTCACTTGAATTGGTTTTGTGTCTAAACAATAGAAGTGAATGGGTGCCGGTACTTTCAGTTACCATATTTCTTCCAAATCTTCTTATGTGTTCTGCGGAAGAAAGAAAGTCATACAAATATGAAATGACAAGAGATTGAGTAAACATTTTTGGGTGAACTATCCCCCTTAACATATAATGAGCTCAAGAATCTTCAACATTAGCTTCTATGTGCTCCGCTGTCAAGAAAACAAAACACTTACTTGCCCAGATAGCATTGACGCATTCCCCCGCTTCCCCCCAGAACGGGCAGAGGTCTCTCCGACTCAATAACATCCAGTTGTTGTGTAAGTCTGCCAAGTTAGTTTATGGTTTCCCGTCCAACAGATCCAGTTTCTCTGTACAAATGTGCCTATTGTGCAGGCCTCTTGGCAGAGCAGACATACTTACTTTAATATTTGGGGGGCAGGATAACCTGCTGATACCGAGGAGGTCAGCTTGCCTCTCTGTTTGCCTCCCTCTCCAGATTATAACTAGTTTCCATGGCTGCGAGCAAACTGAGACCGGCTTTATCACTGTCTCGGACGGAATCGGTGCACACTAACTGTCATTCCTGAACAATGAGCGTACACAGAGTTTAGGTCAAATCCTGCTTGTTTAATCGACCGCATTTGAGGAGTTGCTTATGGTGTAAAATTTAAGGTTTTCTCGACAATGGTGCGCTTTTTAAACGTGCCGCATTGTTGCTATATATTATTGTGTCTTTTCCGTTTGACGTCCGTTTAGGACGAATCCTTCAGGCATGTGTTCTGTTCGACGCGAACCTCTTTGAGCCATGAAAGGCTGTTTTTGGGCCCACACAATAATTTAAATATATTAGAGGAGAAATTGTGTCGGAGATTACCTTCTATCAATGGAAACTAAGCCTCAGCTCAGAACAGGGTGATGAGGAACTGTTGAAAAGCATTATGGGTTGAGGAATAAAGAAACATTATTTGTTTTCTCTGTGTGCGTGTTTTGTTAGAATTGACCTCAAATTTGACTAACAGCTTTTCAGGGGAAACCATTCATGCTTTCCGCAGAATCCGAACACCGGCACAGAGAGGAGAGAAAAAGCAAGAGAACGGATGGGTGGGATGGATGAAAGGAGCGAGGATTTTTACAATGTTATTAGGAAGTAATGGGCTTGAAATAATGCCCCTACAGCTTATGGGAGCGGTGCTGAAAAAACAGGGAATTTCTATTAAGAGACAGTCTTTCCTCGCTGAAGGTCAATAGCTCAACTTCGTTTCCAGACATCAAAATCATTACAGAATGAGTCGTCTTGCCCACCGCTGAAATGGATGAGGGCCTGATTTGGTGCCCATCACCTTCATCAACAATGAGCCTTCTGTCCTCGACCATGATAACTTACCACGCCTGCACACACGGCGACTCCGGGAGTCGTCCGAAGGCCCAGGTGGAACAGCTTCACCCTGTAATGGCTCTGTGGAATGCGGAGTAGTGACCCCTATTGGTTTCTCTTCCCTGCGAGAGGCACGCGTGCATGTTGAAGTCTCCCCGCATGCCGCTGATGCAGGGAGAGCAATCTGTAGGGCATTACTCCAGCTCGCCTTAATGAGCGCTGAGTACAGAGGGTTTAGGTTTACACAAGGTTATTAATGAAACTTAACAAGGGCGCACTGAGACAAATCAAGCTTCATGTGCTAATACGCTTTTCTTCTATGCTGAGAAGGGCACTTTGATTTAGAAACTGTTGATTTTTACAGTACATCGTTTTAATGATGCTAGAAAGACACACAGCTAGACTAAAACAACATCATAACAGCAACAAGTTTTTGAAGTGTTATGCAGCATCTGCCTTTTTCTATTCTAGTCACGAACTAGCGTCGTCATCTGGGAGCTTTTTATCTGTTTTGTTTACTTGTAAATTGCTAGACCACTTGTGCAAGATGTAAACACTGATCCAGAAGCATTTTGGTTTAAGTTTTTCTTTTATTTATTTATTTATTAGGTTTTTTAAATATTACATATACAGTATAATTATTTGTTGACATCGGTTAGAAATGTTTTGTGGATTGTATTTTGTTCAAACGTTTGTGTAACTGGAACAGAAAGTTCTTCTGGACCAGTGTTGAACCAGCTTTGTTCAAGTCAGTTATTCTCAAACCGGGGGCCCTAGATGGATCTAGGGGGACCACTGATTTAGTGGCATTGTAAGAAATATAGAAATTTATCATACATTTTATGCTATCAAACATCAGAAAAATCAGACCACCAACCACATCTTTTTATTTAAGATTATACCTTTTTATCGTGGGGGGGGATTCCTGTGCAATGTGATGCACTCTACACAAAAGGGGCTTTACAATGAAAATTTGCCTTTTTTTGTAAAATTGTAGGAAACGTGTTTTTGGTATGCTGTTTTAAATTGGTATAATCATGTTTTTAATACACATATGATTTGTGAATTGCGATGTTAAACTTTTATTTTAAGTATGTCTTTTCAAAAATTTTGCTGGCACAGCATAGGACTCATTTGCGGTTATTTATAACTACCCACTTCCATAATGTACTGAATTCACAGATTAATTTTGAACGTAATATACTAAAAATATGTTTTTTGTTCTTCTGCAGTGTCTCAGTTGAGTACAGTGTAGATTAGTCTTACATTTATCTTAATGGCTACTAAAATCTATTGTTTGTATATTAAGTGCATAATTGGTGCATGAAAATAAAGCACTATAAGTAAATATAAGTGTATTACAGTACTGTTTTCACCTGGGCTGTCAGTCACTGAAAACCATAAATAAAGAATAAAAATATAAAAATATATAATTTTAAATAGGTTAAATATAGGTTTACTTGTAGTAAGGAACAAATGGTTTGCTGTTGACCTTTTGCGTGGATATTGTCAAGGGCATGAGATCAATAAAGTATATGATACATTACATGATAAATAAGTGTGTTAGGAATCCACTTGACGGTCATTGTAAAATCTGGATCCTAAAGCAAAACCCCAGCTGTAAGATATTGTTTATTCACCTATTTTTCTAACCCCCCCACCATTCTCCACAATCCTAAAAATGAAAAAAGTCTTTACGGCAGTTTCCTTACACGCTTACAGGTGTTTCTTTCATACACTCTAAAACAGCGAGGAATAAAGTTCATTCATTTATAAAGCTGAGCGGTGTGCGTTTCATGTTCAAACCCCCTAAGTAGCTTGAGAGACCAACACAAAGAGCTGCAGGCCTCTCATTCTCCGGTCCGGCTTCTCCGCTGTAATTGAAGAAAAGAACAAATCCTGAAAGAGAAAAAAAGTTCCATGAGAAAAATAAGGTGCTCGCGCCGAGTGACGGGAAACAAACAACGGCTCTAAGCAGGCTATTATTTATTCAGTCCCCAGAGAAATCAAAGCCAGTTACTGCTTTTACATTGTTGTTTGCATTCCCTTCCTCTGCTTCTGTCAAAGCTTTGCATGCGTTCTGCAAGATCTTCACCATTATGCAATAAGAGACTCATGAGGAAGAATAATTGGAGTAATGAATGATGAATTAGTGTTGGTGGAGGTGTTTACACGTTGATCGTGAATCAGCATCTCTTGAGTTTTAGAATCACAATGGCGTTTTCTTTAATCTGGATGACACTCATGTTAATTAGCCTCATTTCCAGAGGGGATATTAGCGTGAGCATTGTAATGTATACGGCACAACATAAATAATGCTGTCCCCAAGCATATTGTTTTCAATAAGATATATAAAGACAAAGAAATTGAATCAGCACTGGCATGCACAAAATACACTGGTGAATTTTTAACCAAAAATAAATTAAGTCTGAAAATATAGGCCTAGTCTGAAATCAAATAGCTTAGTGTTAAATTATCTTTAGGTTTAAGTCTATTTGTTAAATAGGGAATACCTACAGTAAAAACAGTTAAAAACATTACATTTTGTGTTTGATTAAAGACAACACATTAAATCGAACACATCTCTGTGATATATCTTGGGACAACACTTGTTGTGTTACTTTCAACACAACTTGTGTAAAAATTCAACACAAAATATGTTGTACACATAATGTGTTAAATAGGATAACAATGTGTTAAAATTACTACATCCATTTCAAGAGTGTAGATTTAAGAGTAGAAAAATACTTTTCTGTTACCTAAAGCAATCAGTGAAGTTATATACAGTATATATATGTATATTGTTAATATTTTTTTGTTACCTCTTGATGTTTATTTACAGAAAACAGTAAAAATATTAAAATATTAACAGTGTAGACAAATGAGCTTGGTTTTTTATCTTAGTCCTGGTGAGGTGACAGGCCTTTTGTTATATTCTTGCTTTTATTTAAATTATATATACCGTTTTTTTATTGGGATTTAATGAGAAAGCACACAAGTTTAGCATTTATGCCATTCTGCTTATAAAACATGCGTCTTTTTGTATACAGTATGTTCAAAAAGTAAAGATATGCTAGCGATGCAAAGGTCATGGGTTCGAACCAGGGAACATATAACTGTATTATGATAAAAGACATTAATTTGACTGAATGCAATGTAAATTGATTTGGATAAAAGCATTTACCAAATGTGTAAATGTAGATGTTGCTAGTTTGCTATTTGTAAGGGTTTGCCTTAGTACCTTTGTCACACTTTAGTTTGGGTAGGAAAATAACTACTGTAAAGGACATGTCACTGAATCTATTTTAAGGCAGGCTTTGTTATCTCATAACAATATATAATACAATCCGGGCACATTGAATTTGTATCACCGCACATATTTGAATATTCCCTAGTAAATCTGCCTACACGTCTAGATAAGATGCTCTCTGCTGTCCACACCCATTCGCGTTTGTTCTTACGTACTCTCATTGCAATTCCAAGACATTACAAATGTCATTGTTGAAACGTGGGCTGGTGGAGTTTTAAGTGTACTTAGTTACAACCACAATACATTCGCACAATATGACACCGGATCCCCTTTAAGACCACTAAAGGAGTATGAAAGTCTTCCTGAATTAGTAATGTTTGCTGTCAGAAGCACAAAGCCTTGCCGTTTTCAAAGTTTAGAAACTAATTAAAGCCGCTCAGATTCTACATGCATTGTGTTCCCCCTTGACAGAGATCTGTGGAAGATCAAGAGTGCCTAAATCTCTCCCAAACCACTCAACAAACAAAAGCTGAGTAATAAATCCTAAATCAGATTTTGGTATCTGCTGTAGGCAGCCCATGTATCCCCAACACAGACAGAGACTCATTGTGCTGGGTGTTTGCGTCTCTCTCTCTATGAGGATCTTTCTGAATCTAAGAAACCCAAAATCCATTTGGCTGTCCTCCTGTCCTTCGAGACCCTTTTTTTGTATAAGCAGGTTAAAACAAAAGAATGGATTGATTATCAGTGGTCATACTAGTGCTCAATTTTCTACTATTTATCAATAATACAGTCAGAAGACACAATATGCAGGTTGAAACCGTAGAGGGAAGAACAAGTATTGGTGTTTTATAATACCACCAAATGCTAAGTTACTTTTGAATGCCAATAGGAGAGCTGATATCCCAAATACGGGGCCTGTTCACATAGCATGCGGTTGTTAGACCTGTTTAAGACTGATAAATACAGAACACAGTTTGGTTTTTAATGAGAGTGACAGCCACATTCCCTAACTGATAACTAAACTCTGCTCTGTGAAGGGAACCAGTGTGACTTTATATGCCCCCTTAAAGGTCCTTCTTTAGAAGATTTCATTGAACGCTTCCATTTGAGCATATAAAATATTCTTTCTCGAGCAGATTGGCAGAATGAGAGAGAGAGACACAAACAGAGGTGGGTGGGGGACATTGGAGGCAGAGGGACTCCAACAAACGATGGAGAGTGGCAAGTTTGCATTGCCCATACCAACAAGGCCCTATCTCATTAACACACCGCTGAAATAAAAGGGGGCTTTTCTGGCTCACAGCTATAAAAAAAAATTATCATAGTGATGATGTTCCTCAGCCGTCAACAGAGCTGCGATAACGTTGTTTGATGATGACTTTCCCATGAATGTTAAGCAGCTGCCGCAGTGGAGGAAAGCAGCTTATCAGAGCCTAATGCCCATCTCTAATTCCTGCCCTTCTTGAACTAGCCATTTTCTAATAGCGTTAACTGTCAAATTTACATCCCATCTTAATGCCACTAAAGAGTACGAAGGATGAAGAGTAAATGACAGCAGTGTAATGAGCAAGGCATCCCTCTTTCCCCCCATCTCTCTCTCTTTCTCTCTGTCGGTCTCTCTCTATCTTTAGGCAGGCAATTTTTGAGAATTTGAGGGTCTTTTTTCTCCCCACCTGAGCTGAGAGCCTGATTCCCTTATGCTACCGTAAAGGAAAATAAATGTGTTTTGAGCAGAAATGAATTATAAATTATGGATTTTATTATGACAGGGCTCTGTAATAGGAATTAAAAATCATCGTAAGTGATTACAGATTTTGATAATTAATTTGTCGAACATTATATTTTTCTGTTTAATTCCAACCATTGTTAGAAGAACATATGAAAGTGCTAACAGAAAAATGACTGAATTACAAATAAACGATAAGTCATTTGTATTGGGTAAACAACAACATTAAGCGACCATGCTGCAATATCCTGCAGGTTACAAGTGTAATTTACTAGAAATACCAATAATAAATAATTTAACTAAGTCATTTGTACCAGTTGGCACAACGTTTTCTTGTCTCAGAATAGTTCACTATAAATGCTTTCCCAATCACTTTTAACTCAAGGTTATTGATTCTTTAAGCTTTCCTGTGGCTCATTGGTTTGAACATCGCGCTAGCAACGCCAAGGTCATGGGTTTGATACCTGGGGATTGCACATAGTTAGAAACAAATGTTTAGGACAATGTGATGTAAGTCGCATTTATTTAAAGCGTCTGCCAAATGCATAAATGTTATGCATTTTTTGGAAATAGGAGTTGGATATGCGAAAGCCAAAAAAAATTCAAATCAAAGCTGGTCAAAGCATTTAGAATAGAAAATTGAGAAAATTAGAAAATTATATAAATCCACCATTTAAGAAACACATGTTAGATGTACTGTAAGTTACAAAACACATTCCTTAACTAAACTTTTTACACTTTTTCTTGTAGCTCGCCAGAGACACCTTGATGCTAACAATGCCAAGGTCACAGGTTTGAATTTAAGGTAGTGCATGTATTGAAAAAAATATTAATGTAAATGTAAAGTCACTTTGCTTAAATGTTTCCCATTTGGATCAAAATGTACATGTATACAGTCAGACCCATTTGATTTAGACCTTTAATAGGCACTGTCAAATAATAGGGCTGTAAAATGATTAATCGCAACCAGAATAAAAGTTTATATAGTATTATTTCTGTTTACTGTGCATATTGATTTTGTATTCATAAAAACCTACACATACATGCATATATTTAAGAAAAATATAAAATGAATAAATGTTTTTACATAATTTAAATTATAGGTAAATATGAATAATTATGTCATAAATACAGTTTGTATACATGTTAGTATATGTGTTTATTAATACATAATTGATCTAAAAAGTAGACAGACATATATTAAGGAAACAAAAACGTTTATTTTGGAGTCGCTTAATCATGATTAATCATTTGACAGCCCTAGAAATGATAAAAAAAAACAAGGAAGATGTCTTATTTTTTTATTTATCAAGTTTAGATGCAAATATACAGACAAGCTGCAAAAATTTATCGAACAAATTGACTATAATTCTTACAAAAAATGTAAGAATGGAATAAAATCATGAACTAAAAACAGGTTTTAGCACTGGCCAGTAGCTGCACTGTTTTAGGCTGTAAATACTTTGCTAATTGCTAATATTATTTATCCATTAGTATTTGGAAGGTGTGTTCATTCATCTCCCAGTGAGTCATGATGTGAATCCAGCGCAGAGATAATGCAAATGAGACTCATTGAAAGTTTTCGAGGCCTGCATATAATTTAAGATGGCATTTAAGCTTCTTACCCTCGATCATATCTCTTAAATTAATTCATCAGGTAATATTTTCCATTATTCAAAGGCATTATTTTATGTCAAAGAACGTAATGGCATGATTACAGAGCCAAGCACACAAATTAGCAGCAGAATGTGAACGTTCGCTCTTAGTTAGAGCAGCTGGAAATTAACGCAAAGGGGAAAAACTCTTTTTGAAGGCACTGAAATCTCACACAATGCCTGGTCAAAAAGGCCAATTGAAATTGTGATTCTTTTTCATCTTTAATGATATATATCCCCTTCTTTTCAGATTTAGATTCTCCACTGATGAAGAAAAGGCCTACGATTAATAATTGAAGTTTTGAGGCTAAATTGTGCTCGGAAAAAAAGGCAAAGAATGAGAGTTACCTGCTATCTTTCGCTTCATAATCAGGCATGTAAGTGAAGTTATGAATATGAGGTGTGTTTCATCTGTGCAGTCCCTCACGGGTGGGATGGACGATTCGCTCAGATTAAATCGGGGCTCATCTGATTGGAGTTTGCTTGAGATTCTAACTGGGGTACATTTCACACTAATCTACATGCCAGTGAAGCTATCCAAAAGGCAAGATGTGATTAAAATAAAGAAACAGAAAACAGCTAAATGTGGAGAATGTGTTGGAAGTCCTATTCCAAGAAATGGAATAAATGATTCAATTTAAATGTACGATTTTATCTGGGAATGGTCCAGGTTGTGCAACTCTGTGCTTAAACTAATAACACATGAATGACGGCTAACTCAGACAGTCAGAAAAGCATGACTGTGTCACAGCATGTATTTGAAACAGATTACATTCCCAAAACAAGCTGCACTGATCTCTCTTTGACGTATATTTGACAGGAAATTTATAATCATTTCAAATAACCCTCCAAAAATACATTTTCCCAATGTTTCACATTTACTGTGTTTACATTTATTACTTTATTCTTAACTTTCACTCTTAAAAGTCCAGTGTGTAATTTGAGTATTTATTGACAGAAATGCAATATAATATACATAAGCATGTCGTCATAATGAAGTGTTATGTTTTTATTACCTTAGAATGACATATTTCTATCTACATACAACTCAGTTCACCTTGTTTCTACAGGAGCCCTAAACGGACAAACTGCTCTACAGAGTGCATTTCATAAATACGTCATCTCCTTTGGCAAAGTAGCAAAAACGTGACGACATCTGAGTCCTGTGAGAGCCGCCGTGGTGCTTCGAAAGGTTTAAACGTTTACTTGATCCTCCCATTGAATCTCCTATGAAGCCTGTAAGTATTATCATGCCAATCAACTTAGTTTGTTTTAGCACTAACTGTCTAATCCCAATAACTCTGCCATCCTCTTCAAACTTCTTATATGAATTAAAATGTCACACAGGCGAATCATTACAGCTTAATGGTTCAAATACAGCTCAATATTACTGCCATAATGAGTAGTTTGAGGTGGCAGGTGGAGCTAGAAAATAAAATAAATGAAAATGGCATGATGGAATTATGCAGCGAGCATATGTACCATTAAAATGTATGACACATCAGGAGATGTCTTCTGCTGCACAATTGCACATTAGGAATACTGTCATATTTAGTGCCAAATTTCTTTGACATATATCCACTCGGCATGACTATCTGCGCTGCATTCAGTTTCTATCTTTACATGTTGGACATTAAGTCAGAATGTGGAAGGTTATTTTTCAGATTGTATTTTTAACAAGCACCTGTCATTGTGGTTGGTATATAAAACATGCATGCGTTGTTTCTTCGGGGTAACCTTTAATGAGGCAATGAGCACCTGATTTCATGTTCATTATCATAATTGCCAAACACAAACTTCGTCACGATTTCCCAAACCATTATTTCTTTTCATCCGTTTAGTTTCAGGTATGTGCCATAAAATAAGGCCTTTGTTTTCTCTGAAGATTAAAAAAGAAAATGTGTTCGAATCAACATTAAAGGACTTCAGTCTGGACGATGGACACAATGTGACATTCTGTCAGAGTAAATATGGTTTAATAAATGAATTAACTCCATAAATAATGGCTGTAATGACATTTTAGGGGACAATAAGTCTGAGCATTGTCAGGAAATAGTTGATGTATGAGTTTCATGCCTCAGCAGTTCCTCAAAATGAATCGGCACAGGAAGATAGCTGGTGCCTTGCAACTAACCCATTTCCCAGAATTATCTACTTGTTGTCAATTTGCACAGTGGAATTACACATGCAAATTGCACTGCCTGCACAAACACCACTTGGAGATGATAAAAACAAATTAACAAAGGCTATAGAAGAAGGATTTATTTCACTGGCTCACCCAGGTCAAGCAATACATGTATTTGACGATTGTGTGTACCCAATTTTGGTGTAATTATATCTGCAAATTATTCTTTGTAATCTTATTCTTTTTTCCCTTCAACCTTCTTCTTAAACTCATAATTAGCTTCCCTCAATTCCCCCTCTCTCTCTAAAAGATCCCAAAAACAATTCAGTCGGCTGCCCTGTCAGACTAACAGTGAATAATCTGATCTGTTCCTCCTCCCTCACGCTGCGGTGCAGGACATTATTAGTTACGGTTTGTATACTGTACATGTGTGGGGTAAAAGTCAAGGGTCATTAAAAATGAAAGTAGAGCATCGGGTCAAACGCACAGAAAAAGTTGGCCCAAAAGTCATGCTGTAGCTAACCTCCTCATAACATGGTTTCTCATATTCTGAGCTGAATGAGGAATCTCTGGACCTCCGCATTGGCTATTAGATATCCCATTTACTTTGTACATGCTCAGCTAATCTGCTCTAATGAATTCTGCCACCCCAAGCCAGATCCAGATGACTTAAAAATTATTACGATTTCCTCAGACATGCATTTGCTCATTTTAGGCTTAACTCGGCTGGTTTAAAAAAAAACTTGCGAAAGTAAGTTTCTCATAATTAAAGGTTTAAGATGATTAGTTTATCTCAACACACTTACCGCCCCTTATCCACTGTAGCAAATACCTAATAAGGGCATTCGAATTGACCAAGAAATGACAGAAATAATAAACTAGAGCCCAGACCAAAAAAAAGTAGGCTACCTTTATGAGAATTGAATAGAAACACTCATAATCACATAATAAATATGTGAATAATTATAATCATTTTGACACCAGTAATTCATCAGAAATTATGTATAAGCTTACGAAATTACCTTAAGAAGTCGAGCTTGTCCTGTCTATCAAGTTGTCGCATAGATAATTAAATTGGTATTAACTGTGGGGTGTGTGATATCAGTTCGCAGTGGAGAGGAGTGACGTTTTAATATATCTTGCTGACTTATGTTCCTTAATATTTACTCTAAGTTCCTGATGGTAAGGATGCAATTGATGTTTTTAAAGGCATAATCAAAATATGCTTGATGGAGGTCAAGTAAACACATGCTATGCTTAATAACTTATGTGTGTGTGTGGGATGAGAGAGACAGGGAGAGAGAGAGAGATAGAGACAGACAGACAGAGAGAAAGATAAAATGCCAGGCACATTCAAACCTTTTGGCACCCTGCTGTAGGCGTCACAAGCAGAAATTATATTGATGAAAATTTCTGACATCATGACAATACAAATGAGCTTGTTGCCCCAGAATCTGTGCACACTAAATAAATCATTTAAGTAAATAGGTGGTTTTGCAATTAGGCACAAAGCCCACCCCTATTTAGCAACAAAACAGAAAACTGATGTTATTTGATATAAATAAGCAATTTAAGCATCAGTGTTTTTCGTCTGCCAGTGCCACAGGCTAAACAAGATTAGCATGCTAATCGTTTGAATGATAATGTGATGATGCCCTCAGCTGTCGGAATAAATTGGGAGACATGCTCACATAAGAGCATTCTCATCACTGTGGAAAAATTGAGCAATTGTGTTTTAGTTCACCGTTACAGAACTAAAGAATGAAATATAGCAATTTTTAATACTGAACTGGCATGCAAGCAACAATGGTTCAATAAGTTACGTTTCCTTAACTCAATTACATTGTGCTTTATTATCTAATATAATTAGTACAAAAGATGTTGGTAGCCTACAAATAGGCAATGATTAGAAGAAAATGTTGAAAAGTTTTATTTTCACATGCACATATAAAATGTCTATTTTAGATTAGATTTAATAGCCTATCAAACGGTTATTTTAAATTGTTAAACATACAAGACATTCAAAAATATAAATAAATATATATATAGCCATTATAATTTACCAATCAAAAGAAAAATCAGCAGTCAGTTATCATTTATTATTCACGTGGCAAAAAATAACATTTCCTATGCAGAAAAGGAGCTCGAAAAAGTGACCAATCAACGTCCGTGTAACACATGAAGCGAAAACGTTCATCCAATCGTAAAGCTCCATGTTCAAAATGCGGAAATGCAGATCGCAAACGTAAACAGAATGCTTTATTGAAATGCACATGGGTATATTTAAATCAACCGTCTCATTGCAGCGATATATTGGGTTTGAACAGAATGGTTGATGGTTCGCCAAAATGAATATGTATAGTGGACTTCTCCCGCCGGGTCTCACTGAGGCTGATCTGAGCTCTGAAGAAGATGCTGATGTTAAAGCAGAAGACAGAGGAGATACAGAAACAAACGAGCACCGTTCATGTCAGTCAGACAGAGAGACACATTTATCAAATAACGTTACTGATTTGCAAACCGATCCAGTGGAGGATGATTGTCCTCCCGGAGTTTCCCCAGACAAATGGCAAGTACGTGGACGGACGGAAGTTGTGCATGTAAACAAAACTAGCGAATGATGTTGTTGATGGTATTTTTGGTGGCGAGATGGCTCAGATTGTGTCATATTCTGCAGCAGATAATGTTAGATAGAAATGTAAAATCAAAATGTCAATGTTAGTTTGTTTGACAGCTTTGTTATCATTACAGCGGTTTAAAGATCTCCAGAAAGCGAAAGATGACCAGAGAGGGAAGCAACCACAAAGAAAACGCCAAAGGAAAAGACGTCATAAAAAGGGTATAAACAATATTGGAGTAAAGTTTGCTCGTCTTTCTGCTCCAGTAAACCTTTTCTTTCTTTTGTCCTTTCGGAATATTTTAGAGATAATACATTTGTTATTATGGCAGTAATAATGAAAACTCCCAATGATAGTTTTTGAGTTCTTAAGGGACCAACAAGCTTTATTACAAGATTTGCATACACTCTTGAGTTGGACACAATGTATTGTAATGTCTGTCAGTACGGGTTCAAACACAGTAATTTGGTTTTATACATCAAACAGGTGGGACCTCAACACAGAACTGCAACACACAGCAGAACAGGTATTGTTGACACTTGTGGTTCGCTTTTTATGATTTGCAACAGGCCAGTCACAAGCCGTATGAGACATTCTTGCTTAAACACTTCTGAGACTGTTAAGCTATAATTCATCTATATACACCTTGTCACAACATGTCTCAACCTAGTACTAAATTCTTTACACCTACATACCCAACTACTGACTGGCTCAGTGATCCACCAACTATAGCTGTTTTGTGAGAATGGAAAATGTACGGAAATATTAGAATCTCATAATAAACATCAACGCTTGTCATTCCTTGCACAGAAAGTTGGAGGAGGAACGGAAGGATAACTTGAAGGAGCTCACGCAGTATTTTGGCATCAATGATAGACTGAAGCCTCCTCCCTGCAACAGGCCGCCTCCCTTGGTAACAATGATTTCCGTCATCTTCCGCTGCCACACTGTGGGTGTCCTAATTCCACAGAAAAAAGATCCGTCTTCCTCTCTCTGTTCCATGCCTACTGTATGTGAAACTCATAATTGTTTCCTCTATCAAACGTGAAAGACAGCGCGAGGAGGCGTCTTTTCTTCCGCATGACACTGAGCATAACAGAATAGATGGTATTATATTTAATGATGAGATTACCTTAATCTTGACATGAGGATGTGGTTGCACTGTCTATTCTGGCTGGTGTTTAATATTTCTTATATGAAGTGGATTTCTCCATAAAGAATGTGTTGAAAGCCACAGCACAATAGAGCGAGGAGCTCTTTTTAATGTTGTAATGTAGTGATAGGAAGGCGGTTGCTTGGAAATGAAATACACCAGACTGGTTGTGTAAGAATGAAGTATTTTGATTTTGCCCACTCACGAGCTGAAAGGGCATTGCACGTTGTTGAATTGGATAAACGGAATTCAAAACAGCATATGCCTTTAGCTGTCCCTTGTAAAGGGACTGTTTTAAGCGTTACCCACTCTTCCTGCTCAGTTAAGCTGGGACACATAAACTGGTGGCTTTGAGTTTTATGTTTTATTTACATTACGGTTTGTTTCATAGAGCTCCTGCGTTGGATGCTTCACAAAAATGTTCCTTATTTTACATTTAAATCTGTGTCCTAAATGCATTCAGCGTGCATATAATGTTCACAATATATGTCTAACAATTGTCTTTGGAACCACAGTTATAAACCAGCTCTTAAAACAGTTTGTCAGTGACTCAAAAACATAATAAATGGTGTGAAATGAAATGATTTCTGTTTTGATCCGGATGAGATGAATGTCAGATAGAATGAGGAATAATTGGAGCAAGCTGACTTTCTACATTAGCTCAAAATTTAATTTTGTCATCCACAAATTCTCCTGATTAAATTGTCCATAGATACGTTTTGATATGTAAAGCTTTGTAAACGGAACTAATTCATTTGTAACCTCAAGCCATGTTTGCACTAATGCATTTTACTTATCATTTTGATGCAATAACTCAAAACACTTTTTTATTTTAATTTGTAAAATCACACGCAAGTAGAATTGTGGCAAATTTAATTCATTTTTAGTAGGATAATGCTTCTTATTCAGTATTCAATTGTTCATATCTTTCAAAGCTGAGCTCAAATAATTTTTCTAACTATAAGTTAGGACAAATATTAGGTTATTGAGTTTAAATAAGGTTTGATATATGTGGAAGTGTGTTAATTAATACAGCTCTGTTTCTCTATTTGTCTTTCAAATGAAAAATCGGTTTTGAATAAAACATTACTAAACAGCTGAGCATATGCAGTAAAAATACATTTTAATAAAGTTTTGGGTTATGTTGCATGACTGTTTTTGAAATCAAAGTATGGAATATACATTAGCCCCGGAAAATAGGACATCAGGTTGTTTTTTTAAAATGCAGCACATCTGCCAGTGACATGATCTGGCCATTTACTTGTGTTTTTCGTGATTTACTTGCTGTTGGGTTCATGGTTTTGTTTTGGGATTTGCGTTGTGAAGATCAGAGGAACAAGGCGGAGAGCTCTGCTCCACCATTCCTGCTGCTTCCGACAAAAATATCTAATTAAAGACCAACATTTATGTTTGCTAACCTCCTGTAGCCAAACTGATTTTTTTGCCTAATATTTAATCAACCAGTGATTTTCATTTATGAGAGGAAATCTACATATTTGTTGTAATGGCAATCATATTAAAAAGTATGCCCGAGGGAGTTTTTGAGCTACTCTTTGATTTTTCCCCTTCAATTTCTATTTGAAATCACTTCATTTTATTCCTGTCTCTTCTCATCTTCAGTCAGGCCTGGAAAAGAGCATAGAGAGTTCCATCGCTGAAGGGGACTATGAGAAGGCGGAAGAACTGAGTGACAGACTTGCTACTCGAGAGGTATGTTGCCCAGATAAGCCATCTAGGGGGGTGCTCCAACTGTGACAAATCGAGCTAATGGGTCTGCGGCCATATTGCCCGCAAAGACACAGAGGCTACAAACACGCACACGCGGAATTCAACTTGGCCAGACAGTCTTGCAACCCTTTTACACTGAAGTTAATGGAAAGCCCTCCCCCAGTTTGAAGTGCGCCGGTGTCTATAGAACTTTCCGTTCTGCCTTTTAATGAAGGCTACAATGCTTTCCAGCCATGCGCTAAAACATTTTCAAGGTGGTAGTTTGCACCTTTGAAGTAAGCTCGTACCTAAATACAGCGCCTGCAGTTTTAAAACGACATGTTTTAGGAGTGTATGTAGGATCAAGCGCTTCCAAGCTAATTTGGCAGAAAATGTAACATTCGCAGAGCTGTAATTGCAGGTAAAAAGACATTCAACTTTTCGGAAGTTAGGTCAATTGTAGCGGGCAATATTTTTAAGCTTCGCAACTTTGATTCGATGGAAGCTGAAATGTATTTCTATAAATTCCCACCTAGGCTTTGATTCTAGCATTATTGCATGGAATTGGCGTTCACTGTCAGCTTTAAACAGTTTAGTACAGAAAAGGTTTTAGCATGTGTCTATAGACTGCTTCAGCGGCAACAACAAAAACGTTTTGTGGCCCAAACTTGTGAAGACCTCCTCAAAGAATCATAACTGTAATTTTAATTGAATTTGATACCATTAATATACAATAAAATATAAATTTATATTAATGTTAATTAAATATATAATAGATTGTAATATAATAACCAAACACAGGCTAGGCGTGTTCGTCCGATGAAACGGTCTCCTTCTACATTTTGTGAGATCTAAGCATATTTTTTAAATCTGCTTTGTCTTAAACTTCTATCAGATACCAGAGTAATTCTGCAAACCGCATGAATTTTGTGTTGTATTGAAGTTGTAATAACAAGATTCAATCTACATACTGAAAACACATCAGCGTCATCATGCTGGTTTATTGCTGGAATACGCTACAAGACTTAAAAAATCTGAATCAGATTTTTTTTAAACTAGACATCATACACTTGCAGACTTCTTGAAAGTTTCAGATAGAAACACACTAACTGATCAAATCTAGAGACTGGCATAGACTTTCTGCAACAAGTCCAGACCAAAAATCTGTGCAAAATCTGAGCAAAAGTCTTTAAGTGTATTTTAGCCTTTAGGATTTATTGCATGAATCATCTATTATTAACTTTATATTTAGGTTTACGGAATAATATGTGAGATTCATTCTGTAAATCATTTTTGTTAAATAATTAAAGCTGTTTCTGGTTTTGGTGTTTGTTTTAAATAGTTTTTTTCTTCAGCAAAGCACTTTGTATAATAATTAATTTTCTATTAAGATTAATTCTTAGCATTATCGTGGATAAAACGCTCTCGGGTCATGCTTCACATAAGCATCCAAACAGCTTGAACATGTAATTGGGTGAAGCGGTATTAATCTTGTTAACCTCAAATATTAGTTTCCTTCATAATCAATTACGATTTATGTTTCTTCTGGTGTATACGCAAAAATGACACAGTTTTTGCCACTAATTAAATCATATTGTGATGTTGATTGTTTATTTAATTCGGTTCAAAGTAAGGTGATGATCATTTTCCTAACAAGCACTGCATCATGGGAGCAAGCATTAAATAGCTCAGTAATGCCAACATCAGGCCCTTGGTTGAGGCGATTGTCTTTTGAGTCTTTGCAGAGGTAATCCATTCAGATGCTACTTACAGTATCTCTGTGGCTTCATCAGTTTCTTAACTAGATAGACAGAGACATAATAACGGTTTCTTTGGCAACCACATTCAGAATTGTTTCATCTTTACATGGGCTTCATTGTGTTTCCGCACGGCTATATCAGCCCGTGCCTTTGTTCTTTTGTTTGGTTGAGAATGACAGATTGAAGCATTCCACCATGCAGTTTATCTCGACTTCAAAAAGCAGCTAAAGAATTTCAGAGATACTATAATTTCTCTCAATACTCGCAATTTCTTGGTTAATCTCTCTTATCAAATAACATATTACAGCAGGCGGCAATGGTTTGGCGCAGCTTGCAGGTAAAAACAAAACAAGGCTTTGATTGATTTAGCAGGACCATGTTGTCACAGAAAGCTTCTTAGAGCATGGGTGGATTTGGGGAGACTTAACGGAGTCTACGAGCTCTTGCACAGCCAGACAGCTGAGGTCTGCCTTTGACAGAACGCTGGCAGTCAATCGCAATCATGCCACTGTTTGCTGCTCTATTTGCGCTCCACTTAAGACCGTACATTACAGATTTCACCAGGTAATGTGCATTTGTCATCTGCCGGACATCTCCCCTACGCTCTTGTAGATTGATTCAGTCCGCCTCAGGGAGCTGTAGGTATTCAAGGTTTACTTTGAAGATGCTAAGGTAAGATGATACTGGCATGTTCCTTTTTGTGACATCATTCGAGGTCATGCAATGAAGGGGAAGGTTGCACATATGGAAGTCATGAGAGTTGATGACATTTAAGGGGTTTCTCTTGATTTAGGTTCATAAGTCTCACCATTTATTATTAAATATGTCTACGTAGCCAACTTTAACAGTTAGACAAGACTGCCTGATTCGAACTCGCATCCCTGTTTGAGCCCCACGAGCGCTCTCACCGCTAAGCCACAGCTCTGGTTTAGATTAGGATGTCGTCACTTAGACAGTAACTCTAGATAAACAGTGAAATATGTTGCCTGTTTCCAGGGTCCTTAGGGCAATTTGGGTATTAAGAAAAGCATTTTATGCCCTAATTTCTAATCCGGCTAGTATTCATTATCACAGTGCTCCGCACGGTCACAGAGCATTCTGCCCCGGATAAATGTTGTTGTAGACACAGCTGTTTGAAATAAGGCTACGAACAGCTACACAGTCAATAATCCCAGCTGTGGCAAGCCTCAATTTCAAGGTTCTAATATTTGTGTCTAGCGGTATTTGAAACATTACACATTCTGTAATATGTTTACGTGCTAACACGGCATTAAATTAAAGTGTTTAGAAGTCAATGAGAGAGTGATGTTTAGTAAAATGTCTTGTGATATTTTCCCAACGCCTTGTTTGGAATTTCTTTGGTCATATTCGATAGTGTTTCTTTCGCCATTCATCTCAACTCAAAAATTGCGCCGTTAGACATGACAATTTCCTTTTTGAAAACGTTAAGATATAGAAGAATTATTGGTTGCTTTTTTGCTTAGCTTGTTTTGTTTAATCAAATGATAATGGAATAGTTTCCCTTTAATCTGCAAATTCAAGGAATTTGTTAAAACCGTCTTTGAAGTTGTCCTTAAATGTGTTAAACATGGGCTTTCATCTGTACGTGTTTGAAACAAATGCAGATAGTCAAAGGTTTCTTGGAGATTTTCCTTTCATGAAAACGTTTCTCTAATATTTTGTAGAAGGTTTAACTTCTTTTTGTTCTTTTTGTGTTTTATTATTCTTTGACTGTGTAAAAGTTATAGTTTAGAAAAATATTACTAAACTATTATTAATATTACAAAATGTCATATTGTACATAACAAAAACATACTGATATCAATATAAAAATCAATGATAACTTTAACACAGATATACAGTACTTCATGAAAGGTGCACAGATATTCATTGTAAAACAGTTTCATATTAATGTCTATGATTGTCATATCTTCAGCAATATAGAAATGTTTGTATTGAAAAACATTCAGATTCAGGTTTCAGATGTTTGGCTTTGAAGCACTTTTGACGGTAGAGAATGAATTACTGGTGTCAACATAAGCAGTTTTATTTAGCCATATAAGCATATTTAATAACTTGGGCTGCACTTTGAGTCTCTGCAGTAAAGCAAGTGAGCAGTGCTAAACAAAAGACTGTCACACTTTATTATTTCCTACACTTTCTCTCTGCCTTGATCACAAACATTAGCTCCGCATTTCCACTTCAAAACGCAGACTTTCTCGTCTCGAGCAGTGGGTGGGACTGCGTCCATTTCACAATTCCAGGAATCAGACAATGATTAAAAGAGGGAGACATTGTCTGAGAAACGTTAGAGAAACTCAGCTATATGCTCTTCAGAAATAAAGTACCACCAATGTTGTACAAAGCTGGATGAATTTTCTTTTGAGTCAATCCAAGATTGAACATTAGAATCGGCCTTGTTATTACTGGTAAAGCCATTAAAAGTGTTGCATTACCGTTTTCTTTACGTGTTAATTCAATCAGCTGGGGTTTTGCCATAATATGTGTTTGAAAAACCCTGTGTCTCAGAAACTAAGAACAAAGACATCTTTAATCACATGGTGTTACCAGTTCCCTTAAGGTTTGCCTTTATTTGCTCTTTATAAGGGTGTCATACTGCTTGTAGTGCAGTGAGGTCAAACTCCTAGCTAGACATTAATCCAATTAAACTAGTTTTTTGGCAACGTAGGATGAAAGTTTGGAATTAAATGTAATCCATTTATTTATCATGTGATTATTTATAGTATTTATTTTAAAATTGGAAGGTTTATTTTTATCCATGATGTACTTTCCTTCTTGAGGACATCCAATCTGTACAGAAACACAGGAGTCTCTCTGTGCGGTCCCCTCCGGCAACAAGAAAACTGCGAAGCCAAACTCTCTCTTTGTTCCTTGTTCCTTCAGCATTAGCAATTTATCACAGAATGAACTTTTATTATATCTGTAGATGAGTCACGTTCAATTTTTGCCCATTAATTTTGAAATGAGTACTAAGCTTTTATCAAATGCTGGGGAATCTCATTTGGATTATTGTATTTCATTAATTACTAGATAGACAAAGCATACTTTTCACTGTAGATTTTTTTTGTGCTGTTTAATTAATTAGCATGTTTTCTCTTTTAATTAAAGCCTTTTTTTCAAATTAAAGCCCACAGCAAAACACATATATAATTTGTTTGTAATTAGCCCTTAATTGGTGGTAGTGGAAGCTTAGCACTCTCGTTTCTTTTTTTTTTTCTCCTGATTGCCATTTTATAGCCAGTCAGTCATTAATTAAACTGTTTTTCTAATTAGCTTATAAAACTGTTGATGGCACATTATTGTAAGTGTGAGTTCAAAGCTTGCTAATAAGCCTTGCCATGCTCAGAAGAGGGAAGATAATGAAATGCACACAAAGCCGACAAACTTTCCGACTTTTTTCCACTCCCTTGTTCCCCGAAGATGACAGTCTTATGTATCTGGAATCAGATTATTGGGGCTAAAACACAGAGAAGCGCATTATAGGGAGAGCTTTCCTACTAGATCCCCCTCAGAGAGACTGCTTCTCTCTGTGTCTTGTAATGCTGTTTGTCAAGTTGGTGGCGAGATTACAGAAACTCCTTGTCTTATTCCCCCACATCACCCCCTTGAGACTGATAAGCTATGTTAACTGGATCTTTCGCTGTATACAAGGATATCAAGTGTGGGACTCTCAATATGTCACTTTTGTTGAGGGGATTTTGTCTTCTCTGCTTTCGTTTAGATGACACTGCGTATTATCACGGGAGCGTGGCCTCACAATAGCACAGTCGCAATGAGATTTATTGTTTCGATTGTTTCTATTTATTCTTAATAAACAAGTAACGACACTTAAGAACATTTCAATATATTAAAATAACATGACAGTAGAGCCTAGTCATAGTAACTAAACTGAATTAGCAGAAGTTAATATCTGTTGAATCTATTAACAATAACAAACCAAACAGAGATAATAGACCAATGATATTGATGAGTCATCTTGCACTACACTGAATCTTGTCCAGTCATATGAAACTCACATCTTGGTAGCATGTCTCTGCTGTAAAAAATATTTATGGTCCGTTAATAAAATGCGTTCAGCCCAAACAAAAAACTTTATGGGCTTTTTTAAGACTTACACAGGCAGTTTTAATCTGATACTTAAGTTTTATATGGACTCCTTTCTCTGAGTTGACAGAGGCCAGGTTATTTAGGCATTAAGGTGTTTGATAAGGGAATTAGGCTGTGCATTAATCACGCTGAATGTTGCAAAGCAGGTTTTAAATGTGATTTAGAGAGCCGAAGCCGTACTTGCTTTCCTTATCCACGTCTCGCATTATAATCGGAAGGCGTTTTACAGAAATAATTATATATTTATGAAGAGAATTGAACCCATTTTTAACCAATAATTTTCTTGTAGAGTGAATGTTGTGTATGTTTAGCCAAACTCCATCTTTAAGACTTAGACAACACATTTAATCATTTAAAAAGAGTGTTTTTCCATTTCCTGAAATCTACGAATTTGGATATACTGTACCGGGTTTTGGTAGGACAGCGATGATATGAATCATTAAAAGTATCACTGCATTAAAAGGAAGTAAAACTTTATTGTAAGAAACAAATGAAAATCTGAATCACAATAGCAACTGAAATACCTTATGAAAATATTTGTAAGGTATAAGAATGGTCTGAACCAAGGAACCTTGATTTACTACACACATTCTGTTTGGTGTCTGTACCCCTGTTGACTTAACCCACCTAGTGGCCCCACACTGGAGCTACAGGGCTGAGCAGAATAAATTCATCCCTCACAGATCCTTCATAGGTCACGTCATTAATGATGCTAAATAAACCCAGGCCTGAATAATGCTGTTTATGCTGCATAAATGGCACACAAAGGAGAGTAATGTTAATAGAAATTCACTGAACGTATACAATTCTTACAGAAATATGTCAAGGTTTAGTGCGACTCCCCAGAACAAAGAGCACACGAGTGCTTTGCGTTGTGTTATGTTACCCCCCCTCAGCCCCCTTTTTGTTTTTTGCATTTGGATTTTGATTTTTCGTTTCTTTTTTCCGGCCCGCATTTTTAGCCTCTGCCTGCATTTGATGTGAAAGGATTTGGCACTAAGTCACCAGCGGGAAAGGGGGGTGTAGATGAAAAAGGGGGGCAAAATCGCGAAAAGTGGATCAAAAAAGTAAATGAAAAATAATGTCATATTACGGAAAATATGAGAGGCTAATTTGTGCCGACTTTTTGCTAATTTTGCTCTTGCCACAGACAGAAGTGCTGTCACCTGCTTTGCGCTACTCTGATGACTGTGCCAGTGATCCATGAAATAAGCTGCCGCCGGCTTTGTTCTGATAAGAATGAACAAATCTGCACAATGTACTGCTCTCCGAATCTCATTTTCATACATGCATGCAGGCTAAAAGAAATAAGCTGTTTGCTAGGCTTGATTAATCAGACATTTGAGAGCTTTTTTCCCTTTTTTGTCGCTTTGATCTGCTCTGTCTCCTAGGTAACTTGGTTGACATTAATGTTGAGCCCCAGTTAAGACAATCGGGGGTTTAAAACTGGACAGATTAAAAAAATTAAGACCTTTAATGCGTTGAATAAAGTAACGTCTCTGTGTGAAATGGGCGGCACCGATAAAAAAGAAGGGGGGCTTTATTATTGCGGTAGTGAGCAGGTGGAAGGGGGGAAACATTTTGGTTAAAGCTGGTTTGTTTTGTCGTTAACCCCACAGAAGTGTAGGTTAACGTAGGTAATCCTTGATAAATCTCAAGATTTGAACCTTTAGTTTGATTTTCCCTGTATGTATCAAAACGAACCCTTTTAACCACATTAATATAATTTTTTCATAGGACACAAAATCTTGACCCGTGGCAAAATTTGTCAACGTTTTAATAAAGCTGCCATCTCAGCACGGCATACAGACGGTGAAAGCTTTAGCACCTATTCCATTTAAACGCCTCTCAAAAAACACCCCGGTGCGATTATCTACCAGCAGATCTGCGCTAAACATGAGCATGATCGCCTATTATAACTTCCCCTCTCTGCGCTTTCTTGCTAGAAAACATGATTTATGGCTCTTAAAACCTCGAAAAAAACCCAGCGAGGATTTAAAAAAACTGTCATAGTGTGTTAGCTTCAGGTTATGCAGACGCCTTTACAAATCTTCCAAGTGCCTGTATAGATGAATGC
This sequence comes from Triplophysa dalaica, assembly GCF_015846415.1. Classification (NCBI taxonomy): domain Eukaryota; kingdom Metazoa; phylum Chordata; class Actinopteri; order Cypriniformes; family Nemacheilidae; genus Triplophysa; species Triplophysa dalaica. The sequence continues at coordinate 13,139,790 of NC_079552.1, forward strand.
CTCGAGGGCCCAGCCGGAACCCCGCTCTCTCAGCCTGCTAAAGGCCTTATCTTAAATCCAAGCAAAGTACCATTAATCTTTTTGAAAGACCTTTATGGCTTTTAATGTATCCCAAATTAGAACATTTTACACCCTTGGTTCCTGAAATATGGCGATAAAAAGCCTTTAGAGTTTAATTTCTCCATCCTGCTCGCTCTGACCTGCCTAATCCCAGCATGCATTAGGAGATATTTTAGTTTCAGTCTTTCTAATAAAGTTTATCCCACTTAATTATAATTGAAACATTTTTTTTCTCTTTCTGGCACTCTCCAGGTTTTTTCAAGCTTACAAACGGTGGCACATTTCCTCATTACAAATTTTTTGTGTGTGTGTTCCTCCAATTGTGTTCATTCACTGTTCTAAAAAATAACCCTCCAATCCCCTCCCAAAAAAACGTAGAGAGAGAGAAAGAGAGGGAGTAGTTGAAAAAAAGGGTTTGTGATTTGTTCCGAGTGTTTATCAGAGTTTCTCGCGGTCCAATAATAAACCCATCCCAGGAGTGATGAGAGAAGCCAGGACTCTTCTTTTGTTTCCCGGACCCCGTGTGTCAGTCTGGCTATTGGAATTAATCTCGGCCACACCACACACATTTCCCCTCACTGATACTGCCGGCATGTGCCTCTCACCCTCCTCCATTCATTTTCCAGCCTAACTGCCTGCACTGCAATTTTCAGAATTAAAGGTCCTCTTTAGATGAAGCGATTAAGTGTATGAGATAATAACATTAATTATGCACATCCATGCCGAGCGCTGGAACGCAGGGTGGGGTGTCCTACTTCTGTCTGTGAACCGTGAAATATTTTTGTAATATTTTGAAACTTGCGTGGAGTCACGCGTGCACTAAGCGCAATGTCGGATACACTGTAAACCTCGAAAACGGCATTTGGTAAGGTTTGCCAGACAAACTGATTTTCTCCTGCTAATGGAGCTCGTCTCTGTCTTCTTCTCAATAGCTGGGCGTGAAAATCGCACAAGCCGCAGATTGTCGCGACTTCGACCGTACCAAACGGGAAGCAGAGGCTTCCCAGGCAGCCCAAAAGAGGACGAAGCAAATGGCTTGGGGGTTTGTGGTTTTTTTATTTCTTTTATCTGTAGTTCAGTCTCTTCCTCTGGCACCGATTCCTCGCAAACTCATTAAGTCATTTTGAATTTCACACTTTAAATGTCCCGTCTTTCGTGGACATGATCCTTGGTGTTAACTCGTATGTATTCACAAGAGCATCTTAAATGAGTATGTGAAGGGTTATCTTATGGGTCAGTAAGTCCCTATAGAGGGTCTCTGCATGACCATTGAACAATGTGTGCAATGAGTATCTAGATACTATTTTGCTTTTCTTATTCTACTCTTCAGAATGACATTTTATGCAGTAATATAAAAATAGTTTGGTTTCAAAATGAGATTTGTTAAATTGAATTTTTTTCAAAAATCATGTTTTTTATTGTGCATTTCAATTAATATCATTCAAACTGCAGTTTGTTTTGACTTAAGCCCTAAAAACAAAATAACAGCTAAATAGCAAAACAAAACACAATGAAAACATGATGACAATAAAAAGCATGATTTTTTGAAAGATTTTATAATCGGAGTCATCTCATTTTTTAACCAAACTCTTTGTTATTGCTCTTTTTTCAATATACAAAAAAAATCGGATTACTGCCCCCTTTTCATGTTGAATTGCATAATGTTAATTGTATTGTGGATAAGCATCTAATTGTTTTACATAGTAAATAAGCATTTTTGTGCTATAAAGAGTAACAGTCATTTTTAGCACTCTTAATACATCTTGCGCCTCCTTAAGCATTTTATTCACTAACTATCTGCTATACAGCTTGTGTTAAAATACCACAAACAATCAACATCTACAGTTTCTGTTTCATTGCCTTTTTTTTTATTGATTACATTTTATGTTTGTTTTCGTTTTTTTCTAGGTTTGAAGCAAAGAGAAGATGGGAAACCAAAAGCAACATGGGATACATGTGACTTAATATTCAACTGCAATTGAAATATTACTAAAAAGATGCACAGAATTTTTTTCAGAGTGTAATACGTTGACATCATCAATTAATCTCTCTGAATCAGTGTTTCGGTCATTCATTCAGTTTTATGGGTCACTTTTAAATTTAGCTTAATAAATTCCATAAACACACTATTATGGTTAGATTGGCATTCACATTATTGCGTGTATTTGGGCTCTTTTTCTCATAATTAAATCTGGCGCAGACTACTGTGCGCTGCATTTATTTACCATCGTAAAGTGGGTTAATCAGAAGCCGCTTTTTCTTCTACGGAGGTATGGAGAGAAGGAAGAGAAAGGAGAGATTAGGGGCCTAATGCAATGTACAGGATAATATGCAATAGGATTTGCCTGGGCAAAATGAAATTTGTCGGCTGTAAGGAGGTTTGAGCAGTCATAAACGATGAGTTTAGTCGGGTTCGAGTGTGAGATGAATGTGTGTGAGGAAGAAAGAGAATGAGATGGAAAGTAGTGCTTGTACGAAACTGGCCTCCTCGTATGAAGATTCCTCTGGGCAGTGCTTCTGCTTCCACATCCATATGAGCTGTCTATTCGGAAAATAACTTGTTTATTTCTATTTAGATTGATCTATATTCTATTTAATATAATTTAAATAAAGGACAGTTTAAAAATATGCATTAAAACGGTTTCAAAAACGAGTTATTTGGAACAAAAAAAGGAGAAATTTTGAAGAGGATAGGGACAAAACTGCTTAATAGAAGTTGTCTATATGACTTGTGCACTGTATTTCTTTTGAAGCCATATGATAGCTTTGTGTGTGGAATTAACTCAATTAAAATGATGAACAAAATGAAAATCTTGATAGTCATTCACCTCTCTTAAATAGCTGGATGGACATTCTGTTATAAACAAACGTTTGTGTTTCATAGACACAAATAAGTCATACGGATTTTGCAAGACATGAGGGTGAACAAATATGACAAAACTTATTTTTCTATTCACCTGAATGATTCTTTTCTATGAGCACCTTTCTTCTCTAAACATCCCTCCCACCTCCATGACTCTTTGGTCTCGTATGAATGAGGTCATTAGCGGGAATGTGGATGCTCACTTCTCGTGATTTATGCTCCGTTGGCCTGAGGCAGAGACATCTGTAATTTTAGGGCTTTGACATACCCACCCTGACAACAGCTAACTGACAACTGTAGCACAAACTTGTCAGTGCTGCCTCAAGGCCAGGGGAGTGGTTTCAGTCCTGCCAGTTACCACGGAGACATCACTGAAGGGAAATCACCTCCCTGTTGTAAATGCCATCTTTAATATCGCGGATGAATAATGATCGGAATATCACTAGCAAATGAATTCTTGGAAGACAACAAATAGCTAGTGTCCAGAGTTTTTCATTATTTAATTGCCTAATGTATTTATAAAAAGTGTCATGTTGAAAAGCATCTTTTTAAATGTGGAGTGTGGTATATTTGTCCAATCAATGTTACAAACTTATTAAAAAACAACCAAAAAATGGGACATTTTGTATTTATTTAATTAATAACGTAAATATAAGGTCAAATGCTGCTCAAGTACATATTGTGTACAATGCTTTTTGGCCTGGGTGAGATTCTTTACAAACTTTTATGTCCAAACTTAACACCTAATATCTTTCTAAATGTTACATTTACTCTTGTAGTGACACGCCGCAATAAAAGAATCAAACAGATGCTTTTGTGCATCATAGCAGAGTCTTTACTCTAGTGAAACTTGCCCTCGATACAAGTCAAAGCGTGACTGTTACATATTTCGCAAGGCATGTCTGTATACAGTATGTGTCACAAACATTTCAGAATGTGTTTAGAACACGTCCAAAGCTGAACAACATCCCTTTGCTTCTGTCTTTACAAAGTCCACTTGTCACCACATATGAGATGCTAATTACACTCATTTGCAAAACGTTGCTTTCCGAATGTTTCATGTGTTGAAAGACGGCCTTCTTCCCACCATTCCAGACTTTGGCTCTATATCACCGTCATGAAATTCACATGGTTTTACTATAGGAATGATTGGCTGCGTACGCTCAAAGGCTCTTACAAACCAATTTTATTGTTCCCTTGCACAACAGCCTGGAGAATGTTTCCAGCACGCATAGGAAAAAGTTGATAATTATTAGGTGTAAAAACGCAGTGTCAGTTTGTGGTTCTGAATGGTAAGTGATATTTAAGTTGACAGAAAATACAAATTACACCCAGAGTCACTCACTTCTTCCTGTATGAAGAAGTATGTAGATTTGTTTTTTTGTGTTTTGTTCTTGGTCTCGTTTTTAAAGACCACCAAATTTGTCTGGATGTCAGGAAGGGAGTATAATATATTAAAATGATATGTTCATCCATTAATCCAGTTTTGTCGTACGTGTCCAGTGGTGCTGCCTCTCGTATTTTCTAAAGCTGTTGTTGAAAGTATCCAAACATTAAATTATTTTTTCCAGTGAAAGCCCGAGCTCCACACTCAGCTTTTTGAAAATAGCCCGTTCATCATTTACAGAAATCCTGGATCCTGGAGAGGATGCCAGCTGTCCAGAAGGAACAAGACTCGTCTTGGGCAGCAAACATAAACCATTTCATCATCTGCGAACTTAAAAAAAAAAGTAAAGAGAGAGCATGATCATCCTTCCGCTTACAGCATTCCTTGATGGTTTCCTATCCAAAGCATCTCAGTCTATTAATCTCTTTGAACATCGCACAAAGCCTTGAGCAGCATGTTTGTAGCATTTAAAGCAGGACAATCTGCCTTTTCAACATCTTGGTGAAGCTCTGCCTCTCGCGCTGTATTTCTTTACTGCGGGCCAGGCTTGCACCCTGACCTGTGTTGATTTGTTGTGGACTGCGGAGCGCTGGGGAACAACTCTTGATTCGCATGTTGAAACACTTAAGGGGGGAAAATGGTTATTGTTAGTCAAAGAATAACAAAAATCTGTGACATCCAATCCTATTAAATGCTCCAATGTACTCGCGATGCGTTAAAATGCAGGTTTTGGCGTGAAGGGGATGCACAGACATAGTAATCCCGCTTTAGGAGTAAACCGGCATCACTTGAGGAAAGAGATGTGTAAACAGAAAATACAAGTGGAACCTGGAGGAAAATATCAGAGCGTCGTATCATATAGCATAGATTCTCGAGATAAGCTGCTAAGCATGTTTAACAGCGCGATTAACCTGACTTCACAAAGCTTTCTTTATAAAAAAACAACCGTTTTGCGCAGTAAAGTAAAATGTTGCTAACGTTCATATGGACTGCGAGACAGGAAAAGAGAAGCTGTCTGAGGATGTTGACATTTTCTGCCGCTGATTTAACGACCTGTTTAATTCCGGCATATCCGCGGCCCTCGCAGATGTTTTGCAGTTTTAATTAGTGTAATCATCGCTCTTGAGAGAGGCCGGCAGGTCACTCAGCAGGCCTTGTTTGTCAAGATGCTCAGAATAATAACACAAAAGACGTGTCATTTATTCTGTCGCAGCGTTCATTAAATAATTATATGTGTCAAGACAAAAGATTCTTAATCAGTGCTGAGAAGAAAAAATAGACTCATTACAGAGGCAAATGATCCTCCCCGTTTGGAATAAACGGACTGCTTATGTAGCATGGTTTGAAATGCACTATTAATAAGAGATTTTCTGACATTATCTAACAATTTTGGCTGATGAGGGCATACATTTTGAAATATACAAACAAGCAGCAGTTGCTTGTCTTCCTATAGACTTTCATTGGCTATAAATGAACAAATGTGACCTTTATAAAAACTTGCTCTCGTGTGACTTTAAATCAAATATATGTTACAAATAATCTATTTTAATTATTTAAATTGGAGAAGTCTTGTTAAACTCTTACAAATTGACAGTGTATCAATTAGATGTATTTATTAATGCATCAAAACGTTTTTTATTAACCATCAAGATTTCTTTATGCTCAAGTAAGACGGTTAAGACAGCATATATTAGTCTGATTAAAAAAACTAACTAGGATTCATGTCATTTCCCAATAATTAAAAATTAGAAAATTGTATTTGACTTTGAAATGCACTTATTTTCATCTAAAAATAACTCTTGAAACAAAATGGAATTGAACTTCCAATTAAAAATTGGGTATCTTTAAATGAAATGAAATGTTCCCCAGAACAAATATGCTGAATGCGCACACATAATGCTCTTTCATCATTAAAAAATAATGGCATATTGCATGTTATCTGAATGAATTATGAATTAATCTTCATGAATATTACATATTCTTTTTAGGGAAATTAGTCAATGCACACAAACGTAATATGATCTAAAGGACTAGAGAGAAATCATTTTTAATAGTTAACCCATCATTTAAATAAACGAGTCTTCCTTTTAGACAAAAAAGTGAACTTTGTAGCTCGTCCCCCGCCATTTTGTACAGTTTAAAACTCATCAGCCCTGTGTACAAGAGCGTGCTCTGTGAGAATGGGCATAGAATCACTCAATCTAAACTGCTGGTCAAGCCTCTGCACTTCTCTGGCTGTGTAAACACACCTGCAGTGAATGATTCACCTTCACCCTCAGGGCTCTGACACCACTGACCGAACCAGAGAAATGCCCCCGTCTTACAAATGGACACTAAGCGTTCACGAAGGCCTTCGGGGGATCTGCACGAATCATCATAAGTGACGTAATTACCATTAGCTTGATTTGTCTTTGTAGCTGGTGCGACGGTAAAGTGAACACTGCTGTGAGACCTCAACGAAACCTTTCCCCTTTTGCTGTCAGGATTCGGTATCTACTCGCAAAACAAAGAGTATTCCTTTCCTCGGCTAATAATTACAAAGGTTAGCTTGATTAGAAATAACCCATTAATGGGGCCTCGTTGTCACGGCAACCGTGTCCATGGCCCCTTGAGAACCTCATCCTGAAATAGGCTGTGATGAAGAGAAAGATGCCATCAAACAGGTTAAAAGGAGTAAAGGACGTCGTAATACATCACAAGTCAGCACAAACATTTGGGAGCAAGTAAAACAGTTTAACATGCATGTATTATAATCAGTACGCTCATTACGTTTGTTGGAGTAGCTGTAAATCTGTTTTGTGCAGCGTTATGGCTGTGTCAGGATTTTTATGTCGAGCGCCGTGCTTACTTAAAGCACAGACCTGATGAGTGCTGAACCAATTTGTCTATGAACCCTTAGGAACTTTGCACAACTCTCAAAAGTAATTCCCTCACTTCTGGCTGCCTAAAACCTCGTCCCAGCACAAACAATAGCAATGCATTGTAAAAGCTATTCTAAAACCTCTGCCAAGCATAATTTATCATTTGAATGACAATAGGCCACTTAACACAGCCTAAATTATTTCTTTGCACTATCAGCTGGATATGTGTTGTAACTGCACACTATCATTAACTGCAGAGTTTATGAGGTAGTCCCTTATCAAAAGCTATATATGCACCACAAGTTTGGGTTGGAACTATGCTGAACTTTTTGTTTTCTCTCTGAGGTAGAAACCGAATAAGGCGAATCACGCCTTTCGTGGTATGAAGGAGGTGGTCCTGAGGGAACAAACCATCATAAAGTTGTTTTGAATATTTGAAAGAATTGGTACAACAGGGCCTTCTTAAAGGGATAGTTCACCCAAAATGAACATTCTGTTTTGTCTTTTTAAACCTGTATGACTTTCTTTCTTCTGCAGAACACAAAAGAAGATATTTTGAAGAATGTGGTTACGGGACAATGGCGGTACCACTGTTGTTCAAAATTAGTTTGAAATGACGAGAGGATGAGTAAATGATGACCGAATTGTGCTTTCAAGGCGAACTATCACTTCAATTCATGAAAAGACGTTTTAAAAGACTAGCAGAAGTTATGATTGATTTGTTCTTTGTTCAATGTCAGTAAAAGGACTTCACCCAAAACTCTTTTCATTATTTACCCTCATTTCAATTGTGACTTACTTTTCTTCTTTGAAACACAAAAGAAGGTATTTTGAATAATGTTGGAAACCAAACAACACTACATCCCTTTGACTTCCACTTTATGGACACAAAACCACTTAGATGTCTCAAAATATCTCCTTTTGTGTTCCACAGAAGAGTCTCAAATTGAATTGAAAGACATTTGGGTAGTTGACAGACTAATGTGCAAATTTGTCCAACGTTATAACTGCAAACATTTTGAGAAAAAAAAACTATGAAGATAAATCTCTCTTATGCTATCATATATGATATATATATAACTAACAATAATTTAAAACAATGTAATATTCTATTTAACAGTTTGTTTTCTAAATGTACAATTTATTTGTCAACTACTCATTTATATTTGATAATTTAACAGATTTTTTTATCCAAATTGACTTATAACTGAAACATTAAATAACAGAATCAAAATGCATTTTTTTTATATTTTATTTTGAATCTTTAAATGTATTTAGTCATTGAAAAAAATATCTTGCAAAAACATATGTCGGTATAGCTTAAAATCAACAGGTATGAAATCAGAGATTTGCCTCATCCTTAAATAAAGTGACTAGATATTTACAGTTTACAAACTTCTTGTGGAAGTAGAAAGAAAAAATATACCAATTTAGTAAGCTTTGGTATATGATCTAATGCATGCCTGCATTAATCCTTTTTTCGACCTAGAATAAAAAGTGGACTAAATAAAGTTCTCGCTTCTGTAAACTAAGCTTGTTCACAAACAAACTAGTGGACTGAATGCTAAACATCTGACGTCATGAGGTTTAACTGCATTAGGCCTCTAATGTGTATGCAGGAACCGGCGGCAGCGCTCCGCTCGGCTATTCTTTTGGAAAGCCCAGATTTAATTAGCGCATAAATCCCTTGAAAAATTCATGAATTTGCCTTGCCCCCTCGTTGGAAGTGACTTGGGCAGTGGTGTGAGGATTGCGGGTCGCCCGACAAAGAAGGGTCACGTATACACATGAACGCCAACGCAAACACACACCCAAAGAAAGTCAAAGAAAAGAAACAACTGTTTATGTAAATAGGGTCTGTGTGTTTACTCGACGGAAGAATGGCAAGGCCCCGGTCCCCCCGTTCAGCTTAGCGAGTCCCAGCCAAAGGGGACCTCTCACCAGCAACTTCAGCCTTATTAAACTGATTACCAACTCCAACTAATTAATCAGAAACGTGGAGGGAGCAGTGTCTCCTGGTCCAAACCTCCCCCCTCACCGCACTTTCTTGAGCTCCTCTTTCTCTCTGCTTTGCTCCTCCGCTTTGATTGAAGTAGGGGAACGGTTATTTTTCATGCATCATCAGAACTGGTGGGCAGGGAGGACGAGTAGTAATTACCTTACACAAACAAGGCAGAGATTGCCTGTGAAGCCCCCTCTTTATTTTAGCTGGTGAGGAGAGAAGCGGGCGGAGGTGGGTGGAAGGGAAAAGGGCCGCATAATGACTTCAAAACACGAGTACAAGTGTGCCTGGTGAAGAGTCTGTCGATTCTTTTATTTGGAAACACGTTTTCTCGAAACATCCAGTGATACAGAATGACTTGATTACATTGACACTTTTCGCAACGAAATGTTAAAACGAACAAACGTTAGTATGAAACCACGGCAGCGTGCAATATTCCCTCAGTTCCGAGCCCTCCAAACTGAGTGAGATGCCATTGTCAGTGTGTTTTTCCAACGTGTTTCTCCGGAGACCAGACTAACAGTCTTTTCTTTGAACAGGCAATCTCCTAAAATGCCAAGTGTAACTGTGTGCCCTACTGTTCCTAATTAAAGCATGATTAAAGAGCAAAATGAAGGTTTCCACAAAAGATGGATTCTCTCTCTATTTTCTCTCTCTATATCTCTCGCTCTGAAGGAGTTTAATCCCCATTGGATGCCGTTGAACGGTTTATGCATTCCGCTTCTTCTGTTTATCAAATAAACCCAAGTAATTAGAGACGTTAGATAAGTAGGCTTAATGGATGACCACCCTGTGTCATCCAAGGCGCTGGGTCCTGATAGGAACTCTAGTGTGTTTTGTTAATATCTGCTGTTATCCTTGTTGGAGAACAATGTCTTTGTGTCTGGAATTTGATATTACGCACACTGAGGCTTCTTTGACCTTAACAGACGGGACGGTCGGATCACACAAAGCGCTGTTTTCAATAAGGATGGAATAGACAACAAAAGTCATTTTCATTCACGAAATAATATAGAAATATCAGGGCCTGCATTTTGTTTTGTTTTGTTTTTGTAACTGGGGGTAAATTTGCTCCTTACACCGGAAACATGGGGGATTTAAAGACTTTGGGGAATCACCTTTGTCACAACATTTGTTGATGTCCACACACAATGACCTTTTAAATATATAGATATAAAAATATATTAATTTAGTGGAGAAATGGGTGACTACACTTTGAATTGCGAAAATAATCAGAAATTAAAAATAGCCATCATAGATAAATGTATTGTTGTTAATAGTCATGACGAATGCTTTCTTTAGTAGACTTTTTTATTTAATTATTTGACTTCTTTAAAGGAATAGGCCTAGTTCACGATAAAATGAAATTGCTTTCATCATTTTCTCACCCTCTTGACACATCAAACATGTACTGCTTCCTTTCTTCAGCAAAAACCTTTGGTCCCCATTCACTTCTATTATATGACCACAAAACCAATGCAAGTCAATGGGGACCAACAGTTTTCCGTCACCAACATGAGTAAATGATAACAGAATTTTCATTTTGGGGTGAACTATCACTTTAAGTTAAAATTTCATTCCTAAAATTCAATTTAAGCTGCTACACTCACAGCGATTCACTAGAAGAACCATGTTTGGTTCTACAAAGAACCATTGAGTCGAAGGTTCTTTAAAGAACCATCTCTTTTCATCTTTTAATAATCTCAAGAACCTTTTTTCACAGCAAATAACCTTTTTTGAAACAGAAATCTTTTTTTGTTTGGTAAAGGTTCTTTATGGAACCATTTAGACAAAAAAGGTTCTTCTATAGCATCGAATGACCTTTTGAAGCACCTTTTTGTCTAAGAGGGTATATTGCAACTCTTTATATTTACCTGCCAACTGGCAAGAAATGTGTTAGCTAAGCATGCGAAGCACATTGAGTGTTAATGTAGGACCCCGTGTGTGCTCATACCAGATCAAACTTGTCTGTGAAGATCACACACCAGACGTTTTTGTTCAGAACTTCATTATGGTTTGATTTTCCGAACGTCATCCGCTTTAAACTGAATACCATTGTGCCTGGTAATGTGAAAACCCCCTTGAAAACATCTAAGAGTTAAAAGTACCTGAGTTAGGCCTGTTGGCAAACTATGGCTGACAAAAAAAGGATTAGTTCCCTCAAATGAAGCCAAATGGAAACCAACAGGAGCTAGAAGATTCCTGTGGACGCTTTGTGCTTTTCTCTTTCTTTTTGAATGCTCTAAATGTTATAAATTCATCTAAATTATTCGTCAGTATTACTTATATGTTATGTGTTGTTAAAGTGTATATTAGCAAACCATTATATTATCTCCACATGCTAATCTGTGAAATCCTGTTCGAAAATGAGCCAGTTTTAGTACGTTTAGAAGACTTAAACCCAATGTGTTTAATTGATATTAAATCGACGAGCTTGTTTCGTCATAGGAAAGTAGGACGCTAAATCAGATCATTGCATTGTCTCTGTTTATGTAAGAACTCAAAAACAACAGCTCACTGTTGCGGGATTTGGCTTATCCTCCAGGGATATCCGTTACATTCGTTTTAATTTACACCAAGAAAGAGATGGATACAATATCCGCCCTATATTTCAGAAGAGATACCTGAAATTAACTTCTTGAACAGAGATGACGAATATACATCTGAGATTAACACTCCTTACTTGGCCAGAATTATATTGTTTATTATTACCACACTCCCTTTTTCTGAACGCACTGTCCAGTAGTTGTTTGATATCAAGTGAATCATTTCTAGATGAAATCCTTCAATGTAACAGCCTTCTTGTGTGGAGTAAACAGAGAAAGAAATAGAATTAAGTAGGTCACACGATTATGTGCTTTTAAATTGTGTTAAGCCCTCCATTCTATTTCAACAGCTCTTTGTATAAATTATGCTAATTCTATCGGCTATTTTCAACTGATTGGCTTTCAATTCACCATAATTGGAGACACGTTCATTGCGCTGAAATGAAATATGTATCTGTAATACAAAACAGTACATCATTCATACAGGGTCTGCTCATTGTATATTGTATTGGTCGTGGTTTCCTCTCTCAGGAGTGTTGCCATTATTTGGTATGTTCTCTCTCTCTCTGATGTTTCTAAAAGCATGTCAGACTTTTTTACTAATTTGATCAAGAATTAAACTGTTAATGAGCTCTCTGAAGTTTTATGCTTTCCGCTGACAGTGGTTGCCATTTCAAATGGCCATTTTCTCTCTCTCTCTCTCTCTCTCTCTCTCTCTCTCTCTCTCTTTCTCTCTCCCTCTCTCTCTCTCTCTCTCTCTCTCCTTATTTTGCATTATAAAACAGCCATTGGAAGAATGACAAACACCGTTAATCTCTTGCTCGCTGGCAATACATTACAAAAGAGTTAAGATAGGATTCAACTCCAAAAGAGTAAACACTCACAATTCAGCAATTGTCCATTACCTCTAAATGCAGCCAATAACAAGCCTCATTAAATCAACTGTGAAAGTAAGTGACATGAATCAAAATTAATAATCGGCCTCAGACGTATATTAAGTTGCGCTTTTTTTATATTGTTTCTCTGTATGGAACTCACAAACATTTTCATTTTTCTTCCAATTCTAGGGAGAGAATTTGTTTACCACCTTCTTTTTCAGAAAACTGATCAAGAAGCCATTTAATTGCTTGAAGGAATCACTTCCTCACGTCCCTTCTTTTGTTGCCAAGTGTTCTTCACGGACATGAAATATCTCGCCACTTGTTTGTTGTAAGACCTTGTATGGAGTAAATCGGGTCAGATATAATGAAGGGCTTGTTAAAGGCCCCCCAGAAGTCTATCCTGACCACACTTATTTTGATTAGCTCTCAGACAAGCTCAGTTCTCTGAAAAACTCAGTCGGAACTCTAATCCTATAGGTTAAAGCTGGGTTGGGAAATTTAATGAGTAAAATTTAACTTTACTATAACCGCCTGTAAGTTAAAGTGTAACATCGCGTTGTTATGAGAGCTCTTCACCAACATTGTTATCATATCATTATTTCACAAAATCCTCATACGAGCTCCACACTGCCAAACTCAATTGTGTGGGTGACTTGCATCTTGTTGTGAAAGTGTGGATGTCACTCCAGTGAGTGCATGTGAAAGGTGTGTGTTCTGGAAACACACCTGAGTGTGTGTGACAGGCTGGAGCTCCAGAGAGACAGACAGAAGGAACAACAGGTTCAGACATGCCCCTCATCATCTGGCAGGAGACGCAGACACTGCGCTTTTTAAAAATGGATTGTAATTTAATTAACTCTTTCCTCCCCACAGGCTGTTCTGCACAGATGGATCTGGTGCGGCCGTGTGGGTGAGATCAGAAGTAAGGGACTTACTGTTGTTGTTTGATGCTGTTGCCAGGGTTGGACAATGTGAAAGTTGCTATGTGGACTTAAGCGGTGCCGATTATGATGAGCCAGTCCCAGGTGATATCGAGAGACACAAAATGTCCGGTGGGAAATCGGAAAAGATGTGTTAACATTGCTTTAGCAGTCAGTCAAAGTACTGCGAAGGAAAAACAGAAACAGCTGTCATTGTAGTTTAATTCCGGCTGCGCGAAAAATCATTTTAAAGAAGAAAATCTTGGATGTCATAAAATTAGACAGTTTTACAATATATGAAATCAGTGGTCAACTAGAGCAATTTTAGCTGACAGGTTTAATTGTGAAAACACGATTAAAAAAAACAGTTCTGTTTCAATATTCAATATTTTTTTAACTTAATTTGTTAAAGTTAATTTAACACAACTATGTTGCCACAACATGTTTTTTCATGTTTAATCACCAAAACTTTCATGATTTGTGTTAAAAATAAAATTGTTGAAACTTGGCGGAGGATTTCCAGTTCCCAGCATGCTTTGCAAAAGACTGTTTTAGTGCATTTGCGTGAGAGAAATAAGTGTTATTTCATGTGCTTTCAGAAAAAAAGTTCTGTTCGTTTATCTTGAAGAATCAAAGAGTTGAATCTTGTGGTCTTGTGGTTGCCGTTGTTCAGAGAATTTGCTTATGATTTTGCTTATAAGGGACATGTCTTTTGACTTAATGTCCTGAAAAATATAAATTAAACTTTTAATTAACACTAATAAAAAATATTAGAGTTAAGAACTTTCATCAAAATTAGAAATTTTGTTAAAATAAAGATAAATTTGGCAACAAATAATGCTGAGTAAACATAACTGCAATATATGCAATCGATGTACATTTTTTTATGTTAATCCAACTGATTTTTTCAAGTGTAAATTATTTTCATTTTGCATAAATAAATAATATAATAAAAAAATTAATCAAATGTGATTTTGTAATTCTAGTCAGTTTCATGTATTGGTTTTGTAATCTTACATATAAATTAGTTAAGGAACAGTGCTCTTCTTCTAATGTTACTTACAATTAGTATTTTTTAAATGGCACCAATCAATTTAGATAATTCTGTGAAATCCAGTAAAAACACCCTACATTGTAACATATAACAGGGATTATTTTGTACATATCAGACAAACGGGGGCTTTTGACCAGCGCTGCCACAAGTTCAAGGGTCGCAGCTATACTCGATGGGTATTCCCAGTTGAGCGGAGATAATTGGTCCAGTCCCGCTAAGCACAAGTCCAGACTTGAGAGGCATGAACGTGCATACATGACTGCCTCATTGGCTCCGTGGGTGGGCAGAAGGTGGTTAGGCCTTCTGGGGGATCTCATGTCATGTGATTTGAGTTTTTCTAAAGTGAGGAGAAAGTGTATCCCAGAACTGAACTCCACGGGCGCAGGGTCACTTCTGTTCCAGCCAATGGGATGAGGGCTTCAGGTGATGGTTTAGCTGTTTTGACCATACTGTCAGTTTCAGTGTGGCCCTAGAGACTGAGCTCTGTTGTGAGAATGAATTCTCGGCGGTGTCATACTCTGCGGAGCTCGTAATTGCATTTGGAGTTAGCGAGTGAACAGGCAGATTTGAATTGGTGCGTTACATTTTATATTTGCCGTCGGTCCGTCAATCTTTAACACATGCTTAATCACCGAACTACTGAAAAAAGCCTACACTTACCAAGAGTCGAGCGAAGCTACTTCACCTGTATAACACTACGCCAGCTCGCCAATACACCGAGCTCTCAAACCATACACTAAAACATCACTTTGACTGACATAATTGATGTGGGAATTTCCTGATGATCTCTCTCCTTGTATATCCCTTTCTCTTATTCTGTTTTTCTAATGAGATATTTAACAATTTGTCATAAACACCACAATCGTCCCCTCCACCACGGGAATTTCTATTAAAGCCAGTTGAGGGGAGAATCGGCGAATAAATAAAAGGCGTTCTCCCGGGAAATCAAGGAAACATGCAGATACATGTTGAAACTCCAGAGAGGCTCCTCACGGAGACTTGAGTGGGATCTGCCAAATGCTGATGTGATGGAACCGCAGATGCCACACAACAAGAGGAGGGAAAAAAACAGGGGACCCGGGACCCGCAAAAAAATAATGAAGCAATTAGAGAGACAATTATGAGCACCTGTGATGCTGATTGGCACACTCACACTCCATCTGTGTTTTCCCCGTGCTAAAGATGCCTTAATGTTGCTAAGTTAACCTCTAACAAGCCCAGTAATGATTAGGAGTGCCCAAACTTACCAAAGTGACACACACACACATTTCCTCTGTGCTCTGTACACACACCCACAGGAGGTTCACATTAGGAGGAAGAGTTCATCCCACCGAGCAGGATTGCGTCATGTATTATTGAAGCGCTCTCTTGTATAAACACATCTTCAATAAATTGGGGTCTCCATTTTTCCGATTCATTAAGGTTAATGCCGTTTTAATTAGTAGTTGATTTGGAGCCTATTAGATGTAATTTATAAGTCCTCTTTTGGACCTGCGAACAGGGCTGCTCGATAAACGGGCCCAGTTGAATTAGTCACTGTCTGGTACGGACACAGACTCTGCAAGATTCCTCTCGATCTGCCTGTTTATTTACACAAGTGCTTTCAATCACATTAGGGCGGTCTAATGAATAGTGTCTTTCTCTGCGGGATTGCATCAGTGTTCTTGTCAACAACGCCAGTCAAATTTCTTTCTGTCAGATTAAAATGATCCGTAATGGAGTAGAAAGGGTATTTCTGCGTTGACGTTTTTTTGAGATTTCCTGAAACGGAGCTCTCTCTCTCTCTCTAACTCAGACTTCTCTCATGGGCGAGTCTCTTTTTAATAGCTGGTTTTATAAAGGATCAATTATTCAAGAGAAGAGAGTGAGGATATGGCCCTTGGAATTAATAGAGCCGCTGAGCTTTTCAATTGCAGTCGTGATATATGTGCGGCCTTTCGCCTTATTGGGAGAGAGATAAAGCATTTACATCATCATCGTATAACCTCATTTATACATTTTATTGTGCAATGTGTATAGTTATTAGGGATCAGATTAATCAATGTCGTTTAAAGGATTTCTTTACTTATATCTTCTTAGTATTATAATATTTATCTAACCAATGATGCACTGCTGGGCTATTTAAAGCGAGGCGAGGGGAGAATCGGCGAATTCTGTACGTTATCTTTCGAAATGAAAATTCTGCCATCATTTTCTCACCCTGTTGTCATTTTAAACCGGTGTGGTTTTCTCTCCTCTGCAAAACACTAAAGACGGTATTTTGAAAATGGTTGGTAACCAAAAAACGTTGTTCCCCATTGACTTCTATTGTATGGACACAAAACCAATAATGCAAGTCAATGGGACCTAAGGTTCCCAACATTTTTCCAAATATCTTCTTTTGTGTTCTGCAGAAGAAAGAAAGTCATGCAGGTTTTAAATGACAAGAGGACGTGTACACAATGAGAGAATTTTCATTTTGTAGGTGAACTATTCCTTTAAGAGACTTCATTGAAAATCTGGGATCAGAAAAACATTAAAAAATTAGATTTAAAAAAATAAACGTTGTGATATAAATTTCAGACAAATCTGTTGTTAATTCCTCAATTGCAGGTTGTCAATAAAATAATTGAGAGACACATTTCTACAATAAAAAAATATTTTTTTAACAAAAAAATAGGTTGTTTTGAATAATAAGAACAATCTTGGGTCCACATGTTTTTTTATTCTTAATACAACACATTTATGTTGTTGTGGAAATGCATCCCTGACATGACCAACCGTGCCTCAGAATCTGACCCTATAGAATAGATTCTGAACTGCACATAAAGTAGATTCTGTACATCTTTGTTTCGTCTGACTGCACGTATGTTTACTATTGTGAAAGACTGAATGTCAATGACATAACCTGTTGCATCTGTTTCTTTTTTCACGTATAAACAAATTTCTTCAAAAGAGAAGAAACTCATGGTAAGATGGACACAGATGCGGAAACCCGACCTCCTTTCTGTTTTGATGTACTTACTCTTGGAGACACAGATTGAGATGGTAGAAGAAGGTAAAATGTACAAGAGCAGGACAGATACTGTAACATAAGTTCCTTCATGCTGACAGGCAGAGTCACAACATATGGGGAATTCTACCGCGTAGAAGCTCTTTCAACCTGACGTGCTTACTGTATGGCGATGAATTGCTAACATGGTCAATTTGAAGGCCATGTCACGCACAGATGTTTATCTCAAGCAGGGAAACGGTATGACTGGAGAGGAGCGAGAAACAGGTGGAGCACTTATGGTCCACAGGTTCTCTGTGAAAGAGATATTCTCTTTCACTTGCATGTGTGTGTGAATTGCCCCTAGACGTGAATTAAATGGTCCCATCTGTAACCTCATAAGATGCGCCGTTGCTTGCGAGACCTGAGATCGATTTTGTGCACTTATTCTCTGGGAGAAAGACGCAAAAGAAGCTGGTCGGGATCTGTTTTCAGACGGATAATGACGGCGTGAAACAAGGGGGCAACACAGGCCAGCGCTTTCACACATTCTTACATCTTTATATCTACATAACACAAACCATATTTACCATCAGAATCACAGCATGCCGCACACACAGTGGCTTTCAGCCAGCTATCCGTGCACTATTTATAGTATTTGCTGTACAGTATTTACAGACTACTAAACTGCCACTATATATTGAATATATATTGAATAAGAAATTACACAAATTAGTTTTATTTATATACAAATATTTTGTTTTTTGTATTATTTTATACGCACACATTTCTATAAACTCTCATCTTCATTATTTTTATTGTAATGTATGCAAATGTTTTTGTTTGGCTTCATGTGTTTGTAATAAGGCAGGGTCAGTGTGAAGAGGAGAAAGGAGATTGCGGTCTCAATAGTCTTAGATTATCACTTTAACCTCCTCCAGCCACTAGATGGGGTATGATAACCATGAAGAGATTCCCCAGAAACTCTCAACTACTAAGAGATTTACAGCAGTGGTTACAACCGCTCTTGCTTGAGGATCCAGATTATACATTGGGCTTTATGTGGTCACCCAACACTGTACTAGATTTTTATTGTTTGAGGTAAGCAACATTTTGAAATATAAAATTTGCTATTTAAAAATATTTACCTTAAATTTTGAAGCATCAAATTAATTTGATTTACTTGTCTAACATATGGAACAATTGTTGGGCTTAATATAGTATTCATTTTGGCCATATTACAAAGTAAAAGATGAATTTATGCCAAAAAAATGATATTATATTTTTCGAAAGAAAGAAAGAACGGAAGCAGACTAAAAACTAATTTACAGCTGTAGTTAGTGATTTATGGTTCCTTTTCTTCAAATAAATACATTGCACGCAGTACACTGTAATAATGTTTAGGGCAATCTTTACAGATGAAAAATTTCATGGTTGGGGCTGACCAATAAAAGTCAATTGTAATTTACATTAACAACATAATAACAAGTCTTTATTTCTGTCCATGAAATGAAGTGGCATTCAGTTTGACATCAACCAGTGTTTTATGACATGATATGCAGTTCTTCAACAACTCCAAGCAAATAAAACACTTTTTTTACTTGTTTTTGCGATTATACAGTAGATCTATAATATTATGACAGCTGTGGAAGCAGTACTACATGATTCAGTAGAAAAGTTTTATAGAAAAGTATATTATAGTTCAGAGAAAGTCTACATTCTGCTGTTTGAAATACAAATGTGTGCAGACAAAAATACTAAAATGAATAAAAAAACTTATTTTATTATATGTATATATAAGCTATTCTTTTAAAACAACTAAAATAGTTAAAAACTAAGTTGCAAATGAAACAGATTTCTGACCAAAAAATACAAAAGCAGATGTGCAGGAATCAACTTACGTAAAGTTTTTAGTTCCATTTATAAATTTCCAAGCTAGTCAAAATGTCAGCAGGGAAGCTAAGCAAAACACTCACGCCGTGGGTGGACATTCCAGGCTTCATGAATATTAAAATCTTTCCGAACTAATCACGGTCCTTTGGGCTTCATCCGTGTAACCTGATGAAAGTGTGTGTTGGTTATTATAAAAATGGGATACCATATTGTTACTTTCTGTTTTAAATAAAAAGGAAAAATATCAGAATTGATCAATATCAGACTTGTCTGATTCTTTACCATGACACACATAATAATAATATTATTTTGAGACTTAAAACAGAAAACCTGTATAATATTTTTTCAGCTAGTTCTTTGCCATAGATGAATGTATAGACATACTTTATACTATATAAATGATGTAATTTTTATAAAGCAGATTTATATAAAACATATCATACTTATTATCCAGAATAATTTTGTATCGATTGCATCACTGTGTGTGGTAAAAAATGATTTGTATTCATTTTCCAAGTTTGTGTTGTCAAATTTACCTATCGAGGGTCTATGACCAGGAAAACAGATTTAAACCGATTTTATAGCTTTAAAGATCACTAGAAAATGTAAAGCAGGTCCTGACTTAAGTCAAGGAGTACAGAAGAGAGACGAATATTTCTCCACCTGCTCTGTTGTCTGCTTGAGTTCAACAAGGGTTCAGTCCACAATGTTAAGCCGCTTTGAGTTCCTTTTCCTCAGGGCACCCCAGTATATAAACATCAGTCACACACAAATATACTCACACACACATGCAAAGTTCAAGCCATCTGATTGTAAGTGGTCAAATATTTTTCATGTCTTTAGTGGTACAGGAGTGAAAGAATGTTCCCGTGAATAAGTTCAGACGGGTGTTTCTGACCCTCCAGAGACAAAAATCTCAGTCTGATCGGTTGGCCAGTCCTGTTTTACCGAATAAAGGACATAAAACCAAACATTTGTTTCCACCACTTGCTGCAGTTTAAACAAACTGTTTTCGGATGAGATGGTGTGGATATATCTATTGTAAGTGTGGTGTACATCAAGGGGAATAAATTCCCTGCTCAATTGTAACGCTCACCGACCGGCGCCTTCTTCAACCGCCCTCTATTAAAATCCACCGACACCATCCCCATCTCACAGTTGACCTTTCTTCTCAATTTCTCCCTCGCCCAAAATAATAAATGCCTCCTGACTACTTCAGAGAGGTGACCTAACACGTCGTCCTGCAGTAGTGGAATGTCATATCACACCGAAATCGCCCAATCAGCATGCCGGAGCGCAGAACAAACAGAGAAGGTACCCCGACGCAGGCCGAGGATGAGTTCGCACAGGGCCGAAGCTCCTTGGGATGTCAATGTAATAGACTGGCTTATGATGTGTAAATAGCACGCTGCTTTAATGGCGGCCGGTGTCCCGGCTGTGTTAGGCTGAGGCTCTCAGCGATTGAATTTAAATCACAGGGGAGAGGAGATGGAGGTAGAGGGAGGGGAGGCTACGCATCAGCCTTTCCCCGGCTTCCTCTCACGTTCTTGGGCTAATCTCCTTGACCTCCGGGGTGGCAGGAACTGGTGGAGGAGAGGGGCCGTGAAAGCGGGATATGGACTGCGGGCTCACATTTAACATGACATACATTTACTGCAGAGCAATATGGGTAATTTATGGTTTGCATTCTCTATCTGATATGGAGATCTGTGGCAGCATCATTGCCTTCAACAGAGGAAAAAAAACACGGTGTTGTATTTTCTTAGGTTTAAAACATCAAGAATTCAGATGATATTATTTGTATTTAAATGTTAGTATTAAATTGCTAATGAATACTTTTTTGTTAGCATAAATGTTTGAAATGCATATATTACATTTGAATTATATCTAAAATGCTTAAACTTAAAAAAATGTAAGTTGATATTTTACTTTTTATCTCAAAGTAGCTTATCTAAATCTACATCTACAGTAATTTTATTACATGCTTATTCAACTATTTTATATGTTACTTATTAAAATGCTTAAAATTTAAATATTTAATTTCATTAAATTATTTTTTAAAAAACATAAATTGTTTATTTAGTGAAAACCCTTTGCTGCATTTATTCTATAGAAAAAAAGGATACAGAGACAGCTATTAATAAAATAAACTAATACGGTGTGCTCAAGGGACATTCATCGTAAATGTACTTAGCTTTTGCCATAAAAAGCATAAATAAAAAAAATCCATACATTTAGTTCAATGGTAAGAGATTGAAGCAGTTGTGTAAGAAATGTTAAAAAAAGAAATGTGTAACTAAAGAAAAACTAAAAACATTTATTCAGTTCTGATACACGTGTGAGCTGAGAACAACCAGTTTTGAACTTTAAATTTAAATTAAAATCACATATCACAAGATTAATGGAGGGTCAGTTTTTGTAGCACTATGTTTGTCAAATGATCGCCTTTATTAGTACAAATGCTTTTGTTAAAGCTTTTAAATTTACTAAAGCTTTTAATATAAATGATCAACACTTTAAATTAGAGTTCAAACTTTAGAAAAGGATTTGTTTTATAATTAGTTTTTCTATAAAATCTATAAGTGAAACTACATTATTATAGATTATCTTACATAATATAGAAATAAAGAAATAACTACATTTACAAATAAAATAGCTAAAATTTCATAACAACTGGTTTAGAAACTTTTACTCCTGTAAGAGAAGCAAAAAAATCTTCTTGATCATCGGGAATGCAACAATAATTTATTTACATTAAGTATATGGTTAGGCCTACATAAATTACTTTTTTTGTTTTGACTACACATTTCCATTGTTTTATTTAACTGGATAAAGAATTAACTTGCAAATACATTTACTAAACCCAGTTATATCACATATACATTACACAGCTTCCATCAACACCGAGCAGACATATGATAGTGTCCGCTGAGAGACGTAAAAGCAGGAGCTGGAATCCAGCCTCCGTAGAGGTAGTAGCCTTTGATACTCTCTCCGCTTCCTTTTTCATTCTGGCAATAGTGTCGGTTCCCACAGCAATTGACCTTGGAGTCTCTTCAGAACTTTCTCCCCACCCAATTTGCTGGTGCTAAAAGCTTGCCTGGAATCTGGCTGTTGTTTCATTACATCACTAAACTTCGAATCTCCCGAGACTCCTCTTGAAAAGTAACACCTGAGTTTTGGGGCAGCAGTGGCACGGGAAAGGAGGATGGGACTGAAAGAGGCAGGTTGGAGAGGGCAGATAAAGAGAGGAGCGAGAAATAAACAAAGAAGACGAGCAGAAATATAATTTGGCCTCCTGCGTAATCCAGCGTGGGTGGAGACACCTCAGATCGGCCGGTTTGTGTGGTTAGCTTAGCGGGGCTGAGAAAAGTCAGGTTGGCTGCTGTCTCTTTTTGCTCTGATCCGGAGAAGCAATCAGGCCTAGGTCGCTATCTCAGCAGCACGCGTCTGCTGCTAAAAGTGGAAAAAGTCAAGTGTGGAAAGCCATATAGGGTTTTAGATATCCCATGATGCAATGCTGCAAACTAGATTAACATTTTCTGAACTGGTTGAAATATAGTATTTATTAGACAGATTCATTTTAATAGTCAATAAAAATAAGACTTTTTTTCATGAATAATAATTTTGTCATTAAAAATTCTTCTGCAATTAAACTTTATAATGTCAACTATGACTGTACTTCTGTGCTGGTTTAATTTATATATTTTCACAAATTATTAAGAGTACAATATTGAGCGGAAACTGCACTTCAAAATTATAAACACAAGCGCTCATGTGAAACATTCAGGGCATTAGTCTCTCAAATGTGTTTGTGTTCTGTATTTGTACAATAATCTTCAGTGGTGGAATGATATATCGCAGGAAACCTAATTCTTTGATAAACCTTTAAAACAGAGGCAAAGAAAGAAAAGGAAAACACAGAGGAAAAAAGAAAACAAGCGCGATGTCCTCCAGAGGAACTTGCACTGTATGCTAATAACGTGTCTGCAAATCATCCGGACAGACACGCCATCTCCCGCTCCTGATATACTGCTTCCTCTCAGGCCATTCAAAATTCCTGTGACAATTAAATAAACGGTGACTAATACACATTAGTCCTTATTTGCTAATTAAAGTCCTAACATGTTTATCCACTGTTGCTTTTTTGACAAGTCAAACATTTTGAAGAGTAGTTGTGTCCACATGAATTAAAATGTTTACTGTGTTTAAATGACTTACTGCAAAATGACTATCTATGATTTTGACAAAATACATCTTGGAGTCGAGTGCTTGATATTTGCGCAGTAGACACTGGTGAGGAGTGGAAATGAGTAAATGGGTGAGCAAAACTTGATTCTTATAGTTTTACTTGAAAATCATAATTGTAACAAAAAGCTGATAGAGAAAAACAAATACTCACCAGTACTTTTTTGTTTGGTGTAATGGATGAACAGTGTGTAAATATTAGAAGTGTTGTGTAATATTTTGGACGATCGATTGACAGAAGTGCAATATAATATAGAATATAAGAATATACAATATAAGACCTTATAAAGAAGCGTTGTGTTTTTAAAATCTTAGAATGAGCTATTTCTATCTACATACACCGCGGGTCCCCTTACATAGAATTCACCATGTTGTTTCTACAGTAGCCCTAAACTGACAAACTGCTCCACAGTGCGCATTATGTAATAACGTTAGGCCTATCTCCTTCAGCAAAGAAACGAAAACGTGTTCTATGTACATCTGTGCGACATCTTAGTTCTGTGTAAGCCACCGTAGTGCTTCGAAAGGGAGGGGTGGAGTGAGCCATTGGTTGCAATTTTCAATCCAGACCACTAGATGCCGCTAAACTTTACACACTGGATCTTTAAATTCTAATTTGCGTACATAAATCAAGTTTATTTTCATAATTATAGATGTAAAGCTAATAAATTAATGTTTTGCATGAGAGCTGGAAATGCTTTTGATTTCTTTAGTACTACAGTCCTTTTACTGAACCTATTTTATTTATTTTTCAGTGTGTCTCATGTTAACATAATATTTTTGTCTTCATTTGAATGAATATTATGCTTAAGTAGCTTATCGTGACATTCAGGGCAACATTTGACCGCTGAAACCATTTGACACGTGCTTGTTTAAATCTGCAATCAACTGTATTTCAGAAGTCACTCGATACATTTCAGTTAGTAATCAGATTATTAATAACATGCCTCACTTCTAAAAATGTGTTTAGATGAAGCATTTCCTCTCAGCTTGAGCACCACCAGATGACTTTTGCAGGCTTCCCTACACAGTTTATCCCAGGGCCCAAAGGCACGACGAATTCCACGCATGTGCGTTTATTTGATTGTTTAAGAGCCATTTCCGGAAACCAAGTATTAGAGCGCCAGGAGCTGTCTTGTAACAATTAGGGGGTTAAATGGTAGTTGGCCACACAGGAGGGCATTGCCACGCCGCACCCCTCTTCCTGCCCTACAGAGGTCAAAGTTCAGGGAACGTTTCAGGAAACGTCAATTTCTCAACTGCCCCAAAGCAGGTGGACACCATGCTGTTGGTGCTGTTTACCCAAACTAAATGAAGGAAATGAAGGAAAAGGCAGCGAACTGTGTTCACAGGAAGTTAGGGTGTTGTCTTTGCTGAAGATCTCATGCAGGGCGTGATTTACACAAGTAAATTTTACTTCATTAATCTGTGGATTGTTTTGAGCATCTTCAACTTGAATGTGCGGTTAAATCATGCAGCATAAACCTGCCCTTCAGCCACAGCAAGTCCAATTTAACTTCAACTTCAGTTCACGTTCTCCGACTTTGAAGCTAATGCCCTTAAAGGCTGGTCAGTAAGCCCCCGTAGAGTTATACACTTCACCTCCACTGTGTTATTGTTCGGGAACCTGGAGATGAACCCTCCAGGGAAGAGTTAGCCATTAGTTAAAGGATCAGACTGTTATTTGAAGAGCCAAGGTCAGATTTAGAAGATTGAAGGAGAGATAAGCCGTAGCTTTCAGTGTTTTGATTATGAGGTCAACAATCGCACAAGGGGTTGTGAAGTCTGTTGAAGAAACACTCCACCCCACCTCTGCACACCTGCAAGAGGAGTCTGCGAGTAGAGCAGCGGGAACTTTCTTGCGCTGTTCTCTTTGACACCAGCTGCCATCGCCTGTGCAGCCAAGGGCAAGGTCACTGTGCCGACCAGAGGGAACAGCAAGCAGATTGTTTTCGCTCCGGCAATAGACAAACAGCCGCCTTGGACACAGTGTGAGAGCCAGCTGTGGCCATGACCTTTATACCCTACAGCCTGACCCCAAATTAGCACTATAAAGGCAAGCAGGGATGACAACTTACTATTGGCCCCGTAACAGCCTGTGGCTCACCTGAGAAAAATGCCGCTCACTTGCTGCTATGTACTGGTGAAGTTGAAAAGGCATGAATGTGGATTCAACTTTTACTTTTAATTTATTCATAGACCATCCTAAATCGTCACAGAAGTGCATGAATGTGAAAAAAATGTTGGTTGTGTCAAGACCACTGTTGTGAAATATTTAACAAAAGCATATTAAGGTTGGTGGATCCAAACTGTTCTGGGCAAACTCTACGCCCGTCCATCCAGCCTAGCATGGACATAGCGGGAGCGCAGCAGTTCATGTCCCCCCCACCTGGGGAACCAGAACAGTTCATGATGCGTAACAGGATTAAATTAAATGACCTGACAGATCCAGTCAGATATGGAGGTGATGGAGATGGAGGTGGGTTTGTAGTGCAGAACGATTAAGCAGCTGATAAGGAGTAAAGAAATGCAACTTAAATAGGACGCAGTCTAATGTGTGTTGTATGACTATTGGTTAACGTTGATTAGCTGCACCTGATGTGATCGGCTGATGCAAGCTAGACTCGCAGGACCTGACAGAACTACCGCTACGCTTGATTTCAACTTACTGGCTACCTTATATTTCTGAATTAATTCAACTTAAAAATATTTGTTAACACAACGAGTTTGCATGAAATTCCTATATTTCGTATATATTCCTATATTTTGAATGAAGTCAAAATTTTAAGGCGGCCAGGTTACTTATTTTTCTAAGTTAGCCTCAAAAAGTATTTTTTACACTAGGATCTACATATGCTGCAACTCCACACAAAAAACACTATAGCACAACAGACTTATAGTTAGCATGTTGCTAAGCTAACTTCAATCAAGTAGCATGCTTTATTTTTCAGTAAAGTTAAACCGCCTAGAACGCAGAGCAAGACAGTGCAGAACAATTACATACAGTCAAAAGAGTAGGTTTCCTAAGCTAAAATTAATAGCTAAATGAAAGAACAGCACGCAGTGTTGGCTCAGTTTCCTTCAATGGAAATACCCACATAGTCAGCTAATGATTGTCATTTCAGCACTGTAATCACACGAGTGTTTGGTTAAAGCTTGTGTTTTACAGCCACACTAACAGGGGTTTGTTTTTCAAACTTTTAGCACTAACACATTTCTCACGAAGATTGTTCTCCACCTGTTTTACAGGCCAATTGCAAATACACAGGCTTGGGCAGATAACTACCAGAGCAACGGTGGATATATGTGTATGTGTGGCACACCCTTACTTTTGTTTAACGTGTAGCATCTTTTAAACTTTTTTAGTGAGTTCCTAACACATGGTATCTTCTATAGTATGTAGCTCAGCTAGCCATATCCCTTTATTAGGCTAATGTAATGAGGTGTCTTAATCCAAACATGGCAACTTTGTGGACCACAGGGGATGAAACATTGGGGCAGCATGTTATCAGGCCACAATACGGCCTTTTCTGATACTCTGGCAGGCATTAGGCCTGTTTAAAAAAGTCCTTCACACCAGCTCCCTTTTAAAATGATTTTCTCCCTTCAGTTACCCTCTTTCCCTCACCCCGTCTCTGACTGACAATCACATCGCTGGCTGCGCACATTCTACGCTCTTTAATGCCAAATTAAGCTCCGGCCTCCTTTATTTTAAATGGGGGAGCCAGAGAGAGTGCTGACAATCACGATTGTGCACGAGAGAGGAAAAATTAAACGGTATTTAAAAAATACAGAACCCCACATTAAAACCCTCCACCACAATTGCTGCTAATTGGTAGATTATCCGGCCGCTCTTGGAAGCCTAATACACGGGGTGAGGAAGAGGAGACTTAGCCCCTGTACTCTTCCTCAGAGCGCCGGGGTGTGGGTCGAATCGCGTCAGAGTAGGCTGAGGATTAGCGCCGCCATTGTCGGAGAACATGACCTTGACTGGAGTTTATAGTTTAGCCCCTCCCGGTTCTCTCCGCAATCTCTTTCACCATATTCTTTAACGCCACATAATGACATGCTTTGGGATAGCCGGCAACAGGATAACACCGAGCAATGGTGGGCAAGGCACTTTGTCTTTCAAAAGTATCTAAAGTGTCCTGTTTCATGTGCTTCTACAATAAAACACAAACAAGTGTTAATGAATTCTTCCAACTTGACCTTCTGTACTGACAGACATAAATATACTGACAATTGAACAAAGATACCTAAAGCCCAAGCTATTGATGAATTTAAAGTGATAGTTCACCCCAAAACGAAAATTCTTTCATCATTTACATTTACATTTAGGCATTTGGCAGACGCTTTTATCCAAAGCGACTTACATTGCTTTATCCTATACATTTTACATAGGTATTTGCTATCCCCTGGGATCGAACCCACAACCTTGCGTCGTTAACGCAATGCTCTTACCACTGAGCTACAGGAAAGCTTTACTCACCCTGTATGACTTTTTTTCTTCTGCAGGACACAAAAGAAGATATTTTAAAGGAAATATTTGGCAACCAAACCCATTCACTTCCAAAGCAAATGGGTTGTTGTTCAAAATATCTTCTTTTGTGTTCCTCAGAAGAAAGAAAATCTGTTTGAAATGGCAAGAGGGTGAGTATATGATGACAATTTTTTTTTGTGTGAACTATCACTTTAATCTTCACTAAGATGAAAAAAGGAATTCCTCGCCCATATAACAAACCGCTCTTCTATCTCTCATGTAGCAAAGCTCCTTTTAATGAGGCACAGTATTAACACTCAAATTACATTTAAACTTCATCACTATTTGACTTACTGATCCATAAACAGGGGGCTGGAAACAAATTAGCAGTGTGTTGTCCGGTTTTCCGTTCTTAATAATTGGAACCCTAATCCTTTAATTGCAATTGTGCATAACCGGGATATTATAGCGAGACGACGTGCACAATGTCCACAGTACACCTGTGCAGCCGACCGCTTTTCAGCAGACTGAGTGGATGTACGTGCGCTTTCCCAGAATGAGAGCGAGACCCATTACGTCCCACAGAAAAAGATTTCTCGTCGCTGCTTTGATGAGCGTCCATTTGCATCAAAAAGGCCTCGGTTTCCAACTGTAACTTGTAAACTGATCAAAAGGCCGAACGATGTCTTTAAACCTGAGGGGCTTTTCCCCTCTTTTGACATAAGAGAGGCTCTCCAGGGGCCCCCCTCGCTGTTGTGGCCTTGGAGGTTAGCTTAACCAGCCACTCAGACTAGCGGAACAGGGCTCTGTGCTCCTCCGTTTAAATGGAGAGGTTGAGTCACAGCGTATCGACGCCCTCTTTTACTGAAACACAATGAAAGCAATTTGTGTGTGATGTGCTTGCGTTTATTGATGTGTGAGGGTATGTTGGAATGCTTTTCGAGGACTTTGCCTTGAAATATTTGTGGCATTGCATGTCTGCCTGAGTAGTTGTGTGAGGTAAAATAGGTTCTATTTCTTCTCGCTTTCTTTAATAAAGCAAGAAATGTATCAATATTTGCAAGACGGTTTAAATTTTTATCTTTCTCGGGTGAAATACTACTATACATTTTGTGAAAGATACACGTTTTGCATGACATGCACATTAGCAATTAGCTCAAATCATGATGCGAACGGGTTGTGTGTGCGTGCGTGTGTGTGTACACGTGTAAATCTCTTCTGATCTGCACCCAGCTGCCTTCACTTACAGGACATAGGGGTGTAGGGGTCACAAGGTCACACCATGACCTCATCAAATTAGCCCCAACCGAGCGAGGTGTTTAGCACAAGTTAACGCTCGTAATCTGAAGGGCATTAAATGCAAATGCAGCAACCATATGCCCACTTCAAACAGACCCTGCACACTAGCTTCCCAAACACCTCCCCCCCACCGGTATGTATTCATTGGCCAATCATTCACATGCCTGTCTGAGTGGGGGGGCTTTTAAAATGACAATGGTTTTCTCTCATTCTGACCAGGTGCAACGCATTTTTATCCCTGATAAAGCAAAGACAGAAGGCATTTGATATACATCACGAAATAATATGAAGAAATATTATGTTTAGCTCCGAATGTAGGTGTTTAACATTCTTTCTGTATGACTCAAACACTGTATTTCACATGGTGTTGCATATTTCTGCATCCAGTCAGATCAATATTAGAGTCTGTTTGGGATGTCAAAATGCTGATTCGAACAACTACTTATTTAGCAAAGGAAGAAAACATTACAAAATTCTTTGCTGCCCCACAGGATCTCTCATGAGACAGATTGGACGAGAGAGTGAGTGAGAGAGCAGGCAGGGTTGCTGATGATTATGGGTGTGAGGGCTGATTGTACACCCTGAGGCTGTGTTGCATGCTGGGACATATGGCAGCTCCTATGTGCTAATAAACACCTGTGGATAGAGTGAAACAGAGGAGACCCCCACTGGGCCTGAGGCCTTTAAAGGCACCTGCACAGACCTCCACCATTTATACCCTCCCTCCTCTTTTTCTCTCTGCTTTACTTTATAATCGACTTTTTACCTTGTGTTGTCTTTAACATAAAATATTGACAAAGAGAAGCATGTATACACAACATTTATACATTAACCTTATAGTTTTTAGGTAAGTATGTACCACCATATCACTGCAAATATTAAACATATTGCCATTTTATTATTGTGGTGTGCAAGAGGAATGTTTGCATAATGTTCTCAGCGTGAGATTCAAGTGTTGGTTTGTTGGCCTGGGTTAAGACGCACCTTCACTAGCAGATCTACACAGCTGCTTTAGAAAGAGAGCATTGTGGGAGAGCTATTCCTGTCAATCAAACCGTCTCTCATTAAATCTGTTTAAGCTGCACTTTGACAAAAAATTGAATGTGTGCCCTATAAAATATTCTAAAATGTGTTTAAAACAAATAGTTTTACTTTGAATTTAATCTTAGAATAGAATTGATCACACACTATTATTTTTGTCACACTATATTGTTTTATGTTGAACAATACTGAACAATTCATTGAACTACATACAGTACATTCTAGAAAACATATGTTGGTATGTGTGTAAGTGGTACACATGCTTCTATACCCACTTAAAGCGCGTGGTCTTAGATCTCCAAGCTTATTAGATTTTTTACTGTGGGTCCATTCTGCAAAACCACATAACAACGGGCACTAGACGGAAAATATGCAGGCCTTTAATCTGGAGAAAACAGTCTGCTCAGACTATGAGTGATGTCCTGGTGCATTTTTCAACTCTGAGATGAGGGCTGATAATCAACCTGAAATAATTTATAGGATTTCATTTTCCAACATCTGCTCTTTATTAAGGGAGATGTGTGATACATGCTGACCCCGTGGACACTCTGTGTATTCTAATGAAGATTTGACCACATGTGCGTTTGTGTAAGAGAGATCTTTACTCAGGGTCATCAGTCAGTGAAATTTTCCTTTAAGATTTATTTAGTTTTATATAATTTCTTATTCTGTCAAAAATATTTCCCTTCATTATGGTTGTTGTTGTTTATTTATTAGTTGTTATAAAAGATCTTCTTGGTTTAATTTATTAATGGGTCATGACATTTTTTACATACTTCAATATCTGAAGAACATATTTCATTAAAACCATTTGTCAAAATAGTCTGCATTTATTATCAATGCTGTTTATTTACTAATAAATTATACAAAAAGTTATTTATTTGTTTCTATATTTAAATAAATATTCCACATTACTATATATACATATATAGATATTGGCAGATTTCTCTTTTATATCAAAAGGTAATACTTTTGAAGATTTATTAAAAACAAATATCGATTTATATTAGTTTCTAAACTGTTTTGAAATTAAGTGCTTTTAACAGTTACAAAGGTAAAATCATCCTAAAGGAAAACCAGTATGAACATAACACTTAACATTAGAAATAACATATAAAAGCATTCACTGTAGCCATATGAGATCTGTACATGTACTGTTCAATCCACTATTTCTCCCCCAAAACAAACGAACGGTTTCAGTCATGACCGACACAGACACAGTGTAGAACGAGTTAAGTAAATTCTTTATGTTTTCAAGGTCACAGATTTCAGCAGAATATCAAATCAGATATCATATTCTTAAATTATGTCTTCGGTCACACGATTTAGTGGCGTTATTAAGATGTAGCCTGAGTTCTCCACATTGCGTCAGTGCAATTCACTGTTACTCGAGTGAAGACTAACATTAGACTACCCACCTTTAATCCTTTTCCCGAGCCTCTGTTCTAAATAAGGGCCTTTTGACCCATTCATTGAGCCAGTGCCCTTTGATATTGAGGACTGTGGTTGTGGAGTAGCACAGCCCCTTTTGCAATGCCTTAATAAATAGCTTCAAACAGAAGTTATGGAGATCTGCTCTTGAAGGTGAAGGGTTAGCATTGCTCGGGCATGAGATCAAGCACTGGTTTATCCCAGCAGGCTGGTGAAAAGCAGAGCCACTTCAGACGCTAACTGCCCGGACAATGTCGATCGGGTCGAACAGCGTTTGGATGAAGTGGTGCCCCTTTCACATCCGCAACAAGTGACAAAAGAGCCAGAATAGAGAGACTAACCTGCTGTTTAGATAAATAAAGCTACTCTATCAGCTCTCATAATTGCTCTGGCCCCCTTCTCCTCTTCAGAGTCCCAGCACCCCTATTGTCCAGCAGCGAGTGCTGCATGGCCCCCTCAGATCCTCCTAATTGCTGACAGATTTGATTTCTCAGTGACGGCGGGAGCTCTGTTCGTGGCCTTTACATCCAGTAATTGCTTTCTCTTCTCCCCTCGTTTCTGCCCTTCCCCTTCCTTCTTCACTCCGCCGTCCCTTCTTCCCCCACTCTTCTCCCGAAACGGAATTCCCCTCACCCCGTTCAGAACCCCCTTTTAATGGTTTCCTTCTATGTTAATAAATCCTCGCCATTTAAATCACATTTAGAGATGTTTTGAATAACTGATTCCAATTACCCCGTGGCCCTCTCGCCGAGGAGCCTGTGCAAGACCGAGCTGCAGTCGGAAAGTGGCAAGAAGTACGGAAGAGGGCTCCTGAAGTCTTTCTTCTGCCCTCAATGGTGCATGAGCGCACACTGCGGAAGAAGCTTCATGAACACAATTGCTGAAAAGAGTTCTGACCCTCCTCTTCAACGTTCAGGGGGTTAACATGATACGATTGTGTTCTATGTTTCATTTACCTCTTAAAAAGGATTATGTAAAATGTTATTATTTTTATTATTCTTTTATTATTAGAGCTGTTATTTTTATTGTTATTGTTGTTGTTTTTATTATCATTCTGATAAATAATTTTAGATAATGCAGTTCAAAAAACAATAAATAAAAAAGAACCTTGTATCATGTACACATTTACACCACTTTTCGAGCCACATTGATAAACACAGAAAAAATACACTGTGTTGCTTAGACATTTAACAACTTCAAATATATCGCTGCTGTCCTTTTTCATATTTTGTGATTTTTTGCCATAAGACATTAATATGTTTTACCCTTTATGTTTATCACTGAGTTATGTTCAATAATATTTAGTAACATTTTATCAATTAAGAGTGTTAATAAGCGCTTGTCAACTTTGAAAACACAGTATTTAATCATTGAAAAGTACAGTGTTTTTTGCCATGTCCTGAAAACAACAAATTTGGACGTTCATGGTTTTGGAAGGACAGCAACGATATGTTAAAAACTTTTATCTGTCACAATGCATTACATCATAACTTACTTTGAGCTTGTTTTTTACATGCTGTTTTTGTTATAAAAACATTTGTTTCAAACTGATTTATGAATTATTGAATGTTGTATACCACATGTTTATATTTATACAACTTGTATCCAATATATGAGGTCATCGCAATAAAGAAAAAAATGCTTTTACCATTTATTGCGTAGGTATTTCAGAACGAAAACGACTTGCACTTTCAAAGCACACAGCAATTTTGGAGCTGCTCTGCAAAAGTATTTTAAGCATGAAGTGAAATAAAGCAATGAATGCAATTGAAAGGGGCTATTCAAACCCAACAAACCTATTAATGAAATTCCATTGAAATTAAATTAGGCAACAAAGCCCCCAGCTGTACATAAAAAGTCTAAACAAACAAATGTGTGTCATATGCTGCACTACAAAGTTATTTACAGCCAGAAAGCCACTTTTACTAACTAATAAAACTCCTAAACACACACACAGAGACACACACCAGATCTCATTCCCCTCAGGAAAGCTAGAGGGCCCACTTGAAAACAGAACAGGCGCCAGAGCAGAGCTTCCACAATCACTCCGGCAAACATTAAAAAGCTAATTATCCCGGGAACAAAAGTGCCAGTTTATTTTCACTTAACACAATTAGTCATAAACTGCGTTTTGAGTTGTTAATCCAAGCCAGCTCCTATTCTCTGCCAATTATTCATAGTTGCATATTCATGCTGTATTCAAAGTTTCAAAGCGAATGTATTTTTGTGTGTGTGTGTGGTTGTGTGAGTGTTAATCACCCCACCCACACGTCGCATGGATTAGGCATTTAGATAGGAGGCCGTATCAGGCCCGAATGCAGCTCAGCCAAGTGCTCCCTTTAATGTATATAGTGTTTTTTCTTAGTGGTAAGTGCCTAGGTACTATGCTCATTCTAATCCATTCTGAGAGTGGGTGGAATAATTAAATGATTAGCAAAATATAGAAATATTTAATGCTTCTTGCCTTTTATTCATACAGCATCAATGCAGCCCCTTGAAGTGTCATATGAGCTTGAAATGCTTAAATTGCCTTGACATTCGGTTTCAAATGCTTGAAACTAATTCAAATGAACTCTGTCAACATATGACCCTGGCAGCCATTGACTTTTTAGATTTGCATACAAACATAAAGTGCATGTGCCCGTGTGTTTACCTATGTGAGGAACACACCAACATTTTATTACTTTGTTTGACACATACAGTACAATAATTGGAACTTTGTGATTGGGTATACTTGATGTATATATCAGATGTGTAAAAGTGTGCAAAATAGAAGTTCTTAAGTAGAAATATAATTAAAAAATGCTAACTTTTGATTACTACATAAACATTTCAGGTAGGCTATCCTAAACTAAATCAAAATCATTTTTAACTTGGTTTAAAAAAAAAATCCAGGTCAAACACCAGCTCAACCTGATCAAATTGTTGAAAATGAACCCTCAATGT
Organism: Triplophysa dalaica; assembly: GCF_015846415.1. Lineage (NCBI taxonomy): Eukaryota > Metazoa > Chordata > Actinopteri > Cypriniformes > Nemacheilidae > Triplophysa > Triplophysa dalaica. The sequence goes on from NC_079552.1 coordinate 13,174,673, forward strand.
AATATATGCAAGTAATCACAATGTACTCTCTTTAACTTCTCATTCAGAGGCTTTCGACACTTCTGAAGGTCATAAACCTCAACGTGTCAGTCAAAATGTCTAAGAAGCATAATGTCATCTTCGTAACCTTCAGTAGTAAGATATCATTTTTTTAATGGGAACACCCTTCGATGCCAGATGCCCTTTGTTCAGCCATGACACCAGCAAATATACAAATAATTAAAACTATACGGCTTCTGGTGCAAAGACGATCTGTTCTAGAATATTTATCGCCGTCACACGTAAACCTCCCAAACATGTCACAGTTTGCATCTGCAGAGCAAATAAATGAAGAAAAGAAGATACTGTGCAGAACACATTCAGGGCAAAGCAAAACATCAAATGTGCAGAACATCTGGATAGTGCATTAGAGCTCTGGTCAGATAGAAGTGATTTTTTTGGTAAGGTCACTAACACGTCCTGTGTAGTACGGATGAAGAGTGATGATGACAGTTAAGCAGGGCTGCGACTCGCTGACCGCCCCGTGTTACCACTCTTGGGACACCTGAGCAGTTTTACACAATACTCCTTACAGCTACGGTCTAATCCGAGGCATTATTTCAAACTGTTTAGAGTGTTTAGAAATGTTCGCTTATGCATGTTTCATAACATCTGAATTGATGTTTTCTAAGACAAAACTTTGGCCTTACCAATATTTTAGATGAAGTAATAACAATGAGGTAATAACTGCTGCTTTTAAACGTGCAAACAAACATGACTTTCCCCCCTAAATTTTGTGTATTTACTTTTTCTCTGATTTCAACTTAATGCACACCTCTGATCTTCTTTTAGTTATTTTCATTTTAATTTCTTTCCTCATTGCTCATCACATGCATAAAGCAGATGGATCAACAGAACTTGATTTATGAGTACATGACTGCTGCATGTCCTTGCAACACCATTTGCAGTATAAAGCAAACTAAAACATATCTGACTCTGCCGCTCAGTTTGTACTAGCCTTGTAACTGTCTAGTTTGGACAGGAGTCCCTAAACATTACAAAAATGATTTCTAAGCATGTCAAGACCCCAAGATGACTTCATCGCAGCTGCAGAGGAAAGATGTGTGAGTACAGTAGTTTTGTAGAGCGCTCACTTCTGCCTCAGGGATTAGATGAGTGTGTTGCTCATACTGGAGCAGAAGTTCTCTTCATGTGTCTGTAAACTTCTAGTCAACACAGCCGTCTGTCTGCAGTGTTCTCCACTCTCACTATTTCATCTAACAAAGGTAATGAACATTTGTACAAATGTAATTTATGATTAGTTGTTGTTAAATTTTGGCATTTAATCTGCTCATTATTATTGTTATCTGTATCTGCATCATTATTATTTTATTACTCTGTGTGATATAAGGAACTGTTTTCTTAAGCATGCACATATTTTCTTGATAATTGTTCTTTGAAAAGAAAAATAAATAACTGAAAGTAAATAAAGTTTGATCATTTTTAAGTGAAGGTACAGAAAGTTAAACTAAGGCTAATAGCTAAATGATAATGATATTGTTGCTTCTGGCAGAATGGTACAAGAAAAACAGCCAGCTGATAAATTGCGTTCTTAAAAGACACTTGAAAATGTCACACGTGCAGGTATTTTAAAATAGATATTGTTTTTTAAGGAAAGTAATATTAGCATGTAAAATCTTCTTTTTGCAATGTCACAAATAAATAAGCAGTATGTTTGTACATAAGTAAAAAAACATGCACTTTCATCCCTTTTTAATGACATTGTGTTGAAATTATATAAATCCACAATTGAATTAACTTCATAATAGGCTGCTCTCTTATTTTAATGGATAACTTCAATGATGTATTTTTATCATTCAAATACACAAGGTTTTACACTAAGATGGAGATAATGGGCCGAAACTGTTCTGTGTTGAGACAACTCCTACCTACAACGCACCAATATCCGTTACGCTATCCCTCATGTGCACTGCAGGTCGAGACAACCTTTATCGGCTGAGTGCATCCCTGCGAGGGAGAGAAGACCTTCAGCACTATCCTAACCTTTGGCACCAGGTGCACACAAAGGGCATCAATTTATCTAAATGTTACCAATAAGAAAATATATATCTCTTTCTCTCATATTTTACAATAGAACTGCGTGGTGACATTAGCAGCTTAGATAAGTTTTGATGGATAAATATCAGGCGATATGCTGCATGAGTATAAAGATCATCAAATGAGGGCTGTGTGTACAATTATTAAACAGTTTGTACAAATACAGTTTTTGTACTCTATTATGTCGTACTCATTTGCGACAATGTATTTCAGATTATTAGTGTTGCTGTAGTATGACTTCTGATACTATACAATGCTACTAATACTTTATTTGCCAATAACATAAAATTATAGACAGATGCTTATTCATCAATCTTAATTTAGTGCTTATAAACAACACAGTTTCATGAAGAGATTTATTTTTTATTTTTCTCAGTACATTATTGTATATATTATTTTGTTGTACATTTAGGACTGTTAATTGACAATGATACTGTAAACACATTGTGTGTTTGTCTTCATATATAATACGATATCCTGACCATACGCATTTAATAAAGAATATATTTACCCATTCCACAAATATCTTGGGATTTGATTGATTTGTTTAAACAGATTGAGCAAATCCTTGGATAGATTTTGCTTATTCTGCGGGGCTTTCAATGTGGGTGTCTTTTCTTTGTGTATGTGATTAACCACATGGAGTTTGATTCATATATATGCAATATGTTTATTTAATTTATTCTAATATGCAGCTCAATGCGAGCTATTTTCAAGCATCTTAAATAGATAAGGCTTTATCAGAGAGGGTAGACATGAAAACAGCGCGGCGTTTAGTGCGGAGTTGAGCTTTCCAGTGACTACTAATAGGCTTTTCACCAGACTGCTTTAACACTTTGAAGCAGAAGAGACTTAATGATCCCACTGTGTGCATTTCCATGCAGGGTAAAGCTGTTTCTCGCACATTTTTTGAACTCATCATTACTTTAGATGTATAGCCTCTTTCCCTGTAACACTTCTGCAGCATGTAATAAAGCTTAAATCCCTGGTATGCAAATAACACAGGCTCTTACTCCTACATGGAAAACTGGAATGCAGCACCAGCTTTTTCTCCATTTCTCACACTTCAGGCTATATGCTGTACTGTGGAATGATCATTTTAAATTCTCAGAACGAAAAGTGTTTGAGTGCCTTCCTAAAAAGACAGCATGCGTTGCTTTTTCTTTTTGTCAAAAAAATGAAACACAAGAAAAAAATTGTGAAAATGTAGTACATTTGCAAGAATTGAAAGGGGTTTCTCATTTACTTACAAGGTTGTTTCAAAAAAGTGTGATGATGTGTCTGTGTGTGTGATATGGTATACTGTACACCCCTAAATAGAGTTTTCAAATTTCTTCTTTAATTTAATTTAATATTCACATTTTAATTTTATATTTCATACATTCAGGTATTTTTTTATTAATTATTTAAAAAATATTTATTTTTAATAAAATTAATTTGTTTAAGACAGGCCTCAAAACAGGCCCAAAAATGAAAATTCTGTCAACAGGTACTCACCCTCATGTAATTTGCCCCAGAACTGAATATTGCAAACATTTTTCCAAATATCTTTCTCTGTGTTCAACAGAAAAAAGAAACTTATACAGGTTTGAAACGACTATTTAAGTTTATTATGAAATAATTTAAATTTTTAGGCAGACTATCCTTTTAAACTGTATTTTTACAGAATCATTAAAAATAAAGCAAATCATAAATATCATATTAGATTTAAATGACTTACAAAGACACAAATGACACAGTACAATTCCAGCTAAATTTTACTGTGAAATCCGACATGTCCGTTTCGGTATAGGAGGAATGGCTCATCCTCAATGTCATGAACGTAAAAATTAGTGAAGTGCAATAGCCTAACTCCTCAACTACTGACTGAACGATCGTACTGAGAGATAAACTCACACAGCTCTTGTGTTTATGGACAGATGGTGTGGATATGTAAACAGCTGAGATCTTTGATATGGGGCTTGACACACGCTTCCTCTCCTCGAGTGTGAAGCGAGATGTGTTTGTGAACAAAAGTTAAATAGAGTCACTGTGACGAATGCTAGAAGTCTAAACAGATTGCGGCAGTCAATTAAAGAATAATGTGAAGAACAACAATTAACACATTTCCATCCATGTGTACAAGACACTGGATCAATCCAATAATCACATTAACTACCATCACTGTCAGCACCATCATTGCTCATGCAATCTCTGTTGGTTTGTATCATACATTTTCACATTATCCGTAAAACGTATAATGATATTTTTTCTAGAGAATGTAACTATTTTGGTCTTATTTCTGCAAGCACATTAGCATGTGTCTGAACTATGGCACTGCATACCTCCACATCACTCTAATATATACATACACACAAGGAGAAAAAGTGTGGCCGCGGGGCACACACATGTGGGTCTTTCTGGCTCTCTCGTGCTGGGGCACATGGGACTTCCCTTAAACTCCAGCAGAAGGGACACCTGTTCACTCGCCCCCTGAAGACATGAGCTCTGTCAATCTCTCAGCATCCTGGCTGTTTAACACATGGCAGTAGGTAACCATTCATGGAATGGAATGACTGGGTTAAAACCTGAGATGTTTAGACATGCTTAGAACTTTAAAGATACCGATTATAAAACCAGTCTGAAACAAAAGAAGTTCTGCAATAAAATCTTTCACTAGACTTTTTTTAAAGAAAGAAAGAAATACACTGAAGATAAAGAATGTCCATCTTTTTGATAAATTGTTTGTCATTGTTTGTAGCGGTGATGTAACCATTTTGGTTAGGGGAGGAGCGCTTTCCCACCCAACATCCTGTTTTAAAGGCATAAAAGTGTCTTGACATGTTTCATCTTTTTTCCTTGTAGAATCAACTGATTATGTATGTGTTAATACATTATAGTCAACAATACAACAAGAAGATGAAAAGCTGTCCATATGGCGCACTTACAGATGAGAAAATGTTCACCCTGGATCCCAGTCGTCAACTAAAGAAATACACACAAAACATCATTTCCAAGATCACTTGTTTTGATAAAATGATAGCGTCATAATGCCAAATAACCGTATTTAAGTTTCTTTCCAAATGTCTTCACAATATTATTGTGTAAAATACCTTTGAGCATTTTGACAGGCAGGAATCCAACTGCAAATGATTTGCTTTGGAGAGCACAAGTCTTATGAAGACTTCAAGTGAATTATAGCAGAAGGACACAAGGGATTCTATTGCTAATTTAATGTAATATAAATTGCACCACAGCAACAGACCATTCAAATTACTGCAACATCTGAGTACTGCAAAGTGGGTGTATCTCATTTGCTATAATTGCGTGCATTTGCCTCCATAATTCCCTGAATTGGTCATGCCATTTGTGGATCCAGCTGTTTTAATCACTCTCATTTGTTTAATTTGTTTGTCATATCCCTGGTCTGCAGATCCTCTCATGCGTTTCGAACAGCATCCAAAAGAAGCTTCATGCAGTGGGATTTTACATGGATGCAAAGAACATCCAAAAATGTGGGTTTTTTAGATTCAGGAACATCCTAAAGCTCACTTAAAGGAGCAATGTGGATATTATAGCGACATCTGATGGTGAGGATGTGAATTGCAACCAACGGCTCACTCCACCCTTCCATTTCGAAGTACTCGAAAATGTCTTCACGTTTTCACTTCTTTTCTGAAGAAGGTAACACATTTATGAACGCGTTCTGAAGAGCAGTTTGTCTGTTTGGGGCTAATGTAGAAACAACATGGTGAATTCAATGTAAGGGGACCGGCGGTTTGTGAAGATAAAAATAGCTCATTCTAAGGTTACAAAAACATAACGCTTCATTATGTAAGCTCTTTATACACATTTGAAGACATAGTTATGTATAATATATTGCATTTCTGTCAATAGATCCTCAAAAAACTACACACAGCACTTTTTAGGTTGCAATGATTTAAATGAATATGTTTACTTGTGTTTCATTTACTGTTGTGAAAATATATTTGATTACGGCCATAAAAATATATGGTTACATCTTCAACACACATTTGCACAGTTGCATCATAAAAAACATTTGAGTTGACACAAGATAAGATAAGAAAAATGTGATGTCATAAAACATTGTAATGTTACCTTTGACAATGTTTCCATTCTTTTCAATTCAAATCCATCACCGTTTACGATACGGCCCCAGAGATTTCGATTTCGAGTGTAAAGTGCATTTTTTGTTCGTAACTTTGCAACTTCTGTGACATGCCTGGCTTGAGCCGGTGATGGGGTGAGAGGTGATAGCCTTTAATGATATTCAAATAAACACTCTTGAAGTATTGTTCCACACACTGGACCTTTCGGCAGCCGTGCACCCCCTACAGCTCGACAACGCTTTCTGTCTCAGCCGTGGCAGTCTACACGCACATCTGCAGCTCGATATATCATGGTGCATTGCACACCCTTACATTCCACAGAGCGGTGATTTGTGCTCCTCTCTCCTGCTTTTTTTATTAAATTTTCATCTGTAATCTGAATGTCCTCTTGACTAAAAGCACAGCCTTTTAAATCAATCTCGCAACCCCGGCATAAACCTGAAGCACATTATAAAGCGCACCGATGTTACAATGGCATCTCCACCTCCCTGCGTTCCACTTGGAACGCATATATTGTCCTGCGCTAACAGATGGGCAATCGTGCGACCCGGGGATGCTTAAAAGTGTTTAATAAATGTAATACAACCTATATAGTGTTGAAGAAAGGGGGCTAAAGCAGAACCAGCTGTCTGACCGCGGCGAGGGACCTTACAGAGGATTCTGGCCCATAAAGATGATGCCTAATACTGGCCAACATGTGGGCCTTACTGATATGCAATACAGGGTCCTGTTGTATATTGGACAGTTTATGGGCTACAACATCATTCCTCTGGAAAAGTGGACTGAGGCCATACGTTACTCTGGGCTAATTTATGACTTGATGGATTTTTTTTCTTTATATACTCTATCAGAGGAGAACAATAAAAGGAAGCAGGTGAGGCTGGAATGCAGCGCCTTTCATGTTTTTATCCCACTCCAGAGGCACGGAGGTGTATTATGGTCTTAGAAGGTAATACATGAAAGTGTCTAACAAATTGTCAAATTAAGGATTGGTGTCGTGACCCCTGGTGGTGTCTATGTATAGCCATGAGCCCATTCCACCCCATGAGATTCTTTAAAACAGTGCGAAATAGAGAGGAAAGAAATGAGCAATAAGACTCACTATGGGAGATTCTGATATTTTATTTCTTGAATATTATGCATAATATATGCATGGGTGTTCAGATTAGCGCATCGTCTAGATCAGGGTGCTTGCAACACCAAGGCCAAGGTCATTTAAATTCGAATTAAACTAATAAACGTATTGTAAGTTACTTCGGATAAACGCATTATACATTATACCATATACATTCATCCTCATGGTTTTAGTTACACTGGCCCATGAAAGGATCATGAGGTTGAATCCAAGGTCTCTTGGGCTCCTCAGCTGCATCCTGGTGTTTGCTATGAGGCTTAACTGGAAATAGCGCAGAGAAAAGCCCCTCCTGAGTTTAAGCTGTCTTAAATGCATTTTATATGACCTAATATTTCACTGCACCAGACCCACTTTCATTTTGAGATACGCTCCAGATAAGACTTATAATCTATGCTTGACGGATGTGCCATACACTTGCCTCTGTCTCTGGTGTGTACACAACACTCTACATTTATGACAGGCTGATGGGGAAAAAGAGAGAGATATAGAGCAGGTGTGTTTGGTTAAGATGTACCTGTCAAGTGGGGTGAAATACACGTCTGTACTCATTTAAATGAGTCTCTTATCAGTACTGCAATGTCCCCGCTGATGAAACATGGCAGACGGCATGTTAACATGTTTGTGCGGTTTAGTTTTGTCAAGGGCCTCCAATAGACATTATTGACTTTATTGTCTACAGGAGTGGACATAATAAAAACCCCAGAGTCTGAACGGAAAACCGCAGGGGTTTAGACGATTTCAATCTGCCCACTACATTCTATTTGTTTTCCATCATGTATTTTGACAGTTTAATGCCGATGGCCATTGAGTTAATCTGTGAATATCTGATATGATCAGAATTAATTTGAAGAGGCGTACATTTGGTGAATAGGAAACACAAGTAAAAAAAGAAATTAAATAATTGTTGAAATTAAGGTTGGCCTATATTAATTTGGCCTACATTCTGTGAATTGTCATTAATCGAGATGCATTTAGTAATGCTGTTATTAAAAACACTTAGGATTTACTAAAATTACATATGTAGAATAGTTGTGTAACATTTATAATATGTTTTTATTAATTCTTCTAAGTATAAGTATATTTTGTTAATTGTTATAATAATTGTTTAAATATTATAATAATTGTTCTAATTCACAACAATTAAACATTTAAATTTTGCATTCATTCTTTTTTAAATTAGGTGTTTATTTCATGATTCATTTGTCTTTATTATTGTTTTTAATAACGATAACCAAATAATAAAAGCTAGACGTAAACTGTGTGTTTGCGCATCAGTCTTTGGATTTCCCGGGAAAGATGGCATAAGCGGGCTGTTCCTCTGAACAGATCCTTTGTTTCCACGGTAACAGAGGAGGAGTTTGCACTTCGACCCGTGACCGCATCGGCGGAAATGAGGAACGAGGAAGTCGAGTTTAGGGCTGATGCGGAATACCACACATTTCTTTAAAATGGATTAGGTTCGACCAGAGCGATTTATTTACCTCCATCCACCACAAATGTAGAGAATTGTTACCGGTTTACTAAACCGATGATCCCACATCCAGTGTCGCTGTTACACGTGCTGGGAAAACATGATTCGGAGGTAAATACCACTAGCTTGTGCTGTCTTTACATGCTGACAGAGACTTTCAGCTGTGTTTGATAAAACCTTTAAGCGAAGAATTAATTATATTTTACCATCTCTGATTGAATAAAAGTAAGTTAGTCACGAGCTCCTAAAAGTCACACAATATTATTAAAGAGACAACGGCCGTAATATTATTGTAGCAATGATGTCACTCACAGAGCGTATATTGTAAAATGTATGAATGAATAAGTGATGTTTTCTAATTGTGTTGTTTATTTGTCGCTTTAGTTTTAGATGACATGAGTTGGAAAAGGGCGATCGTGTGGTGAACGTGTTTCTGTGGTGGTGACGCCCGTCATTATATCTCTATTAACAGATCCGACTGAACACAATTCTAATGACTGATAGTTTCTTCCCACACTGTTAACACTAGCTTGGTTTATTTCATAATATATATTAATATTTAATTCACCTTATGGTCATTTATTTTCAAGCCTAACAATATGCTAAGGCAAAAATAATTATTAATTATATATAATAAGTCCCAAACTTAATCATTCTTAATTATTTATAAGTTTCACCCTCATAAACATTCAGACATATTTTTACACATAAAATCATCATGTCATTGGCTGAACAGTCACAAAAATGGTTTCCGACTCATGTCCAAGCCACGATCCTCCAAGCAACAGACCTGCAACCAAAGGGCAAGAATGGCACCAACGATGCCTACACAATCATCCAGCTGGCCAAAGAGAAGTATTCGACTTCTGTGATGGAAAAGACCCTCAACCCAGTTTGGAAGGAAGAGGCTTCATTTGAACTTCCAGGGCTACTCATAGAGAGCAATCCAGAGGTTTATGAGCTATGTCTCACTGTGATGCACCGGTCCCTGGTCGGGCTGGATAAGTTTCTCGGCCAAAAAATCATCAACTTGAATGATATATTTGACAATAAGGAACGGCGGAAAACTGAGTAAGTGCGCGGACTGTATATTTCCCTTTAACTGTATATGTCTAGTATGAATAATATTACATATTTCTTGTGTGCCAGCTATTATGTTTAAGGGAATATGATCATTTGTATTGCAGATGTCTGCTCTGATGTTTCTCTTCATGCGGAAATAGCAAATCTTGAATTAAACAAATTCTCCTGGACATTCTTTCAAATATGCAGAAGTGCAACTTAAAAGAGGAAATTGAAAAGAGCACTTCTCTCTTTGCTACCACAATGAAGTTATCGAGACTTTGGATCTGTATTATAGTTTATGTCACATTACGTGTTGCAATAACTGCATAAAATTAGATTAATCAGATTTATTTTTTGGTCATTTGACCCAATCCAATTAAATAGAAATCGTTTAGTCCATATTAGTATTTTTAGTAATGCTGTGGTATTCATATTTGTACGTTTTAGTTCAGGCTATTTGCTTGGCTTGTTTCCTATGCTCATTGTTTTTGAGAGTAGACCTCACAGTGTTCTATTAGCCAACATAGGACCTAGTGTTAAATGCTTGTTTTGAGAATTTCGAAACCTAAAGACAGGTTGGATGTAAGAATGCTTGCCTCATTTAAAGGTATAGTTACCTAAAAAAGAAAATTCTGTCATGATCATTTGCTCCTGCCAAACATGTTCTGCTGAACATAAAGGAAGATATTTGGATGAATGTCAGTAACCAAGTAGATCTCATCCCCAATTGACTCCCATAGTATTTATTTTACCTACTTTGGCAGTAAATGGGAGATGAGATCTCTTCTGTTACTGACATTCTTCCAAATATCTTCTGTGTTCTGTGTAAAGAAGACAGCCATACAGGTTTGACATGACAAGAGGGTGAGTTAATGATGACAGAAGTTTACTTTTGGGTGAACTATCCCTTAAAAGGAACACTCCATTTTTTGGGAAATAGGCTCATTCTCCAACTACCCCAGAGTTAATAAATAGATTTTACCATTTTGGAATCTATTCAGCCATTCCTATTAGGAACTATACTCCCATTCAGGCGTAATCAAGGAAGTTTGCTGCCGTAACATGACCGCAGCTGGCGCGCAGTTGTGCAAGCAGTTTGTCACGTTGGATATGTTGACGGAAGTTTGCCTATTTCCACATTCACTGCGTTATATCACTGCGCCAAACTTCCTTGATCATTACGGGAGTTGGAGAATGAGACTATTTTCAAAATTAAAAATGAGAATGAGCCTATTTTCCTTTAATGTGGCTGTTTTATGAGTGCTGTAGTTTTAGATTTTTAGTAATGCTTTGGGCATTGCTTCTGACATGGATCTCAGGTGTAACCTGTCTGACTTATCAGTCTTTATCTGTTTTGAAAGTTTTGCTGTAAGGACACGGTTATTTCTCATAGTGAGTAATATAAACTATAAAAAAAATCGGGGAGGAAGATTTTTCTTTTTAATAAAGGTCCCTGACTAGCACAATTTGGTTTAAAAATGTTTTTAATGGATCACTGTCATCACTTTAATCTCATGCAGGTCACTTTTGTTCTGGTATGTAACTCTGATAACTCTGATGTCTTTTGCATCTCAACTAATGTTTTTAAGTCGAAAACTCAAGGTGGATGAACTGGTCTAGTGAGGATGATCTTGCATTTGGTTTCTCGGGTCTATTTCCTCTGAAACAACCACATACTTTTATATACCCCCCACGCACTAACTTCCTCTCATTGTGACTTGGCCTTTTTACTGTAACTACATTATATTATTTTATGGGGACCATCCAAATTTATGTTCCATTTACATAGTGGGTGTAGCTTATGGTATTCATGTAATAGGAGAAATACCAGTAATGCTGGTCCGAGTAGAAAGGGCAGTGTCAACCGTCTTCTATTTATGAATGCATCAAGACATTATGACATAACCTTAGAATTAGGGCTGCACGATATTGAGCAAACATGAGATGCACGATTTTGTTGTTGAATATTGCGATAACGATATTTCTTGCAATATTACATTTCCTAGAGAAATTATATTTTTATTAGCTATTTTTTTAAATCATTTATATAGGTGATTATCATACTGAAATAAACAGGTAATAGATAATCTTTTGATGTACTTAAATCTAATTCGGCCTATAAAAACTATTGAGGAAGAGAAAAACATTTAGACTTAACAATACAGTGTTTTTTGTCTGACTGTTCAATTTAACGGGACTTTTATTTTGACGGGTCTTCAGAGAAGACTCAAGTTTTTGCAATAGGGGCTGCCTTCAGCTGATGGGGCAGGTGGAGCTCCATTCAAATAGGAAATACATCACCTCCACTCGAAGCCCAAGCGGATATACATCATCTTATTCTGATCTCAACCCGGAAGTAATTTATGAAACGGCACTGTTTTAATGCTACGGAATTATTGTTTATATGTTATTAAATACCTTTAATGTTACTAAATCTAGACATTGCTTCCAGGTTTGTATTGAGAAAGTAAACATTATAATTTTACCTATGGTACCGGGGTATGTAACATCAGGGTTTTCAGTACTTCGGTGGATTATATACAAAAATCTGATTTTCTAAACCTGCATTTTAAAGAAATTCATGCACCATCAGATACCATTGGCGAGACATCAATATTGATCATAAAAAATATATAAATCCATCGTGTTTATTTATCCTTTTTCCGTAATTTCACGGAAGCCTTATGTGTTGTGCTTGCATTGCACATTAAGACAGCATCAGTCTGTACGTAGTGTAGGGATGCTAAAATAAAATTACCAGAGTTAAAGTTCAAGCATCGTAGAGCTCAGCGACGCCATTTAGCCCCTTCTTTGTTATTGAGTGGAGGTGACGTATTTCCTGTTCGAGCGTGGAGCTCCACTCGCCCCATCGACTGCAGCTAGACCCCTCTCAGTTTTTGTGTGTTTGCCGATAACTTCACTCAAACAGTAAAATAAACTCTCAAAGCAACTCTGGAGATGAACTCATGTGTTCATATCCTCATACAATGCAGATGCAGATAAATCCTCGACCATCACCCGTGTTGAATGTTAAACTGTGCACATAATTCCCTCAGACACGCAGAACAGCCAGATGACATTTCAATAACAGGATTCCGCATCCCTATCATGTTAACGTGTGCTATATGGACTCATTGCAGTGCACTATTGATAATTGTTGCACACAAACAAGCACAACCATGACGACGCACTTCACACATACTGCTCTGTCTTATGCACGTATTATTCTACATATATGTGGCACTGTTTTTATTATTTTTTCAAGCTACTTGTCCGATCGGCCAAATAAATTCTCTCTCACTTGACAATACAAAACATTTACTTTTCCCGGAAAAAAACGTTAAAGTCAAGTCCTGCAATCTTTTGCCATATTTCAGACTTAACGTTCTTTTTAGGCACAAGTGTGTCGCTGTCATTTTCCTCGCTCGTCTCTACTCCTGCCATATTTATTTTCTTCACCTTTGGGCCCGCGATCTAGCTTATAGTATAATAGCACCTTCTTGGCGGGTATAAAGATAGTAGGGCCCCTTCTGATTGGTCCAATTTTGACAATCTAAGCATGAACACAAATGATTGACACATGAAACAAATTGAATTTATCGCAACTCTCTGTGATATGGATATCGCATATACTATTATCGAGATAACGAACATTTTCGATATATCGTGCAGCCCTACGTAAAATACTTCTAACAATTTTCCTCCTAAGATATGCAGGTAATTGCATTATGTCGATATCTTTATTGCCTATTATTCTCATTTCCCCAAAGGTCCCTTGTATTGTTTATTAAATAATCCTATGAAATCACACCCTTGGAAAGTTTAGCTCAATAACACATTGCCTTTAAGAGACCGATGACACAAATCATTCCACCAAGCTTGCATCAATGGCAGACCCTTCCTCTGGTACAACTCGCAGGGTTCACAATCCCTGTTGACGGCATGCAAGGGTTTCCACTAACTGACGCAAGGGTACGAGAATCCGTTTTGACATTGCAGTCGACAGGCCCTAATTATCGCACACCTCTGTTTGCTGATTGTACGGCGGTTCCCAGTGGCCTTCGCAGAGTGGGAGTATTGTGGTTCCAGGCAGAGGAAGATTTATCTTGGCCCCGACTCCCATGTGAAGAACAGGGGCTGGCTGGCTCGCCACATGCCCAGATCAGAGCTACCTCACTGGGCCGGAGACCAGGTAAACCCCCTTCCCCTGGATCTACAAGCTCCCCAGTGTGTGGATGGTCTTGGAAAGAAACATAATCACCAGTCACAAGCTGTGCCATGATGCAGAAGAGCACTCAGCAAGATGGCAGCCTGTGACAGCCCTAGAGGGAACAGTGTTCTGATACTGATGGAGTGTTTACAGTAGCGCTTGCTTGAAAGAACAGTGTCCAGGTTGAAAGTGTGAATAAGTGTAAAATAAGTGTGAAACCTAATTTTGAAGAGCTGGGTTAGTGCTGAGGCCAAAAATGCAGGAGTGCGGGCTTGAGTGATATTTTTTCCCAAAATATTGCTCGCTTTTCTACACAACCCTTTAGGTTTATCAAAATAGATCCCACTGCAAATGAAAACAGTGCATACAGAGCTGAAAAGAAACAACCAAAAAACCTGTGTTCTCAAAGTGCCACCAAATATCTACTGTTGGAAAAAACACCCTTTGAAAATGAAAAGTTGTCACCAAAATTCTTAAAAAGTCCACCCAAAAAAATTCTGTAGTCATTATTTACCCTAATGTCATTCAAAACCTGTATATGACTTTCTTCTGTTAAAAAAAGGAGATATTTCGTGAAATGTCTTGGTGGTTTTGTGTCATACAATGGAAGTCAATAGGGTCTACTGTTGTTTGGTTACCCGCATTCTTCAAAATGTCATATTTTGTGTCTGCAGAAGAAAGTCATGAAGTGTTCACTACAATTATGTTTTACAATGATATCCGGTCCTATTCCAAGAGTCTTGAACAAATCTCCAATATTCAGCATCTGTTAATGCGGCTGTACTGAAATATTGTCCATTTCATAATCTCCAAACACTGCTGTGAGCATCAATGAACAAAGGCCAGATTTGTGCAAATGCCACCACTTTTCACAGCGTTACAGCATCAATCACATTACTTCCAGCAGAAAAAAGAGCAAGAGGTTAAATAAACAGGAGCCGAATGGCCTAGGTGGGGGGGGTATTACTTCACATTCTTTATGTGGCCCAAACCTTTGCAGTTACCAGGGAATTATGTTTATCCCTACTATAATATGCGTTCTCAGGACGGGGGAAGGCTTTCAAATGGACTAAATGGACTATGCTGTGGATTTGTGTGAAGTGAAATTGGGTTTATGGTCAGACAAACACATTGGCCCCATGTCGTTTTTGTATGAATTATACATACAGAGCAAAGCATTGAAAGAGAGTCTTGCCATCAGAGGGTTTTTATAGTAAAAGAGATGTGAAAGAGGTTTTCAGTTTTTTATCAGGCTGTGAAAGTACACAGCACATCTGCAAATTACTGGTGCGTGTACCATCAGTTTTTAATAACACCTAAGACACAAACCGTACCCTTCTCTGTTATATTTGTTTATTACGGATGTGTTTTATACATGTGTTGGGTGTCTGAACGGAAACCCTCTGTAATTAACATTCATCCAACGTGTTTCTTTAAAACTCATTGCATTCAACTAGACATCACAACCGACTGTAAACAGTATATTTATTTAGTGTTGTTTTTAAAAAATCTTTTTAATTGACTTTAATGGCTGCCTCTTGCCTATCTTGTGTCTTCAAGGTTTAATGAGAAAGTATTCTGTCTGTTTCTTTGTCAGCTGGTACGATTTGGAGTCACGGCCCGGTAAGAAGAGGAAAGACCGAGGGAAGATTCAGGTCAGCATCCAGTTCATTCGGAACAACATGACAGCCAGCATGTTCGATCTGTCAATGCGAGACAAACCCAGATCGCCTTTCTCCAAGCTCAAGGAGAAGATGAAAGGTCGCAGGCACGATATGGCCTTTTCAGACACGTCGTCTGCCATCCTTCCACACTCCGGCCAGAACGACATCGATTCCCTGTCAGACAAACAACAGCACCCTCAGGTTCCACGTGAACCCAAACCAAAACGCTCACTGCTCACTGGGACGCAGAAACTTTCTGCTGCTCATTCCATGTCTGATCTAATAGGAACACATTTCAGGCCCAAAATGGACTCTGTGAGCTCCATTGAAGGGAAAGGTGAGAATATGCATGGTTTGATGATTTTGGTGCATAGACCATTTTGCCAGATGAAAACAATGCTGCTCCAGAAGCAGTTTCTGTCCACATTACACAAACTTTAGAACAAGATACAACCAACAGAAGATTGAAATGTGAAACGAACATCTTTAAGACTTATTCATGTCTGAATAGAACTAAAACTGTTATTATTTACCTTTTGAAAAATGGTCTCTAGAACCTCTTGCTAATAAGGAAAAGGGTCATGGGTTGGATTCCCAGAGAATACACAAACAAAAAACATTATAATATTTAATAAATGCACATGTTTCACAGGACTGCTGTGGTCGATTATGTGTCAATTTTTGTTGTATTACGCCCTGTTCAGACTGTTAGCGACTGTGTCACTGCATGTCGTTTGTCTCTTGCTACAAGGTCGTTTCTGGTTATTCCAGAAACATTGATAAACAAACCCTACGGTACCGGAAGAGAGACAGATGCCATGAGCTCCGCTTCTGTACTCCTATACGCCCTACAATGACGTAACTTAACGTCCGCCTTTTCACAAAGCAGTGATCATAAAATCTGTCTTGCAACAAACAAGGAGAAGAAGAAGAACTTCCGTTTTGCCGTCGCGCTGGAATTTAACAGCAGTGAAAAAAACTGACAGAACACGTATTCAAGTACTTACCCTAGCATCTTCGCTAACACAAAAAGAAAACAAAACACTTACCTTCATAATCAAACAGGTATTGTTCAACAAAGAATTTGTATGCTTTATCTAGCTTTGATCTTGACGTAAGTGAAATTTTTTCTGCAAGATGTTGTACATCAACTAGCTGTATTTGTGGCAGCTATGCAGGGGACTTCGTAAATTCCATTCTGAGGCCCTAGCGGATGTAACTCTACACTGCTTCGCGGGAGAACTGAAGATGCGTGACGTCTTGTGAAAAGGGCCTCTTGGTAGTCGCTCCCCAAAGTCGCTCATCATTTGTATAAAGTTGAGCAAATCTCTTTTGGGTTGTCTCTAGCGACTTTGTCGAGTTGCTAGACACGCCCACTTCGTGTCGCCGACGGTCACTGTCGCTTGTGTCGCAGGATGTCGCTAGGCCACCATTGAAATGATTGACATCGGCTTGGTGTCGCTGTGTGTTGCTGGCAACCCGAACAGGGCTTTGACAACACTAAGAAGTAGTGTCCACTACTGAGTCATAATAAAGAAAAATGTATCCTTCTCTATTATAGGGGGCGATGTATCTCACAGACACTCTCAGAGCGACGGATACGGCTGCCCAGGTAGCGACATCCCGTGCGATCCCTTCTCCGACATCGGAGACAACATGCCCCAGAAATTCGCCACCCTACCACGCAACCGCAATCCCTTCGACGGAGATCAGTGGGGGACAGAGAAGAAGGACAAGAAAGAGAAGCTTGGTCTTCTAGGCAGAGTGACCGGAAAGAAAGAAGGAAAGAAAGCAGGGGCACGGACCGGCAGCTCTGGAGACCTGCAATCTCCAAACCCTTTTACTTCTGAACCCTCAAGTGAAACCAACCCATTCTTTTCACACTACAAATCCAGGTACTGCTCTCCACTCTTCTGTCATCCATACTTGAAGATTCTGACATTATATAGTCAACTATGCTATGTTTAGAGACTAAATCTGCTTGTCATTTTTAACCTCTGCTCTTCTCAAAACTGTTTCTCAGTAGAGTTAGACGGGGACATTGCAGCAATTAATATTAATCGGAGAAAGACTGTCATTAGCAAGACCTTATCGATGTCATTAGGCTCAATCCAGACTACAGGGGCCTGACCAAGCCACAGTAATGAGATCTGAATGAGAGATAGACCATTCAATTAACTACTTTTCTGCTTGTGGCCTACAAGGTCGCTCGTAGTCTCACATCTTACCCTCTCATCTTAGATCACAGGTCTTCCGGGGGTTACAGGTTAGGCAAAAGACAAATCTGCTTAATGTTTTGTAGTCATCACATTTGTGTGTGCTCTTGGTGCCATCATAAATAAACCAAGTTTTTGTTAATGGATGTTAACCCAACCTTTAAAATGATGAAATAGTTTTTAATAGGCAAGACTGCTTGTTGGCATCTCATACCAGAAGATTGATAGAGCACTGTGGCACCTTAGTATGCTGTAAGTTACAGCGGTATTCAGCAGTTGTGGTTTATTAATTCATTGCTCTGACTAAACTTCACACTTGACGACGAGGGCTGCAGTGCCCTTGTTGTGGTCAGTGACCTCACCAATTGTTGAGAAATAAAAAGTAGACTTGCCGCTTAAAGCATGCGTGTGAGGGTGTGTCAGACCATTTCCTGACAACACGATATGACCCTATGCTTTTTATGGTAAGGGTTAGCGTGAGAAGTTGCTTTGAACTTGCAGTTGCACATGATTTGATGTGTTAAGGGGTTGATGCTGGGGAAGAGACGTTGAGTGGTCAAAAAGCTAAATGGAGGATGCAGATACACTTAATGTATTTTCTGATGCTTCTACAAGATATTTGACGGTTTCTTGTTTTTGTCCCGGTTACAGTGACAACATGAAAAATCCCACCAGTAATGAGGACCTCACTCAGAAATCCAAAACCTCCCCTGTTAAGAAGCTTGGCATGAAAAACACAAGAGAACAGGTAAGTTCATTCAGCAGAAAAACTGTATGACAGCAGAACACAGTTTTGTGCACACTTCAACACTGACACATTTTTTGATCTTTTTTTAATAATTTACATTAAGTTGCTGTACTGTACAGTTGCATTTAATCAGCATTTGTGCATGTACTGTAGCAATTCCCATCCATTGTATATTGAATTTAACATAAACAAACCCCAAGAATGACACAAAGTCACCCAAAAGCAACGTGAAAGACTGACATAATGGAAAGACACATATATTCATTTTTTACTGTTCCCAAAGACATTCATGTTGATTAAATATGAATATGAACTTTTTTGTTTGCAGTATTCATGATTTGCAAACATTGCATCGTTTTGTTCATTTAACCAGTCTGTCCCGTTTCAATTTCCTCCAAATAAAAAAAACAATTGCTGCGTCCAAATTCTCCTATTTTTACTATGCACTAAAATGATATACTGTTCACCTAGATCATGAACTGTCATGAACATCAAAATTCATATTTTCTATGCATCTGAGTATTTATTCATTCATTATTTCACATGTTATTATTTCTGTATACTTACAGTACAATGATTAATTTAGCAAAGCATCTTTCGTTTAATTTGATTAACTCCGCCCTCTCGTAGTGCATTGTGGGTAGTATCAGCTGTTCGACTGTCCATGGAAACAGTAGACCATCCGGGTACTTTGAGAATACTCTTTTCCGGATTACTGATTTGGGACGTACTAATTCTATTCTTGAATACTATTTAGGACGTATAGTGTGCGAATTGGTACGCAGCAAATATTTTAATCTGAAATTTGGGAGAAATATTATCACTAGTTCACAGAATGATCATTTTACTTAAACACGTAGCTTTTGAATGGTTTAGATAGATTAGATTAGATTCAACTTTATTGTCATTACACATATACAGGTACAGTGTAACGAAATGTAGTTTAGGTCTAACCAGAAGTGCAATTAGCAAGTGCAGATATTTTTCTTTATTTTTACACATGTGTATAATCCTGATTTAAACACTAAGTGTACAACTGTTTCTAATAAATTCTACATGAGGGTGTATTATCACATCCAGTCTGTCTAAACACAATCTGACAAGTTTCCAAAACTCGACCAAACTTTTAATTGGTCATTTATTGCAGAACTATAGAAGATAAGTCGATGATGCTGATCTCTGACTGAGTATCACTTGTGGCTGTGTGTTCGGAGAGCCGTTTATCTAATTAACAGCTGAAATGGCTGGTCATCCTATGTGATCTGCATGTAATTTGAAATAGTGTTAAGTTATTACTGCGCTTCCGTTTCGTTAGCGAGCGATCTTGTGCGGTACGTTCTCTCACTCAATAATTGGAAATCTAATCATTAATAATACGCAATTTGTCACTGGTCTAATTTTACACCGTAGGTCAACCCATGGTCAGTGTTAAACGTGGAAAAGGGCCCCGTCTCGCTTTGTTATAATTATAGTGAATGTGACCGTCATCGGCGTGGAATAACACGACGTTTGCATGCCGCTGAAGTGATGTTGAAACTGGATCGGGATTGCTGAAAATGGCTTTCCTCACCCTTTTTGAGGTTATGTTAGCGCCGCGTCCGTGAAATAGCGTCTCTGGCGCTCTAAAGCCTTAATTAGGGGACGGCGAGGGGAGGGGGGGAGCCGGCCGAGGCATTTCAAAGGACTTAGAGTTTTAGATTTTCAACGCGAAGGCCCTCATTAGTGCCCATAATGAGACAACTGAAGAATGCCAAGTGGAAGTCTTATCTCTCTCACACTCCTGATTGCCTAAATCTGCTCATCAGCAGCTTGCCAGTTCATGGTCATTTCCTGGGCTGCTTTCCTGCCCCCACTAGCTTTAGCTCGTGGCCATGGCCGTTTAACAATTCATGCACCATTTAGTTCTCTGAATCTTCTTGCGAGTCTACGTTCACTGGCTTATATTCGGGGGGAAGGATGTATTGCAGGTGTCATCGTTTTTTGTCTGTAAAGCAATATATTAATTTCTAAATCATATTATTAAACGGTAAAAGATCAGGTTATTCACTTAATAAGCAGTATAATTGAAAAGAACACACACAATAAACATAAACTGGCCCTGAAAGATACTTAGGCCAATAGATAAGATATCAAACCAGGTGGCATTCGCAAACAAATGATTCTTGAGCATTTCTCACAATGAACTTCACTTCTCCGAGCTATTTTGCAGCTTTACCAACTGGTCCCAAGGTCATTTTTTGGGGACGTTTGAAGTCACTTCCTCCCAAGTTCAAAAAGTACTATCAAAGTAACCACAGGTGTAGTTCATCATATTAAATATGCTCATTCAACTATACAAAGTCAAGTTGTTTTACTTTTTAACAGTATTATCTGTCAAACACGTACCTAAAACCTTTTGTGAAATATTTGCATAAGTCCTTGTTCATTTTAAATTGTAAGCATTTAAACTACAACGCATACATTTACTGTTACATTCATGTCATATAATACATTTATGTTTGGTGTAAGTGAGCAAATAGTTATGTTCAAATAAGGCCATTGTATGTTTTTCTTTAGTTTCTAGAATGACAGTTTTATGGAGGGTTTGCGGTTTCTCCAGGGAAAACAAAGAAGGTTTTGTTATTACTGTAATCTATGGGGATCATCATAATCAAAGTGTCACATGTATAAACAGCTGTCCAAAAAATGTGACTCAAGTTAAAGACCACAAGCAGTTTAGACCGTAGGATAGATGTTGAGGCTTGTTTCTGTCAAATTTACTTTCAATAACAAATGCACAAATGTTTAGCATCTTCATTTGATGTCTAAACATAGTGACACTGTCAAAAGTATTTAATATCTTCAATAGCATGATAGTTTTGGTTTGGTTTTATTTGTTCTGTATTAAAACCATAGGAACCACAAATGTTCCATGTCTCACCACAATATCTTTACTGTAGTTTAACTGTGGCAATACAAATTGTAATTTATGTGCCAAAGATTCAGTAATTTCTAAATGCGTAAACCTAATTCATTCAGCATATTGCCACAAACAAACAAACAGGATTCACTTTCACTGTTGTTACGTCTTGCATGAAACAACTGTAATCCTATTTCAGCCTATTCCCCATTCATACACTTCAACTTATGATGGCATGAAAAGTATTTTTTACAATAGATAAACTGTCTGAGATTTTATAAACCGACCAAATTTAGTGCTTGTTTTCGCCTTGACAGCCAAAACTCTGAATTTGTCAGTATGTTTGATAACAGAATATATCATCATGAAGTCAGATGCTGAGACTTGTAATGTCAACACATAATCACTCTTTGTGAGAGAACAGACATTTACAACACTTTTAATTGGCTCATTTATTAAGTTTGTCAGTCATTGAGGGCGACATTAAATAACATGTTTATTTCACTCTCATCTCCAGAAATATTTGTCTTTTGCTAAATGTTCCATTCTAACAGGGTGTGTTGTTTAACTAAAAACATTGGGCTTCTTCACTAAGTGTGCATGTACACAAATTGGTGCTTATACCAGTGTGCGCACTTTCACGCCGAAGTCATGATTCGTATGTTTACTGAGAGATGAATCGCCCTTATATGGAAATGTGTTATACAGGCTGTAGGCATACGTTTTCTTGTTTATAGTAAACCATGCATTAAACATTAGGAACAAACATTGCACACATACTGTAAATCTGGGCACATACATGTTGTACATAACGTGAATGCACTTATTTGTGAATGACATAAGGCCGATGTTTAACTTTGGAGGTTGCTCAAGCTTATAGGGCCCTAGCGGTGCCTACCATGATAAAAGTAAACATGCACACATTCCCAGAGAGCAGTAACAAAACTTACCTACGTACACTGCCTCTTTATATCTTGTAAATAAATGCACATGAAGAATAAAAAATGTATCTTCTCACACAGGATGCCGAACATCTACAGACAAGCATGGCGGCCTACAGCAGACTCTCCTTTGAGGAAGTTGTGCAGGAGCTTATCAAGCAAAAGGAGGTGGTGAGGAAGAAAGACGGTCATATTCGGGAGCTGGAGGACTACATTGATGACCTGCTGGTCAGGGTTATGGAGGAGACACCGAGCATCCTAAGAACCCCATATGAGCCTAAAAGGAAAGCTGGAAAGATCTCCAAGAAGTAAAGATGCTCTTAAGGGAGGCCTTGTGTTCTGATCTTGCAATTTAAATAGCTTGTTGAAGGACATTGAATTGTAGGTAGTCGTAGAAAGCGTGTTTGCTCACACGTTTAGATTTTAAAAAGAAGTTTGGCAGGTTTCTTATGAAGTACGATGGGCGCTAAATACAGCGATGCCAAACACACTTTTAGTTTTTGCGTCAATGTTATTTTTTGTTTGTTTTGTTTTTAGAGAGGCTGTTGAACTGTAGACTGATACTTGTTGGAGAAGCATTTACAAGCATTCAAGAAAAGCTTGTGTGACCAATATTATGTTTATACCGAAAATAACTGTTTTAAGTTGACTTGTACTTTGAATTCAGTCAGTAGAGCAGGATTCAGCACTTAATACTATAATAATAATACTGTGTTTTGTATTATTTCGCAACGGTGTGACTGGGGTGGACTTTCCATATGAGGCCTTTCATTTGCTGTGACACCGTTCACTCTTTGCAAACACTGTACGTCTTGCAAAAACGTGTGGTTTACCTGAAGAGGCGCAGGAATTACTGGGACAGTGGATGTTTACCAGTGTGTACAGTTTCCCGGTATACCATGCTGGTTTGACAGGGTCTTGATATTCTATTAATGTTGAGGTTAAGGCTGTAGATTATGAGTGATCGCATCATAATATTAACATTTTATGGGTACCTTATTCATTTGTTAGTTGCAGGATGCTGGTATTGGAGCTTTATCTTAGCAAAAACACTGGTACTAAGTTACACTACAAAATATTTATTTTAAATTGATTACTATGAACAAAATATATAACACTGTCCATAAAACGAAGAAACTGCCTTTGTATTATACAGACAGACGTTTATTCAAAATGGCATTCAGCACAAAACAAAAAATGTGTTTTATTCCCCGTTTTGACAACTGAACTTAAATTGATTTTAAAACATTCAGAATTAAACGACTGCATGCATCGGTTAGTTTGGTACAGTATACCGGCTTGAATCGGTGCGGGAGTGTTTCATCCAGTGCTTCTTTATAAAAACATTTCATTACAATGTAGGGCATGTTTCATGCTACAACATGAGAAGAACTAAGGTGGACAGAAACTAGCTTTTAAAGAGAGGAAAATAGTTTACAGATTTCTTTTGTTTAGAGTAACAGTTTGTGCTTCTGGATAGTGTGAATTGCCTTTTCAGGACACTGACAGTGTTTACTGTGATCTAAATCACTTTCTATCATCTGTAGTACATATCTGGTGAGATCTGAGCATTTACAGTATTTTGCACATTGGGCTGTTACCCTGGAGTTTCTGTTTATTGAAATGCTTTACTGCATTGGTGTGTCTGCGCACCAAGAAGTTTTATCCAAACTGTACGTTAGAGAAACGATTGTGAAAAATATTTGTAATGGCAACTCTGTTAACTAATGTACTATACCCATTTTAAGAATGTTACCCCTTTATGTACAAAACTCATTCAGGGCAAATATTAGGCCATGAAGCCCCTTTTTGGATATTTTTAACATGTATATGCTCCCCGGAAAGCTTCCCAAGGGTAGTTTGTGAATTTACCTTGGTAAAAACACTGTGCTGTTAGCCAAGCAAGTCTGAACGATGAAGACATGTATTCTAAAACCTGTAAATTAATGCTGTTTTGTTTTAAGTACATTTTATTTCTTTGCCAGTAGCCTATGTTGTTGGAGAGGTTTACATGTATTTAAAAGAAAATCTTTGTTGAAATCCTCCGTGCCATCATTCAGTGTTACACAGTTGTTGAGGCCGTGACTCAATGTCAGTTTGAGAACTAAGAACATTAAGAGCAACCATAATATCATTCTGTTTACATTGTATTGTTTTAATAAGACTTGATTTATTGACTTTTTTGTCTGATTTAATCACCTTTTTATATTCTGTAAACATTGTTTCTCAAACATTTTGTTTGTCGCTGGCCAAAATAATCAATTGAATGTCTTTAATTCTTCAAGAGCGTGTGATCAAATATGGTTCCAAATGAGTTCAGATTTGCTGTAGATCTCATTGTAGTAGTTGTTAAAATATGCTGACTCGAGTGAACAGTATGTATTGTGTTAGTATCATGTTCAGCAGAGCACTTTTCCTTCTGTTTTGTCTTATAGAACTGGAACTGCTATGCATCTCTCTTTAGAGCAATTCTGTGTAGTACTCTGAATGTATTTTGACCAATCAGCAATGTCTGTAATCGCAAACACAGTGTTGATGACACTTTGTAGATCATCTAGCACTTCAGTTATCACTTTTTATTCATTATACAGCTGAAATTAAGATGACACTTGCATTTACACTCATTTTTCCTTTTACTCATACTAAAATAGCAGAACAGTAATGTTGTGCTTTCTATCATATTAACAAGATATACGATAAACAAGAGCCACAAAATTCAAATAAAACTTTGCAATGAAATTATGGTTTTTATTATCAACTTTTGGTCTTTTGTATGCATAACATACTGTCTCTGGTGCTGCAGTTATCTCACACATTTGTAACAGTATCATATGTATGTTTCTGTTTCACCTTTTCTACACTTCTCATTCCTTTGAAATAATTCTTCTTCCAAAAACTAGATTTTCAAATATTGTGTAAATAACACAAAATAGGGTATTAGAAAATCTTAGTGATCATCATGGAGAAACTAGATTTTGGTACCGAGACACTTTCCTGTAGGCAAGTTACATTCAACATTTTGTGTAGTTGTAGTTCTTCATGTGACAGATTTATCCAGAAGTTACAGGTCTGTCTTTGCATTCTTGGCATGTGGCATGAATGAGTATAGAAGAGAGAGTTAAGTGTATTGTCTTTGTGGCTACCATAATAATGATGGAACAGCCCCTTTCAATAAATCTTCTGTACTTTATCACACGTGTCCTTGATTGCTTTGAAAAACGTATCCAAAAACCAGAATAAAGCTTGTGGATCAACATGAGCGCTTTTCATATTTAAATTCAACGCTGGGAAAGCTCAAACTAATATTAACTGACACCGCTACACAATTGCTCTACACCACAAAAGGATTAAAAACCAGTATTCAGTGTCAGTACTATAGTAAACTGCTGAAGTCCACATCAATACATTCATTAAATTGAAATTCATTAGGCTTTCCAATTATCTTGCCCAAGCTAAGGGATTTTAGCCAACCTCCAGCTTCATTAGCGAACCTACGGATGCTGTCTTCTTTCAGCAATATCAATGCGAAGGAAATTCTCATGCCCACCCAAACAAATAAAATAGCCTCTTTAGCGACAAGGTAGCTTGTTAAACTTCTCACCTCATTTGTTTATGAGAAACAGGAGTGTGTGCGAAGCGCCGCATGAACAAGTGCCTCTCAAGCTGTTTACCATCTCCTCCTCCTGAGGAGCAGTATCATTGCTCTTCATTCAAAAGACCGGCCCCTTCACAATCCGACCCAAGTTCTCCACAGAGAAACTCTCTCTCAGCAAAATTTGGATGAAAATGAAGCTCGTTCTCACGCTATGAGATGTAGATTAACAGAATTCCCTTTGGAAATATGCATGGCTTCTCTCCACACAGCATTTCCTTTAATAATACATCGTGCTTCGCTCATTGCGATTCTGGCAATCTGTGGCCTAAAAGTGTTCACAAAGTTTAAAATATTTTCTTCTACTTTGAGATTTATATGGCAAACATGGAGATACAGGTAATAAATACTTTAAGGCCAACAGGAAATGTACATTAAATCAATTTCAGATTTATAATTCTTGCACTTTTGTAACTACAGTTACACTGTAAAAATATAAAGCCTAATTTAAACAAAACTTCTGGTCAACTATTTGTATCAACTTTTGAGTATTGAACTTTTTGTTTTTGTAAATTATACTATCATGTTATGTTTTCAAATAGCACTCTTACAGTAAGTAATGCTAACTCAAATGTATTCATTTATGCACTGTAATTTATGAGCGTGTTCTAAGCTTAACAAAATGTTCTCTTCAGCACAATGGGTAACCCTCTTAAAAACTTCAGTCCCATCTGGACAATCATGCCTTTACAAGAATAAAATCTAACTTTTAAGTAAATATATCACAATAGTTATCAAAAAATAGGTTTGTGCAACACTATTAAGTTACTCAAAATATCAAAGTAAAATACCAAACATAGATCTATAAATCTATGAATCTATTTATTTATGTTGCCGTTTTCATCCACTGAATCCACCAAATAGTTTTTTTCTCTAAATAAAGCTAAATGACATCTGCAAACAAGTGACTGACC
The DNA here is from genome assembly GCF_015846415.1 of Triplophysa dalaica. NCBI lineage: Eukaryota > Metazoa > Chordata > Actinopteri > Cypriniformes > Nemacheilidae > Triplophysa > Triplophysa dalaica. The sequence goes on from NC_079552.1 coordinate 13,201,794, forward strand.
TTTTTTATAACTTACTTATTCATTTTTAAGTTATTGTATATTTAACTGAGGGGATCTAAGGTCATGTTTGTTTGAGTTCACACAGGTGCAATAGCAGACTGACCAATATAATTATATTTGACCTGCTTAATGTTTGTTATTAAAATCAGTCGGCTTTTTAACTTAAACTTAACATCATCTTTTTGTAATGTGTATTTTTTATTGTACAGTGCATTTGAGGTGTCTTTTTTTGTACTAACAGTGACATTTTAAGTGTTGTTTAAGTGTCCAAACCCTTTTTAAAATCCATTGTAAATGTTTCACCAAACACGAAAGTTAATAATTGTCCAGAATTAGACACAGATAGTGAAAGGTGTAATGTTTAATGAGGTGAACTGTGTGGATCATTTAACTTGGTAATACATTAATTATCCTTTTTGAAGGACATCTTAAAGCCAGTAGTTACATTCATTACATCATAATGTTTTCCCTTTGGAATTAGAAATGTGATCTACTTTTGGTCAAACGAAGTGTGCCCTGTATTTCGATATCGGCCCACAATATTTGACAAAATCCTAAAAAATAAATGAGCATCACCTTTTTGCTCACTTTTCATGAATTAGCAATGACCAATGCTGTAATTGTTCTGGCATTGGTTTACGTCTCTTTTTCATCTGTTCTAACTGGTACAATAACTTCGACACATTTACTGCAATATACTGTTTCTCCTAATGCCCAGTTAACATGGCACGTGTCTCATCCCATTTGCCGGACTTTAAAGCCCAGCGGGCCTGGTTTTATATGTTATGTGATAGCATATGCTTTTGATCGTAAATTAAGGTACAGACAGCAGTGGTTCGTGCCGACCGGACAGCACGTGCCTTCCCGAGGACACGCGTGCGGGCCAGCCACACTTCATCTGTGCTTGTGTTAAAAATGGATGGGCGTCATTGCGTGGAGATCAGTGTCACCCGGCACGCGTCCTTTCAGAGAGAAACACCAAGAGCAATTCTGTGACATGATGTCCGACAACTGAAATTTAACACACGGATGAGCTGTTTTGGGTACGTCAGCCATAGGTGCTTAGTATCCCCTCCTTATGGCCCAACCTCAGTGTGAACCTGACCTGACGTAAGCCAGATGTCAATGTAAGCCTCCGCTGGGGGTTCCACCCCATCTGAAGCTTCAGGAGACAACTGTAAACTAATCTGGGAACGCGTTTGGTTTATGGAGGAAACCTGCACTCGGCTAGGTGTCAAATGAGCCTCTCAGCATAAGGAGAGCCCCTATAAGACCTATTGTCTGTTCTATTGTGTGCTTGATCGGTGCCACGCGTCCTGGATCAGGTGAACAAAGGCCAGATGACACCCTGAGGTGCAGGATGAGAGGAAATCAGACACATGACATGGACAATTAAAAGCAAGGGAGGAGAAAGGACTGGAGCTAAAGTTGACGTATAAAACTTGTGCTCAAATGTAATTGATCGTTTTTAAAAACTGTACAATGTTAATCAGATCAAGTCAGAGAAACATAACACATTAATCTGTTTGATAAGCAAATAGAACAGGTAGCAAACGGTTGTTATTGTATTTTTAAAAGAGACAAACCATCCCCCAACAATAACCCCTAAACAGGAAAATCAAATTCAAATTTCTACTGATGTATATTGTACACTTCTCAAAGGTTGTTGAAATTCAGTAAAATTACTGAAATAATTAAAAAATACACATAATTTTCTCTACGAGAACTGTTATATTAAGTTTTATAGAGCCCAAGCTGCCAAAATATAAAAATATTTTTGGTATACTCTAACGTTTGGCTTTGTCCTGCTTTGACCCAACCATGGGTTAAAAAACCAGCCAGCAGTTTTAATGTGTACCCTCAGAAACCATGTGCACCAAAATCTGGAGAAGCAACAACTAAATAGAGTATATACACACCTCTTACACAAATGCGATTTAACAGTGTGGGGACTTTCTTTAGACTTATTACATTTTTTACTGTACAAACTGCATATTCTCAGATAACCCTTACAGTAATTTTTCTGAAGTTTAACATTATAAATTAACATAATTTAGTATGTTTGATATTCAATTTACATTGTGGGGATGACTGGTGTGTTGGTGGTTTAAATTTAGAGTAACAAAATGCTCTACCACTGAGCCACATGAACATGAATAATCTACTGCCGTATCACTAAATATGTAAAAATATCAATACTAAAATCTAAATGAATAATATTATTATTTAAACAATACTAAATATTGAACTATTCAGTCCTCGGATGTTTTCTCATTTCTATAATTTTTCAAATATTTACCAACTAATGCACTAAATACTATCGGTTGATCTGTAAAATGCCTTATTAGACCGTTTTTCATCACTGTTTACACATCTGGCAATAGCACATTTTTTCTAGGAGCTGATACGACCATCCCTCAGGCCGCCGTGTTTCTCTTCGGCTCTCCTGAGCACTTTTACTTTCAAATATGCCGCTAAACATGGAGTAATACAGTCAATCAGTCAGTTGTCTGCCTGCTTCCTCTGAAACATAAAAGCCCAGCCGGAGCACCGCTGGACCCGTACCAGCCAAATGACTCCAGCGGGAATTACACAGTCATAAATTCTAATGTGTCAGAGGGGTGGCGGCATTTCAGAGGCAGGATTTCTTTTACCGTTTTCCATGTAGGAGCTTGTCATTTTGCGAAGCAGACAAACAGTATAACAAACTGACAAAACAGTAATGGTGTTTACATCTAAACACGGCCCAGAATCACAGTGATCTGGGCGGAGGAAGGCGATGGAAGTGGAGAGGCTGAGAGACTTCCCACCGTGCCTTAACAGGTCTCTTCAAATGAAACATCTGTGATGTGTCAACTCTCACAGACTCAAATCACCATCCTAAAGCATGATAATCCACTTTGTAAATGTGGGGCAAGTTGCAGCTTGTCCTATTCTGTTTCCTATTTCTCTCTCTATCTCACTTCTCTCTGTGTTCCTCATAGACATACAGTAAATGTTTGTTTTTCAGGCACCTTACTGTCACGATTAATGTGAGAATGTGCTTCTTTAATAATAATGGCTCCTTTTCTATATACCCCTACATGCTGTTTTAAGGTAATTGGACATGTAAAAAATGATGTTGATCGATTTAGAACATTAGCATTCTGTGGTCCTGGCTTACACTAAAATTGTGTTTTGCTGTATAAATGTAATGTACACTCACTCAAAAAATGTTTTGTTGGGTATTGTTTGTTTAACTTCATTAATATAGTTTGATCTAACATATTTGTATGTGTTACTTGTTCAAACACACTTTAAATGTGTAATACTAACATAAATAGGAGGCTCTTTGACATAACTTATTCCATTTGTGTTGGGACAACCTGAATCATTTTCATTGACTCACTGAAACTACACAGTTCCCAGCACGCACTGCCCTTATGACAGGATTTAGATTCAAAATTATTATTATATTTTAAAATATGTTAATATATGAAAATATGCTATTTTCTGTGTGTTTTTGTGCAGGATGAAAGATAAGGAGTCGTGTTAGTGTTAACTGTTCTGTAATGTAAAAAGTCATACGATTTTCTGTTGTCTGTGATTTTTAAGGGTGTACCACAGAGGTGATGGGTAAAGGTTTTACCTAGGTTGGGGATGAGCACATTTATGCCATTTTTGCATGTATGCAGCCTTACTCGGTGAGTAAATTCTCTGCAAATGAATCTGAACTACCCATCCATCCATTTTCTACCGCTTATCCGGGGCCGGGTCGCGGGGGCAGCAGTCTAAGCAGGGATGCCCAGACTTCCCTCTCCCTAGCCACTTCCTCCAGCTCTTCCGGGGGGACACAGAGGCGTTCCCAGGCCAGCCGGGAGACATAGTCCCTCCAGCGTGTCCTAGGTCTTCCCCGGGGTCTTCTCCCGGTGGGACATGCCCGGAACACCTTACCGGGAAGGCGTCCAGGGGGCATCCGGAAAAGATGCCCGAGCCACCTCAGCTGGCCCCTCTCGATGTGGAGGAGCAGCGGATCTACTCTGAGCTCCTCCCGAGTGACCGAGCTTCTCACCCTATCTCTAAGGGATCGCCCGGCCACCCTGCGGAGAAAGCTCATTTCGGCCGCCTGTATCCGGGATCTTGTCCTTTCGGTCATGACCCACAGCTCATGACCATAGGTGAGAGTAGGAACGTAGATTGACCGGTAAATCGAGAGCTTCGCTTTGCGGCTCAGCTCCTTCTTCACCACGATAGACCGGTACAGCGACTGCATTACTGCAGAAGCTGCACCGATCCGTCTGTCAATCTCCCGCTCCATCCTTCCCTCACTCGTGAACAAGACCCCCAGATACTTGAACTCCTCCACTTGAGGCAGGAACTCTCCACCTACCTGAAGTGAGCAAGCCACCCTTTTCCGGCTGAGAACCATGGCCTCAGATTTGGAGGTGCTGATTCTCATCCCAGCCGCTTCACACTCGGCTGCAAACCGTCCCAGTGCATGCTGAAGGTCCTGGTCTGATGGGGCCAGCACGATGACATCATCCGCAAAGAGCAGAGATGCAATCGTGTGGTCACCAAACCCGACGCCCTCCGGCCCCTGGCTGCGCCTAGAAATTCTGTCCATAAAAATTATGAACAGAACCGGCGACAAAGGGCAGCCCTGCCGGAGTCCAACATGCACCGGAAACAAGTCTGACTTACTGCCGGCAATGCGAACCAAGCTCCTGCTCCGGTCGTACAGGGACCGGATGGCCCTTAGCAAAGGGTCCCGAATCCCATACTCCCGGAGCACCCTCCACAAGATGCTGCGAGGGACACAGTCGAATGCCTTCTCCAGATCCACAAAACACATGTGGATTGGATGGGCAAACTCCCATGAACCCTCCAGCACCCTGAAGAGGGTATAGAGCTGGTCCAGTGTTCCACGACCGGGACGGAAACCACACTGTTCCTCCTGAATCCGAGGATCTACTATCGGCCGGATTCTCCTCTCCAGTACCCTGGCATAGACTTTCCCGGGGAGGCTGAGAAGTGTGATCCCCCGGTAATTGGAGCACACCCTCCGGTCCCCCTTCTTAAAAAGGGGGACCACCACCCCGGTCTGCCAGTCCAAGGGCACTGTCCCCGACCGCCACGCGATGCTGCAGAGGCGTGTCAGCCAAGACAGCCCCACAACATCCAGAGACTTGAGGTACTCAGGACGGATCTCATCCACCCCCGGTGCCCTGCCACCAAGGAGTTTCTTGACTACCTCGGTGACTTCATCCCGGGTGATGGGCGAGTCCGCCTCTGAGCCCTCGGCCTCTGCTTCCTCAATGGAAGACGTGACGGCGGGATTGAGGAGATCCTCGAAGTATTCCTTCCACCGCCCGATGATATCCCCGGTCGAGGTCAACAGCTGCCCCCCTCCACTGTAAACAGCGTTGGTGGGGCATTGCTTCCCCCTCCTGATGCGTCGGACGGTTTGCCAGAATCTCTTCGAGGCCGACCGATAGTCCTTCTCCATGGCCTCGCCGAACTCCTCCCAGGCCCGAGTTTTTGCCTCCCCAACCACCCGGGCTGCAGTCCGCTTGGCCTGTCGGTACCTGTCAGCTGCCTCGCGAGTCCCACAAGCCAGCCAGGCCCGATAGGACTCCTTCTTCAGCTTGACGGCATCCCTTACTTCCGGTGTCCACCACCGGGTTCGGGGATTGCCGCCTCGACAGGCACCGGAGACCTTACGGCCACAGCTCCGAGTGGCTGCGTTGACAATGGAGGTGGAGAACATGGTCCACTCGGACTCAATATCTCCAGACTCCCTCGGGATCTGGTCGAAGCTCTGCCGGAGGTGGAAGTTGAAGATCTCTCTGACAGGCGATTCGGCCAAACGTTCCCAACAGACCCTCACAGTACGTTTGGGTCTGCCGAGTCTGTCCAGCTTCCTCCCCCGCCATCGGATCCAACTCACCACCAGGTGGTGATCGGTTGACAGCTCCGCCCCTCTCTTCACCCGAGTGTCCAAGACATACGTCCGTAGGTCAGATGAAACAACAACAAAGTCGATCATTGACCTCCGGCCAAGGGTGTCCTGGTGCCATGTGCACTGATGGACACCCTTATGCTTGAACATGGTGTTCGTTATGGCCAAACTGTAACTCGCACAGAAGTCCACCACTCGGGTTCAGATCAGGGGGGCCGTTCCTCCCAATCACGCCCCTCCAGATGTCACTGTCGCTGCCCACGTGGGCGTTGAAGTCACCCAGCAGAACGACGGAGTCCCCAGTCGGGGCGCTTTCCAGCACCCCTCCCAGAGACTCCAAGAAGGCCGGGTACTCTACACTGCCATTTGGCCCATAGGCGCAAACGACAGTGAGAGACCTATCCCCGACCCGAAGGCGCAGGGAAGCGACCCTCTCGTTCACCGGGGTAAACTCCAACACATGGCGGCTGAGCTGGGGGGCTATAAGCAAACCCACACCAGCCCGCCGCCTCTCACCCTTGGCAACTCCAGAGTGGTAAAGAGTCCATCCTCCCTCGAGGAGTGTGGTTCCAGAGCCCAAGCTGTGCGTAGAGGTGATCCCGACTATCTCTAGTCGGAATCTCTGAACCTCACGCACAAGCTCCGGCTCCTTCCCCGTCAGAGAGGTGACGTTTCCATGTCCCTAGAGCTAGATTCCGCGTCCAGGGATCGGGTTGTCGAGGCCCCCGCCTTCGACTACCACCCGTTCCACTTTGCACCGGCCCCTTACGGTCCCTCCTGTAGGTGGTGAATCCACGGGAGGGTGGCCCCACGTCGCTCCTTCGGGCTGAGCCCGGCCGGACCCCATGGGGGGAGGTCCGACCACCAGGCGCTCGCATACGAGCCCCAACCCCGGGCCTGGCTCCAGGGTGGGGCCCCGGCTGCGCCATACCGGGCGACGTCACGGTCCTCGAAATTGTGGTCATCATATGGTTTTTTTTTTAACTACATTCAGCTGAAATTAAATAAAATAAGTTAATGAACTTAAACTGGGTGAATTGTGCTGACAAGTAAATCTTAAATTCAAATAAATCAATTCAATTGTGTGGAAATGGGAGTAATAATAAAATTAAGTTAATCCAACAACACATTTTTTTGAGTGATTTTAAACCTAACATTTTACATTTACGCATTTGGCAGACGCTTTTGTCCAAAGCGATTTACATTGCATCGTCCTATACTTTTGTTTCTAAGTACATGCCATCCCCTAGGATCGAACCCACGACCTTGACCTTGATTTTTTATTTTACTTATTTTACTTAATTTCAAAAAGTCGACTTAATAAAAAAATTGTTACTTAATAGCTGAATATTATCCAGAACTCTATCTGAATAAGTTTTTACAATTGACATGTTTGTTATGTTATGCTCTGGACTGTGACCAAATTGTCGCATTTTACTACTATTTTAACTGCCAGTGCGACAAATTTTTCTTAATGGTCTCATCTGTACGACTTCCAAACTGATCAATATATAATTTTTGCATGTGAAAATCTAATGTGCAGAAATTTTATATTTCGCAAGCAGCGCATTTCGCCAACGAAACGGCCAGCGTTTTGCAGCGTACCGTGTGAATCCATCATAATTGAGCGGTAACCGCCAAATCGCGGGCCAGATACTCAAAAAACAATTCCTTTGATTCAGCTGAAAAACGTATTTATTAAGTCTGAATTTTTAAGAATGAAATAACATATTTTTTCCCGAATTCTGTGTCAATACATGCTTATAAATCAAACTCAATAAGGTTTATTTGGACATGTAAAAATGTAGAAAGCTTTCTGTGAGAGCTAGGTTTTAGGGTAGTGTTAGGTGAAGGCAATAGAATATTCAGTTTGTAAACGTCATTACATCTATGGAAAGTCCCTACAATATATAAAATGAAGCACATGTGTGCTATGTGTCAATCATTGAGCCTCGGGGTGTGTGTGTGTTACTTTTGACTAGTCAGTCTGAAATTTCTTTTATACAGTATGTCTGGCGTGCAAGTCTCATGTCACTCATCACAGAGAGCACATTCAGATAAATCATCAAAACAGATAAGCACAGAGAGAGAAAGTGTTTTTACACTAGACAGTCTTATAGATTGAAGGATATGACATAAAGCTGTTTTGTAGTAGTGTTCCAACTAATTGCCTCAAAATTGTAGAGTTATAAAGCTGTACAGTTTGGATTGTTTGTAGTGCTTTCTTCATCTCTTTTTATTTTGGTTGCTGTTCACTATAAATATAACACTGATTTAATATGCAAAGTTCACAAAAAATATAGTGAAAGATTAAACAAGAATACAACCAAGACATATTTTTGGGCTACATATTTGCTTCAGTCGTGTAGTCTCTGAGGTCGTCTTTAAAATAATACTGTGTTGGCATGAAAGAGATTGTTTGATTTGAACCGAGTTTTAATCATTTACTTAAGGACTGGCCTCTCTGTGCACCGATTACAGAAAAATAGTATTATTCCTAAATGCATTTTTCCTCATTCATGTTGTAATTCATTTTTAGGAATTTTTATGGTAACATGCTCTTCGTCACAACCCAAGGCAGTATAATCTCTATTGATGGGACAGAGAATATTGCTTTGGAAAGCTTTAGACATAAAGATGTAAGAATGATTTGCAACCTTGAGTTTTGAGAGATCATGACACAGTCCCTCTAACATCTGCCACTTCCGTTTTACAGGTGCCTAAATTCAAACCAGCTTCTCTCAGTGGGAATGTCACTTTAGTTTTTCCACATCTCAGTACGTCTGAAATCTTCATAAAGCTTTACCAGTCAGTCTCATGTGAATACTCTAATTTCTCTCCCTGCATTAGAGGTGTCAAGGTACTTAGTGTAATTTCACTGTAATCCTCTCTGCTAGCCGCTAACAACAGGTGATATCATTTCCTGGCCATACTGGAATATTTCATTCCTATTCTTCCCTTTTTTGAATCTCAATAGAATAATCCTTAAAGATGTTTTATATTTGGATATTCTTTAGCCTGCCAGATTGCTATGAATGAGAATTTAATGTACTTATTTTTTTATTCTCTTGTGTCCCAGTTATGAAATACCGTACTGTAGGTTGCTCAGCAAATGGAGGCAACTATCTCTCAGTGGTCCCTCATTAAAGATGGAACAATTAACCAATAACCCAATTAACTACAATCCTCTAATCTACAGAAAATACTGGCAAGATGCACTGCTGCTTCACAAAGAAAAAGCTCCATGGGTGCATCACAGAGGAGCTCTTTAATCAAAGTAATCTGAGATAAACAATCATTTACCCCCACTATAAAACTGCTACCAGTGAGGATTTCAGTGTTGTTTAATAAATGAATTAGCTATTAGTCATTCTTTCCACAGGACAGAAAAATCACAAATGAGATCTCATTAAGATCCCAGTTGTTTCTCCCATACAGCAATCACCTAAAAGTGATAGATCACCCAAAAATAAAGATTCTGTCATCAATTACTTAATCTCTTGTCATTTCATACCTGTATGACTTTCTTTCTTTTGCAGAGCACAAATGAAGATATTTTAAGTTGGTAATCAAACAGCATTGGCACCTATTCACTTCTATTATATGGACACAAAACAAATGCAAGTGAATGGGGGCCAGTTTCCAACATTCATCCAAATAAAATGAAATAAAGTCATACAGGTTTGAAATGATTAAATGATAAGAAAATCTTCATTTTTGGGTGAACTATCGCTTCAAGTCCTTATGCATTGTATTTTTTGAGTTTTCAGAATGTGCTTAAATTTGCCACAATTTGGTGTACACAATAAATTATAATATAAACTGAATCCAATATTTTTTTTACATTTTAAAGCAAATCATTTGTTATGCTACCCACATTAAATGTAAAAATGACTGTTCTCTATCTTTCTCTCTTTTCTCTGCTCAAAAACGTATTTTTTCTCTTTCTCTTCTCCATGCATACCATTATATATGACAATCAAACTCTCAACAGATTTGACACCATTTTAACAAATGATTGACTGGAAACCCCATCTTCCCCGTAATTGTATGGGTCACGAGGTCACCTGCACTATAATGATACACAGTGATGGCAACTCATACCAAGTGAATCTGAATATCTCCTTTAGCAGCCAATGACTACAGAATATAAGCCCCTCTTTACGCTTTTACCTTCTTCATCCTCTGATCCAGAAAGCCAATGGAGCCTCACAATGCTTCATTTCTTTTTCAGCCTTTGTGGCAAACTTTCTAAATGATTGTGGTGTTGACATGAGGAATGATCGTTCAGTTCCCAGTCACGGCCAACAACCCCAGGCTCTCACAATCCCCTCTTAGCGGCATGCTTGCAAACATGCCAAGGTTTATTTTATAAACACGAGAACATGGCAGATAATCGCGCAGTACTTCTCAAAACAGGCCCACAGCGTCATTCGGCGGACCAACGCGGCCACTCTCGCCCATATGTCCTCATTAGGGTCTCTCGCGCTCCGTTTCCACAGTGCAAACAAGGTGGAAAGTCTCCAATGTTTTGCAAGTGTCACATAGCTGCGTGATGAGCCATCAAGCCTGAGCTGGCTGGAATATCACTGACCCTCAATCACCCCACTTTTTTCCACCCGTGTTTTTCTCCGAAATGTTCTCGATTTGCAAGTAAAATGAGCGCAAGAGTCGGCCTTGTAAACTACTCGCAGGTGGTTCGATTTGAAGGGCTGTTTTGATACAATTAGGCAACAGATAGAGGGAGGAATGGTTCAAAGGCGTTCTCTGACTGCCAGGGTGGGAAAATATGAGTAATTAATTGTGTGGCAACGCTTTTGACAAGGCAAGAATTAAACTGTCAGACTATAGAAATGGTGATTCTTATATTCTCCTCCAAATAAAGTAATTGCAGGCTGTCAAATAAAGACATTTATACACCTGTATGGTATAAGAACAAAACGCACGGCATAGAAATATGCATCATGCGTAAATCAAAACAATACGGAATTTGATATAAAAAAGGAATTCGGGAAAATAATCCTTAAAGGGACAGTTTACCACAAAAGAAAAAGTCTGATGAAATGAAGTAATCGGTTAATCCTGTCACTTAACCAGTAATGGGTTTGAAAAAAATTATGATGAGTGTTGACAGATTTTTTTTTTTGCACAAACTAATCCATTAAGTGATATTTATTTTTCACAGAAATGCATTTTCTTTTTTATCAAAACACGTGAATGCAAATGCTCCTAAAATGTCCTGCAGACTTTTGTGTTGGTATGTTCCCGCTCAGACAGAATGTCCATTAGGACTGAAACTCGAACGCTTATCAGCACACGCACAGCACATGATATACTGTATGTCCTGAAAGAGCAGGAAGGGGCGACCAAATTGAGTAAGAAGAGAGACAGGGACGAGCGAGAGATGAAAAGAGAGTAAGCAGATAGGTAGACAGATGGACAGATGCATAGATGTGGATGAGCTTGAGGTCGGAGTATGCAGCAGCCTCTGACTCACTGGACCAGAACCAAGTGGAGCTGACTGAGCCATCCACAAGAGCGCTATTGTTCTCTTCATTAATCAAACTCCGCCAGGGCAGGTAACATTCCCCTTATACACACATACACGCTCACGCACACATACTTCAACACAGACTGCCAGGAGGCATGAATGGGCTGCTTTTTTAGCTGGCAGCGATTGGCGTTTGGGTTGAGGAGAGGATGTGTTTCTGTTTCATTAGTGAGATGAGCTCAGCGCGAGCTCTCCTCCGTGTTCAACAGCAGGTATTAACCTCCAGTGTTTGACCTCTCGGCTATAGGAATCTTTTTTTCTTTTTACTGCCCCTTTATTTCTTTCTTGGTAAATATATAAACGATATCGCACTCCCAAGCGTGCTGTTGTATTAAATGTAATCATAGCTGTGATTTATTCTCATGCAAAAACGCAAAGGATCTATAAATATGAATTCACTCTCAGCTATAGGTGACAACCTTGTTTCTCTCTATAGGTCCCTGTTTAGGTTTGAGGTAAGAAAAATAATCCCAGATATGTCATAGCCAACAAAAGTGCTTCTCAGAAAACAATGCCGTGTCTGAGCGCAAATTTCTCAAAAGTAACACACACCTCTTCAGGCACACTAATGCTGTGAGCCTCAAACGCTTATCCACGATAAACATCTAAATGGCACACTCATTAACCGATCAAAACAAACAAGAGGGAGCAATCTGCATGCTTAGCCACAAGAAACCAAAGCTCTTTATAGTCAAGAAAGATGCTTTTCTTTTTCATGATCTCCACATTCTAGCAAAATATTGAGGTAGTTTGTGTAAACCATAGTTTGGACCAAAAAATATTTTGCTTATAATCTGACAATGCAGTTCATGAACTCCAAGTGAGCACTAGTCATCTGTGAGTGCTTCTATGCGCTATAAGAGTAAGGTGTTGATGGTGATGTGCACATGCATATGAAGGCACATGAAATATAAAATGTTTGCGATCGAGATGAGCATATTTTCACTTCTTGCACTGTAAAAAAATGTTTGTCACTTTTTGCTGGTTCAGTTTAAAAAAATAACTGGTTGCCTTAAAATTTTTAATTAATTAAATTTATAAATATTTGTTATCTCAATTAATTTGATACAAACATGTTGTGTTGACTAATATTTTTAAGTTGAATTAACTTTTTACAAAAAACATTAAAGTGTGGTGGGTAAATTTCATTAATGATATACAATGTCTGAATGTTTCAGACATTGCAAAATAGCTGTTATGCACAATAGTATGTCTTTTGAGAACAGAGACTGAATGGCTCTTATGTAATTAATTAACTTAATAAACCGTATAGATTTATTACATATTTATTTGTTTGTTTGATGTGGCTTAAAGATGGCAGTGAGAAAACTATAATGCAAATAAAATACTTGAGGGTGAGGGTGATTTTTTTTATAAATAAAGTATGTTCAGAGGATGAATATACCAGTCTTAATAGACAGAATAAAACAAAACAAAACTATTTGAATAATTAATTAAATAGATATTGTTTATAAAAGTAATATAATATAATATAATATAATATAATATAATATAATATAATATAATATAATATAATATAATATAATATAATATAATATAATATAATATAATACAATATAATATAATATAATATAATACAATATAATATAATATAATATAATATAATATAATATAATATATGAAAATAAAAAATGGTGAGAAGTAGGAACTCAACTAGACTTTATGAAGTTCGTATTCGGCTGAAAACACAATTAGATTACCGCAGACATTAAAGGAAAGATGACATACAATTTTTACAAACAAAAAGTGACTTTTCCTTCAATGCAGTAAAATCCTAAAAGGACCTTTATTATTTATAATAATAGTAAGAATAAAATATTAAAGCAAAGATAGCTATTTAAGTAACTTGTATACATGACAATAGACACATGCATACTTTATTGTATTGTTTGATGCATTCCTTCTAAAATGTGTTTAATGTATGTAATCACCATTCTAACTGTACTGTTATCTCATAGCAGTCATGATACGTTTCATCTGTAGCGAATATTTCACGCTTCTGTTTTTCTCGACTCTTAAGAATTATTTCCTGTAGGCCTGTGAAATACAGTCATTTAATTGGCTTGTACTATCGCTGCGCTCCTAAAAATACACACTCTCGCACAAACCTCCGGTATATATATATATATCTCTAAAATCCACACAACAGATGCTCACTTATTTAATTACATGCTTATTCACTTAACCAGAGCGCTCCTTGACTCATGAATTCAAGGGTTCATGGATATCAAAAAGCTCGGCTTCTCTAAAGCACCATGGATTCTGGGGAAAGGCCTTTTGGAGTCTGACGCATTAATTAAAAAGCTTGTGGAAAGTGAATGTCTTATTTTCCTGTAATGAGTGTGGCTTTCATCATCCTGTTTTCCCCAACATGACGCTTCAGGCTTAAGTTTGCTCTTTTCCAGCTTTACGTGCAGTGCTAATGCTAAGGCAGGCAACAAAGGCCCGTGAGTCACAGCGTGTCAACTCTCTATAGCATACTGTTTTTCCTCACCTCCTTTGAAAACACATTATTAATTGGATTTAGATATTTGCAAAATGATCTATTTAATGGGATTACTAGTGCAATAATGATCTTATTTGAGAGGGAAGCCATCCAGGCTTTTGGGGGCGGACTGATAACATGTTAGCAGTTCTTCGGTAGTTAGTGTTGTGTAACGGCTAAAGATAAAGCTTAGTTTTGTTGTATTTGTGCGTGTGTGTGTGTGTGTGAGAGAGTGGAAGAGAGATGGGCAATGTAGCGAAATGAAGCTGGGCTGCTGGGATTTCGGGCAAATCGGAGGGGACCCCTCGCTCACTCACATCCAGGGGGCCCTCAGCCACTGAACTCCTGACAAGTTCAAGGTTGGAAGGAGAGAGAAACGAGTAAAATAAGGGAGAGGTAGAGGGATTGTGTCTCTCGTGGCTACATAATGGCCTTTTCTGGCATCTTTATCCAGCTTGATATCTGGTTGAAGCTTTAACAGGCCTCATGTCAACTTAAGTGCTGGTGGGTAATATCCCCATTCTCTGTCTGTCTCTCCCCCAACCCCTGTCATTTTTCTCCTTTACCTGTTTTCCTTCACTCATTTTACCCAGTAATGAATTTTGCAGAGAGAAAAAAATGACCAAAAGTCAAACAGAGTCTGCTTTCTGTTTAATAATCAACCGAACGAGGTCTTTAAAACACATCTCTTCATTCTGATGACACATATTTAACATATTGGAAATTTTCCTTGAGGACGTTGTGACCTAGAATCTGCGTGATTTGCAGCTACTAATGCCCGAACCAACTGTGCGCTAATTCCTCACCACGTTTACATTAACATTTGAATATGTGTTTTTAAAATACACGTATTTGAAAATGCGCCGTAATCTTTCACTTGGTTTATAAGGATGTAGTCAAATGTGATTATGGTAATGACTCATAATTTGCATAAAACGGAGGATATATTAAACTAGATTACAAATATTGAATATTTATGGCATTATTTATTGCTGTTAGTCAACAGACGCTTGTGTGAATCTTCAAGATAAATTCATTGCATTGCAGTAAATAGAATACAGCTATTGTCTGAAAACACGTGCGTAGCAATTCCGGGCAGACCACCATTTGGGAGATCTTTAGTAATATAGGCCTATTAATCCCAAAATTCGCAAATAAAGGGGAGCCAAAAAATGAGATGCATTCTGAAAGTTTGTGAGCAACTGTGTATAAAACAAATAAAGTGTATAAACAATTTTCACAACAACAACGCTGATGTAAACATATTCAAGGTGGCCATAGGCGTAATTTGCAATTGGGACAGGTGTCCCAACCACTTTTTGGAAGAAATTCAGAAATGCTTGCGGAAGGTGTGATTGTTTAGGGGCCATTAACATCTAAAACTTGTGGAAAACACAGTATGCGGCGCTTTCTCACCATCTCCTGTCGCTCACTCTCGTAAGTTATATTTGCAGAAGACAGAGAGCTGAGACTCCAGAAACGTAGCCAGTATAAAAATGTGTGCATCATCCGCGTTCGCAGCGTATGCTTGCAAAAAAACGCGTGAACCAATGAACAAGGGACCTTTTTAGTCATATGAATAAACAGTTTTTAGTGAAATGTACCGCAACAGCAAAGTGTCCTTCTCCAAATGACGGGTTGGGAACCTCATAATGTGAGAGCTGGAGTCAAACTAAAGTAGCCATATATATGATCAATATTCCCAAAGAGTTACTACAGAAACTATTTATTAAAGTATTGTCTGTCTCTGCCACTTTTCAAAACAAAGTTACGCCACTGAAGGTGGCGATCACAGATCTGGTCAAACTTTCTCTCTTACAATAACTTACATATAAATAACATTATAATTAAATACATTAGCTGTCATTAGAAGCTTTTCAGTAATCCTTTAAATCATAATTATTTTACAATCATTTCCAAATGTCCTAAGATACTCATTCAAGTAAGTCTAACTCCAAGTAAAGATTTAAATTAGTTTGTTAATAATGTTATGGACGCAACTTCATTTATGGCTGCAAGCTACCTGTACGTGTGCGTGTGCACACGTTTGCGGTATGTAACAAAAGTGAGCTGCAGGTAATCCTCTGACTCGGTCTGGAGCCCCACATGTGAAGCCATCCATAAAGGGCAGACTCACAGACCGCCATTCAGAACATTAATCTGCAAACAAGTGTTTTTTTGTGTCCCTCTTCTCCAATTTTCATCGCCATCAATTTTGTACACAGATTGAATGTGATTCAGCTCATGCTATCGAGTTCCAGCCCTCTTTTTCGCTAGCACAGACACACCGAACCCCCACACACATACACACTTGCACACATCTGTGCAAGAATACACACACAGCTCCTCTTTTCACCTCACCCCTGACCTGCCCCGTCTCCAGTCGTGGATTTAAATTGGGTCGTAGGATGAGTAAGACAGCGGCATGGATTTATCGTGCTTATGCTATGTCTCCCATACTTATATGTGGATAAACATTATCATAATCACATACATGCATTCAGGGAGATTAAAATGCAGGAAAATAAATGTGTGTTTACATGCGGCACTACAGACTTTGTAAAAGCATTTAAATGAATGCACACCTACACCTACTGGATTTGAGAATGCCAGCAGTAAAATTCATATATCCACAGGCTCAAGCAAATACACACACAGAACAGAATGCAAACACATATCCGTTCAAATGTGCTTAGGCAAATACTCAGAAACCCTTTGAAAGTTTTTCTAATGTGGACCAAAATCAGACCTTTAAATGAGCAAGAAAGTCAGTGAACCTGCAGTACACAAAAACACACATGCACATAAATAGATATTGAAGTACCTATAGTTCACCCAAAAATTCTGTCATTATTAATAATCCTCTTGTCATTTCACACCTGTATGACTTTCTTTCTTCTCCAGAACACAACAAGATATTGTGAAGAATCACGGTACTTATTGACCTGCATTGGTTTTGTCAACAAAATAAAAGTCCACATTTCCATCTTAGTGTGTGTCTTTTCCTCTAATACAGTATAATGTAATAAATTAAATAGAAGTAAAACCTGCAGCAAATAGACTTTAAACCTGGCAGTTATTTTATATTCAAGTCCATACGGTCGCATTTAATGACATTTTTGAAAATTAATTGAATCTCATTTACCGTAAATAAGCCCTGGGTGGCAATGGCACCCATGTTCTTCACATCATGCTTTATTATCTTTTAGCGACTCCCTGGATTGACTCAGGCCAAGACCTGCATGTCACTCAAATTGAGTGGCTTTATCAGGTTCCACCCCTTCATTTACCCTGTGGTCATTTCCTTAATCTGCCCATCACCCCTTCCAACACCTCCTACATGCCTACTTGCAGGTAAATGGACACAGGACAGATTCATTGCTCTATGAATTACATTTAATCATATTAATGACATTTAAGTTTATTTTATGACTTTTAAAGATTCTAGTGACATTTTTCCTGGATGTTTATCTAGGATTTAAAATACTTTACTATAATAGTATGATTACATGCATAGGATGTAATGGGTAAAAATGTCATTATATACATACGAAATGTTAAAGAGTTTATTTGTAACATATTTGATCAAAGAGTGTTAATACATTAGATTTAAAAGCAAGTAGTGCTTCACATCGCTTTCTGCACTTTCTGACCTGCATCAGCTCAGCTGACAAATTCACAACCGGCACGTTAGTTGGCCGTCATTGTGGTATGGCAGCTTTCTCACAGACTCACTGGTTTGTTATTGTCTGCAGAACATTAGCCATGATTCTGCATTGCTACCCCCTGAGCATCACAGCAGGTTAAAATATGAATCACTTCAACCAGCTTGTATTTCATATTAATAGTCCATCTGACATGGGGGCTCCAGAAAGATCTCTTCATGGGCAGCCTCTTTTGTGTTGTGCCAGTAATACTTTGATGCAATGATTAAGACTGTGCTGCATAAGACAGCCCCCCACTCCAACCCCGCACAGATTATTAATGCTGGTGTAGATGGAACGTTATACTGTCGGAGTGAAAGAGCCTATGGACATTAGGATTAATGGGGGCTGGTGAGTGCAAAGGATATTGCATAAATTTGACATGTAGGATGCTGGACTATTGCACAGCTGTGATGAATAACAGACGGTTTCTGTTTGAGTAATATTTAGGAAATTTCCTTAAGACCTGGTGTGTACCACCATATACATAGCATGTATGCATGTGATTTTTTTTGTATTTTTTATTCATAGTCATATATTAAATAAATGTTATTAACAATTCATATATACAGCCAAGAGACCATTCCAAATGTTCCTTTATTCAGCATTTCTAGATGTCTTTTGGCCATTCCTGTCCAGTGTCTGTTGAATTTCAACAAAATCAAACCTCAGGAGTGACATAAAGTCAGCCAAAAGCAATTTGAAAGACTAAGGCATGACAAGACACCTGAAAACTGTAAAAATCCAGGTTATAACTAATAACATAAAAAACATTTTTTTGGAACTTGCATTAAAAATATTACTGTTGTATTGCTTGAAAGTAAATATGAACTTGTTTTCTTTGCAGTATTTGTGTTATTTTGACCTGTTTCTCTAGTTTTCATTTTCTGCCAATAAATACAAATAAACAATATTTTCATTTGAAATTTGGGGGACACATTGTTAGTGGTTCACAGAATGATACAAAACATATATTGTTACCTAAAAACATACCTAAAAATAATACATTTAGAAAAAATAAAATTAATTTTGAAATGCTCTCTTAATTATTTCTAGGGCTATGATTTATCAATGCATTTCTTATCATATATTAATAATATCATATATAAGTAATATTATGTTCTTATAATAAACTCCTTTTTTATATAATAAATATTTATTTTGCTCAGGAAGTTTTATGGAATAGAACTTGTTTTTGCAAACTATTAAACTACAAGTAGCTTTGTATATTTATGAGGTTCTATACTTTTTATTTCCAGACATTCTTTCCAAATGTCACATATGCAGCGCCCCTGTTGGTGAGAGACTACTCTACACACAGACTCTATTACTGCCTTGAGGCTGAGGAAATCTCATTTATGACTTATTTGCACTGTTTTTCCACTATGCTTCTGAACTCAAATCTAATTGACTAAATGGCATTATTTTACAGTGTTTTTACAATCCATTTTGAGACACTGCGAGTTTTAATGTGGTCAGCTTGGAACAAAGTATTCTGAGAATTCCTCTTTCCAGGTGCTAGTATTTTAGCCATGGAATCCGAATTTGGCAGTTTAAACAAAAATGGTGTGTATTACCTCACCTGCAGCACTCAAACATTAACCACGCTTAACGTTTATATCCCAGCACAGAAAATTCGATGTTACATTTTCATGGCCTTTCACCTGTTCCATTACAGACAGCCACATTAGAAACGCTACTTTAACAACAAATTTTCCGCCTTTAAATAGACATTCCAAAACCTTTTGGTATTTGATTAATTTTGTTAAGCGGGCAATCTTGCTCAGATGACTGCACTTCTCAAGCAGTCATCCATAGGAATTCCTAGCAGGTACCAAGCAACCGCACTGACATATACAAACAGATCTCACACAAACAAACAAACTGCTTTCAGGTAATCCTGCGTAACGGCAAAATTAAGCATTGCACACCTTAAACGAAAAAGCCTCGAAACAAACGTATCTGTAAAATACTTGACATCAAACACATCCTCCTTTTCTTTAATTTGTGCTTTTGTAATCGGCAGCAGATGTCCGTCTCTGTCCTGCTTTATCGAGCATCGCAATTTATTACTTCCTAAATGATTGTTCAACAGGTGGTTCCCTGTGCATCTGAGGGCCTTGCCTTTGTGAACTTGAAGCATGCTTTAAATAGCTGCAAACTTAGATTAAACATATTCCCTGCTGCATTTCCCCTCTTTTTCCCCTTTCCATCGCTCCTATGTTGAATATGTTGATTTATGAAGTGTTTGGGACTGAGGTCAGCGGCCCATTGGAGATTTATGAAACGGCAACTGAGAGCGATTACAGGAGCCCAATCTATCACGGCGCGCTGTTACAGCGTTGTTGTGACTCTGCCGTTATAACCTCCATCAAATGCATCACTCTCTGTAAATTGTAGAAGTTTGTTTGAAGTCAAAAGGGGATTCAGAGATCAGTGTAGACGGCACACTTCAGTGAATTGAGCCCATCCCTCTCTTCTTTCTCTTTCAATATGAAAAACCTCCATCTAATCTTCCACTATGTAATGCAGAACATGTTCCTCTATATGTCAAATCAAGTGGATGAACAAGCCTAATTGTTTTTGAACCCAGTTGCTTTAAGACTCCTTGTAACGCAAGTATTTGAAACATATTTGAAAGATACACAGCATACACAACTTTTGGAATACAGACGTGCATGCATCTCAATGTTACAAATGCATATCTATGAATTATGTACATATACCTTTACAATCGTTGAAATTGGGATTTTCTCACAATTTATTCACCCTAATGCCATTCAAAACCTGTATATGACTCTTTCCTCAGTGGACTTAACAAATAAGATATATTGAGAAATGATAGTTGTTTCAACACAATGGAAGTCAATGGGGTCCAATGTTGTTCGGTTACCAACATTCTTCAACATATGTGCATAACACAAAATAAGATATGTTGAAGAATGTTGGTAACCTAACTGATAGTCATAAAGTCATATAGATTTGTAATGACATGAGGGTGAGTAAATGATTACAGAATTTTCATATTTGGGTGAACTATCACTTTAACTTATCAATATGATAGCTATGTGAAAGTGATATAATTGAAATATAACATGCTGGGAAAGGCTCCAACACCCCGCCCTTAAAAGTAAGCAGTGTGAATGGATATATGGATGGATTCATCCTACACTTACTAAACCTCGCGCCCCCCAAAAAACTGATATTTCTCCTTTTTTATTAATGAGCATACCAATAGAAACAGTAGAAGAGTCTTCTGCATCCAAAAGAAGAAAACAAACTGTAGCTTACAGCTATTTTCAAATACAACTAGAGTTCAAGCTAACAAGTTTCACATGACGGTTTTAAAAGAACAGTGGATGACTGTGACTTTAGGCTCGTGGGTGTTTTTCAATGGCTCTTCTGGCCTTCGCAGTGGGCAGAAGCAGTCTATGTCCCAGATTGCTGAATAAACTCACATTGTTGAGTGTGTGGGACGACTTGCTTGGCAGTCGACACTGACAAGTGGATTAGTGGAGGCAAGGCCACCTCTGAATGGTACCCACACGACTTGCAGCCATGGCGCCGAGCATCACCGCGCATCAGTGTCACATATCATACATCTGACAATGTTCAGTGTTTAGGGAAAAAATGAAAGGAAGAAAAAACAACAGATATGCTACAGCATATTTTGAGGCTTGCATGCATATGGCAGCAGAATTAAACGGTGGGGTAAATTTGGCATGTCTAAAAACTAGGATAATGATGATAAATGTGACAGCATGAAAACTAATTACAATTGTCTCACTGCGTTTTCCAATAATGCCGCAAACGCTTCTATGAAAACTCATTTGAATCTTCCACAAGTCCAAAAGACAGTCTTGCTCGAAAGCCATTTGGCACGTCCCGTCACCAGTTTACATTTCTAGCGGATTAGCAGAAGAGCTCAAAATAATCATGCCAGATGTCGCCTTGCATCCAGAAAAAGAGCCTCCCCGGTGGCCATTTTGTTTTTATTCTTTTTCTTCTGTCATATCACTTTTAAGTGAAAACATGTTGGGGCGTCCAGAATGCCAAATCTCATGTCAAGATGTTGCGTATGCAAAATTGGTGTCTCGACGTCAAGTTTTACAACATTCCCAGATTTAGCCATTACTGCCATTTGTAGTGGTACTCATCTGAGAAAAACTGTCCCTGCTTAAAATAACATAAACAGAGCAGGCGGATGAATTTACAACAAGCAAATGAGTTTAAAGGGGTGAGAATTTAAACAGCCTTTGCCATTTTTATTACACAGGGGCGTTGTTGCTTCTCTCACATTGTTAAATTAACTAATGTGCTTTTCATGGACAATATGACTTTGTATCTTTGATTTATAATTAAAGGGTGTACATTCAACTACCATAAACATCTTATAGAGTTTTAAAGGGAGTCTCGGCCAAATAGACTCAAGAAGTAAACTGGACACATGCATTTTGTCCCTCTAATAAAGCAACCACACATCCCAATACAAAAACATAATTTAAAGTAATTTAAAGGGATAGTTTACCCCAAAAATGTAATTCACCCAAAGTTCACCCAAAAATAAAAATTGACTCAATCTCCTCTTTTAAAGAGGATGAAAGAGGAGAAGACATTTTGAGAAAATGGTTTTGGCTCCATTCAATGGAAGTCAATGGGAGCCAATGTTGATCTGTTACTGACATTCAAATATCTTCTTTTGTGTTCTGTAGAAGATAGAAATTCAAACAGGTTTATAATGACGTGACGGTGAGAAAATAATAAAAGTGATGTCATTTTCACATAATAGAAATAAATGAATTGATTCTGTCTCACAAACTACCTTGCTACATTTTCTTCTTCTCATCTTCTTTAACTGATCCTCTCATACTCAGAGTAGGAAAATAAAGACATATGTCTCGTCACCCCGTGTACGGTCTACAGTGTTTGTGGGATGAGTGTTTTCAGCTTTAATGAGCTTGGCAGGAATGCTCTGTCTCCCACATGTTTTGAGCAGGAGGGGGGGCATCTTATTGTTGCCACATGTTGAGTTCCCACTCCGAGTGGTTCCTTCAGCCTGGTGTGGTCAAACAGTTCAAAGCAGCACGGCTCATTTGTTACACAACTTTATGTAACAATGAGCTAAAGGCTCAGTGTGTCTGCGAGGAAAAAAGGGGCTGGCGATGAAGGAACGCATCTGCGCTGTACACTCTCCCTTTTAACATAAATCTAGACCTGAACTTCATGCATGTAGTCTCTGGTTTATCTGTTTGCATGAATATGATAATTTCAGTGGCCTGTAACATTATTGGGAGTCATATTTTCCAGACAGCTCAGAGGTAATTTTCTGCATTTTTGTATTCATGGAAGCCCTTTTAGGAGGGTTTTAAACTGCAGTAATAGCACTTAAGATGCTCTAAGAGACGAGAACTCTGCTCACCGCAGTTGATCTTTGTCATGGTGGATGCAGAGCGCCGTGCCACATATGGCAACAATCTGCCACACTAATCCACCCAGAGATTAGACGACTTTGGGTTCGGTCTCCCTAGATCATGCACACTCCATCACATCTTCTATGCACTATTTTTTATGAGCAGAACATAGCCAGTAGTCTTTTGTGGTAGCTGACAGAGTCATTTGCCAATGGCAGGGAATCGACCTCCAGCGGGGACCTCTTTGGGCTGCAGTTAAATGTATAGTTCGGCCAAAAATGAAAATTCTGTCATTGTTTACTCACCCTCAGGTTGTTCCAAACTTGTATACTTTTCTTTGCTCGTCATTTACTGCATAGTAGGTAAAATAAATACTGTGGGAGTCAATGGGGGATGAGATCTGTCCGGTTATTGACATTCTTCCAAATACCTTCCTTTGTGTTCAGCAAACACAAAGGAACGTGTATAAATGAGAAACAACGACTGTTAATTTGAAGGCTGATGTAGTTTAAGTCTGTGAAATGAAGTTTGAGAGCGTAACCATTCAGACACAACAGGGAAGTATTGATATTCTTCAACTGACCAAAGAAGGGTTTGGTGATGATACTATTTATAAACACATGATAAAACAAAAATGAAAGATTACAGTTGAAGGGATAATTCACCCAAAAATGTCTTCTGTCATTATTTATTCAACTTCGAGTTGTTCCAAATCGGTATAAAATTCTTTCTTCTGATGAACACAAAGAAAGATATTTGGAATAATGATTATAACCAGACAGATTTTGCCCCACATTGAATACCAGAGTAGGAAATTAGTTTTTTCTGTTGAACACAAAAGAAGACATTTTGAAGAATGTAGGACAGCAAACCGTTCTGGGGTACTTTTGACTACCATTGTATTTTTTCCAACTATGGTAGTCAATGGGGGCCAAAATTTATCTGTTTATAAGCATTCTTCCAAATATCTTTCTCTGTGTTCATCCGAAATGTATATAGATTTGCAACAACTCGAAGGGGAGTAACGGATGACATCATTTTCATTTTTGGGTGAAGTATCCTTAGTAGCCTTGTAGTTAGTGCTCCGACATAGAGCTGTTGCGCTCCAGGCGACCTGAGTTTGAGTCCTGGCTCGTGGTCCTTTCCCGATCCCACCCCTCTCTCACCCTCTTTGTTTCCTCTACTTACACTCCTACTGCATTAATAAATGCTTAAGGCCATAAATACATCTTTTTGTTTTTAATCCTAATGCTTTCTGTTGCATCTGTTAACATTAAGGTCAAAGTATAGAAAAAACTGAAATCCTTACTTTTCTGGATTGTAGATGTCTGCAGCCAATCACAATGATCTAGATCCAATTCTAATGATCTGTTCCATTGGTTATTTAAGTCATGTGACACAATAATTTGAGAAAAATCAATGCACCCCGTACAGCAGGATAAGAGGAAATGGTAGTTGATACATCAAATGTTTATGCATTGTGTGGGAATGTTTTTCATGATAACAAGGAGGATCTTTGTTGTTGTAGGGATATGCTTTGTTATTCTAAGAGTTACAGTTTTTATGGATGTTTAAATTGAGAAGTAAGTGCTGATGTCAGACAAAAAATTCTCAGCTGGTGTAAATAAATTGTTCTGTCTTACAGAGTATTTGGGCAGTTGCAGTGATTTCAGCTTCCAAGTTATCAAGTGCAGTGGTTCCCAAACTGGGAGTGTGAGTGGGGTCTTTACAAGGGGCGGGGCAATAAGCCATTATTCTTTAATAATAATTTATTATTTAGTTTCTTATCTTTCTACTGCTTGCCGTTAAGAGTTTGCTTACTAAAACCTATGCGTGTGTACGTCCTCTGCATGTACAAATTAAATCATATTATATTGAAATCAAACCGTTATAATTCAATAAAGATAGTTTTTAGGTAAAGAATGTTACATGAGAGTATCAATATGTTGGGTATATGTAGGTGGTGAGGATCCGGTCAGACACGAAAACATGTTTCTCTGCATCAGGGGACCTGGCAAAATTTGTTTGGGAACCACTGCTTTAATGTAGTTTCCGCATTTTTCAAAATAATTTTCCAAAATGTATTATAATTTTTGTGACCATTGAAATATTGACATCAAAAAGCTGAAAAGCTAAGTTGTGGCAAACACTCTTCATTCTTAAATAATATACATGTTTGCAAAAGGTTAACATAAATTGTCAAACGGAGGGAAAGCGTATTGTTATTTGATGTCAGTTTCGGTCTAAAATACTCCTAATTCTCCGCCCATATATGCAAATAAAAGTGTAATTCATATCAGAATCACTCAGACAAATGTCTACACCAAAGAATGTGATTTAATCTACATAACATGAAAGTGAGTCTGCCTCTGACAAAAGAAGTTACAAAGCCATAAACATACTCTATCCTCATCCTCCCATTCATGCTGCAGTCAGTGCGTCTGCTCTGGGCCAGAGCCCCGGGGGGGTCCTCAGTGCCTCTAATTTGCGCGCCCCTGAGGGCTCCAGGCTCTGGCTAGCTGGGGCATATGCAATAATCTCCTTTACCGTTTAGAGGCTAATTTGGGAACATTACACCTGCCTCTGCGAGCCACCGCTTTGGCAGGCCGAGGGTTGCGTGGCTTTTCCTTTCCTCTCGTCTTCATTCATCTATTGGTAAGTTTTGTAATGAGATTACGCCAAAGCCGAGCTCTGCTTTGTGTCACCCGGAATACTCAGAGATCCCGGATCAGCAGAATCAAAGCGAGGAGTTCAAATTGCCGCAAGATGCAGCCCAGCTGACCTCGATTCGGCACATCCCCCTGCTGCCCGGACCCCCACTCCACATGTGACTTGGACAACCTCGGTCGCTATCACACATAACATTGTGTGCGAGCTTTGCATAGGAAATATCTTTGTCTTCCCTTTGGCGTTTGCTCGCCTCAATGCCTTTCGCCTCTGTATTTATCACGCCGTCCAGTCTGTATATACCGTCAGATCGTTATTTTCTACATACGTTATTTTGCTCTAAATGGGTCAAATATTAAAAACAATGACCGAGTTCATTGCTTTGTCTGCTTGTGGTTAAATGCAGCATTCTCTTTTTTTCTGTCTCTTGAATAGTAATATTGGATTTCATGCCACAAGTTTTCACAGCCAGACAACACATCCTGCTAAACAGCCTTTTATAGACTGCCGTGTACATGACTGATTCCAATAAAACATGGAGCCGCACATCCAAAACAGGCCATCTATAACCGCCGTCTTTGTTCTTCTAATTTGTTCCAACCCTAATGGCCTTGTGACTGCATTCAGACACAGCAGCGCACACACCAAAAGAGAAATTGTTAGGAAAAATGATATAAAAAGACAAAAAATGCACAGAAAAAAATAAAGGGAGCGAGAGAGTGCTCGACCTGAGAAAAAAACAACGACATTCCCAGAATACTGCTTTTGATCCTCTAGCTAAACACATCAAGAAACAACATGTCAATATTTTGCCCTTCCCTACAAAATATGATTTTGATTAAAAGTGTAAAGGTTAGGGTCACTGAGAGGGTGAGGATTAGTATTATGGGCTGTGTCTGGGGTTACCATAACAGTCTGGCTAGTGGGACTAGTAATAACAGCAGTAGTAATAATAATCACAGACTAATTGATTGAACTTTGTGTGCTTCCTAGTCAAAGAGAAGATATTTTGACAAGCCCAGAACTCTCCTTGAAGTTTGTAGAATTAAAGCTAATATAATGAGGGATGCTTAGGGCACTTGTTATTTAAGGAGGAGGTACTGATGGCTGTGGAAATTGCTTGCTGATACCTCTTGTCTAACATAATAATGAGAGTTATAGAAGAAATATTTGAGCTATTTATTTATTCTGTCGCAAGTCGCTGGATATGACAGGCAAGAATGTTAGTGAAGAATAAAATGAAGTTAAAGATGTATGCCTAATATATATAAACAGTAAAATATTATATCCCTCTTTAATAGCTCACAGGATATAAAGCATACTTAAGCAATAAGCCCCAAGATGCAGTGTGTTACAGTGCATTTTATAACAGCAAAGTTTGTTGTGGCACGACGGGAAGCACTGTAACCCACTGCTTAGCGGGGCTTATTGCATTTTTAAAACGGGTTATCCATATGCTTAGCAAGGTTCCTTGAAATTAAGTTAATAAAATGATATCTAGGCTATGTGGTGCGGTTATACATCGGGGTATTTTATACTGGCTTAGAACTCTGCTCAGCCAATCAGAATCAAGGACCAGAACTGAACGTTTTATAATTCTTATTAATATTTTGTTGGTCCTCTATTGGTTTGACTACTCTCCATCAATCACTCTTCTGGTCCTTAACTGAATAAACTACACATCCTAAAATTCTTGGCTTCAGTTTCCACTTCTGTTTAAACATACATACAATTATTAATACATCTTTAATAATATATTTAAATACAAGTCAAAGTTCAAAATAAAAATAAAGTCACTGTTGTATATACAGTATTAACATTATACACTGTTCCATTCCATTCCATTTTCTACCGCTTATCCGAACTACCTCGGGTCACGGGGAGCCTGCGCCTATCTCAGGAGTCATCGGGCATCAAGGCAGGATACACCCTGGATGGAGTGCCAACCCATCGCAGGGCACACACACTCACTCATTCACTCACGCACTCACACCCTACGGACAATTTTTCCAGAGATGCCAATCAACCTACCATGCATGTCTTTGGACCAGGGGAGGAAACCGGAGTACCCGGAGGAAACCCCCGAGGCACGGGGAGAACATGGAAACTCCATTATACACTGTATATAATGTAAATTTTTTGTTGCAGTAATTGTTAGTTCACCCAAAAATAAATATAATTTACTCACCCTCTTATAATTTCCAACCTGTATGACTTACTTTCTTATGACTAACACAAAAGAAGATATTTTGAAAAATGTTGGTAACCAAACAACAGTTGTACCCATTGAATGGACACAAAACCAATCAAGTCAATGGACATCGCCGTTGTTTAGTTACCAAATATCACATTTTGTGTCTTGCAGAAGAAAGAAAGCCATACAGGAGGGTGCGTAAATGATGAAAGAATGTTAATTGTTGTCTTAACTGTCTCTTTAAATTGAGAAGGACATACATTATGATGTACAGTCTGGGTTGAACTGTAATTACAAACTATGAACATCTCACGTTTTCTTCAGTGCTAACAACAACAGCTTATTTATAGAACAAATCATCCATTTTACTGATAGCACAGAAAGAGACTCTGCACAGGCAATAGGCTCTCAGTAAGAGAGGTAGGCTATGTTTGAAGAGAGCCTTTGTCACGCTGAGGGAAATCTTGTTTGAAGTCTGGCCCCTGTCTTTCACACTTCTGATAAAGCCGTCGGGTTTAGCGTGTCTTCCGTGCAAAGCCCATGTCCTCCCCCTTTTGTCTGACAGTCTCTTCCCCTTTCCTGCGCTCCCCTCGGCTCTCCACTATTGTGTGCTTGCTTGTCACCGTGCCCACATTACACTGTGTGGAGAATGAGCCCAAAGCCTTATCCCGGGGCTTCATGGGAGATGTAGTTGGGGGAATAGTTTTCTGTGTTTTTTCTTTCTTTCTTTTTTTTGATGCCGCTGCTGTTTAAGGGTGTTGTTTTTTCTCTGTTGAAAACTGATGAAGGGTATTTATTTTGGGGATTTGGTCCAAATTTGATCCTTCTTAGCTATATGAAAAGTTTTTTTGAATAAAAATTGCATTTATATTAAGCTCTGATAGGGATATTAGCTGTACACCAAATACAGTATTTAACATTTTCCTTCAAATGTCACGGAGAAACCAAATAGCAAATGGATTACAATTCCTGCAAGCCTCTATTTTCTTAGCTTTCCAGCCGTGTGTTTCAAGCACTCAACGCATATGCATGCACAGTATCGTATCAAGTGAATATCAAAAACGCTTTCAGAATATCAAATATTTAAACAGCCCAGACAAACAAGACAGCAGAAACAGACCAATGGGGTTGTTAGGGGGGTGATGGGTATTTAGCATAACGTCCTATCAGCTCCCAGCGATATTTTCATATTGAATGTGTATGCATGAACCATATGATCCCGGCATAAAGAGGGTCCCTGAACCTACTCTCTTAAACTGTAGCAGGCATATATTACCAGGCTTAGAGCTTGGCAAGCCCTGCATTTCCCAAAATAGATTTTCAACAATGCTGCACGAGGTTGCATTAAATAAATCTGCACTCGGCTAATCCTAAAAGCAGTTCATATGTCGCGGAGATACTCTTGCACGGGACAAAGGCAGACACTCTACTCGTCACGCCTTCATCGAGGGACAGACACATTTAAATACAGATATTGGAAAATAGGGGGGTGGATGGTGGCACAAAAAAATCCTCTTCTAATGTGACAGAAAATTCTGCTAAAAAACTAAATCTCCATCAGTGTGCTGCACAGCAAAGCAGATTTATATAAATATATATATTAACCTATCTCTCTCCCTCTCTCTCTGGTGCAGTCTATTTTTTATCTCGACCCAAACACTTGCAGGAGGGGCCATTTCAAACATGTTGTAGATAACTGTTAATCACATTACTGTTTTCCCACTTCCGTAAAAACACCATAAATAGCGTACGGAGGTTCATCCCCTTCTTTTTTCCCCATTGAGAGAAAATTACGGTTGATGAATTGCTTCTGCCATGCATGTAGGCTAATGAAAGCCTGGCTCCTGGGCTTTCCTCAACAAAGGCTCGCGATTTTTCCACTTTCCACTAAAATAAGAACCTGTTCCACTTTTAATTAATGGTTCTACTCTTCTTCTTTCAAAGGTTTACGGCAGACTTTTAAATTGATTTCGGAGGTGAGCTCGCTCATTAGCGCGGCGAAAAACAAAAGCATTGTTCCAGGATTGGAGGGGAGTAATTTGATCACACAGGTTTACAAAGCTCTTCATTCAGATGTGATCTGCTAAACCAAAATTATGTAACTGCATGTCATTACATATACTCGAAATTCTGGATGACACAAATCAAGTGTACTCAAGAAGCTTTTACGGGAGGCATTTAGACATTTTGAAATCGACATAAAAAGCAAAGAACTGCAGAGATGATCTTGGTGTGTGTATCCTTCGCAAAATACCCCACAATGAATAATTTTGTCCTCTTCACAATTACAGACAACAACACTTTAAAGTGATAGTTCACCCAAAAATGATAATGCTTTCATCGTTTTCTTACCCTCTTGTCAAACCTGTATGGCTTTCTTTCTTCTATGGAACACAAAAGAAGATATTTCGAAGAATATTGGTATATGAACATTCACTTCCATTGTATGGATGCACTCAGAACCAATGCAAGTCAATAAACATACCACAGTTGTTCAGTTACCAAAATCTTCTTATGTGTTCTGCAGAAGAAAGAAAATCATTCAGGTTTGAAATGACAGCAATAAATGATTTTTGGGTGAACCATCCATTCAATGTAAAAAACAAAGGTGAAGCCAATCTCAGCATGCTCCACAGACCGCTATTGTGTTTGTTTATGAACGAGACTGATGTTTGCTTTCGGATCAGTTGTCCACACTCGGCTAACAATTAGCATACATCTGCCGCAGACAGTGTGCAGCCGTGCTTTATGTACATTGTCATTCAGACCCTTAGCAGGCGGCTCAGCGCATGTAGTGCGCAAACATTCGTCTGGATGACTAGTTGCCTCCCTACCGAGTGACCCTGAAAGCAGAGTCAAGTGCACCAGGCTTCTAATT
Organism: Triplophysa dalaica; assembly: GCF_015846415.1. Taxonomy (NCBI): domain Eukaryota; kingdom Metazoa; phylum Chordata; class Actinopteri; order Cypriniformes; family Nemacheilidae; genus Triplophysa; species Triplophysa dalaica. Next base: position 13,232,643 of record NC_079552.1, read on the forward strand.
GGGGAGCAATTATGCATGTCAACAATTTAATTGAACGTGTTTAGGTGGGACTTAAGTCCTGATTAACACAAACTACACAGAATCCTGTTTGGATGTAAATGGCAAAACTTATTCAAACCTTATTGACTGCTGTTTTTGTAGATACAATTTTACATTTAAAGCGATAGTTCACCCATAAATGAAAATCCTTTCATCATTTACTCATCCTCTTGTCATTTTAAGCCTGTATGCCTTTCTTTCTTCTGCAGAACACAAGAAGATATTTCGAAGAGTGTTTCAGTTGCACTGGTTTTGTGTCGATACAATAGAAGTGAATGGGTGCAGACGTTGTTTGCTTACCAACTTTCTTAAAAATATCTCCTTTTGTGCTCTGCCGTAGAAAGTCTTCATTGATTTGCCTTCATTTTGGCTGAACTATCCCTTTAATTCAAAAAATCTAACGTAAGAAACAGAATTAATGTTTAGCCATTAAGTACAAAACAGTCACTCATGACATTTGCTATCCTTGGTGTGATCTCAAGCACATTAATCTTTACAAAATTTGACTGAAACTGATTTATCTCCATCATAACCAGCAAATTCTTTGTATTTCAAAATGCGCTCAAGAGAAGTGCAAAGAGACTCATAGGTGACCTGTGAAGTTCTTTTTGCAGCATAGAAATGTTCCCCCAGTTGGGTGTTCTCCGCTGGAGTGATCTGGCATAGGTATTATTAGCTGTCAGAATGAATACAGGCTGATGTTGAACAGCAGCGGTGCAGAAACAGTGGCGGAAGTGGCACTTTAGCACTGTGGCTGATTTCATAGCGATTAGTGCAAATGACCCAGCACTTAACATTATTGCCCACTAGGGATAATAACAGCTTGACACCTCGTGTAAAATTTCGCGATTCGACGAGTTTGTGATTTTTGCAAATCTGATAGCCCTACGAACCCCAGTCACAAATTATATCTGTCAGTGCGTTGAAGAATGAATCAAGCGGGTTGTTTGGAATAAAGTCCTAGGCCTTAGAACGGGACTACTTAGGGGTTCACAAGGAAACGTTGGTGGTGCCTCTAACCCCCCTCCAGTATAAAGAGGCTTGGCATGGCACCCAAGCTGCTGTCTCCATGGCGACAAGCTACTTCAGCCCAATCAGTGATGCCCAGGGTGAACACGCTGTGAATCAAACTGGATCTGTAAACAAACAGATAGAATATCACTGCTGTCCTTCTGAAACTACGTATCTCCATATTTTGTGAATTTAATTTTTTCTGCCATAAATCGTTATTATGAGTCACCCTTATGTTTGTCACCGGGTTTTGCAAATATCTAACATATAAAAAGTATTAAAAAGTGCTTGTCAGGTGTATTTAATCATATTAAAAGCACAAATTATTAAATTAAACTGCACTTGTCAAAATGACTCCCACTACCTATGTCCATGCATTATTAGTTTTAAGTGAATAACTGACCTTGAAATGTCAGGCCAATCAGAATCAAGTATTTTTAGAGCTCAGTGTAATAAAGAAATATAAATTGATACATCATATGCATCGCTGAACCTTGTTCTTCAGTGTCAATTGTTGGATAAGACCAGGACAGCACTGCAAAAGATGAATATCTTAGCTAGTAATATTGTCTTGTTTTCCAGTACAAATATAAAAGAATTCTTAATTCAAGATACATTTGCCTGAGAACAACCAAAGTGAGTTAAGATATGATGTTTTTAAGCATAAACTCACTTTATTTTGATATTGTATATCATTAAGTGGCGTATGATATTAAGTCATTTTGCTTCTCAACCAAATGAGCAAGGACCGCAAGCATCTTGAACTGTCACTGTGGTTTGTATAACCCGACAGCCTCCAAATCTATAAAAATATCCTGTCGCTGTGCCTCAGACAGCAAATGTCTGTCCCCATCAATCAAGTGGAGTTAATTTAAAAGCATAAGCTTCTGCTTAATTAAAGGAGGTTAGTTGAGCACTGAAATCAAATTCCTGAAATGAGTTTTACTGTCCTCGTATTCCCCAGTTTACTAGACGCCTCATCCCCATCACCTCTCTAATATTCATACTTTGCTTTCCACATTGTAATATAATACAGTCTCTCTACATTTCGCAATGATGAGCACAAGAGCTAAAAGGCAGAGACACTAATGTGGTTTTAGCCGCCCAAACACTCTTCTCTCTTATCCAAATCTCTCTCCATCCATGCCCATCTCTATCCATGCCCAGCATCCCTGACGGGATGTGCAGGATGAGATGAGAGAACGCCAAAGCAAGAGAGTAAGTAAATAATTTGTATGATAATTCATTACAGTGCCTTCTTTTTCAACTTTAATTGGTCTAAATGAAGAGACATTTCACACCATTAAGAAAAAAAAGAAAAAGGAGGCTAGCATAATGAAAAGGGGCCTTGCTATCGGACTTCAGAGGTTTGCTTTAAATGAAAATGTAATTGCAGGCGGAATGGTACAAGAGGAGTCGACCCAGCGCAGCAGATCGGGGGTATCTTCAGACAGCCGAGCAAAAGCTAATGACTGAGCAATTTGGAACATTTACTCACCCCAAAGACTCTCATTAAGTCAATCACAGGCTTAGCCGAAGCCCACTCGCAGTGGCGGAGGGAACCCTACGCGTTTATTCCAACATCAATCAAGAAGGCCGTCTCTCTCTCCCTGTCTCTCTGAGTCTCTAAGTCTCTCTCTCTCTCTTCCCTCCTCCTCCTGCTATGTGAGGGGAGAAAAGAAAGGCCCAAGTAATTTATTCGGGATCTTTGAGAGGATAATGGCCAATTATTTGTTTATAACACTGGTTAAATTTTCATTAGGCAGATTAATGGAATATCATGTACTGTCAACAGTGGACCGAGGGGTGGTGTGTCAGAGATAAACGGGCCGGCAGATGATGTCGCTCTGTCGGTAAATTGGTTTTTCCCACTCCCCTGTCTCTGCTTCTCCATATGGAAATGTAAAAGGTGGATGAGGTGGACTGCAGCGAGATGAGAGAGGGACAGAATATGGAATTATATACTGAGAGAAGCATTTTGAATCGTTCCAGTCAGAATCTATTTTTAAATATAAATAAATATATATTATATATAAATGGTCTTCTGTCACTATTTAGATCATGAAAGTTGCTAGGATGTCTGAATTTTAGAGCGTGCTCTTTCTGACAAGAAATGTGTCTTGGGAACTTTGTCCCTCTTGAACAAGTTATACAGTGCAAGAATGTGGATATAAGCCTCCTTTCACAATTTTCGATTTCAACTTCTGATGGTTAAACTGCATTGGAGATATAGTTCCCGCTTTGGCTTCTATCAGGGCAAGATGTTGGCACTATTTAAATGATTCATTTCAACAGTTTAAACTTTCAGATTGGCTCATAAATAGATTCATGGAGTCATAAATAGAGCTTTTCGAGGGGTGACACGAGGGGGAAGGCATAATCTGACATTATGCAGCCGACTCTATTTCTGTAAATGACAGTCTTCAGTAAAGTGGCTGGTACAGTGGGTCACGTCCTGACCCCTAAGACTGATAGAATGATAAACAGTGGTTTGAACCTGAAGTGAAAGGTGCATAAACAGCTGCTTGAAACATATCTAAGAATTCATTTTTCCCTGCATTGCTGAGAGTTAGACTGCCAGAGGCGTATTTGTATACACAGTAAATCCAGATATTATTCAATGGATTTTCAGTCTTCAAAGAGAGGTTTGAAGACTAATATATAGTAACTAGAAAAAATGACAAGATGCCAGCAAGGTTAAATAGTTCCCCAAAAAATGAAAATTCTGTCATCGTTTCTTCACAATCAAGTAGTTCAAAACTGTATAAAAATTATTTGTTCTGCTGAACACAAAGTAAGATATTTTAAAGTATGTGGGAAACGGTACAGTTCTGGGGCACCATTTACTATCATAGTGGTTCTTCTAAATATCATTCTTTGCATTCAGCTAAACAATAAAATTTACACAGGAATGGAACAACTTGAGGGTGAGTAAATGATAACAGAATTTTTACTTTTGGGTGAACTATCCCTTTAAGTGGAGAGCAATCAGAGACTTCTTTTCCCAAAATCTATGTTACAGTTTTAGCAAATGTTTAATACTAATGTACATCATTTCTCATCAAATTCTAACAATACGAAAATATTACCAAGTTATGATTATATTAAATGTATAGCCTAATTCTTACTGCGTGACAACATTTTTCTTTTTTTTGTAAAGAAATGTAAACAACATTTGGGGTCTTTTTATTATATTGCCTATTATAAATAAATAACGTGTAAATCATAATGAATCATATTTGGAATCACATGAAACAAATCATTTGTGGTGACTACTGAAATGATGATTCAAGACTATTTACAACAACTAAGCACTTGAAACAACCAAGTCTCCCTTCACAGTAAGAAAAGGAAGTGAGCAAATATAATGCATCAAAAATGGGTAGAAGTCGGCAAGCGCATCACCTCCTCCTTTCTGCCACCATCCATATCACGGTGGACAAATTGTCGTGGTCTCCCTTTCACACATGCCTCCTCCACATCTAAATATTCATCCATCACTTTCCCTAAGTCTGGTATCACCCTCCTTAAAAGCCTGTGGGGAAACCCGAATGCCCGGTTCCACCCAATCAAAACAATCGCTCGGTTAGAGGTGGGGGTTATCGAGGGTCGAGCTATCTGTAGCTAAGGCTACGAGCTGCCGGCAGGACACAGGGCCCATTTAATTAGGCCTGCTGCTTCTCTCTGGTGTGAAAGACTCTCAGGCCACTTTGATTCATCGTTGCTCCCCCAGCAGGAAGTGCCTGGCGATAATTGACACAGGATTTCCTTGTTAACCAGCCACAGACTGGTTGGATTAAAGTGACGGAGATCTGCAGAAGAAAGTGTGGCGCAGATAAGGGAGGGGTCGGCGTGGAGAAGGTGGTCGGCGAAGGTGGAGAAAATGGTGTGAGGCAGGGGAGGGGTGGGGGGAGTGAAGTAGCTATTTACCGCTCTCGAGAAACCAGAGAGGAAATAGCAATAACAGATGGGTGTGTGGGTCCCGTCGTGAGTTGTAGCTCCTACTTATCTTGGCCATTTCAGCTTGGCTGATCAAAGATTGGCTCCCTCAGAATAACCTGGACCCTGGGTTGAATACATGCTTCTATGTTCTGGGTTTTTTGGCAAATTATCGTTCAAACCCTCCTCCCCCGCACCCCTTCCCTACCGACCCCTCTACTGTGGTATTACTGTTATAGAGGGCCAGAGAGGTAATCTCCTTTCATTCAGACAATTACACACTATCGTGAAATGAAAGCATATTTGCAAATGACGTAATTTTGGCTGCTTTGTACCAACTAGGTCATGAGTCCTGACAAAAGTATTATCATACAGAGAGAGAGAGAGAGAGGGGATAAAACTCATTCGACTGTGGACAAACTTGAGGTTTCCACAGCACCTAATCCATATTATTTATTTCCACATTTTCACCTTCCTTATCCACACAGTTTACAGACACACTGTGTTACCAGGAGTCCAGATTTAGGATGGAATGGAAAACTAAATATCCAAGCAGCATGGAAGTGTACATCTGACATGGTAGCACATGAGCACTTAGCATTAATGTGCCCAACGGTGTAGGTTAATATAATAATATCATTTCTTTGAACAGGAGAATTCCTGCTGAATCATGCAACTTCCCAGAAAAATTATCCTATTTTTATTAGGCTTCTGTTTTTTTGGCAGTATGATGAATAATTAAAGAATGTCATTGCTGTCCTGCACTGGAATGCATGAGGAGGACCAGCATTTGACCCCATCTGACCTTCACTTCCAGCCCCTCCATCTGCCCAGAGGTCACCAAATGATCACAGCAAAAAAGCAGGAGAGACTGGAGGTACGAATGTGCCCTTGTGTTACAAAAATATAAAGTGCCCTATGATTTCTACCTTGCAGTCTCCATGATGGTGTAAATTGCATTAAGTAAAATAATCATCATGTTAAGGTCATACCCATCTTAACAAACTGAGAACAATAAGGTGTAAGCACCTCTGCCTATATATATATATATATCAAGTACATGCAAAAGTTCAGCACTATACAAATATTATCTGTACATTAACCTTTTGAGGAGCTAACTTAAAGCCATGGTACAATAAAAAAATGTGCCGCTTTTTAAGTGACAATGACATAGCTCTTTTGTATCTTATAACTCTAATGGGGACAGGTGTGTTACGTTTTTTGAAAAACATTTAGCTAATGACCTCATATAGCATCAGTGAACAAAAGAGCATTTAAAAAAATTATTACAGGCAAAAAAACACAAGCACAAAAGCAATATGGCCCCAAGCAGGACTGACCTTATGACATCATCCATCCAGTAAAAGTGTGAAAGTCTTCATGTGTGCTATGAAAAACTTTGATCTACTGAAACAGATCTGACAGATATTGTACAATACAGGACAATGTGTACATCAATGCACTTTGCAAAGCATTTAAATTTACTAATCAAATAAATTATTTATTTACATGAATTGTCCATGTCTAAAGTAAAAGTCCTCGTGTATTTGGTTGTAGTAGAATATTTTAGTTAAATGCCACTGTTAAAACCTACCAGCTTTATAAAGTATAATGTTTTCTAGTTAAAAGCTGGGCTAAGTGTACGTCTCCCATTTAAAATATCTAGGTTGCTTAGGAAGGCCACAAAATCAGGATGTTTCTTCTCCACAGTAAGTGATTCCCACAGATTTTCCTTGGGCCCTTTATCAAATGTCCAGAAGACAATCAAAACGAAACTTTTAAATATTTCTTAAATGTATCATCTAGAGTATGAAATAATGATTTTTCTTGGGCCCCTCCAAAAATGTCCGGCTGAAAAAAGATTTCTTTAATGCATCTATTTAAAAATTATCTATCAATTTTATCACAGAAAATTTTGAAATTGAATAAATAAATAATTAGATACAAAGATAATAAATATACGTCTTATGTTATAATGTCATCTTCTTAAAGGTGTTTTTGTGCCAGATAAAAACTGTCATACATTTAAATACATTTTGAAGGATAGGTGGACTGTAGGTAGCAGCCAGCTTGACTGCTTACAATTTTTGTAGATTTCACAAAATTTTAGTGAACGTGCATCATAACAACAAATATTGATGCACAACATTGTCAGACAATTTATAAAATTACAAATTTCTATATTAATGTAAATATAAGCACAGCGTCACTCTTTCGGAAACTTTTTTCTTTTTTTCCAGTCAGAAAACTTTGCACTGCTGTTGTGAGACTGTTATCAGTGCTCATGTCTGCAGGAAGTGCATCTAAACCCCGCTGTAAGACTTCAATATGTGAGTATTAACACGCTTCAGGGTGCTTGACTTCTGTAGCCGGAATTGCTTTCTAGCAGAGAGTGAGAAAGGCGAGACAGAGGGTTAGAGATTTGCTGTTCTCTCAGACCAAAGTAAATACGATAGGCAGGAAAAGCAATCATATAACCAACATATGCTCCCCTATCGAGAAAACACAGGAGTTTAGATTAAGATTTTGTCATGAGTGAAATCATTGCTGTTTAATTGAATCGTGCTACAGATAAACTCTTCGGTCGAGCCCTCTCCTGATGGCTTGGTCGTGATAAACAACTTCAATCAGAGTGCTATAGTGTCACACACTGGCTCTCTTGACTTTTCCACTGATCTTTATTCTGTGACACTAAAGGAGATTTTTTGTGTGTGCGTGTGTGCGTGCGTGCGCATGTGTGTGAGCATTGCCTGACCTGATGGTGAATCCTGTTTAACTTTGGTGATGTATTTAGGTTAAGCATCTAATGTACATCGGCATATTAAATTAGATCAGTTTATGAGATGATATAAATTGGTAATTATGAAAAACCTATTCATTCGTAACATACTAAATATTAACAGTAAAACCATACTCAAGCAAGACAGCATAAAATGAAAAAGGCTGATGTTTTGAAGATATCGACCAAAGTGAGCTTTCAAAAGATCTACCAGTTTTCTTAATGGGGAAATTACTAAACCATAAACCAGATCCAGTGGTGACGTCTAAGATTTACTGTTGATCCTTTCTTACTGAAACTTTAGAAAAAAGCACTTTCATACAGTTGAAACAAGGCAAACTCTATATCACAAAGGCAAACTTCAAACATGCACTAAGGTCCAGAGAGCCGTCTGAGTAAAGTCAATTGGGACGGAGTCTTAAGTAAAGATTGTTGGGTAGTATTTTGAGTGCACGCCAGAATCAAATGATTGCTGGGCTCTTTATCAGTACGCCACCACACAGAGGGTGGGTAGATTTCTGGGCGTCATGAACCATACCTTGTGATTCAGTCACTACACATTCCCCTAATCTGACCACTTCAGCTTACCACTCATTGTTCTTCAGTATGGAGCCATGGTCTAGGATCCATTTGTGGTACTGGCTTGTTTGACTGAGATAAAGTAGTCCAAAGCTGCCTATGAGATGTCAGTACCGTGTTCAGCCACTAGGATCCTAAAAGTTCAAATGCAAGAAATATAAAAGAAAATGATAATAATGAGGCTTTTTATGATATTTTGATTTGTTGAGTCTCGGTGATGTCCCTGCACTTTTTTTAAGAAAGACTTGTTTTGAAGACACAAAGTGGACACCGGACAGCCTGAATCCCACTTCACCCATTCGCCATAAAATGAACAGATCAGCCCAAATTCATGCTTCAACATGGCCAACATCTTTGCATGTAAATACAGGAAATGTTAAGGATACGTTGAGGGTAAGTGACCCAAGGTCAGCCGCAAACTTCAGGACAAATGTCCAGGGAAAGGGAGGAAGAGGTCATGACCTCTAGCGGCCAGGGCTCTTTAGCCTTTAGATTATCCCCCAACGGCATCCCCAGATAAAGTACTGAAAATCAGAGCCACCTGTGAAACCATGTGAAACCTGAGCGAGAGGCCAGAGGTGCTTATTTGTTTTTGCGAAATTAATGGAGGCTAATTGATTCCATTACATCATTACAGAGGGGGAGGAGAGATGGAGCGTTTCCAATCAATCCCTGTAGACACAAAGGATGCCGAAGACACTTGATGAAGATCTGCACTACTAATAAGAAACACACATTCTTGTCCACACTGAGTGACCACATGGCATTCGATTCATTCCCATCTGATGGAATAGTCAAAAAGGCTGCAAAGGTTGGAATATTGTTCAATATATGCATTTAGCAACATTAAATGCTATCAATATGTGTGTTCACTGGGAATCAAACCCATGACCTTGATGATCTACTAGCTGAACTACAAGAATACCTGTGAGTATTAAAGAGGTTCGTTTAAGTATTCACTGACATAAAATTAGTGTGCATGTCCATAAAATGCAGTGCACTTTATGACTACGGAGAATATATGATGTTCCCAACAGATCCCAGTTATGGACCAGAAGCTTAGTCAAGGTTCAAGTGTGTGATAAAGTGAATTAGTCTGTTTACACTGACCCGAGTGGGTGCTGAAAGATGTGGAGTGCGAGTTGGATGTGGGACTACGCTGGTGATTTAAACGACAGCTAAAAAGGGGAGAAAAAGGCAAACAAGTTCATTATACTTTTCTCCACTTCCCCATCACTCCCCTAGGAGCGGACAGCAAAGACGTTGAAGAAACGAGAGAGCTTGCTCTTGTTCTTCAAAACCTATTAACAGAGGCCCAAGGTTGAGAGAGCCATCTACTATCCTACCCCCACATCCTCGACCCTTCCTCACAAGGTCACCATATTTCTCCCAGTACAGTGCTTAAACATTTGTATTCCTAAGATCTCCCAAAGCACAACTTTTATATTTCCTCCGACCAACAGAAAGAACAGGAGGTTGGAGGTTCGTAAGAAGAGAAGTGATTACAAATGCCTCCGTTCTAGTCTAATTGGATCAAGCTGACTCAGAGCATAATGAACAAGATGCTGTTTGTCATGCTGCAGATAGATGAACAATTGCATTTGTTTCATAATTGAGCGCCATACACACCTCAGAACTAAATTAAGTAGTTGTTTGAATAAATGAATGTGTTTTAGGGGATGCCATTAGCAGTGAATTGCTAATTTATTGCTTCCCAAAGGATTTGACTTCACTTTTCTCTAATTTCCTAAGTGAAATCGCTTGATATTTATCAGTTTCATGTGGTTTTCTTACTGCAGTGCAGCTCACTATTTTTGCTTTCTCATAGACTCGATTGACTCTGCTTTTCAGGTAATTTCAACATTCAGAACAGAATACAGTTTTTAATTATTTTTTATAAAACATTACAAATTGTCACCCTTCACAATGTTCTGTGGGTTTTGCATGTATTTAACCACTAAAATCATTGGATCCTCAAACTTCATAATGCCACCCTGCCAAGAATGAAGTGCTCCACAAATTTTGGAGCATATCTACTTGTTTGCAATGCAAATATAATAAAATAACTGGTTACTTGATTATGTACAGCACTTTCTTTATTCAACAAACACTATATTTATATAAAGGCAATTGTTGGATGTATTTGAAAAGAGTCACTTGCCAATAATGTATTAAATAGCCTGTGTGTAGCACTTTATCCTCTAAAACGTGATTTTAAAAAAACTACAGAAAAAAATTGAGTGACTACATAGCTAGTATGAACACAATACAATAACTACAATATAACATTATTTACAACTAATAAGTTACATAACTACAACAAAGTTGATGCAAACATTATGTGATGAGCTGTCTCAGAAGCGGTTATAATATAGAGGCATGTGCAAGTCTCTGACCACATATAGTGTCATCATTGACAACACAGTGTTGCCTTATTTAGAAAATACAGTGTATAATATACAATATTCCATAAGTACCGTTTCTGAACATGCAAGGTTTCTGCCAGATAGCGGCATTTACTTTTGTACATTTTAAAGGGTAACCAACTTGAGACCTTCTCCTGCCACTTTCTAAGCTGTTGGTTACGTTATCTCTCGAGCCTCATGTCTAATGAATCTATTGCTGTCCAACCATTTTTATTAAGTAACTATGAAGTAATTTTACGCTTATGATGCACTAGAACACTAAACCAATCAGAATCAACAGACTGGTTTCATTATAGGTTGGTACACCCAAAAAATGTTTCCCATTGACTTCGATAGTAGAAATAAAAATGACTATGGTCAAATGAATTATGAACATTTTTGGGTGAACTATTCCTCTAAGATTGGTTACATTAGCTGTTTTACTTTCCTTAACACAAGAATAGCACCCCTCTCCCTCCCTCTCACTTGTGAAGATGAGAGCCTAAATTCACGTTAAGCTGCTGCCTACATGTTAGACCAACATAGGAAAATCATTTATCAAGCGTTTATTTAATAGCTCCATGAATGTCAAAACGTGTTGCCGTTCTTAATTGAAATGTAGTTTGCTAACTGAGAAAATATGTAGTCGTACAGATAGCACTGAATGTTTTATGGTGATTCTCGCAACACCTGCTTAATATTAGCCAACCCCCCTTTACAGTATATTTTACATTCCATGCGTCACTCTCACTTTGATTTATCCAAGGGAGGTCAAGCATAGATAAGATGGCTTATTCATACTCATATAAACACTGAGTCACTGATTTTCAGTTGCTGGCTTTGGCCCAACCCACAGTTTGTTTTGCGGGCAAGCTATGGGATAAACAAAGTCAACTTTAAGCACTGGCGAGATGCTATAGTAATGATTAACGAATATTCGATGACGGTCTGTCATCTGTGAGTGATTCAGGTTCAAGCACTAAACCATTTCACGTGTGGAAGATCTGCAGAGGCACGTTTCATAAAGTAACACCAGGCCACAGCAACCGATGCACTGGCGGAAATCATTAGCTTGGACGGCTGGTGTCTTCTGCACGGCTCAGAGTGATATTGCAATTCAATTTGGTTAATAACCAACTCTTTCTCTGTATAAAGAATCATCACATAGTCTGTGAATATGCCAATACTTGGTCTTGCTCTCTGCCAGTTCTTGAAATTTAATGTCAGCTATTACAGATTCTAGGTAAAACGAACTGAAATTGCAACCTGTGTGCATATCTTTATATTCGTCTTTTCATTTCTCATCCAACCGAGTATGGGAGTGGACGTCACCCTTCCCCCCCTCTGGCAACCTTACCATAACCCCAGGCTCCTGAACTCACTTGTACATTTTAGTCCTCGATAATAAACCAACATCTGCAGAACTTACAAGTGCTTTACTCGAGTTAATTGAGTAAATTAAAGCAAGCTGTGGCGCAGTGGTGATCTATGAGCCCCAACCCAGGGCCCAGAAAGGAGACAACAGATTTACTGCTTAGACAGTGGGCGGCCTTTTGTTCAGGCACTGGTTCATGGGAAGTTTGAGGTCAGGGCGGATTAAAATATCTAGAGGAACAAATGGAGTAATTTTCAGTGTAATATAAGAAAGGCTGTGCCAGTTTCCACCAGCCAACAGGTGTGATTTATTTGATTTTAAGCCCTCATTTATTTTATCGGATTTTCACCATTCCTAAATTCTCACCTGACCATTACCCTATTGTCAGGAAAAGACAAGATTCTGCCGACTTTTTCTGCACTCTTGCACAATTTTAGGGAATTACATGGAATGAAAATAAATGATATTTGTGAGCCTGGACAACAAAACCAATTTTTCTAAATTAAAATTGTTTTATCACATGAAAGCTGAATAAATAAGCTTTCCATTGATTTGCTTTCGGCCGAGAAACAACTATTTAAAACTCTGTAATCTGATGGTGCGAAAAATCTAAATATTAAGAAAATCACTTTTGAAGTTGTACATCAGAGGCGCTGTAACAAGGCGTTGCTAAGAAGTAACAAAGTTTGTTTTAACGCTCTATTGGCTTACCGCTGTAATGATGTTGTGTAGAGTAGAGCAACCTGAAAGTAGACATTCTAAGCTTTACACAGAGACCAAACCTGAGTGGGTAATTGCCAAAGAGCAGCCAGCAGCGAGTTTGTTGGCGTGTTTCCTGCCATTTTTGTTAGCAATTTTGCTGCATCCAGTCACAAAAATCGATCATTCTGACCCATACAATGCATGTTGTAAGACTGGTTTGTTATCCAGGGTCACAAATAACTAAAACTGACAGTAACTGTAACGCACAAAATAATTCTGCAGAAGTTTCCATGTAGACATACAATACATGGGTTTTAGAGAACAGAGCGAGTTTACCTTATTAGCAGGCAACTTCTGTGTTGATATGATGAAAATACAATAATTCTTGACTTCTTGTTGACTTCAATTCTTGATAACTGCCATGTCCGAAGGGGATGCAGCGGGTGCTAAATAAAGCATGTAAATTTAACATCGCTGAGTTAAAATGTGTGTGAAGTGTGTATGGTAAGACTGAGCAGTTCATTTTCAAAATGCACAAAAGTGGTAGCTTCTTGATATGCATTGATACTTAAGTTAATGTCAGTTATACATGTATTGAAAGTTGATTCATCATAGAGTAAAAGATAGTTTAAGGGTGCACACATTCTCAATGTCTCTCCAGTTTTAGCGCAAACGCGCTCTCTCGCTCTCTAGTACAATATTTAAGCAAATTCTCGACTACATCTCAACTTAAACTGCAATCAAGCAAATTTATTGATTGCTAAAACAAGTTATTATAGTTATCATATAATTATAAAACTATGATAAACATTTACATTAGCTGATCCGAAAAATGATCCGATCCGTGACCCAAAATCCGTAAAATGAGTTTTGTGATCTGTTCTACCACTATGTACTGTAAGCAATACCTGGCTAAAATGAGTAAATTAATCATACATCTACATAAATCGTCATCCATTTGAAATGCATAATGTAGAATGCAACATGTGTCTCATCTACAAAGTCTTTATCCGTTATCATTCACTCGTACAATGACACACTGAAATGCACGTCAAAGATCATCTGTTTTAAGAAGCATATGCTACCATTGGGGTCATTAGCATGTTATATTTGTTTGGCCTGTTTCCATAGGTTGGCCGTAACTACATCTTAATGTGGCAGCACACAGCGTTGAATGTGTATATGGTGAACATTAAGGAACACAGATGGATAAGATAATTATCCCAACCTGATCAATGGCACTTGAAATCTCCTGTCTGCATCAACATTCACAGTCAGCCAAAACCAGAGATCTGTTTCTTTTCCTTTTCTGTTTCTCCTCTCTCTCTCTCTCTCTCTCTCTCTCTCTAACCCCTCTTTGTGATCGAGTATGAAGTCTCCCACAAAGAGAATGTCAGAATGAAAGGCAGCAAGCAGGAGGGAGGGAAAAACAGTGGGCCAACCTCGTTTTCCGCTTGATGGGTTAGCTGCAGAGAATGCGCCTCGACGAGGTAAATGATTAAGGGGAGAGAGAGAGTAAGACTAAGCAACAAAGAGAGAGAGCGAGAGAGAGACATTTGCGGCTCTGCCATTTTGCACTTCAAAGATCCAGCAAGGCAGGTTAAATGAAAAGCAAATGTGTTGCCCTGCCGTGCAAATACCTCAAATGTTTTAGCAGGTGCAAGCAATGAGGGAGGTGGGCAGTGACGGAGATTTGACTGCACCTTGCTGCAGGAACAAGGGAGAGAGATGTCCGCCTCCCTTCATAAATAGCGTGGCCTTCGACAAAGGCTATGGAGAGGTCAGCTCAGTACAGGTCTCAAAGGTCAATTGTTACAGGTTACCACAGGATAATATGCAGCAGAGGTCAAATGTTTTTCAGAGAGGTGCATGGGAATACGTTTTGTTACCGTCATAGTTTTATTCCTGCCAATCCATATGATACAAGATATTTTTACTAAGATGTTAAAAGATTCACATGAATTAGAATATATATAATTTAAGGTGATTTTTCATCTTTTATAGCAAGTCACCAACAGTTGGCACTGTTTCTCCGGCAGATGAGACAGATGAGGATGGCTCGACCCAATGCAATATCACATCTGCGCCTGCAATGCTTTACATTTCAGCCTTGTGTAAATATGAAAATCAAACTACATTAAAGGAGGCAAGAATAAAAAGTCAATTAAATCGACATCTGTATTGTGGTGCATTTATGAGGACAGCACAGATAATGTTGTTGTCTATATTTAAGTCCTGCTGCCATTTGTAAATCCACGTTCAGGGTTTCCAGGTGTTTATAAATCCCTCGACATTTTAGCCAGACATTCTTTACATCACAGTGACATTATACTCCTGCAGAATACGATGGGGGATAGAGGGCCTCCATGTAATGCTAAGAGTTTTAGGAACCTCTCTACGGCCTTCATACAGAAGTCTGAAGTTTGTTTGCACTTTGATTGGGAATCCCCACACAGAGAAGGTAGGTAAGAGAAGGCTCTCTATATTACAATATTACAACAATTAAAATGACATTAGTAAGAATGTAATGTATGGAAGAGCCGTGGACAAAATAAGAGATCACTCCAAATGTTCATATAATCAGCATTTCTAGATGTATTGTGGCCATTCCAGTTCAGTGTCAAACCTCAGTAGTGACAAAGTCATCCAACAGCAACGTAAAAGACTGACGGCATGACAAGACACATGAAAACTGTGATATTATCACTATTTATTTATTTTAACTTTTCTTAAATACATATTTGTACAAAGAATACAGTTGTATTGTTTAAAAATGAATATGAACTTTTTTCTTTGTAGTGTTTGGGGTCTGAAAAAATACAGACAACGTTTCTATTATTTTTGTTCTATTGTATTCATTTTATTCAATTAAATGTAAATATTTTTTTTTTATTTGGGAGAAATATTGTTAGTAGTTCACAGAATGATAAAAGATTATAATTTGACCTAAACACAGGTTGAAATGGGATCCACGGCTGTATATGTAATAGATAATGTTCAATTGTTTACATTTCAGACCATCAGTCTGTCATTACTGCAAAATAATAAGCATATTTCATAATAATAGCACTCTGATTTTACATTACCCCGCTTTTAACACTACTTGATGAACATTATTCAACAAATGAATTAAATTAATTTATGTTTACATTATGTTTCAAAAGAAAACACAGTGATACAAACACATTAAACTGGCTGCCATGGACAAAGGTCAAATACAGTTTAGCAGTAATGTAATAAAAATATTTAACTGCTAAATGCAATGACTCAATACAGATAAACTATTCCAGAGAGCTGTGTTATAAACAATTTATGAGCAAGTCTCTTTTTGCAGTTATCTGCCGGGCTAAAGCTAATGAGCCAACGTGTATTTTGATATAAATTTACAATGTCAAATAAATTTACAGCACATCAATATTTTCTCACATCTCCAACCTTTGATACAATCATTCAATTTAAAAGAGCCATGCCTTAATGCCTTCTCACTTTACAAATTATTCCTAGTCCCCTGAATACGACATCAGGGACAATTAATACACAATTAGTGAAAAGGTTTGTCCATTGTTCACTTACATCATATTCAATGACACTCTGTAATTAATTTCAGCTTAAATACTCACTGCTGCTGAACCGCCATAAAAAATGATATGGATTCAATGTAGGTTTCAGGCATCATTATATGTAAGATGATATCTCCAGATCAGCTACTACTAATGTTGGGGTTTTGTTCATGACAAGGCGGTTTGTGTTTCTGTAATTACAAACTCTGCTCAAATGTTCCATGCTGCTGGAATAAAGCGAAAAACAAAAACGTGGGGCAAGGCATTCCCAGCACGCCTACATTTGATCTGCATTACCACCAGATTGCTTAACACTGCACAGCTCCACTGTCAGACAGTTCAAGCCTATTTTGAGGAGGATCGATTATATTTTCCTGAGAAAATTGTGTGCAGTTGGAACCACAGTGTTGCTCCAGGCTGAACATTATGCAAAGAGGCAGTAACCCAACAAAAGAGGGTTTTTTTTCTTGTTTGAAGGGTCAGGTTGGGGAGCTCTCTGATGGAGGAGAGAGTGGAGAATCTTGGCTTCTGGATTTATCTGGTGAGCGAAGCGTAAGGCACTTCTCTCCCTCTTTCCTCCATTTTTTCTCTATCTCTGGCACTAAACTTATCACAATAATGTTGAGTAAGATCATTTTTGGCTTGTGCCTGACAAACTGATATAAATTTCAATCTGACTCTGACAGAAGTTTTCATTTTGCCAGGAGTGCAAAAAGAGTTAAGGGGATAGACCATCTAACACACTGTGTGAATACAAGCGCTTACATTGGAAGAGGCTTTTTTTTAGATGCATGATTTTTGCAATTTTTTATATGAATGAGTGAATGAATGAATGAAAGAATGAGGCATTTATATAGCGCTTTATTGTGTATTGCTGTACACCCAAAACACTTTACAGTCATATGGGGTGGGTCTCTCCTCCACCACCACCATGAAATGCAAAAGTCTTTTGTATCACAAGTCTTTTGTAAATTGGTAAAATGTTTCAATTATGAAATTCATAAGGAGCGCAGTATGCAATATCCTCTAAACTATTCCAACACACTATTACTATTTATATCACTTTTACTAAATATCTACTGACAAATCATCCCTCAAAAGCAGATAACATTGAATGGAATTTGATCATTGGTGTTGTTTTTGGCTGTTCCATCATGGGCACCTCCAGCCAGGTCCAGTCTGGCACAAATAACAGAAGGAGGAATCTTGCACCCTCATTACATAGCAGCCACTCTAATTACAAGCTGCTCAAGAGATGTTATTCTACACCTGCTGGTGACAATGACAGCACCTCTGTCCCGCGCTCGTCTTTGCTTTTGTGTAACGGGGCGCGGGGTGCAACACAACACCGTTTTAAATAAATGAAGCTTCTTCAGTAGGAAGGGCCAGCCAAGGAACAAAACAACTTCTTCAGTGGGAAAAAAAGAGAAAAGAGCTTGACTAGACAAGTCGAGAAGGCAGGTGATAATTTCACCCATTAACAATTTAGATAAATTGTGCATTTGCTATTTTAATTGGTCTTCATGCGCAAACTAGCAATAGCAACAAAACACATTTACTTTGTTATTAAAATGCTCCTATTATAACAAGCTAAACGAAATATAACTAGATGCAGGAAACTTGCAAAAAGTCACATTCACAATATGTAACGTGACATGAACCAAAATACCTGTTTATAAAGTCTGTGTCTTTCATTTTTATATTATATAGAAAATTACATATTAATTTAAATAAGATGGTTACTCTATGAAATGCAAATTGGTTTCATTGCAACAATTTAAAGGAGGATATTTTTGGTTATTTTTTATTGCATATACAGTGATGTTGACCAAATGCATGCTCTAAATATGATATATGTCATTTATCCCAAAATGTACTATATGCATCTATTTGCGTACGCCACGTGGCCACAAGAGATTTTCAAAAAATTGCAGCATAGCCTACGTGATTAGTTTAGCAAGTGACGGACCCCTTTAACCATTGTTCCCCCTCAGTCTAAATAGAGCATAAGTGTATTATAGTGCCGAATACTTTTACACAAGTAGGCATTAGGCAGCATGTCTCTAAAAAGGTTTATGACATCCATTTAGCATCAGTGAAGCCAGCTTAACATGGCCATGTCAAGATAACATGCAAGCATCTAGTGGGCATTCACTGGCTGTCAGATGAGATTTTACAGTGGCCTTGAGGAAACGGAGCCTATGTTTCCCAGACAGGAATAGGGGACTTAAAATAGCACCTCAAATAGAACGAAAAAAGAGAAAGTGAGAAGGCATGCGATTGAGGAAAAACCTGACTCTGAGAATGGATAGTTGTGTAAACCTAAAGATGTTCTAAAACAGAAACGGACTGGAAAAACACTTTCTGAGGCATTAAACAAAATGTGTACATTACATAAATATAGGATTAAATCAAGCATATGTATCATGGATACACAAATAATTAAATACTAACTACAGAAGTGAGCTTTTACTAATCTAAAAGTAGTAGAGAAAATTTGAATACATACATTACACAACACTTGTCTTACTGTTTATAATCTTAAAAGGACAGTTCACCAAAAAATTTAAATTCTGTCATCATTTACTCACCTTCGAGTTATTCCAAATCTGTATCAATTTCTTTGTTCTGATAAACAAGATTTGCCCCCCATTGACTCCCATTGTAGGAAAAATGTCATTTTTTATCGTGACATTTTGAAGAATGTAGAACAGCAAACAGTTCTGGGGCACTTTTGACTACCATTTCATTTTTTCATACTATGGAAGTCAATAGGGGGCAGAAAACTGTCTGTTTTAAGCATTCTTCAAAATATCTTTCTCTGTGTTCATCAGAACAAAGACAAATACAGATTTGGAACAACTCGAAGGGGAGTAACTGATGATTTTTTGGGTGAAGTATATTGGCACTGGTCCACTGGAAGCAGAGCACAGCAAGTATCTGTGGATAAACTGGATATATGAGTGTCAATGGGAATCATCTGAGAGGTAAGAATAGACCGTGTGTGAAGAGGACTGCGTACATGATGAAGGAAACCGAATATAGGAGAGTTGAGATGGCACCCCTCTATAGAACAGTACGTTTCAACAATCTTTCGTCTTAATTTATCTCATTAGCTACGTTCCAAGCCCCAGAAGGTGAAACCAAACTGCTTATTATCTCATGAAAGCCTGTGTATTAGTGATTGTTGGGCTGAAATTCACAGACTAAATAATTACTCTCTGTTTGTGTCTCTCCCTCCATCCTCCATGCATAATAAGAGGCTTCTGGAGAGATGAGTAATCTGGTTCCAGCATGCCTCTCCCAGCGCACTCCCCTCTTCACGCGATCGTCAGATGGCAAGGCAGCTTAGTCAACCCCTCGCTATAGGCCAGGATAATAATTGCTGTATTAATTGGTGTTGTCCAAGCTCGACAGAGTATAAAAGATCCCACTGGGGCTAATAATTAATGTTTTTTTCGATCTTCGTTCCTCTGTCTCTAGCTTTTCTTTCTCTTTTTTTTTCCATGTCTCTTTCTCGATCTCTCCCGCTCGCCCCCTACGGACTGTACTCTTGTATTATTAGTGGTTAGTTGTTTCATTTACAGTATTTTTGGGCAACAATATGTTGCTTGTGTGATACTGTTTATTTCGAGTTTGTAACAACCAGCTCAGAAATACAACTGTGTGTGTATGTAAAAATACATACATAACATATCAGCATTGTGCTTCTTGGTTCTCTTCTGAAAAGATACAGCCTATTGTTAAAATTTACCCCTTATTTACTTAAGCGGTTTTGAAGGAAAAATCCCAAATGTAATGATACAACATATACGGTTTTATTAATTATTAAATTAATTATTGAGACATGTATACTGTAAAAAATGGTTCTACGTTTGACAGAAAATCTATGTAAAAATTCTACAGTGATAACCTGTTAGTAAGAATAATAAAATATTTAATTGCTCAAATGCATAAATAATTTTTCATGGTTTACTGTATATTTACAGGAGTAATCTGGCAACCGCAGTTCCTTTTACCATAAAATTGTATGCAAAACGAACAAAAGTAATATAAAAATTATATATTTTTTCAAACAGTCTCTCCGTCTACCACTGGTTGGACACATTGTTTATACTCTTGGAGGGAATTAACCTACTAATTATAATTGTCTTTGCATATTGAACTATAGAGAATGTTTTTTACATTAAAGGAATAGTTCACCCAAAAATGAAATCCTGTCATCATTTACTCACCTTCAAGTTGTTCCAAACCTGTTTAAAATCCTTGGTTTGCAGAAGACAAATTAGACTATTTGCATGAATGTTTGTTGCCAAACTCTTCTGGTTCACCACCGTTGAATAATATAGTAGGAAAAAATATTCTATAGTAGTCAATGGTGCGCCAGAAGTGTTTGGTTTCCCACATTCTTCAAAATATCTTTGTGTTTAACTAATACATTTATATAAACTATCGGTGAGTTAATGAAGCCAGAACTTTGTTCTGGTTTGTTTTGGGGAGAATTATTCCCATAAACAAAATTGATACAAATCACATTAGAAATCATTGGCTTTAAAAACCCACCAAAGTTCTGTAAAGTTCTGCATTTTCTTGTGAAGTCTTTATGACGTGATTCTAGACGCACATTAAAACTTCATGCCATGTTCCTGTACCAGAGACGAATTCACAATGCTTCATTATAACATAATAAAGTGCAGAAACTTCTCAACAGATCTCAAACATGTAACTCTAATTAACTCTCAGTGCACTTGAACTGCTCAGAAGCTGTCGATAGATTAGCCAACAGTCTTGCGTCTGTATAAAGGCTGGTAATGGTCTTGACCCCCTATCCTTTACCCCCCTCTGAAAGACAGCAGTAGGATAACTTGTTCATTAAAAAGCCTCATTAGTCTTTTTCTGGTATGAAGGTTGTTCTCGAGGTAACACATTTTTGGAGATCCATTTATGAGCCTCTAACTGAGCGTTCAAAGCCTTATCAAACTCTAAAGAACTGTCGCCTTATTAGGGATCGGTCCGTTTCGAGCATACGACCGTTTGTCAATTCTCTCCAGCCATCTGATGGCACATTTGCCAGTAAACTCCTGCTCTTTGTTAATCCCCCAGCTGCATTTATTCTTCTCCTTAATTGTGCCCACAGCCGTGAGGAGGGACACAGGTCCTGGTGTTAGCAACAGGACGGTAATGATCTGTTAGGGGAATAAATCCAAAGTAACAGAAGCCCGTCTGACCTTTATTTTTTCAACAGAATACGAATTATGATGCCTTGACATTTTAGGACTGCAGATTTGATCTGTTTGATTACAGGTGATTTCACTCTTGTGAAGTACGAGAAGGTGTCGCCAATGTCAGAGTGCAAGTACCTTTCCAGATAATGCAAAGAACGGGCAGTCACAAATGACATACATGGCTCAAATTTGATGCTTAACCCTTGCAAACGGCCACATCATTTTGTAGATCTGATATGTGAACTGGGATTAAAGGGCAATTGATTGTAAACCCTGGTAATCCAAGACTTTAAACTGCATGTGTAGGACTAATTGTGCAATTATAATGCATACAATTATAATGCATAAATAATGCATTATACTGTATTTTATAATTATGTACCATCATAGTTTATAGCAAAAATTATGCAGATGATACATTCTTCGGATGATGGTGGACACGGTGGAAAATAAGAAAAATTTAGAGAGGAAACTGCGTAAGATGCCCACAGGGCAAAATCAAATGGCTGCCTTCCCAGCATGCACTGCTGCGTGAGATACTGGTAATTAACTTAATAGGGGCCTTTAATTATAGTGGACGGCTGATTCATGGCATGTGTTGATGCTCCCCCGCTGGCCTAAACAACCACTTGCTGCCTTGTTAATGACAAATACTAATGAATCTGATGGCAGGCTGCTGTCTGACAACAGCGGGAAGCATATTTTTGAAATGGTGTGGCCGTGGTCATGTGATCAAATCGTTGTGCATGCATTGATGAACATAAAAACTCCCTGCAACTTAATACAGATTTTTCTTGCAAATATTTTAGCCTAAAAAAACATTTTCATTTTATGCATTTCATTTTTTAACACAACCTAAAATCATATTCTTTCAAAAATCCTTGTTGTTCTGTGGCAGAATTCCACAAAACATGCCTCTAATGAAATTTGTAATACCTACATTGAAAAAAGTATACTTTTCTGTGTTAGCTTGCCCAACACTGACATTAAAAATAACTCATGAATGCTTTTAAATTTTTATGTTGTGTTAATGTTTTTTTGGTCATATGAAAACTGTTGGTCCGATATATAGCTTTACTTTTTTTGAATGCCTCACTGATTAACATTTTCAGCCAACAGAATGGAGTGTAGTCTACAGTACAATCACCACATCATGTGCTACAACAATCATTCACTTAAGGAGCTTGCAATAGAAAAATGAATGAAAGAGGCCTGTTACCTTCACACGGTATATTTACACTCTGATCAGATTAAAACATCATCAGCAAAAAGCATGTTTTACTTTTTCTGTTGTAGCAGATGTTCATCAACATTATTGAATTATTGAAAATATTGGAGGTTTAAGTCAGCATACAGGGCAGCTCTGTAAAAGAAGAAATATGCTTGCTGTTTTAAACAGTAATATGATTTACATGGGGCAGGAAAAAAATAAATACCACAGTAATATACAGGATATGCCCAAACAAATCATTTTTTTATTAATTTGCTTGTATTTTGTTAATGTGAAATACAAGTGACGGAGCATGTGAATATGATATATTTTCCAGCCGAGGTCATCTGTTCCTGTTTTTTAAATTCTCAGTCAATTGTAATGAAAAACTGAACAACCTTGTGTGTTTTGAGATATTTGACAATTTGAGAAGCAGAATATGCTGTCAGCTGCCCAACCCGAGCAGTAACGCGTGTTAATTAGTCTGATAAATTACGTTCAAAACAATGACATGTTTAAATAGCCCAATTTAGCTTGAATGCTAAATGAGATATTACATCAAAAGCCATCAATTTCCTCCCTTTTTAGCTCATTTGAAGAGGCGTGTGCCTTCCTGAAAGCATTTTAAAGGTTACGATTTTCTTTGACGATAAAGCCGTACCTTTTAATGAAATTCTAATTAGTAATTTCATGGACTTTGTTATTAGGCATATCTGATTAGTGCACATTTTTACAGCACAGCTCTAATTAAGAACACTTACTGTACGGTTGCGAACAATTCTTGTTTCAAAGATGGAGCAAATTTGCAAAAAAAGCCATTTGGTAAACAATAATTGTAGCAGTTCAGAGTTTTAATTAAGTTAAAGTGTGATTTCCCTCCGCACCCTCTCCTTCCATTTAAGTACACGAGCCGATCTCCAAAAATCTGTTTGCTTCTTTAATATTTCGTCACCCTGAACATCACTTAAATTCTTTCAATAGAAAGAGTCTTCCAAGTTGTCTACTAAGTCAACTAAGTTATTTCAATACATTATGATCATTTGCATGGTTTCCATGATATATCAGAATGACAGCATGTCTGGTTTAACATGGGCACACTCTTTGTTTTATCAGCTTTATTGCGTTTCAGACATTCCACTTTTATTCAGATATAATCTAGAATGTTAAATTAATACAACAGTTCATTGAGAATAAAAATGAACCTATAAATGTAAATTATTACCATGATTGCACAGTGGAATTTGTAATAAAATATTGTATACATTTGCTCTAAAAACTCCACAAGATTGACTCAATTGATCAGTACTGCTTCACATCTGACATTAACTTTCCAAAGCGCAGGCCCATGTTGGACTCCCACGGTCCCAAACTACCAACGTGTTTCAACAGTGGCGATCTGTTCGACCAATGACTGACATCCCAGTACAGGAGAGCCCGTTTAAAGTCCACAAAGCCCCACAGACCACCCCTCCAAACCCAGGCCTCATCCCCCGCGCTCCCCCTCTTTAACATGAAGTCTACCTTGTCAAATCACAAGCAGGACCCGTAATTTGGTCTAATAATTACCAGACATCACCACAATGAAACATCAGTGTCTGAACTTCTTTGGGCCCAAATGAATTTTAATACATTTGGAAAAGGTTGGCCGGAGGTGGGAAAGGGCCTCAAAGAATGGGAGGGGGGAGCTCGCATGTGGAAGCACTTTAGGAAGTGATAAATGATTTGAAATCCATTGCGTCCCCCCGAATGGAAAAAAGGGCGAACAGGTGTTAAATGCTAACTGCTGGTGCATTTTTAATCGGGATGAAAAGCGGTTCCTTGGACTTGGGGATCAGATGTGCCAAGACAGAGAAGAGGTGTCAATCTTGGAGTGATATGGCAGAAGTTTGGACCTCAAGGCTCTACAGATCCCCTCTGCTTTTGGAGATCTGTACCACCGTTCAAAATCCCTCAGCTGTCCCTGAGATCTATTCTCATGCTGTACAGTAGGTGACAACAGGCCACTGCATGTGCTGTATGCTACAGATCAGTCAGTGGAAGATAAATATAGCACTCAAAAGCAAGCAGGTGAGATACAATACTACCAGACAGTTTCGCACAAACTTTCAATACTAGATTGTATTTCAGTGAATTTTCAATTTAAAGGCATGTGAGTGGCCCAAAAATATAAATGTATTTTGATTACATAATAAAATACAAAACACTTTGCATCCAATAATCCTTTAAGCGAAACCGAGATCTCAGAAACTGGGCAAACACTTGACAGGTTGGCGAACTTTATGGAAAAGGTCTATATAGTCCATGTGATAAACCTGAGATCAAATGTAACAAATTCATCTGTTTAGTATTGAGATATTCGAATGAATCGTCTCATAATCGCAATTCTCGCTAAGTTTTTTTCTTTCTCTTTCTATATTTCTGCATTTGACTCTCACACACCCACCAAACACTTGATTTTTGGGTACAGCAGCTGAATTGTCCACTTGTTTTAAGTCGAAACACTCCGGGCTTGTTTGGTGCCAGCTGTCCAAACATGAGAGGCAGAGATGATGATGGTAGTTTAGGGGGTTGAAGAGAGGGCAGCGCAATCTGATGACGATGTGTTATATTTCTCTCTGACCCCAACACATCCCAGAATGCATTACAGCCCAGCACACCCTAATCAGCCAGCGCACAGTGGGAGATGTACAGCTGGTGAGACTGTTCTTTGTAATTCAAGTTAATTTGCATCATACCTATAGGCTGGCCTTGAGCCCAGATGGAACATAATCCTATCTGTTCTCCAACACGAGTTAACCATTTTCATTAGCCCCCGCCCCACAACACTACAGCTTTATGCTTTTTGGTTTGTATCTCCCATGCTGACAAAACCCTGTCAGAACAGCATGAATCTCACTAGTTTGGTGTCACTGGAGAACATTTTAATTGGTCAACCAGCATGGTCTTGATGGTCAAGCACACCAGCATCCCAGCTACAGTATCACCCAGAATATAGCAGGCAACGTCATGCCATTGCTTTGCTTCGTTGCAGTTTTATGGGAGTTTTATTGGCTGTTACAATAATAACATGGACAAACTAATTTACCAGATCCTGTCCGCTTTAAAACTGCGGGAACAAAGGCCGGGAGGGTGGAAATCAATCTAAGTCTTGTGGCAGAGCTGCTGACCCGTTTACGCTTTGAAGACGGTCACTTAGAAAAAAAAGAGCGAAAGGAAGGGAGGAGAAAAAAAGAAAAGAAAAAGCATCTAAGAAGTTATTTAACTACAAACAACGCCTACCTTCCCCATTCCAGCTGCATAATCAAGCATAATAAGTGGCCTGCAAAGGTCCACTTAATGTATTTCTAACACTGCAGACCAGCTAATCCTGTCAGAGAGAATAAAATGGAAGGATGTGTGCTTGTGTGTGTGTGTGTGTGTGTGTGTGTGTGTGTGTGTGTGTGTGTGTCCGTGTGTAAGCTGCGGCATGGATTTGAATGTTTAACTCCACGAAGCCTCATATTTCTGCCCAAGTGTGGATCCATTTTTCCGCTTTAGTGGCCGTCAAGGAAAAGAGAAAATAACAATAACAGCAAGGGCAAAGCGGCAGCTCACGTCGGACTGAAATATGCCTGTAATGACTGCTCATATTCTGCCTCTAAATAGAGACCTCCTCTGTCAAGCTCTATAAAGCAAATCTGAAACTCTGTGTAATATTCACGCGGAGTCGGGGCATGAGGACAAATGTGAAATGTTAGAGTTTACAGGAAGAAGGAGAAAATAAAAAGATTTTACAATGTAAAAGACCATCTCCATCACATGAGTCCTTCTGATAAGTTATTTTACTTTCAAGTCCAATTAAGCAAAAAATGAAATGAAAAATGTTTTCATTTACTTACGTTCTTGTAATTTTAACCTGTATGACTTTCTTTCTTCTGCAATCACAAAGTAAGATATTTTGAAGAATGTTGGTAACAGGCTCATTCACTTGCATTGATTTTGTGTCATACAATAGAAGTTAATAGGCCTACCTGACGCTGTGCAGTTATCAAATATCTTTTGTGTCCTGCATAAGAAAGAAAGTCATACAGGTTTGAAATGACATGAGGGTGTGTAAATGATGACAGAATTTACATTTTTTTGTTGAACCATCACTTTAACAATGCTTAGTTCTGCAATTTGGTGTCACCTACACACTCTCTCTGACCTTGGTTAGATATTCCTTTCCATGCTCTCTGTATAGCCTACTAGCTAGTGCAGCGGAGCCCGAAACTCTTTGCTGAGGAGTTTGGTAAAGCGTGAAATTTAGAGATGCATGTGCCGCAAGACCAGTCAAGAGGCAAAACAAACAAAGACGTCACGGAAGACAAACAGAGATTTGAGTGCATCAGATGCCTCATTCTTCTCCCTTGGCTCTGTCAAAACACCTTTCCCGGGATCTGTGAAACAGACAGGGTCCATTAGGAGCTCAAGCATATAATCAGATCTCTGTAATGAGTTATTAATTAAACCAGGGGCATTCATTGCCCCGCTAACAGCCTCATAAACAATTGACTGGAGATTTGTGTTTTTTTACTCGCTGACACCATTAAACAAATCAATATTGGGTTTTGCAGCGAGCGCTCGCCGCCCCGGCTCTCCCCGGTTTTTGCCAATCAGCCACGTTGAATACTAATAAGGGAATTAGTCGCCTCTCGTTCTGCATGTGTCCCATCAAACAGATCCTTATCAAGAGGGAGCAGAAGACTCATTTGCATGGAGGAATACTCCGCTTTGTAGGTAAAGATTTCACAATATGCCATTCATTTTGGTTTCGTTCTCCCATCCTCCGTCTTCCTCTTGCATACGTAAACACAAGTTTAGCTCCGCTAACTGAGAAAAAAAAACCTGGTGTGCCATCGTCGGCCCCAAGGAAGCGGTTTATCCTGCTGTGACAACTCTTGAAGGTTTCTTTAAACGTGTCGGCTTTCATGTCTGCACACTGTTTATCCGCTTTTTTATTTATTTTCTGAAGGATCCTATTTTTCTAATGACGTCCCTGTCCTTTCTTTGAAAACGCTGCCGTAGACGAGAGGAGACCCGGCCAACCCCGGCTAGCGCTCGGTTCCTTTTGATAGCTGCGGCAATCTAAGTCGATAAATGTTGCACTTAGCACACCTAATGATGTTTACCATTCAAAGCGTAGAAAGAGGGGTTTTAAAGTCTGTTTTTTATGCTTGTTGCTAGGCGTTAGACGGTTTGCATGAGAAAATATCTTATGCGATTAGGATGAAGCTGCTTCTAAAGCACATCATACATACAAACATATACTTGAATATATCTGCACTTGAGAAGATAATGTTTTGGTGAAAATTCAAATGTAAGAATTCATATCCTTAACTAGATGGTTAAGTGAACATTTGAACAATGAACATGTTAACATCATTTTCTCACCCTATTGCCATTTCTAATCGGAATACCTTTTTTATTAATATTTCTTCCGCAGAAGACAAACAAAGATTTTAAAGAATGTTAGTAACCCATTCAATTCTATTGTTTGAACACAAAACCAATATAACTCAATGAGTACCGCATCATTCTTCAAAGCATCTTCTTTGTGCTAAGGTTTGAAAAGACAAGAAATTTTAAGATTTTTGGGTGGACTATCACTTTAAATGTAAAAATAACTCATTCGTATTAACTCACTTTACAAGACATCTTGCATAAGCGTATTTCCTCATCCTCATCTCCTTAAATCGGTGATTTAGCAATTCCTCTGCACTCATTTACACTTAGTTTTCAATAAACCACCCTCTTAACTCAAGTTAGGGACATAATTATGCTCGGCCTCCCCCGCTTCTCTGATCCTGAAATCATTATCAAGGCCCAGGTTTAAGTTTCACCAGGTGGGCAGGGGAAAGAGAGAAGCACTCATTTACTCAAACTCAGCAGTGATACTGGGACCATCCCTCCTCTCCTCACCTGAGTGCCTCAGAGAAGGCAGTTGGCTGGGGGGAGGCTCTGCGCGGCGGACCCCTCGTGTGTGGTCGCGGAGAGGATGGGCTCTGTGGGGCTAATGCGGGAGATTGACTCTTTAATTGAGGCAAGAGCGATGCTCATCATCTCTTTTTAATGAGGCCAGTTAGGAAAAAATAGGAGTGTGTGTTTCACAAAATGAAATAGTAAAAGAGGAAAGAAGACATGCCAGGCCATCTCTGGGATGTTAGTAGTCATCGCACGGAACGGTTTGTCATTGTATGTGTGCGCTTGCGCTTTTCAGTCCACTTCAGAGCATCTAATGAGGCAAAAGAGAGGCTCGCTTATGATATCAGGTATCAATCACAGTCAATATGTCCAATTAAGATCAAAGCGTCATGTTGTTTTGAACTTCCCTGAAAAGAAAAATGATCTCCTAATTAATATAGATTATCCAGAAGAGACTGGGAAAAGAGAATGAGGTTGGTCTAGACAGAGCGGGGGGCGCAGTTCACACTGCTCCCACTTAAATGTAGAGCCAGTTGCTCTCTGGTGATGCATAACAGCAAGGGATTATACGGGACGAAGTGGGCGTCTGAAGTTTTATTGGTGATCTCCTTTGGGTTTCATTGAGAAATGATTGGCGATTAAGCGTTTGAAATGTGCTACGGAGCAGCGTTTGATGGAGACACGAAACTCTATCGGTCTCCTTATGTAGTCAATTTTCCCATTCTTTATCCCTCTTACTGCACTTGGTTGTGTCCCGTCTGCTGTGGTTGCCAAACTCATTTCACCTTGTGGACCTCAGCTTGAGTCGATGCCTGACAACCCAATGCGATAAGACTGCACTAAACCTTCAATCTCCTAAGGGAGGGTTATTATACAGATACAGAGAATTACAGCTCTGCATGAGAACAACTACAGGTAATGCTACGTCAAACTAGCATCTCAATCGCCAGATGGGTAAAGAGGCTACTGATGAAAAGATAAAGAGGAAAAATGGTTTCTGTCTAAATGGTATTTCAACATAACTTGGCAATAGTTGTCTGGAAATGGTAGGAGACCATCTGTGACCTACAGTTCACATATGGCTATGCTTTCATCTCAAAAGTTAAGCCATCACCATTGCTTTAGCCGTGAAAGTGCTGACAGGTATGTTCTCACACTCACCTGCAGTACTCCATAATTTCAAGTGATGAAGTTATAGCGATATGTTACCGTTGTATCATCAAAGACGACACAAGGTAGTCAAGACACATGGCCTATCAGTTTAACGTTGTTTACATACACTGTATGGAATCTGCAATATAAAAACAAGCTCAAGTTGAAAACTTTGGAGAAGCAGCTGCCACAGGGACCGAGAAAACCCTACATGACATCAGATTCATCTGGTGGCGTACTCAACTAACAATATACTCTTGTTTCTCTCAATGATGTGTAATGATGGCAGATACATCATCCTCTTAGGCTAAGCTAACCTTGTGATTCTGTTAAAGGGATATTTCACACAAAAATTTTAATTCTTTTATCATTTACGCAACTACATGTCACGTAAGATATTCTTCTGCAGAACACAAAAGATATTTTGACAAATGTTGGTGACATAGGCCCCCATGGATTTCTGTTATATGGACACAAAGCCTTTTTATCTTGTTTGATTTTTCAACATGAGGGAAAATCAATGACAGTATTTTTTGGGTAAGCTATTCGTGTGTGTTCTTTTAAATGTACCAGTTGTCCCAGGAGGCTTGTCTGTTTTGTGACAACAGAATCTAGATCAATAAGCATCACAACCAACATCAATAGATCAATAGAGAAGCGTATGTTGCCATTTTGTGAAGACCGTGTTTGTTTAAGACTAGTAAGAGGACCTGTGTTGGGGGTATGTGGGTATGTTAAGTAGTATGTGCGGTATGAACTAAAAGCTGTGGGGTGAGAAGGGAGCCTTAGTCCACTGGACAGGTGTAGGTAAACCGATCCTGGTGCCACCCAGGTTCAGGATGAACTTGAGACGTGTCTTCACCGTCTTTTAGAGGTGGAGGTCAGGAGGATCGCCCAATCATCTGCAATCAGAGAGAGGGACACCCCTCTAGCCCTCTTCTGAACCAATGAAACGGAGACAGGTCCAATTTAGAGTCATAAAACAAAATCAAAATTCAAAGGCTAGTCACTTTGGTCTCCATTACTGGGCTTGGTCAGGCTTTAAGACCAGCTCTGATATCTGTTGACCATGCGTTAAACAAATACATTTTGTTCAAAAGTCTTAGCTTCGAATCTCACGTGAACTTGACACAATGGCCTGAACCTGACCGTAAAGAGTGAACCATGCATACCTGCTCTGGTTTTAATGAAATAAAGAAAAATGTGAGACCTCATCATTCAGATCTTTGATTCAATTTGTATCTGAGAATTTCTGTGATATGTTTCTTGTTAATTTTTTATTGTTTATCTAAGAAAATGGCTTCCTATTTCAGTTTTATTGAGATTTGATTCATTTACAGTTATAGACACGTGCTGACCAGTAGACTTAAATATACGTATCATAAAACAACCGATTGATTCTGTTACTGCCACAGACACGAACAAAAAAATTGCTGCATATTAACAGTAGGGGTATAACTATGTACTCATCTCACGATTCGATGCAGTAAACAATAAATATAATTACTGACTCGCCCATAAGTTGTTCCAAACCTATTTAAGCGATTCACATTTTGTGTATTTCGTGCGTGCAAATTCGTTATTTTAAATGTAGACACGCAGCATGCAGATAGGGAGCGACGCAGTTGAGTCATTCTATGGGAGACGGCGCCGCTTCAAGATGAAAATATTCCAACTTTTCAGAATGCAGCATGAGACTGCGCGGTTTTAGATGCGAAATGTGAATCGGCCCTTAATGGCGCAGATAACAAATCAAGATATGTGGCAGAAAGTTTAAAAACAAAATAGTGGTAGTCAATGGTGCCTGAGATCTGTATGGCTTCCCACATTCTTCAAAACATCTTCTTTTGTGTTCAACAGAACAAATAAATGATACAGGTTTGGAACATTTTGAGGTCGAGTCGATGAGAGAAACTATCCCTTTAACCCTTTATTGAAATAGTACATTGTTTTACATTATATCTACAGTATATATGAAACTTAACATATTTAAACGAACTATATAGGAATATAAAAGAATAGCTTCATTCTTATATCTTAGAACAGCAACAATACGTAGCCAAAATTTAAAGGAAAATGTTTCTTTAATCTGACACTTGTGATATTCTTATTACATAGAAACATCAAGCTTAAACATATTTCTCTACAA
Source organism: Triplophysa dalaica (assembly GCF_015846415.1). Classification (NCBI taxonomy): domain Eukaryota; kingdom Metazoa; phylum Chordata; class Actinopteri; order Cypriniformes; family Nemacheilidae; genus Triplophysa; species Triplophysa dalaica. Next base: position 13,264,711 of record NC_079552.1, read on the forward strand.
CACCTCAAAACAAAGAGCCACATTATAGATGAGACATATTCTTCCGGCCCAGAGGGACGTTTTGGCCCGGAGCAGCACCTGTGGTTGACATCACAACTCCAAACCTGATTAAACCTGCCCATCAACCCTGTAGGCCTCTGCACCTGCCCGACAACAAACATGTCAGGGCTTTCAATCTGTGCTTGAGGTGATTCTTCCTCGACACACACGTGTACAATTAAGATGATGTGTGACTTGTATCTGTCTGATTGTGTCTGTGCAAATGTGTTTGTCTTGGACTATACACGTGAGCAAGTGTTTACTTGTAGAAAGCTGCAGTGTGTGTATGTGTCTATTAGTGCCTTACAGTTACAATAAAATACGTTTTGGCTATAAAGCATTTAAAAAGACATAAAACCAAGATAAAAACTTCAGGGCTTTGATGCTTCCTTTCTCGGGTTGAGACACGTCCACAAATGACCAAAGACAGGCTGGTTTGTAGCCGGTGGCGTTGGTCGTTCATAAAAATGGAGGCGCGTCATTGCCATTTCCTCCCTCTGCAGTCTGCTCAAAGCGTATGAAGCCAGTAGGAAATTGGATTGAGATTTGTAGTATTCCTTTCATGTGTCCGATGGCCATGTTTTTAGGTTTTTTATATTATTATTTTTTTGTACAAGCTATATAGCTTTTCTACAGGAAATGCCAGGAAAGCCAGGATTCTGTTTAAAGGGCAAAGCGAGTGGAGGGGATACTAAGGGGTCCTTGCGCATTTTACTGCTTATGTTTTAACATGCTAGTATTGTGGATAAATTAGTTTGGGCAGGTAAAACTGTTTTGCTTATTTGACTACCTCAAAAGTTTAAGTTTCTAACCCAAAAAACAATGAAGATAATTTTAGCGATAACCATATATTTTTGTCCACAGTAATTTATGTTTACGTTATGTCAATTCTAAGCTCTCGCGATGCAGTATTACAGTCATTAAAATGTTTTGATGACCTGCTGCTGTTGTGTTACATTTTCCAAACTTATTTTTTCCCAAATCTGAGCGAGCGTGTGTCCAAGATGTAATGCATATATTGCCAGCTTGCTCAAACTTTATAAGCTGTATATGAGCAAATATTATGTCCACCTGTAAACACACCCCTTTCCGAACATAAATCCCATGTTGCAATTAGAATTTGCCATACAACACTCTGAGATCATTCATCACCTGAAATAAACTCTCTGAAAGGGATCCCAACTATATATTTACATATAGTGTAACTCAGTTTTCCGACCAATGAACTTGGGAGAATATATTTGATTCAGTTGCAAATGTATTTCAATTTAAGGTATGGATTTGGTTACATCAAAAAAACATTATGGCGAGAATTATCACTGTGAGTCTTGGACATGAACCTAAGGTTTTACATACCAAATCATTTTGATTGTTTTATTCCCTCATGAACTCAATTTCTACACCATTTTCAAATAGCAGGTTTAACCACGTTACACACCCTACGGCGTGAGAGTGCGACTGTGTCATTTTTATTTTACATTTTACATTCCTCAAGCTTAACACTGTCATAAGTTATTTTCTGCTCCAGCGCAAACCCTAATTGATCGCCCTCGAAATCAGCTTTACATTCTATGGGAAGATGACGCTCTCTGATACCAATATTATGCACCGCACTTGCCAGCTAATGCTATTTTTTCTGCTCTGCTGGAACACGGCGTCTAGACAAAGTGTATGTACACAAGCACGCAGTAAGGATAAATGTTTAGACAGTCATTATTGTAATTTTAAAAATTTTAAGGTTGACTTGCTCTCAGATAGAGTTGACACAGATTGCTTGAGTGTGTGAAGCTGCCATGCCTTGGCTTGCACTCACTCAATTTTTTTGCCGTTTTGCTTCAGACATCCCAGTCTATTTCTAACAAAGGATGATCTAATTACATAAATAAAGATCTGTTCGAGCTGTCAGTCATCGTGCAACCGAAGCAGCATTAAAACTTTTGTGTGACAGTGAAATGTACTTTGAGATTGAAGAGCTGAAGAATGTATTGTTGACGAAATCTAGTTTTGTTTGGTCAATATGTTACAAATGTGCCAAATGACAGCATCTAGCTTTCTTGCATGGCAGATGGTACAACTGTAAATATTATTGCAAGCATGTCAACACTAACAGTGTGAGGAAAAATGTAGTTAATTTAGCTGTAAGACCATCTCTCATCCTCTTTAAAGAGCTATGAATTACTTTGTCAAAGCTCTACTTAAAAGGATAGTTTACCCAAAAGGAAAATTCTTTCATGAAATAGTCAACCTCAATTTGTTACAAAACTGTATACATTTTTTCTGTTGAACACAAAGGAAGATATTTGGAAGAATGATTTCTAGGGCACCACTGACTACCATTAAAACGGTTTGTTTTCCCAAATACTTATATTTTGTATTGTGTTCAACAGAACAAACAAACTATATAATAATTTGTTCTACTATGGTAGTCAATGGTGGCCCAGAAATCTCAGTTGCTAACATTATTTCAAATATCTTTGTGTTCAACCAAATGTATAAAGGTTTGAAACAACTTGTGGATGAGTAAATCATAACAGAATTTACATTTTTGGGTGAACTATCTCTTAAAGCCACAGACTTAAAAAATATACAAAGTCTATCTATTGAATAGGCAAATAAAAATACTTGTGTTCATTTTTCCCTTTTTGAAATTGCATTTCTTTTTTGCATTTATATCTATGTCATTGTCATATTTACTTGTGTAATAATAGCAGTGAATGTAGGTTTAAAAAAAAAACATGACATGCAGACACTCACAAATGTATTATCTAAGAATTAGACAGACAGACAGGCTTTTTCTTTGCCTAAGGTAATGTCAGTAACATCACTTAAACACCTGGGATGGAGAGTAATTCATATGACCCTTAAACAGCCACGAGCACAGGAAAATAAAGAGAGTGCCTCTAGATCTCCAGCAGGGCTCGTGGTGGACATCTCTGTGCATTCGAGATGACAGTTGCTGTTTTTCTCACTTTTACAGTGAAGGAGATAAAGCGAACTGCTAGCTGAATCCTTGCAGCTTATCACCATGAGCTCATAAATGTCCAAGAGGATGTACTAATGACAATTTAGTGAGTGGGAAGTCAGCTGAGAAACCCTAACACACACACGTGCACACATTCTTTTCCCAGTGTGGTAGAGAGGTCATGGAGAGCCGAGGGGCGGATGGACTCATGGTCGTGAATGAAAGCTGGTTTGGGGCCGAGTCTGTCGGATGGATTGAGCTGATCACAAAAGCACACCGCACAGGATGCTGTCCGGCCCTAACGACAACTGAATTATTGAGTAACAGGAAATTAAAAAATTCTTGCAATGCCGATCCACTCTTAGCCGTTGCGCTGTGACTCGGACTGCCCCGTCTCTGAACTTCAGCCACAAAACAGGTTCTTTCTATCTATTTTTTTTCGTCCAACAACCCTAATGTGGGATTTATTAAAGCAAAACCAAGGATTAGTTGTTTTTCCATCTGCTTTCTTTCCTCTTTCTTTTTCTGCATTATACATAAATCAGTCACACAAAATAAAAAATCACTTTGCTGAAACTCAAGTACACCAATCTGTGAAGTTCTTTAATTGCTTTCGATTTACGGTCTGAAAAAACATGACAATTTGTGGGGTAAGTTTAAGACGGCGATGATGGTTTCTATAGCTTCAAAAAGAAAACATTTAAATGAATCATCGCCTCTAATTCCCTAATCTGAGGGAATTATGCTGCATAGAAAACTGATCACTCAGGAAAACCCTCCAAACCTAATACCTAGTCAATTACTGTCTATGCGCAAAGCGCTCCGGTTTACGATTAATACTGCTACATAAAAGTTGAGAAAACGTGTATTTGTCAAGCTGTCATTCGTAGTCAAATTGTAAGCAGCGACGGAGGCCATGACTCTGTGGACCAATCAGGAAATCCATAGGTAAATTGTTTAATATTTTCAACAGCATATGGAAGTTGTTATGAGAGTGTTTGTATTGCGCTGTTAATACAGCTAATATGGTCACTTTTGCTAAAATAGACGTGTTTGCTATCAACAGGTTTTTTTTAGCGTTTAACTGTGATTATTGGGCTCCTGATGAAGTAGGAGCTGAATTTGCCCAACTTCTGAAGCAAAGTTCTGCACGTGTATTTATGCGCTTGTGGGCACATTCGGAGAGGGGAATGCTCTGATGACCAACACAGGTAATGAGGTATGACTGTATTACACACACCAGCTTGAGCTCGATTCCCAGTGGGACCACTACACTGATTGGCTGAGGGGGCCCCTGCCGTATTAAGGTTGGCGATTAGCAATAAATATGACATCACTTAACCATAAGGCTACAGAAGTCATAAGTCATAGAAATCTGCAGTCCACTGAAGTCACAAAGAACACATACAGGTTAAAATAGACGGTTTAGTGTACGTCTCACAAATAGAAGCTAATCTAAAATGAACTTGCCTTAAAACATCAATCAATAAAGCAAGTTTTGCTGGATGTCACACACAAACACACATTTCCAAAGTATTTCTTTTTACTCTCTGCTAAAGCTCTGAATTTTTTCCGTTGATGCTCGTGGTTTACCTGTGGCTGTGTTGCAGGTGCCGTAGTTGAACTGGTGCTCTTTCAGATGAAGGATGTTCAAAAGACTGTGTCTGGCATACAGAGTGATCACTCTCCACACTTTTATCTCTCTCTACCCACATTAGCACATAAATGAAGCTTCACTTTGTCTCTGCAATGCTAAAACTCACTCCGAATAAACAACGCTTCCTCATATCAGTTATAGACAGATTCCTGACATCCTTAAAGCCCTCGTACCATTAATATACCGGAATTATAATATTCCAGCCATGTGTCTTTGAACATCCTGTTAAGCTTGGTATTAGGTACACAGAGAGTTGGTTTGTTATATAAGAAGAGATATGTGTTTAACTGACAGTTTATTATTCTGGTATGCTTGAAACTCATTTTCATACATAGCTAAAACAGTACAGGAAAGGTAAATGACATGTACACCTACACCTCAGGTATTAGTCGACTGTAGCCGAATAATACAATTGTACATCGATTCAGTGTTTCTGGACATCTTCTTTCACTGACATATGACGAGTCAGAATATTCCTTTCAATCGCTCAGTAAAAATCTATTGCTCAGCGTCCGGTGCGAATTGAATTCTGGCACACTCGCACACTTTTTGATCTACAAATGAAGCCGTGCTATAAACACCAATCAGAGGGGAGTTCCAGAGCGTCAGATATATAAACAGAATTTCCAGAGTGTGTCGATAATGAGCTGGAGTGAGATATAGCAAGCCAGTCTCGATAAGAGCGTGGACATACATAGATGCCTGTAGAAAGGTTAGCGCTGCAGTCTGGAGACACCATTGTGATTTCAAACTGAGCTTATCACAGGGGAAAAACTGGCTGCTTCTTAGAAGGCAATATGTGGTCTCTGTTTCTCTGTTTCTGTATCTGTATTCCTATCTTCTTTAGCCAGCATGGATATTTTATATTTAATTTCTTCACAGACTGGTAAAAAAACATTACAGTGTGAGAGTTGTTATTGTTTAACACAGAATTGAATATGATACAAATTAAAACAATCAATGAAAGTGCAATTTATATAGAAACTTGGGTCACTAAATTGAAATTTAGCTCATTGCGATATTATTTATTCTAAGCACTGAAATTAATTATTTTACACACTCTCTATGATTGCAAAAGCTTGCACAGATAAAAAACAACTGCCCTAATGAGGACACAACTGCATTATAATTGGCTCATACCTGTGAATTTTTCAACTAACTAGCATATTTTCTGAATTAAAGATTTCAGCTTAAAATCAGTCATAAAAACATGCCTCAAATCTTACACTACCCAGAGCAGCAGCATTACAGTAATGGATATCCTTTCAAATAAGAGTAAGAATGTGTTATTGCTTAAATATAAAACATTTAAATTACTATGGAATATATACATATTTCTTATTTCAAGGTTATTAGAGTATCAAAAATAGGAATAAGATCTGATATAAAGCAGCATCATATTCACAGCTTTAAAATAGCATATACAAAATCAACTTTAAAAATGGCAAAATGGAATTTATTATAGACATTCTTGCCTGATCTAACAAAATTCGAAACTTTTTTAGGAGTTGGCCGATTCGTACCAGTTTGTACGAAGTGAATCGTACACAAACCTATGATTATTAGAAAAACGCCATACTGAAGCCTCTCCTCTTACCCCACACCTAATCCTTCTCACTGGCACGAAAGCAAGACGTACTGAAATGTGCGAATGAGATCGTACGAATTGATAAGAATTAGCCACTACGCAAAATAGTCACGGATTGCTGTGCGATTGTGTCAGTACATATGTAAGTGACCTGAAATTCATTCTAGACATTCTAGCCTGATCTAACAAAATTCGAAAACTTTTTTAGGAGTTGGCCGATTCGTATCAGTTTGTACAAGTGAATCGTACACAAACCTATGATTATTAGAAAACGCCATACGGAAGCCCCTCCTCTTACCCCACCCTTAATCCTAACGTCACTGGCACGAAAGCAAGACATACTGAGAATTGATAAAAATCAGCCACTTCGGATAGTTCGGATAGGAACAATAGTTACGAATTGCTGTGAGATTGTTTTGGTACATATGTAAGTGACCTACAATAAAGTTACACAATATTTGGCAGATAAATGAATAGATTTTTTCATGTTATATTGTATATGTCCATTTATTCACCACTCAATCTTATTTGTGACTTAAAGACGGTTATTCAGCTTTGATGGATGTCAGGCCCAGCTGCTGGCACACTGGAGATGCAAATTGCTGGCATAAAAGCAAACGAGAAGGACCTGTGCCAGAAACAGAGCTGTGCCAATACTGGAGAGGCATTGACTTCATAACTTTCTGTCTGTCTGATTCTTTCAGTCTTTCTTTCATTCTTATTCTCCCTCTCTCTCTCTCTTTCCACACATTGCCAGGACCCACAGATTAGATGGAGACACGTTTTAAACATTAAGGAGTTAAATGCATTGTAGCTGCAAAGCACTGAATCGATCAGTCCATTAGAAACAGCTTCAGATTGGAAATAATTATTGGACCCTGACAAGGTGCTGAAATGCTAACGGCAACTCTTTAAAGGAAGGCATTTAAAAAAGCTTTCGGATGTCAGCGTTATCTTGCGTAACCAATTTAGGGCCAAATGAGAAAAGTTCATCTGGTATTTGAGGGTATTGGACAAGCTAAGCTTTATAAATCATTCATAGCATGTTTGTGTGGGGGGACAACTAGCAACTGGAATTGTGGGTAAATCCCTGCTATGGGGGGGCATGAGGAGGAAGCTTGTGGATTAGAAACAAAATGTTTTGTTTCTGTCTCTGTATAGAAGCCATGAGACAAACTTTACAGGCAGATTAACTCAAATGTGTTAAACTGTTTGTGGAAACACACGCTGGGTGTCTTAACAAGCATGGAAAAGCATGAGGTAAACTGATTACAGCTGACCACCCGTGACAAACATTCAAGAGTAGAAAGAAAAGAAGTGATTTAATAACTGCAGTGTTTCTCTCTTCTAAGCTTAATCACAATCATCACAATCAAGTGTGTGATGTGGCTGGGCACAGACTGGGCTTATCACTGAAGTCATTAGGTCTTGGAGTATAATACTGCAGCGATAATCCATTCAAGGTGATGAAAAGCTTAAGAAAAAAAAGATCACTAAATATGGAGAAAAACTGTTTCTACAGTGCACTGTACATTTGTAAATGTTGAACTAAGCTTTATCTTTACTTTATCCTTTTGCAGAGAAGAGAATAACAGGTCAGAAAAATGTTCTCAAGGGCTTGTTCATTTTTGTGTCTGTGTTTGAGACCAGACATAGGACTGTATTGAACTACTGAGGTAGTGGATGGCCCACAGATGAGTAAGAAACCGTCAAATCACCTCTATATTTAAATAATACTAATCTACTGCACCCACGTACACTCACAACAATTATTTTCAATTTTATTAAAGCAAAAAACAATAGTATGTGATCTCACACATATGTGCCCGGTTTCACAGACAAGGTTTAAGACTAGTGCCAGACTAAAATGAAACACAATAAATTCCTCTAGCATATCTTAAATATATCAGTGCCATTTTGTTGTCTTAAAATGCACACCAGTATGTTTTAAAGGCATTTAACTCAAACATCCTGATTTAACTAAGGCATAGTCCTGGTTTAAAGGGATTCTTCACCCAAAAATGAAAATCCTGTCATCATTTACTCACCTTCGAGTTGTTTCATATCTGTATAAATGTCTTTGTTCTGAATAATTATTTTGTGAAGAATGCTTAGAACCAGACAGATCTTTACCCCCACCATAGTAGGAAAAAATACTTTATAATTGTTTTGTTCTGTTGAACACAGAACACAGAAGACATTTCGAAGAATTTAGGACAACAAACCATTCTGACAACCATTATATTTTATAGTCAATGGGGGGCAAAATCTGTCTGGTTATAAGCATTCTTCCAAATATCTTTCTCTGTGTTCATCAGTACAGAAATTTATACAGATTTGGAAACAACTCTCAGGTGAGTAAATGATGACAGAATTTTCTTTTTTGGGTAAAGTATCTCGTTAAGCTAAGGCTTGTCTGTGAAACCGGGCCATTATTTGTCATTTTTGAATGATCTTGAAATACTGTCTATTCCAGACAAGAAACCAGAGAAACAGCATCCAAATAAAACTTAAGAAATATTTACATTTTATGGCAACGCAAAAACAACCACTTTGAAGATGGGCCGACTTCAAAAGAAGCATGACCAGGAATGCAAACGCTTGGAAACCAATTGATCTTTAAACTCCTTTGATCAGATATGTTCACCTAGGATAGCCATCTCTATTGTTCCAGCTATTGTGTTGCTTAGGGCTACTCTCTCATTGACAAATTTCAGTCCTGCGACAGTTAATGCAGCAATGCTTTACACCACTTTGTTACGTACCATTTGTTTGGCCCCCTTTGGACACACACGCTAAGATACAGATCTGGGACCGTATTTATCAAGCTTCAGAGAATTACTCATAACACTGCTAAAAATTAATCTGAGGCTAAAATGGCAGTTTAAAAAATAAATATGGGCCCTTAACTATATGTACAAACCTCTGCATCTCAAACCAGTAGATACGAATATATCAGTAAGAATTAAATTAACAGTATTCTATCAGAAACATTGTGTATATTTTTTACACATTGTTTACTTATATGATGAATGAATGAACAGACAAATAAAATATACAAATGCTCTTTTCTAGATGCAATCACTTTCACAACCTCCATAAACAATGAGAAACGTCTTGGTTACGTATGTAACCTCAGTTCCCTGATGGAGGGAACGAGACGTTGTGTCGAGAACGACAGATGGGGTTCGCCCTTGAGAACCAATCAACTCTGACTACTATAGAAAAGGCCAATGAAATTTGGCGAATGCAATTTGCATGCCGGGCTCCGCCCCCGGAAATCCGGTATAAAAGGAGGCCGGCGTGCAGCATTCACTTACCTTTGTTCTGAAGAGCCTGAGACCTCTCAAACTGCAGCAGAATACGATACGTGTTCGTGGCATAAGGGACACAACGTCTCGTTCCCTCCATCAGGGAACTGAGGTTACATACGTAACCAAGACGTTCCCTTTCTGTCGGTCTCTCGACGTTGTGTCGAGAACGACAGATGGGGTTGCCTATGGAAAACGCCACAACGCTGTATCGCGTCACAATCTCTAGCGAAGCGACGGTAACAAGCCTGGGCGTGTCATCTCGAAGCTTTCGTGAGACTGTAACCTTCCAGTGTGGTGGTCGGGGGGTTCCAGAGCTTTCTTGGAGAAAGATGGGTACAGCCCTGACCGGTAACTTTCACGGACGGGGCCTTAGCTCTCTATAGGCGAGAGGCCGTCCAGATCAGTTTACACCGGGTAAGCGCGACTCTTAATCAGAGAAGCGCTACAGAGGCCACCTCCTACCCGTGGGGAGGAATATGGTGGATATAGGTATGGTCTCGTCCTTGGAGGAGAACGCATGGAACGTGCGGACTGAGTAGTTAACCGCGAGGTGGAGGCCCACCTGGGGAAGCTCATGGGTTACCAGGAGTGGGAACCATTCTCATGAGGATACATCAGACGGAACAGCCCACGGAGGGGGTGTTACAGACGTCCGGTAGCACTAGGTCCGGTTAGAGCTATCTGTGATAGCTCACATGGTATCCCGGCCTAAGGGGGAAGGCTGCTCTGCCCAGCCAGCCCCCAGGGGGTGCTTGTTTGGTGATGGATGGAATGCCTATTCTTAACCAGTGTCTGGGTAAGAAGGGAGGCTGGTGAGGTACCAGTTTCTTAGCGATGTGTTCGGGTAAGAAGAAAAGGTAAATAGCACACTGACCCAACCTGTTAGAGGGTGGAAAGGTGCTTTCGCAGGCATACGCCCCCCCGGATGCCAGTCCTACATGTCGCCACGCAGGACGTGGGCTGACACCGGGTTTACGCGAAGGTTGTTAACCCTTGCGAAGGTGTTTGGGCATAGCCCAACCCGCAGCTCTACAGATGTCTGCTAGAGAGGCGCTTCTGCCAGTGTCCAGGAGGTGGCTAAACTCCGTGTGGAGTGAGCCCTCACTGCCAATGGGCATGGGAGATTCTGAGATCGGAATGTCGTCGTAACGGCGTCCACGACCCAGTGCGCCAGCCTCTGTTTGGAGACAGCCTTCCCCTTCTGCTGTCCTCCAACAGACACGGAGCTGGTCAGAGCTTCAGAGCTCTGCGTGCGGTCCAGTACGTACTGGACACAACACTAATCGGGTTGGGTCTTCCTCCCCTATGGGGAGCGCCTGCAAGTTCACCACTTGGCCCCGGAGGGAGTAGTGGGAACTTCTTGGGCACGCATCCGGGCCTGGGTCTCAAGATAACGTGAGAGTTTCCAGGGCCGAGTTTAAGGCAATCCAGGGACACGGAGGATGCTCGGTGGTCCCCTACCCTCTTGAAGGAAGTGAGCGCCGTCAGGAGGGCCGTCTTACTCTATGAGGAAGATCGGAACCTCCGAGGGGCTCTTTGGGGGGCCCTGAGGCTCCCCAGGACCACTTAGGGTCCCAAGAGGGTATGGAGCGGAGATGAGGCGGATTCCGCCCTCTCGCTGCTTAGGAACCTGGTGACCAGGTCGTGTTGCCCTAGAAACTTTCCACCGACTGAGTCGTGATGAGTGGCAATAGCGACTACATACACTTTCAGTGTGGAAGGGAGATGTTAGTCTCCAGTCTCGTGAGGAGGGGAACACAATCCTGATCAAGCACCTCAGTGGGTCTTTCTCGTTGAGAAAGACACCAGGACGAGAAGAGGCACCGTCTAGAGGCGTGTAACCGCCTAGTAGATGGGGCCCTAGCCTGGGTGATGGTCTCAGCCGTATAGGGGGAGTAGCCATCTTAGGATCTTCTCGTCCCGTCTAGAGACCAGACATGGGTGTTCCAGAGGTCTGATCTGGGATGCCAGAACGTGTCCTTCCCCTGAGAGAGCAGGTCCTCTGTCAGGGGAATGGTTCAGGGGGAGTCGCTATCCAGAGCATCGGCTCTGAGGCCAAGTGCGGTTAGACCGGTGTGGTGTAACCAATAACACTTGGTGCTCCTGCTCCCTGACCTTGCACAGAGTCTGTACAAGAAGGCTCCTGGGGGGGGAAGGTGTGCTTCCGCCCATCCCGCGGCCAGCTGTGCGCAAGGATATCCGTGCCGAGGGCAGGGACTATCAAGCGGGCAAATGGTGGTGTTACGGGAGGTGAACAGGTTTTACCTGGGCCTACCCGAACAGCCTCCAAATGAGCTGGACTGCACGGGGGTGGAGTCGCCACTCTCCACGAGGCATAAACTGGCGAGAAAGCACGTCGGCTGTCTAGTTCAGTTTGCCCGGGGTGTGTGGCCTGCAGGGAACGAGTCACCTGTTGACTCCACCGGAGGAGGCGTCGAGCAAGTTGTGTTTAGCTGCTGTGTGCGAACGCCACCCTGACGATCTGTATTCGCTACAGCTATAGTGCTGTCCTCGGAACAGCACGTGTATGTCTCGCACGAGAGGCCGTAGCCTGCTCAGTGCAAGTAGCATAGCCCACAACTCTTGGCAATTGATATGCCAGCGCAGGCGGGGGTTCGTCCAACACCCCACCTGCGTGCCCGTTGCACACTACACCGCACCCCTGCAGGGAGACTTCAGTCGTCACCACGACCTGCCTCATAACCTGCTCAGAGGGACCTGAGTCCGTCGAAAAAGTCATAAAGACTAGGGGTTATGGTGCGTCGGCAGCAGGGCGGCATCACCATGCGCCTGCTGCCGGTGTGCCACGCTCTCCTCGGAACTCGACTCTGAAACCAGTGTTGGAGCGGTGTCATGTGCATCAACTCGAGGGGTATTAGCCCGCGAGGACGCCATGTGTCCCAGGAGCCTCTGAATTGTTTCAGGGGGACCGCTGTCTGCCTAAAATGTTCATTTCAGACAGTTCAACACTGGTTGGGCACAACTGCGGACAGGTGTGCCGACATGGTGACAGAGTTGAGTTCCATACCGAGAAAGAGGACGCTCTGCACTGGGGAGAGCTTGCCCCTCTCTTGGTTGACCTGGAGTCCCAATCGACCTAGGTGCCGGAGCACCAGGTCCCTTTGTGTACATAACAGATCTCGCGAGTGTGCCAAGATAGGCCAGTCGCTGAGATAGTTTAGTACCCGCTCGCCTTCCTCCTCTCAGGGAGAAAGGGCGGTCAGGGACAGACCGAAAGGGAGGACTCTGTACTGATATGCCCGCCTCTCGCACGCGAACCGTGGGAACGGCCGGTGTCGAGGAGGATCGAGACATGAAAGTAAGCGTCCTTCAGGTCGATTGCCACGAACCAATCCTGACACCTCATAGATGTCAGGACGCGCCTCTGTGTGAGCACCCTGAATGGCAGCTTGTGAAGGTGCTCTGTTCAGGGTACGCAGCCTTTGGGGGCAACCCGCCGTCTTTCTTGGGAACGATGAAGTGCGGGTGGTGACCCACTGAACATCTTGGTTTTGAGGGACGAACTCGATGCCTGTTTTGCCAGAAGGGTGGTGACCTCTACCCGAAGTACGGAGGCGTCCCTGCCTCTGACAGAGGGAGAGATGATGCCCCGAAACTTGGGTGAGTCTCTGGCGAACTGGATCGAGTAACCAAGACGGACCGCCCTCATTAGCCAGCGAGACAGTGTGGGCAGCTCTCGAGCTCCCAGGGACTGTGACAGGGTGACCAAGGGGACGGTCTGCTTCATCATTCCCACGGGGGGTGGTTCGTCGGCTGGCGGAGCTAACCATGTCGCGGGGAGTCCCCGGAGGGAAGGTTTTTGCTCCGCCTGCTTACCTGCCTGGCGGGACAACGGCACGCACTGTCGGTTTGAGAGTGGTGACGGCTGTCGTATGTGTACGACCTCACGCCTCGCCAGGGTGTGAGGTCGGTTCGCCGAGCACAGTCCAGTGGAGTGTGCGATCGGCTGCAAGTAAACCCGGGGAGAACAGAAAACTCAGTGAGTAAGTGGGCGCCAAGCCCTAACAAGGGCCCGGCTTTGGTGACGAGGCAGGAGTCGTCCCGTACCGACCGATCAGAGCCGTGGCTGTGAAGGTTCGGGCCCGATGTTGTTCTCCCTGGGGTCTTCCCGTCAGTGTCCCTTCTCGCGAGGAGGTTGCTGACGGGGTGTAGGTTTCCCCCTCGACCTCTGCTTCCGGGGTGCCGCCTGTGGGGGCACAGGAACCGGAGCCGATGCCGAAAGGGTCCTGGGTTGCAGGGAAGCAGACGTCACGTGAGATCTCGGAGGCCTGTAGGCGGCCGAGTCGCGGCGTGAAAAAAATGTGGTTAATTGCCACTGTCTGCTTCGCCGTCAAAAAACTGCTGAGCGCAGTCCTCGACGGTGTTACCAACAACCCACCCTGCGAGATGAGTGCATCAAGAAAGCGGACTTCCTTGCTGTCACTCTTCTGCACAAGGTATAGCCGGGGGTGTCTCTCCTGGACCACTACCGTGGACATCGTCCGACCCAGGGCCCGTGCCGCCGCCTTAGTCGCCCGTAGAGCGCTGTCAGCGGTGGCACGGAGATCCTGCATTATACCCGGGTCGGCCTTACCCTCGTGGAGCCCTCTCAACGCCCTGGCCTGGCGGACCTGCAGGATGGCCAAGGCATAGAGAGAGGAGGCAGCCTGGCCCGCAACATCGCAAGCTTTCGACACCAGTGATGCCGAAGTCTTACGTGCTTTGGACGGTAGGAGTGGTCGATCCCCCCCCAGGTGGTAGCCGTCCGCGGCACAGGTGCACCGCAGGCGGACGTTCCACCCGGGGGATCTCGACGCAGTCCTTGGCTGCCTCACCATCGAGGGAAGTAAGGGAGCCGGAGCTGGTTTCACTGGAACGGTCCGTGAGTGGAGCGTTCCAAGTTTTACACAGCTCCTCATGCACCTCCGGGAAAAACATGGCACCCGGGGTGGGCGCGGTTTGCACCGCGCACCGACCTCGGGAACCACGCATCCCCGGGTTAGCACGGATGACATCACTTCTGCTTCCTCCTGAACTCGACCGCTGGGGGTGGAGTTTGGATTCGGCAGAGTCGGATGCCAGTCTCCCTCCGATGCTGCGAGCGACATCTCATCTACGTCACACATCGTTTCCGAGTGTGTGCGTGAGGATCCGGACGGTATGCCACCGCCGGTTGGGGAACGTTCAGAAGAGCGAATCGGGGTGCGATCGGCCCGTGAGCACTTGGCTGGCGGGTTTACGTTCGCAGAGTTCCCCGTATCACTAACGCTGCTAACGTGGGTGGTCATCGGGGCCGTAGCCACAGATGTCACAGCCCGGGTAGCAGACGAAATGGTGGCTGGTTCCCGTAGGAAGACAGCCACCCGTGACCGCAACTTCTGAATGACAATCTGCCCGCAGTGCAGGCAGATGTGTCAACGAACGCTGCTTCAGTGTGCTGGACGCCCAGACACCTAATGCAGCGATCGTGTCCATCCCCCTCCTCGATGAGGGTGCCGCACCCAAGAGAACAGCGGGACATGCCGCGCTGGAGAATGCTCAGTCAGTCCTGAAAAGGACTTTTAGAAAAAAATCTCTAACACCTCCGGAACCGCCGAGACGCCCAGGGGAAGGTCGCTGCAGGAAGGGACGATCCGCTGTAACACGTCGTAGCACCAGCGTGTAGTTGTAGAGGATTGAATCCTGAGTTGTACTCATGAGCGATGGCTCTGAAGAACAAAAGGTAAGTGAATGCTGCACGCCGGCCTCCTTTTATACCGGATTTCCGGGGGCGGAGCCCGGCATGCAAATTGCATTCGCCAAATTTCATTGGCCTTTTCTATAGTAGTCAGAGTTGATTGGTTCTCAAGGGCGAACCCCATCTGTCGTTCTCGACACAACGTCGAGAGACCGACAGAAAGGGAACCAAACTTATGAAATATCCTTTCTTTACACAAAGCATTATGAAGACAGCAGGAGGGTGAAACCTGAAATCAAATATAAAGAGGGCTGAAATGACCTTAATTACCTTGAAATGAGGAAGGAAAGCAGGTATCATCGGTTATACTGTCATGCTGTAATCGTCTTATCACTGCTGAAAAATAACACCGATTTAGCATTGATTTGTGGAAAAAAGAAATAATTCAATTTCATGATCATAATTCAAATTATGCCTGTTGATCTCAGAGCAGACTTTAAAAATAATTGAAATGTGTGGAGCGAGCTGACACTGATGCACCTCCTCAAACAAATATTTCTGATTACATCATTCACATCCAGCTGACTGCAAAACCACGCTTAGTATTATGATAGCAAAACATAACGCTGACTGAATCATTTTTATCTCTCTCCATTTTCTACAGATTGCATCCATTATGGGTGTCAAATGAAATAATTTTCATCGCTAATTTCACACAAATACTTACTTTTAAAAAAGTTGTAGCATGCTGGGCCTGCGTTGTAGATCAGACAAGAGTCGGCTGTAGTTTCAGCTTGTTATTTGGCTCCCAATGCCTGTAGGTCTAACACAAACACATCTCAAATTATGCATTAAACACATTTTTACCATCTAATTAATGCTAACTTTTCCTCCTTATAGTTACACTTTTCCTACGATTAAATTCATCTGTCCCTGCTTTCCAACACCACAAAACCTAAGCATTCATGATTATGATAACCTCTACACCATTCATTCCTTCATTTCAGACCAAGCGTAAAAAAACAAATACATCAGAGGGGGATGACAGGTATATTAGGAAGTGAGATTAAATTATTTGGCAGGGCCTTTGACAGAACATTCATTGAACTAATAAGGACAATTAGGTGATTTCAGAGGTGAATGAGTATGTCAGTCTGATCAGACCAACCCTTCATTTCCTTTTTCCCTGGGGGCGTGTCTGGACCAGCCCCCCAGCAAACCAGCAGCTGTACAATGAATGTCCAGGAACGCCCCTATGTTCTGACACAATAGTTCAGAGGAATGAAATGAAAACATTAAAGCAGGAAAGACACCAAGGACTGAGAAAAAGTAAATAGGAATATACCTGAGAAAAGTAAATAAGTATATACAATTTTTAAAGGAATATTTCGCAGCACATCACTAAATCCTTTTTACCAACATATATTCCTTGTATTAGCATGTTCCACAAACGAAAGCTTCCCCTTATATAAAAAGAAGTTATACCGCATTATCACCTTTACAAACTTGTTTAAATACTTATTTTTGAATAAAACCAATCCATTTTAGTAAAACATCACTAGATCCAGTCTGATCAATGAGATGTTTTGCACTACGAGAACAACCCGAAAGCCTTAACCATAGCAGCACTGCTATTACACCACATCTATCTCTCACAGCAAAAACACCAGTAATTGTCCCTCCATTTCCTGGAGATCTCTTGAGAATACATTTATTCCACCACAAACTCAAAGTCCTTAAAAAACACAGTTGCAATGCATCATTAAATGACCGTTTTTAAAGAACGTGAGGTGCGCTCCAGTCACAGAGGTGTCTCCTTTGGGAGAGAGAAGTGCTTGGGGTGCGAGTGCTCTAGTTCACTCCTTTTCCCCCCTGGCATTGCTGCGACCAGCAATAGCAGGAGGATAGCAGGTCAGGTTTTGGGCCCATTAGCCGAATGCAGTTTAATGAGTGGAAAAGAGCGGGATGAAGAGACAGGGCAAAGCTAAAAGGTGACTCTTTTTAATGAGCAAAGTGTGAGTCAATAGGCAATGGAAGGCCGTTGTGATCCACGGATGCTGACACTGCAACACTTAGCATCACGATTCACCACAAACAGGCCATTCTGCAATATTCTACCAGAACAATATTTTATTTTAGGCTATTCATGAAAACAAACGTACAGATCAAATGTCTCACATCTATCAGATTATGAATTGAACAATATAATAGGATTAATCCAAATGCATGATAAAATATATCAAGCAAACAAAAAATAAACCAAACTGTCACACGTTTATCAAGTTTATTCACTTCAAACACACAAAAAACTATAGCCATCCAAATACTATCGTACGTCATCAATGACGTTAGCTTACGTTTCTCGAAATTTCCCTTTAAGAAAGTCACGTTGTGTGAAGGACTTAAAATGTTTTTGTGTACTATTTTGATACTCTGTCAGTTGAAAAATGTATTTACCTGCAGTACAGGATCATTCACAAGAGCACATTTTTCTTCTTCGATGGAAGATGACTTTTATTTCACATTATTGAAGGCAAGTATTCCGCTTGTTATTTTGTTGCGCGTTCTGGAGTTTCCGCTTTGAATGACATCAGTGAGTTTCCGGGATAAATCCAACTGAAGCGACAATCCATTCATACCTTTTCATTGACCTTTATCACGTGCGTTACATTACCAGTTCATTGAAAAGATTCGACTCACAAAAGTGAATCACTAGATGATTCTCTGACAGCTCAATTCGTGTTCGTTTGCAACATTTACGTTTGTTTAGGCATTAGCAGACTAGAAAAGGATTTGTTGTATAGGCTACATTAAAATGAGGCCTGTGTAAAAATGTACTTCTTTTTCGTTAAGCATATGATATATGACACTGGTGAATTGCTTGAATTGGGTCTCGTTTAACTAGTTAAACAACATACATTGAGGATAAAATAGAGTGCCAGCATATGTGTCATATAATATATATATCATTTGAGCTGTATGGATTTGTTAACTTATTTCACACAGAGTAGGTTTCCTTAATGTTCATTCAGAGAATCGCATATATATTTTTCCACATGCCAATCTTTTATTGTTGTATGGTCTAGATAGAGTTGCTTTACAGGTCAGTCAGATAGGGTTAGTCTTTTCCTGTCTGGGTGGAATATGTTGCTGTGTGGACTAGACATTTTTAATCAAATGTCTGGCTACACCGGACCATATCACACCAAAAAGAACAGACCCATATGCAAGTTTAGTGCTTGTTTCATTCGTAGCTTTTACTAATTCTGACTAGGATTGTGCTACTCTAGATTAGTTTTCTGTTTAATTCAAAGTTTAGTCACAGTTAGAATTCACAGTCAAGTTTATACGTTGTTCAAAAAGTTAATGAGAAACCATGTGAAATAACAGGGTTGCGGAAATAATCGTGATTATGATTTTTGTCATAATCGAGCAGCCCTAATTCTGACGCATTCTCTCTCAAACATACAGACAGATCCAGATGGGGGGAAGAGATCTGCCCTGCATGTCACAGAGAGAACGAGAAAGATAAAAGACAAAAAATTGACAGAGAGAGTGATTAAGCAATGGGGAAAGTGAGGCGGAGGAACAGGTTTGAGGATGAGATGGCAAATAGAGGCAGATTTTTCGCTTCCTGAATCAATGGAGACATTCTGAGGAGACAAGACCGCTCTGCACCTCTGTTTGACTATATCTCTCTTTCTATATTTGAAGGGATAATTTACCTAAAAATGTTGTTATGAATTACCTACTCTCTTAGTTGTTTCAAACTTGTATAGATTTCTTTGTTTGGTTGAACACAGAGAAAGATGCTTGGACGAATACATGAACAGTTCTTGGACCCCATTGGCTACCATAGTAGGAAAAATAACAATGTTAGTCAAACGTGCCAAAACTGTTTGCTGTTCTACATTCTTCAAAATATCATCATTTCTGTTCAACAGAACAAAGAAATCTAATAAAAAAAACAAACTGTTTGTGTTACAAGCATTCTTCCAAATATCCTAAACTGTGTTCATATGAAAAAATACATTTATACAGGTTTGGAAGTTGAGGGTGAGTAAATGATGACAGAATTTTTATTTTGTGGTGATGTCCCTTTAACTCTCTGCAAGCTGTGTCACAGATCTCCTTCACACCTTCTATAAACGATAATGATACAAGTATCCTAATCATGATCTTTACAAGTGGCACTTAGGAACTCTTAGCATTATATTAGTAGTATATTAGCAGATAACTGTAAACACTTACAACAGGTGTATACGTATTTGCATATTGTCAGGGTATATTAAAGGCTCATATCATATGAATATTTATCCCAACAGGATGTTTGAGTATGAACCAGTCTTCTTATTGATTCATTTTATATGTATTTTTATCAAAAAATTCCAGTACAATTGACCCTTGTTTGTGTTCCATTTGTGTGTGGAATCAACCACGTAATCTTGTCACTACTGAAGCAATGGTCTCCTTTTCCTTTCAGTCCTCTTAACTTTAATGATAGATGGACACACACTGCCAAACCCCATGCTGAGTGAGTTGTTACTCTCAACAGGGCCTCACAGGTGTGAGTGATCTTTCAACCAGGCTGTTTTCAAGGCTTTCTATCTCTTCTTCCCTGCATTTGAAATCTAGAGTATTGAAAAAAACTCTCAACTATCTACAGATATAAACAAACACACACACACAAATCCCTCCCCTGCAGCTTTTTTCTACCCAGCTAACACATCCCTCAACAGGGGAAATTATGGCCAGTTTAATAGATCTTGGAGGCCACTAAACACCACCCAAGATTGCTCACTGATTGCCGGACCCGACTTACTGTCCGCACACACATTTAAACACACAATCTAAACCCGCACACCCTCCCAGTGCTTATCTTTGCCTTTGGCCAAAATCATCTTGTTTACTCCTTTTCACTGTCCAGAGAAAATATATATCCCACTTATTGTAGCACTCAGCTTCTTTACACAGTTGAGAGATTTTATCAGATGTGGGAGTTTCCCCGCTCAGGAATCAGAGTTTTGTGGCTTTTTAGAGAAATACACACAATTGGTATAAAGGTGACGCTTTTAATTGCTCTGTTGGCTGCTCCCGCTCAGTTTATATAATGGCAAGGGAGTACGTTTGGTTTGTTTCATGTTATTTTAACATTTTCAACCAACACAAGCAAAGGATTATCTCATGCCTCTTGAATAAGTAGAGATGGCTTGTTATCTTAAAGGAAACTTGAATGCTTTAAAAAAACACTTACAATGTACAAACACGTAAAGCCTTTATCCAGGCTAATCTGTTGTGTTTCACGGCAAACTTGCGGGTACTTAATTTTTTGAGACCCTTTGGGGTTGATCAACCTTTGGGTAAAAATGTCAAGCCCATTCAGATGATTAAAGCTGCTGTCAGTTGTCTCCTATGTCAGGTTCCTGTACTCTTTTATAAGGGTCCGTGACCTAAGAGCCCGGCCCCCGAGAGCACTCCTTCTTTCCGAGTATGCTCTGCGGACAACAGCCAGGTGCAGTCAGCTCAACATGACTATCAAAACAGATATTTGTTTGGCCGGAGATGCAGCCAAGAGAAGAACCCCATTTAAAATAATTCTTTATATTTGAGTGATGCAATGTTGTTCTGTGTGAAACCGCGGAAGGCATTTCTGGCGTCCAACCAAGCCTTTACATAAAAATAAAAAGACGTCCAGCCAGGCAGCAGTTGAGAAATGCAATACATGGTGCAATTTATGAGATGTGACTGTGAATAGGTTATATGGTGTGTGCCTGGGGTATGATTGCTTTGTCTCTAAGGTCTTTTTGTTTTTCACTGAACTAATCTTTATCTTATAAAAAAAGTGCATTCTGAATGATGAACATGACACCCGGCTGTAATTTACCGATTTATGTCTGTATTTACAATGTCTGACAGTCGAGGGATTTAAAGCCATTCCATCGATGTTATATAAAAAAAGATCCTCAGAATAGGCAGGTGTTCTTAGCAAGTTTCTGTAAAGGCATTATTTAATGTAATGGCTTGAGACCTTCAGATATGGCAGGATTGAGAGGCTCTTCAGCATTCTTGATGTCTGAGGAAGAATGAAGAAATAACAGATGTATAGTTCTGAATTTAGTCAGTATTTGTACAGTTTAAAAAACACAATTTCTGTCTCTAAAGGAGATGTGTAAATAACTTTTGAGGTAGCTGACTAAATCAACGTATTATGTAAAGACCAGGTGCATTTTGGAAGTCAATTTAACCTCAATTTTAACCAACACCCAACAGTCATTCTTAGTTAAAAATGAGAATTATATCATCATTACTCACCTCATGTCATTTCAAACCTGTATGACTTTTGTTCTTCTGCAGAACTCAAAATAAGATATTTTAAAGAATGCTGGTAACCTAACAATGGGGTACCCATTGACTTGCATTGGTTTTGTGTCAGCACAATAGAAGTGAATGGCTTCCGCCATTGTTTAGTAACCAACATTCTTCAAGATATCTTCTTTTGTGTTTTGCAGAACAAAGAAAGTCATACAGGTCTGAAATGAGAGGAGGGTGAGTAGATGATGACACAATTTCTATTTTTGGAGGAACTATCCCTTTAACAAAGTCAACTGATTTTCAATATACTTTCAAGGGAAGGAAATCACTTTGTTCAGATTTTCTAAAAGTAGTGTTTTCAAGACAGCATTTTCCAATTTTCTAGCATTTTTACCATTTTCATAGTACATGCCCATTGTAACTCCATCCAGGGTGTATCCTGCCTTGATGCCCGATGACTCCTGAGATAGGCGCAGGCTCCCCGTGACCCGAGGTAGTTCGGATAAGCGGTAGAAAATGGAATGGAATGGAATGGAATGCCCATTGTATAGTATTTTCCTAATATTGTATTCTGTATTTATTCACACTGTATATCCTGCACTTGCTAATTGCACTTCTGGTTAGACCTAAACTACATTTTGTTACACTGTACTTGTATATGTGTAATGACAATAAAGTTGAATCTAATCTAATCTAATTTGAATAAATGACTACAAAGCTCCTTGTTTTAAAAAGCACGTCTTACAACGTATACCTTGCATATTTGACTACCTGCTGCACATTGCACCCCTTATTCATAAATGAGTGGACACTGGTGAAAAGGCTTTTAGCTGTGAGTGTAAACAAACGCTTTAATTCTAGATAATAGTTCACTGCACATGATGCTCTGGGAGCAGCAATGACCAGTCTCAGTGGCATCATTATCACTCTAATTTGTATTAGTTAGGCCTATCCTCTGAGGAATAATTATGTATCTAGTGTGTGCTCTTTTAATGAGGTTAAACTTAAGTCATACTGAACGGGGTCCAGTCTTGCCAATTTGTGAAGCAAAGTGTGGCCATTTTCTGTAATTGCTGTTTGTTAACTTTACAATATTATACCTTTTAAAAAGGTCCCAAATAGGCTTTAAAGTAATACTGCCACTGTTTACATTTACATTTATGCATTTTATCCAAAGCGACTTACATTGCATTATCCTATACATTTATACTTAGGTATGTGCAATCCCCTGGGAAGCAATCCACAACCTTGCGTTGTTAACGCAATGCTCTTACCACTGAGCTACAGGAAAGCTGCCACAAAATGCAACTGTTAATAAATGCACATGTTTGCAACGACGTTGCTTGAGTTTGTAAAGGTATGTGAAGTATACAAATGCATAACTTTAAATTATAGGTATATGTTTATCTATCTCTGTGATACAGTAGCATCTTTCTTAAGAGTGTTGCATGTGCCTGTTGTGTATTGCACTAGGGAGTTGCCTTGATCTGCTATCACAGTAGCTTATCTCTGCGCTAAGTGCATGTAAAGATCACTGCTCTAAACAGCCTGCTCCTGCTCCACAACACAGCTAAACCCATTTAAACACACTGACCTGTATAGGTGATACAATCAGAGAACAGTCTTATCACATAGATGGCCTCCTGTCGTCAGCCTCTCTAACCTTTCCTCAAGAAGTCACTACCAGCTTACAGCAAGATCAATCACTCCATTGATGTTTGGTGGTATCTCTATTATCAGAGGTCCCACAGCTTCTTTGGGTTTAAATATCGGCCCCGTCATTGCAAACTTTTGTGGCTTTCTGTCGAATTTGTGCTCGGAATACAACAACAATATTTTGCAGAACAATATTTATAAAAAAATATTATTCTCTTATATTTTTCTAAGACATTTTGAATGGTCAAATATTTAGTATATTGAATAAAGGTATATCTTATGTGTGGGTGTAAAGTAAAAATTCATGCTGACAAATCGATTAATCACGATTAATCAGTTTCCAAATAAATGTTTGTATTTATTATATAAATTATTTTTTATAATATAGGTGTTTGGCTTGTGTAATTATAAATTATATTTATAAACGGCTTGTATATTACAAATATATATAACAAATATTAAGAGAAAAATATAACAATTTAAATGTAATTTATATCTTGTAATTAT
The DNA here is from genome assembly GCF_015846415.1 of Triplophysa dalaica. Taxonomy (NCBI): domain Eukaryota; kingdom Metazoa; phylum Chordata; class Actinopteri; order Cypriniformes; family Nemacheilidae; genus Triplophysa; species Triplophysa dalaica. The sequence continues at coordinate 13,288,423 of NC_079552.1, forward strand.
GTCAACATATTTTGTGTTCAGTACTTTTAACACAACTTGTTTTGAACATTTCCTTTTTAAGAGTGTATAAATATACATAACCCAATTTCTTAAACATATACCCACACATATTATATAAACATTTATTTTGGAATCGATTAATCTTGGGATGTCAAACGATTGATCATGATTAATCGCATCCAGAATTAAAGTTTGTGTTTGTGTTAACATAATATTCCAGTCTACTGTGCATATTAATGTTGTATTCACAAACACGTACATTAATATTTGTATTTATTTATATTTCCAAAATCTTCAATTATATATAAATGATTCTTATTTTTTGTATTTTATATTTTTCTTAAATATATGCATACATGTGTATGTTTTTTATATGCAACAGACATAGATTATGTAAACAAACTGTAATTCTAGATGCGATTGATCACGATTCATAATTTGACAGCCCTAGATTAATCACATACATCTATTTCACAACACTAATAAAAAATGATATGTATCAAATGAAAAATGTTTTTTATGTACGAATACATTGAAAACGTAATAAATGTGAAAACGCTACTGTTCCACTTATGGTAAAACTCAAATACTTAGAGACCAGACAAACAGCTCAATATCACCATCTGACCCAGCCCTCTTCATTGGTTTCGTCTCCTTCTTAAAACACTTCTTTTTTCCTTTGCGAGGTTAGGGAGGGAAACCACCTTATCAGTGATAGAGAGGGATTTATTAGTGAGAAAAAGATAATAGCTACCCATAGGGCCATAGAGGCCTGATTTACTGCCACTAATATTTAGGATTCCTACAGCCAGACAGGCCAGGACTCTTTATCTTGCCCCCTGCCTGTGGCACTGAGAGGTGCGGGGTTGAGGCCGGACGATGAGGGATGAACTCCCACGAAACCGATGCTCTCACTCAAAGTAATTTTGGACACAGAGCACTGCGAGGGGAGGAAGTTAGAGAGTGCTTGAGGCATCCGTTATAACCCAACCCGAGCAACTGTCAGGCACCTGCTGAGAAAAGAGACAGAATTTCCAGCACGGGCTCTATTTATAATCTTTCATTCTGGAATCAAACCAGCTGACCCTGATCCTTATTTTAATCTCTCCTGTGGATAATTTGACTATTATCTTATTAAAAATAAGAAGTTATTCTTACGTTCCCTGTGCAACTATTTATGCATACTTAATCAAAGTTTTATCATCTTGTGTATTTGCATGTCATATTTATTAGTGCACAAATAAGTGTGTATAAACATTCACGTTTTGGTTGTGGGAAGCACTACCCTTACCTGAGTGCAGGTGATATATCTTCAGGGCTGGATACACAGGCCAACATGACAGGAAGGCTAACAGGATATGAGGAGTTATGCAGCTGTCTGTCCAGGCTGATCCCTGCGCTGACCGCGAGGCAGAGGGAACTTCAGCAGTCGTACTTAGATGGGAGGTCACAGGTTCAAACCACAGGTGTTGTGCCCTGCAGCAGGACACTTCCAGTCTGAACAGTGTAAATGCTTTTCAGGAATGCAATAGTGCATGACCGGATCAAAGGAGTTAGCCAATCAGGCTCTTGTTTCTACTGTATGTTACAGCGACTTTGGTTAAGACATCTTGGTTTAAGTGGTGAGCTGTGACAATAGAGGATGTAAGCTGTGTTATTAGTTGGGTTGTCTCAGTGTAATGAGATAATGATAACTAAAGTTTGAGGTGAAAACTGATCTGACCAACATAACGAATGGCCAGGAACAGTTTGTCTTGACTGTCAACAACAACAAAAATACACTTTATTCCGATAGTTGTGCAGTATACTTATTAGGGCTGTTTAAAAAAGTATTTTTTTGTTAAACGCTTGGGTGTAGCACATTCTACTTCAATTCACATGCTATTAAAGGAACAGTTCAAGCAAAAGATGAATATTCTGTCATCTTATACTAGCCCTTGAGAAATCTTTAAAAATGTCTTTGTTCACAGAGAAAGATATTTGGAGGAATGCTTGAAACCAAACCGTTCTTGGCTACCATTGACTACCTTAGTAGGAAAAACTGATTTATAAATGTCTTTGTTCTGTTGAACACAAAATAAGATATTTTGAAGCATGTAGCAAAGCAAACAGTTCTGGGGCACTTTTGACTCCCATTGTATTTTTTCCTACTATGGCAGTCAGTGGCAGCCAAGAACGGTTTGGTTACAAACATTCCTCCAAATATCTTTCATGGAGTTCATCAGAACAAAGAAATGTACGTTAATTATGTCAGGATTTTCATATTTTGGGCGAACTGTTCTTTTAACTGCTAGAACTAGAATAAAGCTATAGTATAAAGATCTAAAACTGTTTAAAAAAATATTATTGAGAAGATTTCAGCGTTGCAATAAAACCCATGCCACATGCTATGAGTGTTTTTTTTGGTTTCTTTGTGCCTCAGGTGGTAAAAGCTCTGTTGTAATGCTGCCTCACTCCCTTTTGTGACTGGAAAATAACAGCAGCGGAGCAGGTGGAGCATATGTAGCTGTTGAAAAGTGGATGGCACAAAAAAACAATACCACGAAAATACAAAATATACTTTATGTATGGCATTACTGTCCTTGGACACGCCACGGTCATATTTCAGCAGACCAATCTATATAGAAAGGTTTTACAAGGATATCCATACAATTTTGCCAAAACTTATTTTTTATTATTTTAATTCTAGTCAGATTGAAACTTTAATCATTTAGTAAAAAGTTTATCCATTTAGTAAAAAAAATAAAACTAGTCTTTGTTTACATCTATATCCATAAAAATTTATTGACACTAAAAAAATGACAAGTGCGCACATTAGTCTGGAACACCACATATTAGCTTCACTTTAAACTGCTCTTTAGTTGATTCAATTTCTAAATCTTTCATTTCTTTCTTCCGCTCTGAAAGACGTCACGTCTTCAGAACATTTCATCTCGCCCGCATATCCCCACCTCTTTAAAATAATCTCTTTGCCCAGGCAGAAATCTTACCGACAGATAATCGGAGATAAATATGCTTAATTGAGGCCAAGTGAACTTTCTCTATCCGCACCACAGTCAAGCAATCTAAAGTAAACGTGCTAATTAGAGCAAAGCTCTGTTCCTGCAGAATGCTGAGTGGGCCAGGCTGCTCTAAAGACCGCTCAGTCATTTACATACTACTGAGGAGCTTCACATTCACATCACAGGTTTTTAATGTTGTGGACACCCAATATAAAGTACAATAATGTTTTCACAGACTGTCTGGCTATAGAGAAATGACCTACAAGAAGAACAAATCACTGCAGTATTATGCATCTTTATTTCACCAACAACGAAATGAGCAAAAGCATCACACATGTACACAGTGAACAGGTCTGATCAAACTACACCTGCTCTTTTTCACGTAGTTCCCTCACTAACACGTTTACATCACAGCTAACTGAAATTCGGAATGTGGGAAAAACAGCTGAATTGCAGGCAGGGGAGATATAACAGATCCAGGTCAGGCGGAGGTGCAAATTAGCGTTTCTCTCTATTTTTCTGAAGGGTCTGAGAGCCCAGTGTCCCTGGTCAGACCGCAGGCCCGAGCACTGATGAGACCGGACCACTAACACCCAAGGGAAGCAAGTTCCTAATTACCCATTGTGCCTGACAGAAGCCTCTTAATTACCAACTTCATTAGCTCGCTGGTCTTTGTTTTTCTTCAGTGGAGGCCAAAAGGATGGGGGTGGCGGTTTGTAGGAGGAAGAAACGAAATGCTGTTTTAGCACCTTCTCTCCCCTATCGTAGTTCTTCTTGCTCTCTCCCTTTCTCTCTCTCTCTCTCTCTCTCTCTCTTTCTCTCACTCTTTCCTCCCTTTAAGGAAACGTTAAGACCTCAGCCAAGGATCTAATTAGATTCATGGTGGAATCAGACACCTTTTAACTAGCCTCTGGAGTCTCCTAAAAAGGACAGCAAGTGACTGGGCAGGAGAAAAGGAGAGCTTCTCACACGCACACACATGTACACACCACCTTATATGTTTGAAGTGCTCGGCTTTAGCCTGTTCTCTCACCTTGATTGAAAAGCAACTGCAGATAAACACAAACCTTCATGACTATAATATTATACACGTACACGTCTTATACACGTAGTATACTTCTAAATTAATGGGAGCTTGTCTGAGCTAATATTGTTCATTTATATTTCATATTAGCTTGAGAATGAACTGTGATAATTTGCCTGAGTCAACCTTAACGGCTAAAATACATTCCACACATTCAAAGGCCCTTGATGAAAAGCAGATTTTATTATGGAAATCACACAAAATTATTTTCGAATCATGGTGCGTGTGAATAATTGATGTGTTTTTATGAGGAAGTAATGTTCTTTGTTCTTCATTATTAGAGCCACATACGTCTGTGCTGTGTTTTCTTTAGTGGTATATTCTCATTCTGCACTCTCACTTTTGCATTAGCTTACAACGTTTAACATTCATTACAATATTTAAGATACTCGTAAGATTCTCACTACCCAAATTGTCTGGGGCAGGCCTCAAATGCAGCAGAAAATAACACACCATCTACTCTACACTTTACCTGTTTGCTAAGCATTTATATGTTATTCATTTAAGAAGATGTTATTTTCTGTTGCATCAGTGCAACAACTGTTGGACAGTGTTTGGTCCAGGCAACACACCAGCAGTCCATTCGGGGAACGTTTGCCAGGAATCTGACACTGATGTCACATCAGGTGGTTTCCTGTTTTCTGTTTGCAGGCTGCACATGGGAATTTGTGTTATTAGCATAAATTAAATATAGATATATTCTTATTGAAATACTTATTATATGTCAATATATTTAATAAACCACCACTAAAGAGATGTGTGTGATAAAGCATAAATTTAAAATAGCATCATCTTAATTTCTAAGTGTTATTAAAATAACTTAAATTGATTGAGCCTTTACACAATAAACGCATACTAACCATGTCATACTTTGCAGTATACTTTGCTCCATCTTGGCATTACATTTGCACTATTTTCACTTTGTCCTTTGTCTCTGGTCTTACTGGTTTTCACTTTCGCAACTCATGTAAAATAGGTCACTCAGGGTAAGGCAGCAATGATTTATAGACTGAACCTGTATGTTTGCATAACTCATTACAACTCATTATAGTAACTCTCACAAGTTTCCCTCAAGATATTTGTAAAATAACTATTTCTTCCCTTCTTCATTGATCGTTTTACACAGACTGCAATCCAGCTACAACCTACATTGTGTCAGCCTGTATACTGTATAATATGTATAAAGTTGAGATGCATTTCTTACACAATGGTCAATACAATTGGTTTCATAAATTGTAAACGCGTCAAAGTTAGCACTGCAGATGTTTTCGCTTTTTGTGAAATGATGTTTGTGCGCTTCTAACGTATGTCTATATCTAAATGCTGACTGCGGTAATGATGCTTTTTCAAAACACGGACAATCAATGAGCTAGTGTTAGAAACCATACCGAGATCTTAAGCCACATATGAGAGGAAAGACCACGAAGCCAGTCGAAGAGGCCAATCAATATGGTAACACATGTGATATATTTAGTGAAGCCATTGTTTATTTGATTTAGAGAACGAATTGAGGATTTTCCAAACAGCGAGGCCCCAGAGATATTTTATCAGGTGTACAGTCCTGCCATGTGGAACGCATTAATACTTTAAAGGGAAAGTCATTCCCCAAATGTTTTGAGAATATTTTTCAATATTATTAATAACCAATAATAAAAACAACAACAATTATTATTATAATTATTGGCCTACTAATTATTATTGTGAAAAAAGTCCAACAGTGGGAAAGCGCTCTGCACTTGAAGGTGAAGTGTCCTTTATGTTGAAAGTATTTAGGCCTAATCTACACAATAAATGTAAATATTTTAAAGGTCGCGTAAAACTTTCAAAGAGGAAAAAATACTAAAACGCAACGAAATGCGCTTAGGCCACGCAGAAGTGTAAAAAGTTGCTTTCAATCCAGTGCGCGAAATGTCCATGGCAGGTTTTCCAGGTTCAAGAATAATTGATTGACAGATGAGAGACGAACAGAGCAGGACAATATGGGAAAACAGTCTGCACCCTTTAGACTTAAACAGCCTATAGCAACCTTCTCCAACTCCATCATGATATTGGAAATTACTGTTAAAATTAAAAGTAGGCTACTTTAAAAGGATGACGATGCCCATGGTGTTTATTTAAAAGCTGTATGGTTAGTATAAACCTCGAGGGCCCTAAAAGTCACGCTACCTGCACCAGTTCTGGGCCCACTTTGTTAAGGGTCCATTTGTATGTGAATATAACAACAATTATATTTTTTTCACTGTTACAGTAACCGAGTTAAAACATCTTTCTCTTCTACTGTCTCGACTCGTTGGAAAATTGTTATTATTTTTTGGGGAGGATGTTCCTATGCGTTTTAAATGTTACCAATAATAATGGTTTGATATTTTTGCTTTGTTTTTACAGTTTCTTGCTCTCCGTTGTATTTCTGCAATAGCAAAAAAAAGTTTTTTTAACTAATCTACCCTATTCAATAATGGGCAATTTTCTATGGACAATAACAGCTAAGTGTTAGCTTATGTGTGGTTCTGACAATTAAAAATTTGCTTTAATAAACTCTAAAAAATAATGGATTGTAAGAAATTATATGAAAAGTTGTAAGAACCTGCCTACATCTGGAGGACTTTTACTTTGTTTAAAGTAGCCAACAATTTAGATACGTCAAACTGCTTGAGTGCATTAATTGCAATTAATATATAATATAAGAAGAATGAAAAATAATAGCATAATCATTCTTTACATTCACATCTTAACATTTTTCCTGCTCCTAATAAAATTTACAATTTATTTTTGATCTCAGCTACACATTACGCAACATATATACACAATATACATTAATCCACTTATCCATTAGGCTTAATGCAATGCAAACATAGCCTTAGCCTTTAGTTGAAAATGTAGTAAAACGACTAACAAAAAAGTTAGGTTGTTACGTTTTAAAGCGGCTTGTGTTAAATACGGGAATCGACATTAGTGATGATGGTAAACGCCACAAACGCTTTCAGATTTATCAATGATGACTCAGAGAGACAGTAAAGTCTTGAACTGCTTTTTAAAAGCCATCAAAGTTATGGTCAACCATATTTTACTTTTGATCCGTTAATGTTTTTGTTTAGAGGAGATTGGCGAAGGTGAGTTATTAGACAGCTGCCAGATGATAGCCTACAATGGACTTGACCAAGACATCTTACCAAAAAAACATACAAAATAATGTAGCCTAAATAAAATGTATGTCGCATATAGTCTATTCTTCTTTTATCACGTCATCTTGTAAATAATCATGTATTGCACCTTCCTCAATTTGCATAATTTTAGGAATGGAAACTCACGGAATGCTCCCTTCGTTAATAATAAAAGGGAGAACATGAATCTAAAATGTGATATTTAATTTGTAATGTAAATTACAAAAAGGTTATATTGTAATTGCTTATTAGTCTTGTATATTTATGGCTGTACCTTATGGCAAGGCCACGGGAATTGTTAGGGTGTTCATTCTCCCATTACAAGGATCAGTTTCAAAAGCAATTTGTGAAACTGGATAGATTGTGTTTGTCGTGACGTCATATTACCATGCTATAAATATCATCTCAAACTCGAGCCGGTGGCCAGTTGCAACGGGAATGCGGCTTTGTGGAAACACGGTGAACCTCAGCAGAAGTCTGCAAATAATATTGGACCGTGCAAGACCTTCGATAAATAGAAATATATTCTAATTTTGTTTTTGTCTATCAATTAAATTGGGAATGGGACGAAAGACGGGCCTCACGTCCACCTCCGTTATACATTCTAGGAAAATATGATGGATTGTGGGCATATTGCAGGTATTTTTCTAATAAAGGCATACCTTTATTTTGCACATGGGTCCAGGCCGTCCACCGTTTTGTACAACTGCCTTTTAGTAGGATCAACGGACGTAATTAAAGCTAGTAATTGCAGATTAGAGGTTTTGGGTCAGTGGGGTTATTTGATAGGAGGCTGTTTTAAATGAGGTGTAATTATTTAACATCACTCGTATGGTAAGGTTTTACACCTTAGTTTTAAACCCCTCAATTTCACAAGCCACTGCAAGCGTTTGGAAGTTACACCAACTTTTCCGACTGTATGATGAATCATAGCAATGACCCTCTGTGACTGATCGTTTTCCTACTGCATAAGCGTGGCGTTGTTGAACGGTTAATGTAAATGTTGCTCTGAGACAAGTTATCGCAGCACGGGGTTAGTTAAACGGGTCAGAAGGCTCTTAATACAGCCCGTCATGGCCCGTATGGCTATTTAGAAAACCAATTCGATTAGCCAATACATGGTCGTAATCCGGAGTTTTGAATAATGACATTGGTATATTATTTTGTTATACTTATAACATATTCTAAGTTAAATGTTAATTAATCGTGTCTCATAAACTAATTGTGTGCATGTAAATCGAACCTTCTCGCGAGCATGTAAAGTTTCTGTTAAGTTCTGTTCCGTTAAATATAATTTGCTTGCTTTAAATTGAGCTAATGAATGCAAAACGACGGGGGCATTTTAAATCGGACATGCAAAATTAATAAAGGGGAGCAAGAGGTAATGAGGGGGTTGTCCTGTCTTTTGAGGCACAACGAAAGGAGAAAGTGCGCCAAATTTGTTTGCAGCGGATCAAGGCTCACCGCCTTCCCTGCACTTTCTTTATCTTAATTCCAACTTGAAAAGATATAATTATCTAGTTTGAACAGGGCTGCTATCAAATCCTTCTTTAGGCAGGGTAGGGAACAGCTCGAGTGGATTGTGGGCTCTGAGCCGCTCGGTGTTGCCCGAGATAGGAGTAATGAAGTTGTGGAGTCCGGAGATACAAAGGGCATTAACCTCATTAGCATGAAACCTTTTCTTCTAACTATTGTGGGACCCTTTCAGCCTTCTAATCCCTCTATTTCAAAGCTGGGTTTGTAATAAAGCTTTTAGGGTTTTTTCAAAGCTAATGGTATTCTCCGCAGATTTTTTATTACCGTTATAGTCCAGACTGTTAAAAAGAATCTTCTTATGCAGTATGTGCATGCAACAATCTCAAAATTGAACATTTATCAAACTACGCATAAAGGTTTTTTGGGAACCATAATAATAACGTTCAGGAATGGTCGATGCTGTGTTTTATATCTTTCTTAGAATTTTGAAATATTTTGTTCCATGTGAAAATAAAATACATACATACGTCCTTAAAACGTCGCCGTATTATTTGGGCTTTTATTCAAAATACGAATAAAAATATACTGAACATACAAGATACATACCAGCAACCAAAAAGATTTTAAACAAAGCTCCTATTTAGCGGCACATTGCAAACCTCTTATCTCGCGTTAGAGGTAGTCAGATTGTACTAAATTATGTCCAAGCAGGCCCCCTTGGATCCACGGATTAACAGATTAAAGTGGACCACTGGGCAATGCATTCCCTTTCCCCCACATATTACTCGTATGATAATTGCCTAAACTGATTTGCACTTTCACAAAAGCTCGCAGGACTCTTTGTAGCTTGAACAGACCAGACGCTGCTCTTCTACCAATAGAAATTTAACTGGTTAATGCCAGTCTATCAGATTGAGATGCGAATGAGGAAAAAACAAGCACGTTGCTTTGGAAAATCGAGCTCAAAAGCGTTGTCAGCATTCTATTTGTAACATTTTAACCAGTCAGTTTCCCCGTTAAACACGCTACGTCCTCAGATGAATGATACATGTGGTGGAAAAAATGGATTAAAAAAAGAATTGATACCACTTCTGTTTGTTCTGGGTAACAATGACACCAAGGCACCCAATCAAAAGACAGGTGTCGGAACAGTTTAAATACTATTGTCCTGAGATGATGTGATTATTATGACACAGATGTAGGCTGCTGCGACGCAGCGTCACTCGCCGCGTCTACCCAGCACAAGCTTCATTTTGGCCTCTATTTGAAAGACAAAAAGCCCGTGATTTTGTTCTGAGCAACATATTGATAAAACTTTATTGACAAAATATTGACAATTACATACTTCTTGGAAGTATCCTTTGTGTTAAAATTGTAGCAAACTTAACACAAACACAAAATTATTTACATTCTTGTAAAAGACGATTTAACATAAACATTAGCTTTTATTATCTCTATACATGGAATACGCTCAGTGCTTGAAGTTTTGCTGCCTAGGCGGCCGTCAATGCTTGCATTAATCCTTCGAGGCAACTCTTTATGCGAGGGGCGAGTCCCGATAATATATTCGCACCAAGATTACGGAGTCATGGTAAAGCTTACATTTTTAAGGAATGTCATGGATTTTTTTTATCATAATTATAATTGTCTGTGGTAAACTTTAATAAACTTTTTAAATCGGTTTACTACGTAAAACACTATAACGCAGCACTGCTACTTCATATTGTTTTCACAATCACTTTAACACGAGAATCATAAATTCAAAGACTGCACACTGTTGTAAAAAAGGAACAAGCACACAACATCTTTTGTTCAGATTAAAAATAGAATCAAAACAAAGTTACTTTGAAAAAGAAGGTCAAATTAATTAACCTACCAGAAGATCAATTGCTCTACCATGCATTTCAAGTTTTACAAAATCAGTTGTATATTTTGGTATCTTGAAGTGGAAGGTTCACGTCTTGAAAAAATAAAATTAGAGAAAACCCCCTCAGAAGTGCAAATGTCCTATGCGCATTTGAGCTATTTTGTTATAGTGGTGATGAGTTGGTGCGGGTAGTGTTGTGATGGGGGTTTGGGGGCTGCATGTAATACCTGTCAATCATCTTGCCTTGGCAATGTAAAAAGTATTGACAGTTCCCTTGTAGTGACAGCAGTGCCACCAACAGGATCTCTCACCCTCAAGCTGCCGATCTCGAAGAATCAAATGTAATATTGGCTTTACCCTCTCCCTCTGTCAGTACACAGCATCCTTATCCGTGACATCCTTCAAGCCACGCCACTGTCCTGGGTTCAAACAGTTTAAGTCTTTTAATCGTCTGAGGTGACGTCAATTTCCTCAGGGCTTCCTTGTTTTGTGGCCATTCTCCATCGGTTTATATGATGAGTTCCTTTCTTTTTCTGTTGTGAATCCGATCCTTCTTCCTCCAGTTTCTGTCGCTTAAACTTCGTCCTTCGATTCTGGAACCAAACTTTTACCTGTAAGGAGTAAACGTGTAAATAGTAAGCGTAAAATACAATACATCGAAAAGGCCTTTTCGTTTTTCTCCAAATGAGACAATTAAACAAAGAGAGTTTGAGAAGGTATCACTAACGGGCACTAAGAATAACCAGGGCTAGATGGACAAAGAGCTCCCAGGTATCTTACAATCTATTCGCGAGACCATTGGTCGTCTTTCATTCAATGTCTGTAGAAGACTGCATAAATTAAAACACACTGATGAATTTAGACTAAGTAATAAATATATGGACAAGATTACATGTAATCTAAGGAATATAGCTATGGAATAATTGGCTTTAATTTCCGAGAGCACCTGACCGACCTGTTTACGACCGACAGGTTGAATTATTACCCTCGTGCTCACCCATTACTTCACGCTCAAAGGTAGCCTAAATGTTTTGGGTGAAAAAAACACTCGTTACAATAGCGACACACCACTTTACATAATAGTAATACCGGTGTAGCTTTACTGTCGCTTATTATCACGGATCAGTACGATTGCTAGCCTATTTACAATTCACCCCTCATTATATGCTACATGGCAATATAAAACCGTTTCTATTAGCGCACATTGGAAGTTCGGTCTTTAGCTTACAGCAGACAACTTGGCAAGTGAGGCACATTTAATGTGCTTTCATAGAGCTAATTGAAGCATTGAAGTGGCTCGTAGTCCATTTCTCTCACTTGCTCTTCTGAAAGGCACCGTTCAGAAAAGGGCCGATGCTGTCACCGGGACAATAGGCTCCGACCGGGAAACTGAAAGATACGCGCAAAATACGATCTTAAATATGGCTAGGGAAATTCATAGAGTCCGTCTATTTCTTTTAAGTGTCCAATAAACCGGATAACTGGTTAATTGCCAAACATTTTCCACAAGAGCCTTCTGTCTACAACGGAATCGTTCAACCTCACCAAAAGCGGGGTGAATTGGAAATGGTGGATTTAACTCACTCAAGACCATTACGCCTTAAGAACAATGGTGAGCTCTCAACGCATCCAATGTCAAACAAAATCAAATTCTGAACAAAGCGACAATAACGAACGAATGTGCATTCTGTATTTGCTAACAGTGAGAACTGACACAAACAATAATAAGTACATTTAAGTGCAAAAATAAATGCCATAGAAAAAAATCCTAGTCAGACTGGGAATGGCATTTTTATGTAAAATGAACACCCATTCAGAAAGACTTTAAATGTCTATTAAAATATTCAAAATTATTTTATTAAAAAATTTGTCAATGGAAAATTACACCATACAACTGAATCTTATAAAATGTAAAGGTGTACTGATTCAAATACGCTTTCTTCTTCCATGAAATTAAATAGCCGCGTTTAGCTATTACTTCGTCTGTATTATAATAATAACGCCATGCGCACAATCAAGTATGAGTTAGCAGACTCTATTTAGATATTTTCTTACCTGAGTTTCTGTGAGGCTAAGGGTGTGAGCGAGTTGTTTTCGTTCTGCACCGACGACGTAATGATTTTTTTCAAAAGCATGTTCAAGCCGTAGTAGCTGTGATGGTGAAAATGCTGTCCGAATCCTTTTGGGCTTTCTTGCCAGTGCATTGTGCAATAGGAAGCTTTCCGGACTCGTTTCGTTGCCTGTAACGAAAGGAGTGATAAATATAACCAAATGTCTCCCTAAATATTGTCATTAATTCTCCGTTGTTAAATTGCAATTGTTTAAGAATTAATTTCAAACTACAGGGCCTAACGTTTCAGAGCATTACATAATATACACAATTTACTAAACATGATGGAGAATATCACAGAATTACGGTTTTACTGATTTTATAATTTTGGAACATGTAAAATAGCAAAACTGTCGTTATACTTAATTTTTGCTACAAGTTAAATTATATGATAGTTTTATATTGATGTTAAATGTACAGTAAATTGTAGTCATTTAAAATGATGCTCACAATATTATTCCCCGCATGTACAAGCCACGGCAGATGCAGGTTGGCTGAATATAGTTTAGCACAAAAAAATGTTCGTGATATCCGTCAATCTATTGGCCTTGACTGAATCTTTCTAATAGCAAATAGCTGTTCTCAGGAAAATTGTTGCGGTTGGATGACAAATTATTTTCCATTTATATTAAAGAATACAAAAATAAAAAAAGTTTCTATGTTTCATTGTTGTAACAATTGGTACGTAATTAATCAGTAAGACATTTATGTATTAGTGGCATATAGACTCCAACCTAATTTGGACATTTATAAGCACATTGCTCAACAGAAGTAATTTCTTATTTACATGAACAAACCGAACTAAAATTAAACGCCCTTTCTATTTTTAAGTAAATTCGTTTTTATATCGTGTTGTTTCAAATATTCGTTTTTCAAAAACAAATAATAGTAAATTCTATGTTCTGTCAAATTAAGTTATTTTAAAAAGATCATTAACTATGCCAAAATAAATATTCAAACTTGCAATCTAGATACTCAAATGTTTTTCTTTGTTTTTTTTCTATTCTATTAGTTTTCAAACAAGCGTCATGGAATAACGCCAAGTTTCTTTCTTTGAGAATTTGGTAAGAACCGTTTTATAATGTCATTACTTTACAAAAAAAAATATTTCTATACATTAAAATGGTAAAAAGTATTTTCGACACCATACTAATTTTTGGCGTTTCTAATAAATAGCAGGAAATACTATTTAGTACATTGTGAACGAAACCACAAGCTTAGTACGCATTGTCAATTATCCTAATAAAATGAATTCTCCACATCGGACGAATAGTAAAAATATTGCCGAAAGAATATTTAGCATGAACCTACCTTGAAATCTGTGTCCCAAGTATCTATATCTATGTATCAACCACGGGTAAAAAGTTGAAGGGTCCCTTTGCTGGCTTGCGAAAAGAGGGTGCGGACTGTGAGAGGACGACAGCGGGTGAGCAGCCAAAGCGTGAGGAGGAGGTACTGAATGGACTGGGACGGCGGAGTTAGGAGGATGTGAAACAGCTTCAGCGAACACCAAGTCCGGGTTTGAGTAGACGCCCCTGCCGCTGGAATGAAAGCCGTTTAAAAATGGATTCATCTGGCTTGAGTTTGCATAGCTGAGAGCCGCTGGTCGAATGGGCTCCTCGGATCTCGACACTGGCAAAGGATTATCCTTCGCTACCAAAGACTCTATGGTAAAACACCTCTTCGGTGTGGGTTGAAACATGGTTCACCGGTCAAGATTCCCCAGTTTAAGTGAAAATGGCACACGGATATGCACTAAAAATACTCCACACCCAAGACAAAGTTTTGTCAGCAAGTAAGTGGCGGCTCAAGAAGAGTAGAAAATCTTTTAAAAGCACACAGAACCGCGCATCGTGATGGAGGTTGCCGACTTCTCCAAGCAATCCATGAATGTGATCGGTTCCTCACCAGTTGTGCTAGCGATTTGTTAGTTCATGAGCCTAATTAGCTCTGGAGTCACATAAACAGTTTCCTCTGAAGCCTGTAATGGCTTGGTGATTGGTCGCTGCCGCTCGCCTTAAGGTTGAGGGAAGAGTCTTTAAGTGCGTCAATACCAACGAGCACGGAGAGGCGGATTCAAGCAAAACGGAACGGATTCGCCCCGAACCAGAGCCGTGGAGCAATTTACATACACATCTGATCCCATTCACAGACTAGAGGTACTTCAGCATGCATTTCTGTTCAACGCAGAGGCAAAGCACGCTATTACATGTTTTACTGCGCCTCGATGCTTATAATCAGTTTGGACGAAGCTGTAAAACTCTTCTTGCTGGTTTGTTATGAAGTACTTGTCTACTATAAAAAAAGGAAATTGCTGAACCAATAGTATCGTCTAAACAAATCGTAATAAATTTGTTCTGTAGAAAATAATTATTTACGTGCATATCAAACCTTGATGTCTGGAAGGCATGCGCTCTATGACAGTCCAGTTGGGCCCGTCTGACGCCCACCTCTCCGCGTTTTCATTTTCTCCGATGGGTTTGTGATTAGTTTGGGGATGAGAGACTCCCTTTCTCTATTGGCCAGGAGACAAGGATGGGGCTTATTAGACACAGACAATATTTTCAGCTCTGTTTGTTTGTCGTATGACTACAAGAGTCGATTACCCTCTAACTACTCATTAAATTAGCAGAGTTCAAACCCATAATGGTTCACTAATGTACATACTTCTCAAAAGTTTAGGTATGCTCAGTTGTCATCGCAATCTCTGGGGTTCAGAAGAACCCGTATTACATACTATAATGTATTTCAGTGATGTTTATTAACTTTTCAGTTTGACTTTAGATATTTAAAAAACATACAGGAATACAATTGAATGAGTGGCGTAAATTAAGCCTTTTTTCTCATCCCATTAAATGTTATACATTTTCCTTCTCGGTTTCATTGAATTTGTTTTGAGAAGAGCGTTTTTTTACGCTGCACGCACATAACATGAAATACTTTTATTTTTCTACCTTCACTGTTCACATGAATAACTTTATTCTACAAGTCAAAACTCTCTGAATTTGTTTGATCGACATTCAGATATTAGTTAGCATCCAGATTAGTGGTCTACACAATAATGGGAATGTTGAATTAAAACAGGAATTCTTAAAATAAATCCCGTGTTGTTGGGTGTTATTATTATTATAAAATTAATATAAGCATTATAAGAAGTGGTATTACGACTACAATCATCATCCTCTTGTGACAATTTAAACCAAATATATGTAGGCCTATTTTATTACAATTATTTTTCGGACTGTTGTCGCATCTGAACAGGATCGGATTAAAATGTACTTTGTTTTACACCATTTAACATATCCATTAGATTTTTTTATTTTAGTACAGACAATTCAAATATAATATTTATTCAGGGTCTGTTCTTTCGCGCAGTAAAGTGCACAAGCACCGAGGTATATTTCTCCTCATAAAGAACGTTCATTATAAAGACACAGAAATATTTCTTATCGCGCTTTTTCGTATACTGTTGAACGCCATCAGTTTCGACCACAAATCTTATTTTAAATACGAACAATAAAATCTCACGAACAAATAAGCAAATAAAAATGATATATTGTAACGTTGATAATATAGCTTTCTCGTTAATTTGCTGATGTGTATAGGCTCTATTAACACTAAATGCTGGAGAGAAACGGCTTAAATTATGATACACATTTTTTATCTGACTTTTGTGGATTAGCTATAAAAGCATATTACAGAGGCTATTCAAATGTACTTTTTAGTTTATACAATATTATTTTCGTTTTGCCGGTTTGTAAAGAAGTCAATGAGCTGCATGGGGTAGGCTATACACGATCTGCTGTTCTTCGAAGGGGGTCAGAATCCTGAATGTTCTTGGCTCTGTGTGCTAATGTGTTATGACAGTGCGCCACCAACTGGTGTTTAGAAAATACTATTTCCATCAGGTCTTTGGCGCACGCAATTGGTGACACCAATGTTAGACCAACCACCATATGGAGTGCTGTGTGGCTTTTATATATTGCTCCTATATTTGTTGAAAAATAATCAATGTGCATATTCATTACGATCCCGAATAGGCCTATTTGATTATTTACAAACTTTTCTATTATATGCCTAAATAGCCTTACAGTCATGATATTTTAGTTTTATCCTCTATTACCATGTGCACAGGACTACAAGCTCGAGCTGAATTTCTCATTAATATTATTTAATGTTTTAGTGAATATTATTTTGTCTTATGTTCTTTTTAACCACGTCCATTTAGATACGCAATTCTATCCACCTATTGCTTTTCATGTCACAGAACTCACACGTGTATCATTTTGACTGGTCTTTAGATCACAATTAAAAATGGTTTGAATCTTATTTGAAAAAAAAATCTCATAGCGCAATATTTTCAATATGTACAATCAAATAAAAATAAACTTGATCAACGACGCACTTTTGTTATCACTTAATTGTTGTCTAACTATAAAATAATAGTCAAAACTGAGCCCGTGTCAAAATTGATCTCGAAATAAAGAACGCGTTTAGTTTTATTATATTATTTCGTCTATCCTTCAAACAGGTCGGATACAGTTATGATATATGTTTTGAAAATATGTTATGAAATGCAAGTGACAGCCATGAACCGATTTTCGAAGAGCTTTGAAACTGGCATGTCAGCTGAATTGTTATTTCATTAAAATGCAGGCTTCACAAAATGCCATTCCGTCATTTTCAGACAAGTAAACACATAAGGCCTATTCTTTGTATAGCCTGCATACAGTGGCACAATTATATTTATATTATCCTCTTCACTAATTTGTAAGATTTTTTCCATATTTCTTTTCTAAATGATTTCTTTTGAAATATAATTGTAGCGAAGGATTGCGTTCAAAAATGTAAACTTTGTAAAAGATCGTATATATATGTATACATATATTTATTTATATATATATATATATATATATATATATATAGCCACTATATATCTAAGCGTTCATCACACAACCTTTAAATCTGTTTTAAATCTTTTTTTTTTTACTAAAGTTAGTTGATGCCACAGTTTTACAATATTATCTATGACATTTTTATCAGGTAACAAACACATTCAAATAGTAATATTCACTTGGTTTAAACCATTTACATATAAACCTTTTCATCCCTTTGAATGATTCGCATTAATGCTTTAATACATATGCCTACGATCTTATCACATACCTGGCAAAACAAGTCTTCATTTGTTCTTAATTTTAACACGTTTTAACACTGTTCGTTATATTGTGATCAAATTGCGAATGATTTTATCTACTCAAAATAGTTGAGATAATACTACTTTACAAGAGACCCATAGCCTAATAGGATTTCTTCTCGTGTTTGTAAAATCAACATGACACAGATTCAAACAAGTTGTTCGAGCTTCGATTCCGTTTCTTTCGCATTATGAAGGAATAAGACCAACATGTCACCGATTCTTTCATATTATGTAGTTAATAGTCTACTATTCAAATTGCGATAACACGCATATTTCCAAACCTGAATTCTTACATTTGTCACAGTTATTACAAATGTAGGAGTAAACGTTTTAGTAAAACGTTATGCGGTGTCTTCAGTTTACTTATTAACTTGTCAATATTTTAGAAATTCCGACTGATAAATAACGCAGGGTGGCAGATGCACAGATGAAGTGATTTGGGTCTTATAAAAACGCACTCACCAAATTCACTGACCTCAACGCTTCAGTTAACGTTAGAGGTCGCAGATGTTTACAAACCCTGACCTGTGGTCAAACTTCACAAAGTCTGCCTTAACAAATGTAAGGTTCTAATCTAGTTTGGGAGTTCATAACCTCTTGCGTGGGAATTTGAGCTCCAATTGTGGGATTATTGGCCTTAATTGTGGATTTTCCAGCAGGATGCAACAAAGAGCTCTCATATAATCGTTTCTTTCTAGTCTTTTTTACACAACGACATAATGCGAGCTAAAGTTTATCACCACAGCAGCGAGGTGAATCACGGTCCTAAGAACTCACATTGATGAGGTTTATAGAGGATTACCTCTTATCAGCATCTGTGTGTGGTCCTGTTCCAGTTTAACCAATAACTTCAGAGTTAAAAAATTTGGGGTTCCACTGATGTTCGAGCCTGATAGATTTTGTCCCTTAATAATTTTTGTATAGACAGCATCTAATGTAACAGTTTTTTGTGAATTTCACAAAAAAAAAACAGGAAACAAATAAGAAAAAACTTAAAACATTTTTCATGACTAAGTGACTATTTATGAGGGAAACCAACAGTAGTATATAAGAACAATTCTACTTTAACAACGACAAACAGGAGCAGATCCTATGGATACGGTCAAAAAGTCTGGAGCTTTTGAAAAACTTAACGAGATTGAGGTGACCTCTAGTGGCAAAACAAGAAAGCACCAACGTGTATGGTTAAGTCTAGGACCGGTTCTGGTGCCACAAAGATCGGAACATAAAAATATACATTACCTTGTCTGCTGCTATTTGAAAAAAAAACTGAATAAAGTTTTATTTGAGCAAACGACTTTATTAATAAAGATTTTTCATATTTCTTGAGGGCATACAACCATAGGGTAAGCAGCAACTACAGCATGGACAGCTGTAAAGAAACTTTCATCTTAAAGCCTAACCACAACACCAACTAGAATCATGTTAGTATTTCAGAACTGGCCTATGATGTCTGCACCCCATCATAATTTTGCGTGACCAATTGTAATTTTTTTAAGCATGCATAACAAAAAAGGAATGAGCTGCTATTTAATGGAAGTTGAGGTTTTTAAAAAGAGATCATAAATAGAAATTGCCAATGAAATCGCCATTATACATTTTGTAGATCTATGGCAAAGCTTTATGTATTTCATGTTAATGTAAGCAGTGACCTTACAACTCCATATTGATTAAAGAACACATCAGGGCTCAATACGACATCAAGCAAAAATGTGATGCTTTAAGCATTAGCGGCGGACAGTGGTCCATCCATCATCATCTGTCTCATGCTTGGTCCGGCGTGTCAACTCCTTATCTTTGTCAGTGCGCCAAGAGCTCTTCTCATCGCCCTCACGGTCTCGGTCGCGTGGTCTGGGAGGAGCCTCTCTTTCATCTTTGCGCTCCTCTCGATTTTCATCTCCACCACGACGCCATGAACCACCTGAGATTTAGGACATACATTTATGCTTGAAACTCGGATCTAAGAAAATGTATGTTAATGCCATGTCTGGCACCCCTAGCAGCAATACACTTCAAGTTTGACAGTGACACCTTGTTTAACACACTGACAATAATTGGAGACTTCCTTACAGAGTTCACCTTTGAATTTTAAGTGCTACTGCATGTGGTACTTTAATGAGAAAAAAAGATCTCATAAATCTCTGACCTTCATCGTTGTCTCTTTGAGGTCCTTTGAGGTCACGATCACGGTCATCTCTGCGGTCTCTAATGTCGCGACGCTCACCACGGTCAGATTCTTCACGACGAGAGTCTCGCCAGCTGCTGGTCTCCTCTCCGCCACCTCTTCTCCAAGCACCCTCTTCCCTGAAAATGCACAGAACCATACTTTTAACATGGTTCATCAAGCTGAGACAGGTGGAATGTCCTACAAATCATAGCGCAAGGGTGAGCAGTTTATTACGTTTTTGCTATTTTGTTATATTATTCATTGAAAATGTTTTGAATTTTTTTTTACCTAGGAGGGCGGCGATCTCTGAATCGATCACCTTCATTACGATCATCACCCTCACGCTCGCCGCCATCATCATCATCACGACCAGCATCTCGAGGAGGTCCCCAGCTATCCTCCCGAGCCTTCTCTCTCTCTCGCCAACCACCTACTAAGAATAAAATAAGGTAACAGTCAGAGAAATTAGTGACTATACATTTTTAAATATACTTGTAATTTACAATTTAAATTTACCATACAATCACCAAACACTTCTTGATTCTTACAAATACTTATAAAATAGATTGCCTTTCTTGCTGCTGTGCTTTAAGGGGAAGTAAGAATAAAAAATGTGTAATTTACTTCCGCTCGTCATTTCAAACCTATATGACTTTCATTCTTCTGCAGAACACAGGAAGATATTTTGAAGAATGTTGAAAACTGGCCCCCATTCACTTGCATTGGTTTTGCGTCTATAAAATAGAAGTCAATGGAGGCCAGTGCAGTTCGGTTACCAACTTTCTTCAGAATATCTTCTTTTGTGTTCCGTGGAAGAAGTCATTCAGGTTTTCAATGACAAGAGAGTGAGTAAATGATGGCATAATCTTCATATTTGTGTGCACGTTTTCTTTAAAGACCTCTTTTGTAAAAAAATGTTTATATTAGATCTGCCATAAAACGTCACTGCTTCACTACTGCATGAATAATCCTGGTTCCTCTACATAAAATATCACTGCAACACCACCTAGACATCGTTTAGATGGGGATGGTTATGTGCGTCAATGTTAAACAGCACGTTTTTGTAAAGTTGAAAAAGGCCCAAATTGAGGCTTCGTAGTTTTGAAAGTTACAGCATATTGTCATTGTAAAACACTTCTCAAACAATTCTCTATATTAGTGTTGTCACGATACCAAACTTCAGAACCAGTAGTTACTAAATGTGGCAATACTTGCATTTTGAGCGCTGTTGAAAAACCTCTGATTGGCCATTGTGTTACCAAGCTCATCGCATTTGTCTTTGAATGGCGCTTGCCCAACCAAACTCAGAAGCGAGTGAAATGATCATTGCCTCGCAGTCTCTACAGACTTACACGGATACATAAGGAAACGTTCGATTTTGACTTTGATAGACTTTCAAGCACCTGGTAATGAGCCATCCAATGACATATCCGATGAGCTTGGACACAATGGCCAATCAGAGGTTTTTCATAATCTGTTCAACAGCGCTCAAAATGATAGCGGGAAATGCAAGTATCGTCATTTAGTACCGACTGGTACAAAGTTTGGTATGGTCACAACACTACTCTTTATAAAATACTTCTTTCGATTTTATCCCTTTATTAAGCAAATATGGAAGTTGTACCTGATCTTCCCAGTGGTTTCCATGGTTTTGCGTCGATTTCGCCACGACGTGGGCCAGAATCATCCATACCTCTGCGACCACCCCTCTCATCATCCCCTCCTCTTCTGGGGCCCCAGTCATCATCTGCTCCACGTCGAGGTGCTCTCGGTTCATCCATGCCTCGACGAGGTCCACGGTCATCATCAAAGCCTCGTCTCGGGGCACGGTCGTCTTCATCCATTCCGCGCCTAGGCCCGCGGTCTTCATCGAAGACTCTCCTGGGCCCACGATCGTCATCAAAGGCCCTTCTGGGTCCACGTTCATCATCACCACCCCTGCGTGGACCTCGCTCATCATCAAATCCACGGCGGAGAACCCGGTCATCTGAACCCCCACGGCCAGCAGTGTCTCCTCCTCTCTTTGAGGGCATTTCAGTGTCACGGTCTTCACGGTCTTGGTCTTCATTCCCTTCCTGACGCCATTCCCTGGTAGAGAAAGAAAAAGAGAATAATTTTGTTGTCAGACCTTTACATTTACCTTAAATTTACTTTTGTATCTGGTTTGCAGTTTGTCTGAAAACACACTTCTTTTCAACAGGACGTCGCCATTCTGATTCTCCTTCACCACGTTTTCTCCAGCCACCTTCCTCACGCTCACCCCGATCACCCCATTCCTGGAGAGACAATATTATATCTAATATCTGATAAAACAACATTTCTATTCAACACCTGGATAAAATCTGAATGGGGGAAATGAGGCAGGGGGTTATCCTGTCATAGTATAAGTTCCAAAGTTTACAAACACACACATTACCTTGCTGGGCTTTTCTTCCGGCACCTTCCTCTCCTCCTCCTTACGGCGCTCACGCTCCTCAATTTCCAGTTGTCTGGCACGCTGTTTTCTTTCCTGCTCCTCGAGTTTTCGTAAACGCTCCTGATATTCCCGCTCTTCTTCCTCTCTCTGTTCTTGTTCGACGCGTTCAAGCTCCTCCCGCTCTGAAACACACAATATCACAAAAGCTCAAACACAAGCTGAACCAAAAACACTCCGACTGACGTTCTTATTGATAATTACGAGGGAGTTTTACTTATGAAACTTATTTTAAGCAAATTAAACATTTAGGTGACAAGCGAATCATAAACTTCTAACGGAATTTACAGTGAAATGTGACCTATTTATTAAATGACATAACCTGAAAACATCGAATGTAAAGACCTTTCTTGAGCTGTTCTTCGTGAATCCTCTGAGCCTCCTCTTCTTTCTGGCTGTAGAAGGCCTTTCGTCTGTCCTCTTTGCGCTGCTTCTTTCGCTCCTCGATGCGCTTTTTCCTTTCCTCAACTAAATTGTCTTCGAAATGCTTGAGTTTTTCCTGTGTAAGAGAAAATTGTGACAAGTTTGCTGTAGGGAGTTCAAATGCTTTCAAGTATATTACCCTGAAAATGTAGAAGGCTTGAAATGAAATGTGAATAACTCTGCTTACCTCAAAGATGAAGCTTCGAGCAGCTTTAATTTTGGAGAGGAAGTTCTCTTTGTCCTCCATCATCCTGGACATTCTCTGTTTGTGTTCTAGTGCCTTCTCACGCTCCATTTGCATATTGCTAATCTGAGAAACAGACACGCACAACAACGATTAATTTCAACTACACTAAACAATATTGTTTCAATACATTATTTAACAAAGTCATGTATATATTTTGTATTTAAGCACTCATAATCAGGTCGTAATGAGAATAACGCCTCAAGGAATAATGCAGAACTAAAATACTCCAAGGAAGAACATTTTCTAATTTAAAAAATGTAATCATGGAACAGAGGGTGAAGCAGATCATGTAATTCCGACAAATGGGAAAAGGGGTATGTGATGATTACCCTCTCTTCCTCCTGCAGCTCCCATAACTCCATGTCTTTGATGCGCTGCTCCTCGTAGGCTTTCTTGATCAGAGGAATCTCCTCAAGGCGCTTGGCCCTCTCAAAGTAGTCGATCTAGAAGATGCCATAAATGCATGAAAATAAACTTTCTAGCGGACTCTCTCACCTAACCTTAAAACACAGAGTATACTATCCTGCATTTAAAACAGCTTTCCAATAGACTTATTGACAAAACTCAATAAATGAAAGATGTACCTTCTTTTCCTGGTTTTTCAGACGCTCCTGAAGTTCTTTCTTCTCCTTTTCCAGTTGTTCCACTTGTTTGGCCATAATGAAATCGGGGTCCAGTTCTTCCAGATCCTATACCACATGATTAAGAATGTATATTACGATTAATGGAAAGGTAAAACTGTTTTGTATAACGTGCTACGACATGTTCTTCTCTACAGTACCTCGATATCAATGTCTTTAAAGGCTTTGGCTCCGAGCTCAGTCTTCTTGATCTGCTCCAGTCGCTCACGCACGGTCTTCTTTTTGATCTGCTCGTGTTCTTGCATGATGCGCTCCTTCTCCCGCTCTTTGGCCTCCAGTTTAAGACGCTCCTCTTCTGCCTTGCGCACCTTCTGAAGCTCTGCCTCCCGCTGCTCAAGCTCCTCTTTCTCCCTTTGGATGTTAAGGCTCTCCAGACGCTCCTTGCGCTCCTCGATAGTCTGCCGGCGAGCAAGGATGCGCTGGTGCTCCTTACGGGCGTTCTTCAGGTAGGCTGTGATGGCCAGTTGACTCTGTTCCTCGTGTTCTTGCTGTGGAAGAAGTAGAAACTGAGAAACAAAACAGAAAAACTTCCCCCAAAAGAGATCTTCGTGACGGAAAACATCCTTTCTTACCAGAATGGAGGCAGGTTTGATGACTTGTATGGCTTTAGCCAATGACGATGACATGGCAGTGAGCTGATTCCGGATCTGTTCAGAGGGCATGTTCTGTAGGAAAGGACCTACCGGCGAATCCTCTTTGGTGGAGAAGTTCAGATCTGAACCGAAACTCAGTGTGCGAGATGTATGATCAATGCGCACCTTCAGGTTAAAAAACACAAGAAACAACATTTCCTTACGTCACTGAAGGCTAAGGATTGGATAAAAAAAATTAATCACATATGAATCGCGATTCAGTCTTCTAGCGATTCAAATCAATTCACAATAAAAAACTGTACAAATGTAATCTTCTCAATTTTAACCATGTAAAAACTATACCAATATGTTTGTTTTAGTGACTATAAATGACAAATATACAGGATTTTTTTTACTGTACCTGCAGGTCACAATGGCGTGCAGCATCCACAATGGAGCGTTCCAGTTGAAAAGCATCAACGAATGGCACCAGAGATGCCAACCTGCTGAACTCAATGCTCTGGTAGATCTGAGCCACCTGAAGAAGACCAAAAACATTCCATCAACACCAGACTGAAAATCTCCAATGGCATGGGCACAAATAGGTTAACCAAGTAAATATAAGTTCATCAAAAGTAAAGTGAAATCTAAGGGTAAACTAAGACTGACCTGTTGTAGCAGTCTGAGGATAGTGTTGTTCTGTAAGTGAGGAACATAGTGCTGCAAGTCAGATTCTTTCTCCGACTGATCTCTCACCCAGTTCAGCACCTGAACAGCAGCAGAATCACATACACATTAAATGACTGTTGTGTGCATCTGAAAACCTAACCAAAGTTTGTAAGATTTAATAATATACTATGGGTGATGAGTTTAACACTTTTGTGTACATTTCGTATTTTTTTTATTTCCAGTCATGCATCTAAAATAAAGCACTTGTCTCTCACCTTTGTCACTCTTCCACTGAGTTTGAGAGGGTGGAAGTCCATCTCCAACCAGTTGTACAGCTCTTTGACTTCAGGGACAACATACTGAAGCAAGTTGAACCTTACCTATGATTGAACATAGGAGTCAAACATATAGAACTTTGCAAAGCAGTTAAACCGATAATAGCAGTTAAACGCTGCATCCTCATTGGGCATGGTTGAAATATATATCACGATTCACACAAATTTACATATCTATATCGATTTTGAAACTGTTTTATGTGAATTACAGCGCTTTTATCAGTAGGAAGTACTGCTCGATCTAAACTGACTAAGATTGAGTCGTTTATAACGTACATTTGAAAAAGTAACACTCGTCAAACAGCCATAGGGCGACAGCGCCCTATGGCTTTCGGATGTTGTAGCATTTAACCGCAATTCATTAAGGAAACGGAGCATAAGAATTGCACAATATACTGTCCCAGGCCTAATTATTATCCAATAAATTCAATTCAGTTTACATTATTGACTAAAATGATTATTTACTGATGCTTTTACCATGTCATTGATGAGACTTTGGCGGGTGGGTGGTGACTGCAGGCCAAGTAGAGTCGCCAGTCGCCGGTGTTTCTCCACAATAATGCCATCCATGTCCAACAGACGAGCAATATCAGTGCGCTCAGGGGTGATAGGAATAGAGAGGGTGGCCAAGAGCACTCGAGTGGACATTCTGAAGGAAAGAACAAAATGTGGCAATACTCTTAACTTCTTATTTTACATGACAGGTCGAATAAAATGATTCATATAGTTGAAAATGACATTAACTACAATTTCTTCATCGGTATTATGCCTTTCTTTAAGCTCACCTCTGCATCTCCTCCTGGGTGAGGTTTTTGCGCATTTCCCTGGAGAGGTGATAGAGTCTGTGTAGGGTAGACGCGTGGAATAAGGCATTGCCAGATTTCCAAAACACAGTGGACACCTTATTATAGTAGTTGGCCATGAGCTGAGGCTTAGGGGGTTTCTTCGAGAGGGCAAACAATCCATGGATGTCTTCAACAGCTTTGAATGCTTCCTGTGTACATATGCAAGTAAACCAGGGTCATTTCCATGTCATCTAAACACTTTTAGCATGCTATCGAGTTACAGCCAGTCAAACAATATGAGTAATAATAACAGACTGTTTTACTCATTCCTTTCTATAATTCACATTGCTTGCTCTTTGTGAAGAGGCATTTCATCTTTGACTGTAATAAAGGCTAAAATATAATAAATAAATTGCTGATGTGAACGAAATCAAACATTCGACTGCCTGCCAAGCATTAAGCACAGAGACCTGCCACAGTTCCATGCTGATAGCGCTGTCCAACTGGACCAGGCGTGTCTCAAGGTGCATGGACTGGCTCTCAGGGTTGTTCAGGTTAATGGCAGTGCTCTGGTTGTGATGTCGTTGGATCTGGCCCAGGTGCATTCGCAGGTTATCACACAGCTTACGGAACTCTGCTTTACGGATGTACTGCAGGCAGAACTTAAACGCTAAGAGTAAAAAGGAAAAAGTTTTGTATTCAGTCTTCAACGTTTACAAGATATGACACAACACATTTATAATTGTATGCCAAAAAAGGTTAAATGAATGCAACAAAAACATACACCCAATCTGTATCAACGTTGTGGAACCGTGTGCCTTATCTGTATCATGGGGCTTTGTTTGCAAAACTCTCACGAGCAAAAATCTGTGAATTCTACACTTACCTTGCTGGGCAATATCATGGTAAAGGCGCTCGACTTTGGAGTTATTCCTTAGCAGATCCAGGCATTGACGGTACGACTCCCACAGAAACTTCACCCAAGGTGTGAGCAGAAGTCTGTCAGTACGGTCTTGGGTGTCTTCGCCACTGACTGCACTCAACAGAACACTGAGGGGGGAATTCAGCATTTCATATTTTTCACAAAATGTATTCAGGATTATACAGAATCTCTCAATTCAAAACATGCATTTAACGCCAGATGAATGTAGGTTCCACATGATTAACACTAAAGAGTGCATAACATTTCAGCAAATTCTCAACCTTTTTACATAAAATAACAGAGAGAAGACAGAAATCTTAATGTATTTCTCAGTTGGCAAAAGAGACATGTGTAGTTGACAAATAAGTGTGTATGTGTCTTTTGGTGTGTGAGAGGGAAAAAATGTACGATCAAGATAAATCTCCATTATGCTAATTTATTATAAATATCCTCTTTTGTATTACTCCTATTATATTATTAACGGTTTGTTTTGTACATTTTTAATGTCACTCTATCAGACAAGCGTATGATTTATTTGTCAACTACCCACATCCTCAATGTTTAGGATTTTGGGGTCCAGTACCTCTCTGGGGTCTGAATGTTGTCCAGATCTTCAATGTCCAGCACCATCTGCTGAGACTCCTCTTTGGCCGTCTCAGTTTTCTCTTCTGCGAGTTTCAGGTAAGCACGGACCACATCTTCTAGAGATTTGATATTCACCTGAACAACAAGAGAAAGTTGTTTCTAGACTGTATTGATCCAAATTCAAAAACTCTCTTTTAGATATGATGTTAATACAACATAGGGAAACACAACGTGAATGCAAACCTGTTGGCAGATGTTCTTGTATTGATACAGCCCCTCCTTTGCCAAGTGACTCTTGCGAAGATCCACGCAGAGCTCCAAATACTTGAGCATAATCGGCTCGTGTATCTTCTGCCATGTTCTGTGTTTTTTGCTCTTGATAACATCATAAAGCACATCCAAAGCTGGCTGCTTTTTACCAACTTCGAGAAACTCTGAAAAAGAGACATAAAACACCTGTCATGCACCGTATACGTGTCATTCTGCAAACATATGGGATCAAACCTGTAACATTTCATAATGTTTCGTGATGTTATTTCTGACTTAAACTGTACCTTCAAGAGACCCTTTTAACTCAAAGGAATCATTTAACGCGGTTACAAAACTAGGTTAGCAAAACTGTAACCTAGAGGCAGGTCTGCATTGCTGCTATTCGAGTCCAGAATGTTTAACGTTATACAAAACGCTAACTATTAACAACCTCTTCACACATTTGGGAATTGACATCTTTCCTTAAAACAGGTTTTATTGTAAAAATCCCTGAACTTCAATGCTATGCTAACGGATTAGAGCGCAATAGTGTAACGTTAGCTTGCTAACACGTTTCGGTTGTTTGAACAAAAACTGCCTCGCGTTATTTTACACCACATGTGACATTAAAGAATAATACAACTTTATTTAAAAGTTCACGTTACGGATTCACTCACTGGGTTCGCTAAAAAGGTGATACACAAGATTAGAAACGCTGCATCATACATGACACACACAGGCCCAGTAACGGTGACATCCGGCCTGCGCGAGCGCCTGCCTGTAAGAAACATGGCTGCTCCACCACGCGCCATATCATGCTAACAGCTACTCCCACAATTACTGTCCAACATATTTGTCCACTTACCGTTTGCTCGTTTAAGAGCATTCTCGGGTCTCTGGAAATAGGCTGGCATTGTTATGGCTTGCTAGCAGGCGGATTTTAGATATTCGAGGCTGTTTTATTGACTCTGCCTGTCCATCAGCGCCGTGACTGCTGGCCGCGCAAGCAAGAAAGGACTAGCGCACGTGAACTACGCCGGAGAGCAAAACGAAAGTTCCCGTATGTGCGCGTACACGCTCCCTCCCCGTTGATGTCTGCAGGACAGGCAGCGAGCAAAATAAATCAGTAAATAACATTTATAATAAAATGTAATAAATTCTTAATCGTACCGTTTCACCGAATCTGACAACATGGTTATTTTCACAGACTTCTGCATTAAATCTGAACTGTAGTTTACACAATTATAAATGCACTAATGGACAATTAAAGTCACTGCTATATTGCTGTACGCACACACACACACAAACTGTGGCTTGAATATTGAATTGTGTGCATTAGATAGCGAAATAAATGACATCTATTAAACAACAAAAAAGTTACGTTTTCTGTGCTTCTCATTTATTCAGTAAAAAGAAAAAACAATACACAAGGTAACCACTAGATGACAGCCTAAGAGTACAGGAGGCACACACATGCACACTTGCCTCGATCTGTGCTTTATTAAACATTGCAGCAACATGCACAGCTGGCGGATGCAGCAGTGCTCCACTAAGAAATATATACAAGTTAAACCTTTTCTCCAAAGGACTACTATTATTTTAAAAGTCAAATAATACTGTGACCGATAGAGGGCAGACTTGTTCAGCTTATGTGTGCGCCTTCTTTTGGAGATTTTTTTTCTAAATGTTATTTAATTATAGGCATTAGATAGCAAAACAAATGACATGCAACAGACAAAAAAGGTAGGTGTTTAGTTTCCTGTATTTTTGGGATTTGCAAATGTTTTCGTTATTTTGTGCTGCCCCAAATTTCAAAGAATAAAACCTAACAAGGCAATGAAATAACAAAACTGTAAATGTGGCAATTATGTTGTGACTAAACAGAAAAACATTTTAGCATCTTTGCCTCGAATTAACATTTTATCATCTAGCTTCTTAAGGTTCTACACTTCATTCATAATTTGGTCAAAATAATCCATAACAAAAATGTAGTAATTTCAAATGTTCTAATGAAAATAATATGTTGACACAATTATATTTTTGGCAACATAAGTAACTGAAAACATTGAAACATACAAATTCAGAATAAAAGACTTTAAAGACTGGTCGTGTTTGTTTAAAATAACAAATTAATAATCAGACATAATCAACATATTTCTTTAATAAAAAAACAGTTTTCTGATTGTGTTACAGTAGTGTAAAGTATTGGTTTAAATGTAATTAGTTACTGTACTTAAGTATCATTCTGTACTCTTTACTCCACTACATTTGTAATGAATAATGCAATTAAACATTACATTTTCCAGGGCCCCTCACTTTTTCTGCTACAGTTTGTTACAGAAGAAGCAATATTGCCATTTACAGGGCATTGAAGGTACTATATCTTGTGCCTTTTCCCCTTACTTACTGAAAATTGTCAACATGACTTCATTATGTGAATACCAGTGCAGTATCAGGTAGTTTACATCGCTGGTGTTTTATGTGGGAAGAGGACATCACATCAGCCAGCGATGAAGCTGAAACCAGCATGTCCAGTGCAAAAGGCTGTGACTTTTGTAGTTTTACTTAATATTATTTTATTTATCCGTTTTACTGAAGAGACCTTTTTGAAGGATAGTGTTTTCCTTATGAGTGCTTGAGCTTAACTGAGGCTTGGATGTTTGCAATAGACATTTGCTATGGTGTCCACCTTGATTTGTAGCAATTTCTAGGTGTTCAGTTTGATGAGATTGCTCTCCTCACGAATCAACTCATGTTTTTCACCGACATGTCTCTTAAGTGTTGAGGACCAGTGCTGCTTTGAGCCCTCATTCAATAGGAGTAAAATTCTAAAGTAATGTCAAAATCAGATACTTTAAGACTTTTACTCAAGTTGTTTTGGAATTTGTGACTTGTAACTTGTAATGGAGTAATTTTCACTGCAAGGTATCTGTACTTTTATTCACGTATGGTTTTCAGGTACTCTTTACACATTGGAGTCTATATAAACAGAAATATTTTAATATTAATATTTTAATAATCAGTCATATACATTAACATTTATGCATTTGCAAGATGCTGTTATCCAAATCAACTTACAGTGCATTTCAGTTACACATTTTACCAGTATGTGTTCCCTGGGAATCAAACCTTTAAACTTTGCACTGCCAATGCTCTAACAAGAGAACTATAGGAACTCTCAGTCAAGAATCATTAACTTTTTAGATGTTTGTAAATCTTAAACAAAGACAAATGTGAAACAATTTCTAGACTCAGATTACAAGATTTCACTTTAGTGCATACTCCTGGACTACCTATAACAACTGGGTTCAGCCAGATATTTGTCATGCAAGCTTCAGGGTGGTTTTAGTAGGCAGAAGCTGATCACTAAGTTGCTTGTGATTTACAAGCAACAACCTAGACAGAAAAGACCAGATTAAATAGGGTAACTAGTATAATGCCACGCTACACTAGTGTGTCCGTTTCCTGAAAAGAAAAGCGTCTGCTGTGGGGGAGGTTGCATGATCTTTCGGCGGGGGAATGGGTGGTGTTAGGAATGTGAAGCATGACAAAGAACTGCTTTACGTCACCACGCTGATCCAATCACAGCAGCCAGAGCCAAATCTCCTTTGCATATATTCCACCGAGCAGTCTAGACTGAAAAACATGAACAGTAAAATCAGTTTAAAACACGTTTTTACATGCTCATATGTTTTTTCTTTCTAAACAAAACCTTGTGTCCACGGCCTGCACTAGGTCTGGAACAGAAGGTATAAAAGCGTAACATACGTACTTTATCTACTTACTGTCAGTCAGAAGAGCACTTGGTATCCATGGTACAAATACCGGTCCTCCGAGCCCCATGTTTGTGCTAGCTTCGGCAGCACATATACTAAAATTGGAACGATACAGAGAAGATTAGCATGGCCCCTGCGCAAGGATGACACGCAAATTCGTGAAGCGCTCCATATTTTGTTTATATATTGCTTATTTGTTGTTAATATTCATTTTTCTGATGGCCATCATGTATTCAGTGAAGAAAAAGAAATGCAAAACAAAAAAGAACCACTAGATGGCAGCCTTTGAACACACATAAGGTTACCTTGTCTATTTAAAAAAGATGACTAGATCTGTCTGTGCTTCATTAAGCTTTACAGAAATATCCACAGGCAAAATCGTACAACGGTGCTCCATTTTGAAAATGTAAAATTTGAAGTAAAGTTAAAACATTTTCTTTAAATCACTACTTTTAAAAAGTCAAGTAATACTGTGACCAATAGAGGGCAGAGTTGTCCAGCTTATGTATGCGCCCCTCTTATTTAACTATCTAGATTCACGCAAACGAAGTTTACATACTCTACGCATATTGTTTTAATCATTTCATATCTAAGATTTCCTAAATTCCTGCTCTTACGTTAATTTACTTCTCTTGAAATCTAAATCACTTTTTATTGTCATGGCGAATACCTATTAACGTTAAATCCCAAACCAGTGTTGCGCAAACTTTGATGTGCTTTTATGTGGTCGTGCATTTCGTTTTATACACAACCACACACAATGCACATTAGTGCAAGAATTGTCTTACTGTAAATGTGATGATCGTGTTGACTCCGCTCGGATAGCTTACATCTCCATAGAGCCTGACAACGAAGAGCACGATCCTTTACATCCAAAACCTTCTGAATAACGGTAAAAAGTAAGATTAGGACAAATATAATCGTTTTATTTACAAATGATTTTTCGCAAAAACTTACCCATGCAGTGCAGATAGCCATGTGTACTCCGAAGATGCACGCAAGGCACAACTAACTTAAGTGCACGTACCGTGACGCCACAGCTTAAAAAGAACATCTCTAATGCAACGGTAAACAAACTTAGATTTTGCAGCTTCCTCCGATACATAAATAATAAATACATATTTATAAAAGATCCCACCTGTCTACCTAAGGGGAAATTTGATAACAGCTCTCATCAAACTCGCACCAGCACATTAGGGGGCAGTGTGAGCCTGATGTGTCTCAGTCGCAAAACTGACGCGGAAGAATCTCGTTGACCACAGCTGTAAAGATTGCTGAGAACTTTTCATGTGACTGTTTGTCTTGTTCCTGTTTCTCTGTTGAACCTACTTACAGGACTGATTGCAACTGTATTAAAGGACTGATGAGCTTGTGTACTTGTTAAGTTACTTAGGAAAACAAGTAACACTGAGGTCTTCATTAGGCAATTGTAGCTGGACTCCAGGCTCGCTGTGACATATTCACTGTTAAAGATTCCGCAAGAAGAACGGTGTCACGCGCCTTGTGTCATTTACAAGGTTTTCCGGATAGTTGGTCAAGGCTTACACAAAGATGGATGTTGTCTTTCTGTGTTGATTACAAGTCCACACACTTCAGTTCATGTCTGTTGGCAACATAAACTGTTTTAAACGTCATTGTTGAACTTTTAGATACAGCTTAACGTGGATCAGGTATGGAATATGGCTGCGTCTGAGCTGATGCTGAGTCTTGGCCTGATTGGTAAGCTCGAAATACACACGATTATTTATTAAACTATTTTTTTTATGCCTTTAGTGTTGAAAAGTTATGATTTGGGCCGTAATTGATATTGTGCACCCACACAGAGAAAGATGTAAATGCAGACTCACTTTGGGTTTGGTGCTATCCTTCCATCACTGCTGATCTAAGAGAGGTTCTGTTGAGAAAATGTTGCCTGGCTTTGGAGAATCAGCTTCTGCACACGTTTCTGTTCGGCCAATACTGTCGAACCTGGTACTATATCAGCTCTGTAGAGGTCCAGGAGCCCACTGCACTTAAAAAGGTATATCATGAGTTATATGTACTGTACCTGTTGAACTTTACAGTTCAGGGAAAGCTACTCTTAATACAAAATGATACCATATATTGTGTGAACACTTCACAATTTGTCAGAAATATCTGACTGATATATCCCTTCTTATGTGGGTTTGGTTCTTGTGTGTAGATGGATGGTCATTGTTCCTGTGTTCATCTGTAAGTACCTACAGATGTTTTATTTCATTCACAGGTGACACATTTTTCAGTCGTTGTCACTGCTAAGGACTTCAACCCTGAAAAATACGCTGCATTTGGTAGAGTTCTGTGCAGGTAGGTTTAATTTGCCTAAAGTGAAAACCATTCGACATCTTTGCTGAATATTTACTGATTTAACTTTTTTTATTAATTCATTACTATGTTCAAGGATGTAGTTTGACTCCATGTATATTTGTGACATTGTAACATTTTTCTTGTTCAGGATGTATATGAAACATGGAAGTCCTGTGAAGATGATGGAGGGCTACGTTGCTGTTTTGACCAAAGGCACATGTCAGAGTGATGAGAATGGCTCATTCCTTATCAAAGATTATGATGTCAGGAAGGCCTACTTGGCTGGCTCCTTGAAAGGTTAAAAACGCACCCGCAAAATTAATATTCATAGCACCTGCATACATAAAGATCTGTACAGTTAAAATCCTTTTTTCGCTTCACAAATTCACATAATTGTGGTAGTAAAGCCATATGTATATATTCATATATTTAGATGCATATGGGATGTTTTTGTTCAAAGCATATTTAAAAAAAATATTTCGGGAAGCTTTTAATACATTAATTATTTACGAATGTGCTCAAAGTTTGTTTCAATTCTGTGTTTTAGATGTTGTGTCTCAGTTTGGTTTGGAGACCATTATCCTTTACACAGCACTGATGCTGAAGAAGAGAGTGGTAGTCTATCATCCACGGATTGAGGCGCTTCTGGAGTTTACAAGGTAATGATGACAATACTCAAATGCAATTTGGATATAGCACCATTGTACCAAGCTTCTAACTTGTATCTTAGAATTGTGTTATATCATGCTATTAAACAAGGTGAACTTTTGCTTTTGAATCCAGAGCTCTTCCAGCCTTGGTATGGCATAGGAAAGACTGGTCCATCCTTCACCCTTTTGTTCACATAGATAACAATGAGCTGGAAAACCTCAAGCTTTGTACAGGTATGGAGAGACCCTTCTGTTTTCACAACTGCTTTGTAGTTAAAATGCTTTTGTCAAGTTCAAAAGACAACGTTTTAGGTTACTTCTAATTTAGAACCTCAAAATGTAACTAATCTCTTAACTTAATGCAATGTTAGGCCTACTTAACTAAACTAGTGTAACCAAATCTCTTTCCTCTCTGAAGGGTATGTTGCAGGATTTGTAGATCTGGAAGTTAGAGACAGATCAGACCTGTTTGATGTGTTTGTTAATCTTCCAGAAAGTGAGATTATTGTATCACAAAATGCTAAAGGTGAGAGATTCAACTGCACATTAACTAGGAGCAACTTTTCATATATGATGTTGCCCAAGTAACACCTGTGCCCTTTTTAGAGGCAATGGCTATGGGAAAATTGCATAAAGAAATGGGCCACTTTATTCTTCAGGCTGCAGAACATCCTGACTGCACAGATGCACAGGTTATTAAGGTGAGTTGTGACAAGGGAGGACATTTAATAATGTCACATGAAACGTCAATTCTTTAAGCATTTTGATTTTATTCTAAAGGAAAATTGATTTTAAAAGTAACGCACTGCAGTTTTGATATTGACAGTTCAAGCGTGTCTTTCAGGAAATATCAGTAAAAACTGAAGACATCCTGAGTAACCTGATGTCACTTGCTGATGAAGAAGAGAACTCCAAGTTGTCTTTGGAGACTCTGAAGAAATGTCACTACCCTCCAGCAACTGAAAATTTCCTCTTCCACTTAGCTGCAGCTGAGCAACTCCTGAAGATCTGACCAATCAGTGTAACCCAACCACCACTGATACAACAGTCGACGTTCAGAAAGGAACTTACCATTAGTTGTGAAATTACAAACACATTTTGAAAATAATTGTGACGGGCCAAACGTTATGGGAACATAAAGATATCTATTTCTTATGAAGATATATATATATGATTTTTTAAAGAAACTGGATAATGAAATATTCAATGGAATATTCAATAACAGATTTCAGAGAAACAATTTATAATCCATCTCCAAGCAGTTTGGGGATCTTGTGGCAAGGAGAAAATCTTAGATTTCTCAGCAAGCATTCCTAAAGTATGTTATTCTTGAATGAATTAACGTTTTATTAACCTTAATTAAACATGTAGGTGATCTGTGAAAAAGACCAAAGTATTACTAAAGTATTGCATTGAGCCAAATGCTTATCTGAATTTATTATATATGACATTAACAATCTAAAGGTTATTCATGTAACAGTATTTTTAATGACTTTATTCTCAAATGTGTTTTAAAACAGAATTTTTCTTTAACATCCTTTTCAAGGATTGCACATGATCAGGTTCAAATGTCTTCATTCATAAAAAAAACTTATTTTCTGTGCGTAAATTGACCATTAAAGATAATACATGTGCAATATTTAATGGAAACCATTATGTTCAAACAATACTTCAAATGTTTAAACCTTTTCTAATCCTTTCATAGCAGAGTATAAAAATGCTGTTTTTCAGCGTGTTATGTGGAAAATTCTATTTTCAATGACATGCATCGGTCAAAAATAATAAAACTGATGAAATAAAGTACTTAAATCAATACAAATTCAAAACTTTATAGCCTTGTGTCTTCCTGTGGTATTACCAAGTTGTAATTGCTCAATTTTGTGGTCCTGTTGATGTGTAAAAAAGAATGTTCTCATTTGTCTTTAAACTGCTCAAGTGATTATCAGGAAATGAGTATGTTAGTTTACGTGTTGATTTTTATTGTCCTTTTGTGTGAGCACAATCCGTGTCAATAAATACCATGCTCAATAAATTAGATATTCAATGACAACATCAGAGTCCTCTGTGGTAAAACAGTTCTCCATCACTGGCAAGTGACTGTAACTCGCCTTCTAAATCCTCCCTCTTGATCTGTAATCAAAGAGAAAAATATTTTATCAGAGTCTTAGCTTTGTTTGTGGGATATCGCATGTTTCTGAAAATATTCAAATACTTCCATGTTTTTGTGTAGATTAGTTGTACGTTGTATGATAATCTAGCTTGTAAACTCATGCCGGCAATACAGGGTTGTCTCTATTACAGCTTTACAAATGATACCCAATTATAGATCCATAGTGTTACCTTGCCAAGCTGTGGAAAAAGACTGAAGGACACGGGAATCATCAGACCAAAAACGATGGCGGTACTGATGTGTCGAACAGGGGCGATTAACATTGGATTCCTCTGTACAAATTTTGCCCTGAGACATCCAAAGCATCAATGTTTGCACTTGCAAATTATCAAAACTTTGAATAAACGGTTTTCAAATGGATGACAAAACTGTTTTGAGTTGTACCTTTTAAGAACAACAAGCAGTAAACTGGGAACAGCTGCAGTGGTGCCAAACAGGGTCGCTCTTGAGATGGTCGTCTCCTTCACAGCCTTAAAAATTAATAAATCCAATAAATAAATAAAAATGCTAGTTGACAAATATATATAAACAATATAAAATCTTGGTAGGTATTGACTTAATTTTGTGGCAATTTAACAATAAAGACATGTTCTGGTTGCACACTTACCTTTGATCCAACTTTTTTGGAAACCCCAACAGCATTCCCATTAGAATCAAACACTCGTATTCCATTATCTGCTTCTTCACTCCTCACCACCATTACACTGAATGCCGCTAGACAAACTAGAAACCAATGTAAAAATGATGTATTACGAATGAATTTGATTAAAGTAGTATCAAGTTCCGGGAGTACCAATATTGACAAACTCTACTGTTTGTATTATGTGCATATGCGGTTCTGTTCTTACCTGAGAGTGGAATGGGTAACACAGATCTAGAAAAAGTCTCAGTCACAGCACTTATTAGTTTAAAACGCTGAACTATAATCTGAGGAAGAGCCTAAAAGAAGTCCACAAAATAAAAAATATATTTTTTAAATCATAACACTTTTATAACATAAACTAAATGCTGTATAATAAATACTACTGTGATGTATCAATACTTTACACTGAAAACAGAGATGGTCTCTTACCCCTGCACATGTTGAGTAAGCAACTGTTCCAGTAATAAGAAGAGACTGCTTCAATGACGTTTTGTTATCCTAAGCAAAAAGATTTTTAGATAGAAAGCTAAGCCACGCAAAGAGGTTTTTAAACAATGTAAAAATGTTTACCAAAGTTGCTGTTGCATTTCGGTTAGCATGGTTGAATCCTGCACAGTAGGTTTGTAGTAAAAACTACAACAAAAAGTTGAACGTTCTGTTAATAAATGGTTAGAGATTTTGTCAAGAAAAAAAAACATTAAAAGACGAATGCACTTACTTGCCAGAACAAAGCAGGTTTAACTCCTTTGTGGGGTATTAAACTTGCAACCACCTGTGGAATAAGAATAAAACATATTTAATTATTCAACTCTCTTTATATCTTACTGGTACATTATTAGCTTAATCTTATGTACATATTAAATATCACAACTCACCAAAGGAGCAGATATAGGTAGAAGAACTGAATAAGAAATGCATATTTCAGATTACCCAAATAATACTTACATTTAAAACTGAATGATAACACTTATGGCAATTTACAAACAACACATATTAATTGTATAAAACATAAAGACAAATCCTTAATCTGTTACCTTGAGGACGAAACACTGGTGGAATTACAGCACCGGTATCAGCATGAACAGATGACTACAAGTGCAAATTACACTTCATTTTAATGCAAAACCATTAAGAAAATTTGAGCTACCAATAATGTCTGCAACTGATGTAAATACACAACATTTCCAGGGTATAAAAGTTTGTTTCTTTGGTGAGGCAAATTTAATGTAACTTACAAGAGACAGTAACCAGGCCTCAGCAACCTAATGAGACATAAAATATAACAATACTTTTTCTTATTTTTGTCATTTAAGGGTCAATCAAATTATATACATTAATAGTAATTAGTATACCTTGTCATTTTTATGTTGATTTCCATCATTTTGTAGAAGAATGCGAGCGTTCTGTATTTCAGTCTAAGGGAACAAATATTTCATTCATTCAGTCTTATGTAGCGTTTATGTTATATTATTCATGATACTTTTTTAAGTTATATTATTCATCATGGTGATTGAATCAATGGCGAAGCCTTATGCGCTAGTGTGCTTACCTGTGATGATAATATAGATTTGGGGTCAAGGATATGAAACCAGAGACGCAGGCGGCTCAGAAAAGACTGAATAGTGATAAAATTGTATTTATCGATGACAACATAATTTTCATAAATAACACAATATAAACGATTTAAAATATTATTCAATGTGAAATTACGACACCTGGAGCTAGCTACTAACGTTAATGTACCTTGTCATTGCTTTGCCAATATTGCAAGTTGAGGTCCATTGTAGTTTTTAAATGGTCTTATAATGAATAACATCACCTATTCATTTTCTGTTTCTTGTACAAGGATTTGTATTATAAGGTCACGCAGAAAACATGCTTGTTTGCGTGACACTTCCGGGTGTCACGTGTTACTCAGACTGCGTCCAATGACAGTGCAGTATAAGCAGGTTGTGAGTACGCAATGAGAACAAGAACAAATCTATTATGTTACTACTACTGGTAAAGTAATTATTGTTTCCAATTTCCTTGTAAATTTATTTATACATTTTTTATTAAATGTACTCATTGTCAATGTAAAACTTCAATACAAACACTTGTTTTGGTAACACATACAATAAGGTCCAATTGTTAACATTATAACGCATCAGCTAACATCAACTAGCGATTATTCTACAGCATTTATTAGCTTTTGTCCATTTTAATTTATACCAACGAAATATATTTTTTTCTATTTTTAAGTAGGCCTGCATTGCATTTAATGTTAAATGTGCATAATAAGTAAAATATTTTAGAATGTGTAGATCATAAATATAAGTATGTAGATCATAAATATTCTTGTGTACAGTTGTTTACTTAGATTCAAATGCGGAAATAGGTTTGATGCCCACTGTGGATTTGCGTTATGCGTTCAGCGCCCACTTGTCTCGCGTAGCCAGATCTTCATAATGAACCAACGGTTCGTGGGCGTGGCTGAGCGCACAGTGACACTGGAAGATGGCGGCTACCATCGGGAGACTTCTCGGGACTTGCGTAAGTTTAATTTGTCTACACGGACAACTATTCTTTGAATGGTTACCATAAACATTAAGCTCATTTAAACTGAAGCTCTTGTGTGTAAAAATAAGTTTTACTTTGTCGTCGTCTAGTTATAAGATACGTCTCACGATAACCTTCCTGCGTCTTATACAACCATGTGTAATGTTAACTGCAATGTCAAATGATCTGTCAGAAGAAGTGCACAGCAGTAACAAATGGTTTTATGTCAGTTACGCACATATTGTGTTGATTTCTTATGAATAAATGTGCACATATGCAATGCAGAGTATTTATAATTCACGTTCTTTTGATAACTTGCATGATGTTTGGCTGTTAAAACTGATAATGGCTTTTGTTTATCAGGCAAGAAGAGTGGCAGTTAATGGGGTGAAGGCCTTCAATGCTCACAGTGGAGCATCAATGATCAGGGCCCCACAAACCTGCATTGCTGCACAAAAAGCTTGTTTCTCAGTCAGTGAGTAATTTAGTGAAAAACATGTTCACATTTATTGAACATCCGATTAAAAGAAGCATCAGTTCTTGCCTTTTCATTACAAGTTTTACCACCAATAATAAATGGTTTATAAATATCAGGTGCAGCAAGATGGGCTCCAGCAGTCACTCAACCAGCTCCTCACTTCAAAGGCACTGCTGTTCTTAACGGAGAGTTCAAGGAAATCAGCCTTGAAGATTTTAAGGGCAAATACCTAGTCCTTTTCTTCTACCCATTAGATTTGTAAGTTTCTGAACTATTAGATCCACAATAAGGTTCATAATAAAAATAATTAAATGTTGCATTCAAATATTTGTATGTTATACATTCATATTCATAGGGAGTGCATACTATGATAAAATGCTTCCTTTCTGTCCTCTCGGCAGCACATTTGTATGCCCCACAGAGATCATCGCCTTCAGTGACAAGGCTAAAGAGTTCCATGATGTAAACTGTGAATTAGTTGGTGTGTCTGTGGACTCTCACTTTACCCACTTGGCTTGGACTAACACCCCAAGAAAGGTATGTTACTGGTCAGGTTTGGAATTCATGAATGCATGGAGAATAGATGTGCTGTCCAGACCACATTTCTGATGAGTTACAATATGTTTTACACATTGAACACAGTTCTCTTAGATTTAAAGGTGTCTTGAATTAAGAAATACATTTTAACCTTAGTTTTTGTTTTATAAAAGCTCATTCAGACCAACATCCTGTAAGTGTCAGAACTGAAGCCGTCCTTATTACTGAAATGGCAACTTTTATTAATAACAAGCAAATCGTTGACAATGAATATCATTATCGATTATTATCAATTAGTTGTTGCAGCCCTAGTTGCCATGGTCGTTATTAACAAGCATGTGCACACTTGTTGTTTGGAATTAGATCAAAAAGCCTCGGAAATTAGGTCTTAATAAGATTTTGAGATTTGTTTGGTCCTATAAATGTAAACAATTTGCATTTTAGGGTTTATTTTCGTCTTGTCTTTATTTGCTTATTTTTTCTGTGAAGATCTGGCAACACTGTCATTTAAGTGAAGGGCTCTCAAGAGCGGCTAGCCCTTTGTCATATGTGCAAAAGTGACGAGTTCTTTCACTGTTATTTTTATTTAGAGCGACGAAGCAACAAACATGCAAATTATTGTGCAGCGCCTGGTTGTGGAAGAACACCGTTGCTTCCTTCGGATACTGATATTAGGAATGCGTGGTTGAAGTTTATTTTTATAGACGTTTCAGCTCATGTGGGACGTCACGTGGGTAAAACATTGACCATTTGTTCGCTTCATTTCACCGTGGATTCCTTTCTAAACATGGCACATGTCGATGCTGGATTTGCAGAGAGACTGAGATTAAAAAGCAATGCTGTGCCGTCAATATTGAATCCGACCAAAATCTTATGTGAGTTAAAATATACATACGATGCGTCACTATTGCTTTATAAGAGATCTCTTGATAAATCCTGATGATGTGTAACCTACGTGTCTAACCAAGTTTACAGAAGGCTCCAACTAAGCATGTAGCTTGTCAAACAGACACACAGATATGATCATTACATGGCACACTGCTGTCTTTTGGAACTGTAATCCAATCATAGCAGTGGGCGTTTACTTACAAGTCTTCAATGCGGCCTGCCCATAAAAACAAGCTTTTCTTGAGCCGGCCTCAAAACCAGCTTAGAAAATAGCCTATTACTTATTGATTTTGATGTTTTTTAATGTTAAAACCATGTGAACGTCATAAGTAAACACCAGTATAAAATAATAAAAAGGGCCAGTTCATGACACCTTTAGAACTGTGACCAGAGCTGCCTAAGCCTTGCTAACTTTGTTCAGTGACTGAACTTTGGCTTCTCTGCCTTTCTTGTAGAGTGGAGGATTAGGAAAAATACACATTCCTCTGTTGGCTGACCTCACAAAGCAAGTGTCAAGAGACTATGGGGTCTTACTGGAAGGCCCTGGAATTGCTTTAAGGTAAGCAATTAGTTTTTTAATGTTGACTAATTTGACATACTTTAACTTGTACCATGTATTCTAAGAAGAAAGGTTGTTTTATGCATTGCTAGATTAGGGAATTAATATCGCCGAATGTTTTTTTACTTTTTAGGGGTCTTTTCGTTATCGACCCTAATGGAGTTATCCGACACATGAGTGTAAATGACCTGCCAGTTGGGCGCTCGGTTGAAGAAACCCTTCGTCTGGTCAAGGCCTTCCAGTTTGTGGAAACCCACGGTGAAGTCTGTCCTGCCAGCTGGACCCCAAAGTCGCCCACGGTAAGGTTTTACCCTTTTTCTTACAAGTATGCCAAATTATTACATCATATAATGTGAGGTGGGTCCATTTAAATATTTTTAACACCCAAACTGGAGATTTACCCAGTAAATGATAATTGAATAGTTAATAATTTTGTAAAATATAAAGTTATGACCGCTTAACGGCAGATTTGGTATAATAGCAGTTTTTTTTTGTCGGTTTTAGATAAAGCCAACTCCAGAGGGCTCCAAGGAATACTTTGAGAAAGTCAACTGAAACTCCAAAAGTACTGACAGATCATGCAAATCTTAATGCTACTCCATAGTGAATTATACAATTGAATATAATTATTTACACGCAGCATGATAAGGTATATTGGCAGTTGAAATATTTGATTTTTGGATTTGGATAGTAGTTTAAATAAAAATTAAGTCTGTGTTGAGTTTGTCTCTTGTTTTCCATTGAAGATTCTTATCTAGAGTGCTTTACTGTCAGACAACCAGAAGTTAGCCACCGTCAGTATCTGCCAGAAGCATACATGTAATGAATTACAAAGTGGTTGAGAAATCCTGCTCTTTAAAAGTCAAGTACATGTTGAAAAAGTCTTCATACCTGCAGTTAAGCATAAACTTTGATCCAGATTTTGTTTTAAATGAATCCATGACCAAAAGACTATTTTACCACACATTTGGTGATTTAAAATTAGGAGACAAAATCTTTCATCTCTAAAAAAAAATGTCCTAAGAAAACACTTAACATGTTTGAGACAGATGCCATCACACCATTTGTTTATTCTATT
Source organism: Triplophysa dalaica (assembly GCF_015846415.1). Taxonomy (NCBI): domain Eukaryota; kingdom Metazoa; phylum Chordata; class Actinopteri; order Cypriniformes; family Nemacheilidae; genus Triplophysa; species Triplophysa dalaica. The sequence goes on from NC_079552.1 coordinate 13,332,033, forward strand.
GACTGAAAACTGCAATCATTACATACTGATTTTGTGATTCTCAAAAACAACTGTCCTTGGGCAGAAATTTTTAATGGAAAACGTTGCCTTCATGTACAAACCATGCCTACATTACCTCAAAACCAATGTTTATTTCTTTTCATCCTTTTTACAGCAAGTTAATATCGCATTTAAAAATGTCTTTTTAGACTTCACATGGAACATGACATGAAGAACCAGAAATCAACTTCAAACTGGGAGGAATGAGGTTTAGAAAAAGGCTTTGCCACTTTTCAACTTTTTTAGTTACATACTGTATTTACACAATGGAACATAAGAAAAAAAAACAACAACAGCTTGGTCTAAGTGTTTCTGCACTCAACCATGAAAACATCTAGTAAAGTGTACAATAACTTCACTTTGTACAGTATGCCTGCAGATATTTAGCATGAGTGCCTCAATTGTGTCTGACATTCACAATTTGGTTCAAATCATGGATACAAAAATAAGCACGAGAGAGCTGATCGTTCAAATCAATGAATGGTCTTTCAACCCTTTAAAATAATAATAATAAAAAAGCTGATGACTATCTCCTCTATGAGCAGCACAAAGTCAATGAAGCACTTATTTTTTAGACTGTTCTACAAGATGCAAATGAAGGGTAGAGAATGAAAGGGTAGTGAGACGGGGTCACCTAATTCCGAGAAACAAACAGAATCTGATTTTATGATTTGGTGAGATTCATGCATTATCCAGGCAAGATGTAACTGTGCTACCAAGCCCACCCCACCCTTCAACGAAAAAAGTTTTAACAGACTGTCCATTATGAAAAAGAAAAACACCCTTTAATAAATCTGTACAACCAAAATACATTTGGGATCTACATCTACAGTTTTAGGGTTATATACACGTCACCCCCCCTCCATATATTATTTTTACAAGCGGACTTCATTCAAACTCAAAGAGTAACATAAGACTGAACTGGAGAAAAAATATCACATCACACAACCCATTAAAACATTCTGCCACCAAACCAAAGATTATCCGTCTCACCGTAATCTGTTACGGACAGTGAACTGTACAGTATCTAAAGTGCCAAGTTCTCTGCTCTGCTGTTCTGAACTATAGAAAACCAGAAGGTAGAGCTAAAACCTGGCTGCTTCACATCATATTGGTTTATCTATTTATTAAACAAAACAACGGTCTATTTTGGAACTTCATACCACGTTATGCTTTTGGTGTGATTCGTAAGTGTGTAAAACAATACAATGATGGCATTGTACAACTCTGTAATACAAAACAGACAAGCAAGAGGATGGATGTCAACCCCACTCTCCTATATTCTCATATAAAAGAACAAAGGCTCTCCATACACTTTGGCCTCTTCACTGAAGAGAGCTAGACTATTGCATCAATAAAGATCTGTTCAATGGTTCTTGGGTGGAATAGCGTTATAAGAAATAGGAGCAATGCTGTGTTGTACTTTTTTTTCCGGTTAATCTGCATTTATGGTCTGCATTTCAACCGGAGGGAAAAACAAAAATCTGATCAAATAAAATAGAAAATTAAAAGTCCTGTTTGTTTCACCCTTCATTTTACCCTTGTGTACGCATCGTGTCGCAAAGTTTTAATTCATAGAGAAAATGGAAAACTAGATTTTGTACAAGATACCACAATCTTTTCTTGCAAAATAAATGGAGACTTTGTGCCCGCTTTGATCGGGAAGAAGTGTCGGCTGATCTGCAGTGTCACTGTGGAGCTTCTAGTCAATTTTCACATTTGTGTAAATCTTCCTCACGAAGGCACTTGTTCCCATGTAACCCACCGCTCCTGAAACCAAGAGATGAAATAGAAGTGCATTATTCATAGGATCGATTGTTCCCAAAAAAAAAAAATCATACATATAACTCACATTTCCATAATGCTATATTACAAATTTATGACATGCGAAGAGAACCACAAAGCTGTTCTGTACTTACCACACATGATTCCCAGAGAGGTACTGAAGACAGCCATGTAGCCAAAATAGAATGACGTCTGAAATAATCCATACATCCTGGGGAAAAAATGACTGAATGTGAATTAGTAGAATCAGATCAACAACCACTATTTCACTTTTGGAAGCTTGAATCACAGTCAATTTTGTTGTATGGAAAGTACAGATTGGAATTCTCAGTTTGTGTGAGAACAAACTTCACCCCTTTACACCCAGGTAATAAGGAAACAAACTCACTTTGTTTTGAAGAAATAGTAGTAGAAGGAGTACATGTAAACGTAAACTGCTGTTGATGCTGCTGAGAGAAAGCTTGTCCATTGCCTAGAAAAAAAAACAATTATGATGAATTTACATTCATTGAATATACTTACAATCATCTGTGCTTTGATCTCAAAACGGTGAATTAATCTTTGGTCTAATAAAGATTCACAAATCTGCAAAGCAAAATAACAGATAGTGATTGGTCCTCACCATCTGTAGTCTTCTGCGTTAAGAAGGAAGTAGGTACAGACAATGGTAACACAGACCGTCACAATGCACAGGATCACAAGCACCAGCATCATAAATCCGTACACATAGTATATCTTGTAAGCCCAGAAGGATGTGAAAATGAAGTACCTGAAGTGAAAAGTGAGAGGGGTATTTTATCCAGAAGGTGTTGATTGTGGATCTTAATAAATATGCACTGATACAACCTGCAGACTTACATCTCAATAAATATTGATCCGAATGGAAGGATGCCACCCAGACACACGATAACAGCTGGTTCCATGAACCTGCCAGACACAGAAAAAACATTAAGTAACGTGTCATTTTATATCAGATAACTACAGATACCAAGACAGGTATGATACAATGAATGATTGTTGAGGTTACCATTTCTTCTCAGGGATGGGTCTGGGTACAGCATTGACCCTGCAGGGAAAGTTGGGCTGGCCAGACAGGTTCCTGCCCAGAATTGTCCCCACCAGGTTTAGTGGTAGAATTACAAAAAAACAGATGCAGCAGACTGCAACCTGACCAATAAGAAACATGCATGACATTTTAAGAGGTGCATGACGTATTGTTCCAAAAAATGAGTTCTTTAAGACTTCATTGTGTCATTTTAGGAAGATTTGTGACTAAATGACACTAATGTGTACAACAAAGTTTAACTGTCCAAAAGAACACGAGTGGTGTGAAAATAAGTGGGTGCTTTTCAACACTTGTAAATCGTAAAAAAACCTTCCCTACATTCTGTTCTTCATAAGAAAGCTGAAAAATCTCACCATGGTGCCGAATGGGATGGCTCTGGAAGCGTGGTAGTAGATGGCAATGAAATTTATGAAGAATGCTGTGCCACACACCATGGCAGGAATCAGAAAAGCTCCTATAAACATCTGTTTTATCCATCTCCTGCCTGCATAATTATATGAATAGAAATACAACTCACATTTACACCCTACTGAAAAACACAAGACACATATCCTGCTGCTTCTAAAATACCTTCAATAGACTTAAACAATTAAACTTTCAGAGGTATGATAATTAATATTTTAAATATAAGTTTCCATACCTCCTTGTTTTGCATACAGACTGCCACCAAAGTAGCCGTTGACTGGGGACGTAGCAGCATAAACAAATATGGCTGTACTAAGCATGGAGCCTCTCCTACAAAGACAAATGTAAACATGGTTACTAAAATTGAAAAATGGATAGCATTTGCCTACATCATTGTTCATAAATCTCAACTACATCACACTAGAAACACCATTGGTTTGATTCCCTAATCATTGGTTGAAACCGCAGATAATGCATGACTTAAAATGTATGAATGTAATGCATGAAAGTATGTTTAAATTAATATATCTAAATGTAAATGAATCTCAACTACAAGCTCCCACTCCAGCCCTATACCAAATAAATAAACACTATACAGGTAGTGCAGGTAGTTTTGCATTGTCCTGTAAGTAAGAGGAAGAACTCACTCTGTATACAAGTCCTCAATCATTGCCAAAACAATAACAATAAAAGAAACAGAGAAGATCTGACATCCAGAGCCGATAAGGGAGGAGAAGATCAGCGGGTGGCTGGACGGCCTGAACACATCACCGTGAACCTGTTTCCATCCATACTCATCGCCAAGATCACGATCCTGAGTAGAGAAGAGATAAAGATCACAAGAAATCCAGAAGGTAGGTGAAAAAAATGTGTGTTTTGATAAAAAGCAGATGTTAATAAGGGAACTCTGAAAGAGAAATAGCATTATTAATATGGCGATGTGGGAGTTTTTATAACTTTTTTATAAAGGGCCAAAATACGCCACAAGTCATTGTGAGCTTGTGAATGAACTAATCTCTCAAAATTAAAAAAAGTGAATAAAAAGTAAATTTTAACCAGGTATTATCTGTACTTTGCGGTTTCAATTAAATGTATTAGTTATTAAAATATTCCTCTCTTTAATGTGCTCACCATGTCATCCATTTCCTCTTCTTTGCTGTATCTTGCATAGTCTTTCCTTAACGTCCTCATCAAGATCATTGAAACAAGACCCACCAGGAAAATCACCATCATAAAGGAATTGAATATTGAGAACCAGTGAATCTGTTGGGTGCATAAGAAGTTTAATACATCACACAGCACATTTACTTAAGCTGGTTTGAATGGTCTTCTAATCTATATCCTGATATAACATGATGTGACAGGATCACTTACTCTGTGTTGAAAGAAGGATGGATCAAGGTACTTGTCAAATCTGTCCTCAAATTTCACATCAGATTTCTTCCATTTCACCTGTGAGAATTACCAACAAGATTGTAGCCCACATGAAAAATCTTGATTAACAGAACTATAATTCACATGAATGACAACAAATTACTTTCTATACAAGAAACACCGGATTATTTTTGTATATAAAAAGTTACTACGTTAAAAGAGCAGAATACAAAACAAAGAAAATCTAATTTGACAACCAAATGAGAGCGGTTTTAAAGTTTTACTCACAGAGTAAGACATGGGAATTTTTGTGTTTGGCACAAGCTTGACTTTGCCCTCGCTGGTCAGGTTAACATCCACGATTCTATCCCCATTGTATCCGATCTCCAGCTTTTTGTAAGTCCAGAGATAATGGTCCTCCCCATTCTCATCAGCTTCACCAACAATTCCTTAATGTCACAAAAAAGATAAGATTAACACTTGACAACGCTATTCAAATCCTTATGGATAATAAAAATAGAAACCAAGCTCTGCACTAAATTACTGTATAACAACCTGGTGCCACCACAGAACATTTTAATTTTCCCAACAGTTGTCGAAAAACACTAAGACAAGGTTCCTATAATCCATATTCATTCAAGTTAAAAGCAAGGTTTTCCAGAAAATGCCTAATGAGAAAAATTGAAAATATAAAATAGTCTATTATAAGGAGGGGTGTATAGCCATTCCCTTTCTGCTACTCACCCCAGATGGGAAGGTCATCTATGTACATTTGGTACCAGTAGTGGTTCTTGATGGCGTAGACAAACGCATCTCTCTTAGCTTTGTCCAGGTCAATATCACAGTACGTTTTCTGCAACACCTCGACTACAAAAGATAAATCCAACGTAAAGCTTTACAATTGCAATACTACGGTCATCCAACTGTAACCGTGATTGACATAATCTGCTTGTTTAATGAAATTCCTTTCACTGGTCAAGTGAACATGACAGTCACATTAACTACAGTCAGTCATACCTTTATATTTGATGTCCAGACCACTGAATTCTAATTCAACTCCCTGTAGCGCCTCTCCTAATGTCTCATGGTAATGACTTATAGTTTTCTTCGAACCCACACAGAATGGTAGAGAGAAGTACTTATAAGTCTCCTGTCTGTTGTGATAAGGGCCCACAGTATTCATCCATAGAACCACCTCCTCGTCATCTGTGTACTGCAAAAGAAAGAAACCAGTCATCAGATGTCAGTTTTTAATATCACAGCCTCTACCTCTCCTTATAGCTCCTAAAACACATTATTTTAAATTAGTATTCCATTACCAATATCACAACATGCATCTATGGTAACTAGTGTACAAGTAATGAATAAAACACAGTCATAAATGATTCTGTAAAATAGAGTTGTTGTTTATACAGCTTTGTTTACTATACTCTTCACCTAATATAAAAGTAAAACATTTATTATATGTAACTTGATTGCATTTTTTTGCATTGTACATAGATGACCTTCCCATCTTGCGGTCTCTTTTGTCTGGGGTCTCTCATCAAGCGCACCCATAAAAATCACTCCATTGATTCAAGGCGAAATGTAGTCACTTGGCAGGAAAAAGCTTTAAGAATACTTTGACAGACAATACCAGGTCTATTTAATGATGTGGTGGCCAGTGCATTAACATTACATTTATGCATTTGGCAAGCGCTTTCATCCAAAGCTATGTGCAATCCTCTGGGATCGAACCCATGACCTTGGCGTTGCTAGCGCCATGCTCTACCCACTGAGGCACAGAAAAGCAGTGCATAAAATGCTGCACTTTCAAGAAACCATGCTTGAACTCAGAACTGCACAAAGAAAAGGAGAAGATTCAGTAGAATATTCAATTGAATACAACATTTATATTGAGCGTGTCTGTGTAAAGAACATCAGATCAGATAATGTCCATTTACCGTGAAACTACATTCTTCAAAGATGAAAAAGAAAGTATTCGAGACAATTCTGTTAATGCCACCTCACAATCAATACAAATTAACTTTTCTTTAAACAACAGTGATAAATAAAACTGTTGTTCGTCTATATGTTGGTTACCTGTTATTAGGCTACTGAGTGACCAAGAGAGTCTGACACTGGGAAAACAGCAAAATCTGCTTTATTGGCCAAGTGTGTGCATACACAAAAGGATTTTTTTTAGCACTTGGAACATACATATACGTGACATGAAAACAGCAGAATGCAAGGAAACTGTCAAAGCAAGTTGAAATTCTTCCAAAAGAAAGAAACTCTATTGCAGATATATCAAAGATAAAACTGTCAGAACAAAAGGTTGAACAGACAGAAAATTCCCATCAGAGGCAGCCTGTCAATTTTACATTTCTGCAGAAAAATACATGACTTAATCTGTATAGAATTAAATAACAGATGGAATACAACTATCTGAGACACAATTTAATGAAAAATTGAGGTTAAACTCAACTGACAAAACCCGTTTGAACCATGTTCACCCAATTGATGTCACTCATTACAAGTTGCGGAAGCTCTCCAAAATAAAACAGCAAACCTATTGTCCCAGGCGATCAGACCCAAGCATCAGTCATTTCAATAAAAACAGATGAAACCAACTCAGATTTTAGTTCCATGTGTAGAAGGAAAATCCTGTTTTTAGTTTAGTCAAATTAGCAGTTGACCAAGATTTTATGTTCCATTAGATTAATCTCAGATTTATTAATGTACACAATGTTGTAAACTGACCATCAGACAAACAGATGAATGTATTGTGCTGGAAGCAATGCTTTATGAAAAGAAAAGAAACACAGTAAAGAGGGCGTGATCCTGTAAATCAGGTAATGTTACAGTGTTACATGCGAACTTTAAAGCCTAGTAAAGGGAGCGTGCAGCAATGATGTCAATAGGAGGCGTTGAAACCAAAGTAGGTATGTATGTTTTTAAGCAACACCTGACATTTATCATTCGAAACACACAGCGATTCAACACAGAAGAGATTTTGTAAAGTGCACAGCACCTTGATCCTCACTCTCTGGTCGTTACATGTACTGGACTAAATAAATTAAAAACATGGCACCAAATAGTATCATTTACATTTGACCATGCTAACTTAGTCTCTCTCTCTCTCTGCTCATTGTTTTCTATCATGGTATGAACACCGTATTACAATAAAGAAGTCATTATCCATCAGTAACCTCAGATCTTTCTAAGATAAGACACCTGGAAGTAACGCAGGTGTGTCAATTCCTATGTTCTTGTGTCTATGTGTCACTTATGTGCCTGGTCGTATTTCCTCACAGACTGAGATTAATAAATCAAGCCATATTATTAGAGCTTTGACAGGACCGAAGTAAAAATGATAACCCACTGAGCACAGACTAGTTATACAGAATTTCTTCTCTTTTTAGATACAGGTCCATGTCGGCGTCTGGTGAAATGTAAAGACAAGAAGCCCATAAGGTGTGATGTGTGTATATAAATTCTTACGTGACATGGGTACACACTGATTACAGAAAAAGTAAACGCTGTTATCAATAGGGGTATGACAGAATAGCAGCCATACAAAAGCCTGGACGAACCGGATATGTATATGGAGAGACGGACATATTTAGCTAATGTCGATTAGCCGACCCTGACTGATTTTACACATACACAAGAGGAGAAACCAGAACATACACTTGGAATATTATTATGAGTGTAATGCATCGCTACTAAATTAGTCGTAATCTAAGGTAGTGACACCGTTTGCACAACAATGTAATATGATAGCTCATGCTAAGCTAACAAGTAAAAGCTAAAGCTAGTTAGTTCATGAGCACGTAGGGTTATACAGCAAAAATAACGTTGGTGATTTCTATTACAAACCCAGAGCAAGAAATTGCAACCTTTGTGAGTGCCTTGAGTCTTCCTTCTCTCTCTTATCTTTCGCCACTTTTGTCAATGCAACCAGTTCTATCAATCGTCTTTGGAGGCTATACACAAACCGAACACAGAGGGCTTCGCTTCTCGGCCCGCAGATTCGCTTACCTTGTGTTCGTGTTCATCCGCTCGAATTGGCAGTAACACACTTAAAACAGTCGTCAAGACAACCCCTGCGATCTTCCACCTGGAGACCCCCATGGTTTTCTAAGGAACGTTCTCCAACTGATTTGTGATGGTATCTTTTTTGGGGGGCTAACCCACCTTCCTTCTTCCTGGTTCTATGACAGTGGCTGTCTCAGTATGCTCACATACGAGTTTGTCGTAAAACTGTTTAGGGAGCGTTCTGCGCGTTTAGTTCTGATTGGTGGTGAGCGATCACGTGGGTGACTCGGACCTGTCGTTGAAGAGAGCGTTGAGTAAGGAAACCCTTCCTCTGCTACGCTTCGCCACCCATGGCCACGTCATCTGAGCGCAAACAAGAGAGCTGCTTTAACAGGATCTAAACCACGTTGCTTGACTGGTCCTTGACAAATAATTCAAGTTTTTGTTGAACAGTGAGAAGTTACGCCTGTCCAGTAAATAATTAAAGCATAGATAGTAGATTTAAATTAAATTGAGCCCTTGTTTTTTATGATTAAGATTCAAGTACTGTATAATAATTTATTTATACATTTAAAATAAAAAAGCATCAGAAAAATAAATATAGGGAAACTTTTAAAATGATCCGTGTTTTCGGACTAGGATATATTTTTTGCTTATCTGGGCCCATCCCAAATTAAGTTTAAAGTTTTAAATTTAAATAGAAAAATAACTTTCAAATAAAAAAATCACAATTTCACGAATGATTCAGTTAATCAGGATTCTGAGTTAGGATGTTTATTTACAATATAACATAGCAGACATCTTAGTTATATCAAATTTATTAAATTATAATATTACATTGTAATACTGTATAATAGTTTACAATGGAAAACATATAATTCAGGTACAAAAATAAACTGATTAAAAAAGGATTTCACTTTACAGAAAAAGGAGAATTTATAATATTATGTAAAACAATAATAAGTCATGATTAAGTCACGATTCAGTTATGTATATAGAGGTGCATGATAAAAACAAGTGTTATTAACAGGTACAGCTAGGGCAACTCTCAAGAGACCGCCTCTCCTGTGTGTCTGTATTAAGCCATCAGTGACTGCAGAAACTCCCTAAAAGGAAAAATATAATAAAATCGACAATTTATGGGTATTTTTTATTGTTAGTTTAAAGAAAATCTTAAATCATGTGCTTCTTGCAACACATTTTCTTCAGTATACTGTACTATATTTATTATCTGAACTAATGATTTTCACACGATTGAAACATGTTTCAGAAAGTGATATTACCTTATGAAATCTGGCAAACGAGGGTCTTTATAGAGCCCGTTGTGATCATATCCAAGTGATGACTCAAATAATATCAACCTGACTCTTTTGTCTGATTTCTGAGCATTTTTTGCTGTGCTGTATAGCTGGACAAAAAATAAAAGACCATTAACATTTTGTTTTTATAAAAAAGTTATTTTAAAATGATAAAGTAAACACACAAACCTCTTTAGCCATGACAAAGGGCACTATTGGATCATCTTCAGCATGAAGAATCAAAAGGGGAGTTTTGATTTGTTTCAAACTATCAAAAAAAAGAAAAAAATGATTTTGATTAAATAAAAAAAATGAAAACTGTATATTCTCTTTATAAAACCATCTCTGGTATATCCAATTTCTTGTAATTATCTTAAACAATTAAATTATTTTAATATCTTTATTTCTTAATTGTCACATACTTTTCGTTCGATGGGAGTTCCAAAATGTTGTCTTTTAATGGATTGAAAAGAAAGTACTGAATGTATGGGAACTTCCAATAAAACTTTAGAAAAGGAGAAAGAATGGCACAAATGAGGTATGTACAACCCATATTAACAATAAATTCACTTAAATATGTGACTGCCTGTAAAAACCCAGCTAAAGACAGTTTTTGCGAATTAGTGTTTTCTACGTTCACAATGTTAAGTTAATTTAAATTTGATATCTTTAATATTGACTGGGATATATTGTAGTGAAATGAATGGTTGAAAAATAACTCAAACTTTAACGCTTCAAATCTCATAATTAGATTGTGAGGCTTTAGTGGTTTTCACAGGTCAGGTAACATTTGCAGAGGTAAAATGCTCAGGATCAGATGTTTTACTACAAGAACATTACTTACCCAAGTAAAGGGGTGTTGATTTACTCCCTTTGCCGTTGTAAATGCCCCCTCAAGTATTATTCCATCAAAATGTTTTCCTTTCAATACATTTACAATAATTATAATAAAAAGAAGAAAATACAAGAATATACACCCCTCACACCTGGGCATATATTTCAAGAAGTTAATATCTACTTCTATAATTCTTTTTTAATACTTTTACTAAATAAATCAACTTCTTACCTTGCTCCTGTAATTTCACTGCAGTGTTTGTTGCAACACTATTGGATAAAGAAACATACTGCAGTTATATGTAGATAATGCATAATAGAATTGTTTGAATATAATATGTGTGTTGTAAACATAGATAATAACAAAATACATTTCTACACACCCAGAACCAAGTGAATGACCCCACACACACACCAGACTGTTTCCGCTGCGTGCCTTAACCCAGTTGTACAAGTATAAGGTATCTGTAGTCAGACCACGCTCTGTGGGTTCACTAGTAGAGTCCCCAAAACCTGATACATTGTAATATTTTCATGTGAAAATTTATATTGTTTTAGCCATTACGGTCAAGTTTTAAATGTGGCCCAATCATTGTATAATACAGTGAAGCGACACAATTTCCACCCACCTCTGTAGTCCATAGCTAGGACATGATATCCAGCAGCACTTAAGACCTGTATGGACAAGAGATATTTTCAGTCATTAATAATATTTATGCTAAAGTTCTCATTTTTATAGGTTTCGTGATGAAACAAGTGAGGCTCACAGTTGCAATTCCAATGCGATGTGGATATGAAGCTCTGTATATGAAAGGAATAGAAACATAATGTAATCTCAGCATTAGGTGAAATATAACCCCTTTCCCCCTGTGAATTTTACAATTTAAATTGTATTTATTTTATATAATGTTGTTGTAGTTCAAATAAATTTATGGGACACATTGATACAATGTTTTTAGTAATAAAGTATTTACTTTTAGTTTCCTGAGACATTTGGTTTAAACAGTGAATGCCAATCCAACTTTTAACTAAGGTAAAGTGCACTGCAGTTTGAAGTTCAATAAAATTCTTATCACGCCAAACAGCAAACACAAAAGACTGTGCAAAGGTTAGCTATTATTACGGCAAATCAAAGGCATACATTCAAAGTAATTTTAAAAGTTAGGTCTTGCCTGTTGCCCGAATTGCCATGCAGATAAATGAAAATGGGCGATCCATCCCCCAGAGCTTTCTCAAACCACTCAAGATCTTGTCCCTTTGACTCCTCCCATTTATGTTTAGGCACAGTATACCTGGAACAAGGAAACATTTGTAATGCGAAGAGAAAGAAAAATAAAGATTATATTTTAACAACCAGAATATTTTTTGCTATCATTTTCATATTTATTTTATTCTATTTTGTGTGTTTATGTGTGTGTATGTATCTCAAAACTAACCAAACGCCCACTCTCACCCCTTCCTCAGGTTTAAGGTATATATTTATAGTATAATTGAGACCTACATCTGAAGGCCGAGTGAGGTCAACAGAATCTGGGGAAATAAAAATATATATAAAATCCAAAAACTGTATATTTGAAACATTTTCACTACATAATTACAACATTCCAATATAGGCCTAATTTTTGGGATAGAAGTTGTGTATTACCAGATAAGTGTTCCAAAAGAAAAGATATGGTCACAAGGCTGCAGAGTGTAAGAAATCCCACTTTAGTCCATGCCCACCACTGTGATCTGAAGAGAATCCAAAAACAGAAACTAGGTTACATCGAAATAAAGAAAAACTCAGATGTTTTAAAACATTTACAGACACGCATTCACTTGAGAATGTACATTACATGAGAAGTCTTCATAACACCCCTAAGATCAACATTAATACATTGAAGCGCCTACTCTGTTTCTATCTATAATTTAATAACTTGACATGTTCATTGCTGTCCACAATCCAACTTTATAGTAATAGTCATTTTGTTTAAAGTTCTTATATTATAACTATAAAGTTCTGTAGCATTTAATCTAGTTTTCAGGCATTCGATCAGTCTTATGCAACTTGGAAGTGGCACATACTTCTGCATAGACTTTCTTGTTGCATCTGCACAGGTTCTCCTATTTTAAAGGCGAGCGGGTAAAGCAAAAGTTACCTTGACTGCACATTTAAATCCTTAGATTTATGACGACCTGTTCGTTGCGACTTTCCTGCTGCTGTAGCCTTGCTTTCAGATTTATCGATTCTTCTCTTCATTTTAAGAACAGGGTACGCTCTCTTCCTGTGTTTGTTTTACAAAGTGGGCAATCACTCCACAACCGTGTTACTCACGGAAGCGGATCATGGGAGTAAAGATCAAAGAGCATCGACAATCTGACAGTATGTGCATTCATGCATCATGATTCTGGGTTAACTCTTAGTTTTGCTATGTCATTGTATTGAATATCAGACTCTTGATATGCGTTTTGATTGTTTCAGGTATGAAACAATAAATAAATAAAAAAGCAAGCAGAAGTGCAACTTTTATAGAAAATGTGTCCATTAATTGATGCACACGAGTTTATCTTTTTATCCTTTTAAACTCCAGATAAACAGCTTTTTCATTTGCTGTTCTTTAAATGCAGTGTTCGTGGTTCAGACAATGCTGTGTAAATGTTTTATGGGTAGGCACTGACCAACTCTTTGTTTTTTTAATAAATGATTTTCACCTATAAAAAAGTTTACAGAACAAACGAAGTAAACTACCACCTAATATGTCTTTTTTTATGAATAGGCGGAACTTTTATTATACATTTTGAGAGTTACGTCACTTCCGGCAGTGACGCCGCCAGGAAGCAAACCATCATTCTGTTTGTCCTGAAACTGAAGGTAGTTTGATTTCTGTGAGAATAAAACTGGAAGTTTTAACAGTTTGACTTCTGTAAGTGGACAGCTCTCGTTTAAATGCTCTTCGTATGTTAGAGTATGTGAAGCCCAAACACATCACATCACACGTACATGCTAGCGCGCTAAATTCAAAATGAGACAGAAGCAAATAAAGATCCTGATGTTTTCTAGCCGGACGCTGAACATAACATTGAAAAAAAATTGCTTTGTTGATGTGCTCATCAAGAGCGGGTTATTAAACTGTGTCTGGGTACCATTTTTCAGAACGTGTTGTCGTTTAACGTTAACGTAACGCAAAGATGCTTCGAAGAACAAGAACAGCGAAAGTGTACAATGAGACCTCAACAGATGACGATTTTGATGACACGTGAGTGATTAACTTTGCTTGTTCGCACTCTCCATCAAAGCTTTTATTTGTGACATTACCTCTGTAATGGGTATAAATTAAGCAAAGTTGTATGATATTTACTTTATAAACACACAAAGATGATGATGTATAAATACACTACCTTCTGTTCGCTCTTACACCTGTGTGCTTTATGAAATGGAAACGTTATCCTATTACAGGACAGGCAATCAGAAAGATGACAGTGAAGAGTTGGAATGGTTTCCAGATTTGAATGATGGCAAAATGAAAAAAGGACGCCAGAAGGCTCCAGATAAAACAGCAGATGGGAAACCACTATCTAAAAGGGTGGCTAAACCCAAAGAGACAAAGCCTAAAGCTGAGAGGAAGCCGAGAACCGTGCGTGCCCCTAAAGTGAAGACGGTGAAGTCTAATAAAGAACAACAACCTGAGGATACAAATGGACCGAAGCCCGCCTCACAGCAGCTCATGATGGTTAAAGAAGAGGTACATCATGAATGTTCGTTTCATGGCTAACAGCAGTTTATTTGACTTTTGCCAGTTTCTCAACATTACTTAATAAAAAATGATATTAAAGAAGCAGCACATGTGGCAACTTGAAGTTGTCCGAATGAGAAACCAATATCACTGAAATGTACCTTTCCAATCATGAATAACTGTTTTTGCATAATTTGTGTAGTCAAGAGCACGGCGTCATTAAACTAAAAAAGGGTTAGGTTGCTTCAAAGAATTGTTTATGTGTTGAGTGTACACTAATACTGTATTCCAACCTGATGCTGATTTTAGAGGTTATCCATCAACTTGAACAGTGAGTTCAGTAATACTGCTGCGGTCCCTGGGGATATGCCTGATGAGGGGCCGTCATCCAGCCAACATCCTTTCGGGGTGAAAAAAGAAGAACCAGAAGACTTTACATTTGAAGAACCTCCTCAGAAGAAGCAGAGGACAGATGCACAACAGGGAAGACCAATAAAACTCAAAGTAGGAAATTCCCGCTTAGAAGACCTACAGATGAATTGGGATCTCATACAGGTGGGTTATTATGTTCCTGTGGAATTAAGTAGTTTTTAACTTGGCTGATGCTGCAGATGAGTTTAATCATGCAGTATTAGGTTTTGTAATTTTTGTAGTGGATGCATCACAGTTATAAACCTCTTCAGGTTATTAGGAAGTATGTTTGTTGCATATATTTTTACCTGTATATGTATATATGTAGATACTTGCTGAGAAGACGGGTGCGGGGCAGTGGGTATGTGGAAACATTGTACAGCTGTTGCAGGAAGAGAACACAGTTCCCTTCATGGTGCGCTACAGAAAAGAGTTGATTAATCATATGGATGCTGATGCTGTTAGAGATGTTCAACTCGTTCTAGAAGAGCTACGGTAAGACATTGGAAGGACAAAAATGAGGTTAAGGACGATTTCATATTTAAGGGGACATGCTTTAAACTGTTTAAGGTTAAACTTGTATATCCGTGCTAGATTTTATATCCTTTTAAATATTTGCATAGGTTCTAATGGGATTTCTAATGTTCCTCTTTTGTTAAGACCGGTTTTCATTTAAAACATTTTTATTAGCATCAATTCATTAATTAGATGGAAAATTTCAACTCTTCCATCAAATTTCTTCAATAAAATTATTTTAAAATGTTTATTTAATCTTCTGGAGATGGTAAGAGGAATTGTTCAAAAGTATATATATTTTTTGGTTGATGTATGACATTTGTGTGTCTTAGGTCGGTGGCAAAAAAGAGCAGATCCGTCGCTCAAACACTTAAAAAGGAGGGAGTTCTTACTTCACAGCTGGAGAATGCTTTACAAAACTGCACAACAGCTGATGAAATAGACCATGTGGTGAGAAAAAAACAAGCTAAAACATGAAAAACGTATTAGTTATTACCAGGCCTATATTGAATCGGCACCCACAAAAACTCTTCAGATTTCTTTAGATTTTAAAATCCATCATTGTCTAATTTTAATTACTCCGCCTCTTTCACTTTTGTATACACGTACTGTTTACAATCAGATCCATATTTTACAACATTTGAAACAGCGAAATGCTACATTTTGCAAAGTGGCAAAAATTCAACTACTTTCTGGGCATGCCTACTACAATAAAACTGATGGTTTGACTGTGCATGATCTAACAACAGCTTACACTACTGTGTTGTCTTTAGTATGCCCCCTACAAAAAGGGCAGTAAGTTATCTAAGGCCCGGCGAGCTAAGGAGCTTGGACTGGAACCTGCTGCATTAGCCTTGCTTCAGGCACCCCAGACATTGGACATCCATTCCTGTATCCAGCCCAATAAAAAAGGTATTGCCTCTCTGAAAACCACTACACACACGAGAGGGATACTCTACCTTAAAATAACATTCTGTCATAAATTGCTCCCCTTCAAGTTGTTCCAAATCTGTATAAATGTCTTTGTTGTGATGAACACCGAGAAAGATATTTGGAAGAATGCTTGTAACCAAACAGTTTTTTGACTACCACAGTAGGAGAAATTAAAATGGACGTCAATAGTGCCCCTGAACTGTTTGCTTTCCTAAATTCCTCAATATTTGATTTTGTGTTCAACAGAACAAAAAACTATTTTTTCCCCTACAATGGTAGTTAAGGGTGTTTATCAGAACAAATAAATGTATACAGAATGTTAACAGCGTGAGTAAATGATAAGAAAATCTTATTTTATGGATTTCACTGATGATGTGTCCAAGAAGAAAAAAACATGGTGGTGTATGTAAAGAAACAATTATGCCCTAGTGCTCATCAGCTTCCAGAATTAATGTTAATTTGACATTGGATCATTTGAAATACTAGCGATTTGGTCAGTAGAGGGCAGCAAAGTACTTTTTTTGTACCGTCTGCTGATTCGTCAGTACATGGCAGGATTTTAAAGTAAAATAAAATAGTCCAAATTTGGTGAAATTAATGGTGACCAGTCCAAGAATTCATAAGATTCATAAGATCTTCAAAGCATTTTAACTTAATTAATATAACTTCATTTTTTGTACAAATGCAAGAATATTCACTTTTTTTCTCAAGTTTATTAAATGAATAAAAAATGGATTTGTTAGCATAATAATGATATTGTTAATGCGGTCAATGTGGATTGTGGGTTGGCAGTTTGAATCCAAGAATTTCAATGTGGTCTCAGACTTTTGGACACCATTGTATACATAAATGTTAACCCGAAGTGTTAATACTTTTTTATGTTATTAGTCAGCTGTTGATCGGTGTTACATTCGGTTTACTCAATTTCAGTCAAACAGGATCTTTGAAGAACTGATTAGTTTTGATGTTACATATTCGCTCTTTTTCTTCCTTTGTGTTCAAAGGGTTGTCAAACCTGGTTGAGGTGGCCACAGGTGTGCAAGAGATCCTGGCGGATATGATTTCTAAAGACAAGGAATCTCTAACCTATGTCCAGTCACTGTAAGCCACTTATGATTTTAACGTTGTCACTATTTTTGCATAGCTTTTACTTCCTCTCTATTTTAATCTTTCATGTAATAATTTGCCTGCATCTGTTATCTATACACACACATATCTTTCATGAGTTTTCTGACCTGTCAGTCACAATTATGAGCACCTGTTTGATTGCATGTGTGTGTTTTTCTCTTAGGTGTGACAGGGCATCAGTGACCATTCACTCGGCAGTTTCTAAAACAGCCCTTAAAGAACAGCAGGAGCAGCAGAGCAATCAGAAGAGTAAACCAAAAGACATTGCCAAATTCAGCCTATACACTGACTTCACCTGCAACGTCCAGCAAATCCAGCACCATCAGGTATGGTCACAATTCATGAGTTTAATTGTAAGGACAGTAAACGTTAGATCACTAACTTTTTGTTTTGCAACATGTTTTGCAACATGTTTTGCAAAGTTTGATGCTGTAACAATAAATTAATAATTATTTTAAAAGTAAATTAAAATGTCAGATGAAATAAAAGTGTAAATGTATGCATTGTATATATAATATATATATTTATTGTCAATGCATATAAATGCCTTTATCTAAATTCTTGAATTGAATTACAAATATATAAATAAGCAAATAATACTTCTTTACAAAGAATCTTGGTTTAAAATTTTGATTTTGATCTGGAGTTTTGAGTTTGCCCCAAATGAAGGCAGTCAACAAGTTCCCAGGATACATCGGGACTCCTTTGGTAATTTTTAAGAAGCTAAAATATAAGACTGCATCATTTTCAGACATTTTTGCTTCGCAACATAATTTCCATATTTCGTTTAATATCATATTTTAACACATACTTGTGTTACACAGTGGGAGAATTGTAACGCTTAAGAATGAGAAGCAGTTTGCACCCTATTTACATAAACATTGACAGTGTTGTGCCACACATATAAGTCCTTGTGTCACTCTTTAGCTCTTCTGTCAGTGGCATTTAACCGTACATCTTTGCGTCAGTAGTGTCCCTCCCCCTCTCACTCACGGGGACCCGCTTACTCAGAGCTGGTTGCGGGCCACATGTCACAGTGACTCTGTCATCGTTCTCTCCCTCTATCCATCTTTCACAATCCTTTCCCTGTCCTCCAGTCATTCCCTCTCTTCCCTTCTTAACATATGTGACACGTCTGTCTCCACGTGGCTGTGGATTAAAGCTGGGATTGACAGTCACTGCTTCGTGTTGACAGCCGCTCATGGGCTCAATGAGAGGGATGGGGGGGTACAGAGAGAGGGCGAGAGACAAAGGCAGAATTAGCAGGCAAGCGGGCGAGAGATCTGCTATGAAGCACAGTTTACCCGTTGTTAATCTGTTGACGAGGATTGTCAGTGAATGTTAATTTGAGTTTGCCGTGACCTGCGAGCTGTCACACTCCGGCTAAAATGAACCTTTTCGTGGTTTTGCTGAGGGAGAGTGTGGAATGTATTTTGACAGGAGGCATGTGTATACACACATTCTTGCTTGTTTAATTTAACACATCAGTTGCGAGAGTGTATTAAGGACAGATGTGTGTGTTTGGGTGTGTGTTTGGGTGTTTGGTATCGTAAGAGTGAACAGGTTGGTGTGAAAGGTTTTACTGATCTTAGAGATCCATTCATTAACAGTGGGTACATTGGTGCTTTGTGTACAAATTTGACAGAACTAGTTTATTTTGAATATTTTATCGTACGAAATCAAACTGTCTGCACTAGTGTTGGGTCTTAATGTAAAAAAAGAATCTTGTGACTTCAGAAGACGAAAAGAATGGCAGTAAATCTAATTAATTCTTTTAAATATTTTTTTATTAAAAACAATTATTGTATGTTTTAAATATTTTATTTGATGTGGAGAATAATCCCCTGCAATTGACCAACATTCTTTCTTATTTTGAAATATATTGTGTGTTAAATGAGAAGAGAGGAAGTCTTTGACATTTCTTTCTAATGCAGTTCTTTGAAAATGTAGATTTTTTTAGTTTCTGAACAGTATTGAGTAAAATAATGAGTTTAGCGATTTGACTGATTTTTCCTTCTCATGTTCCACGCTTGCTGTATTTATTGGTAACATGCTAAGTTTTTTGGACTTTAGAAGGGGCCAGTTATCATTCTTTTTCTGTTGGATATTTAAAGACAAAAATGAATAAAGTGCATTATTTCTTCCACTAGAAAAAAAGTCCCACATTTTTTAGTTTGTTTACAGTTAGTTTAATAAGTGATATGCTTGTTTGTATGTTTGAGGTCTACTACATTATTTTCATGCCTAAACCATCAAAGTTTTTATAAAACAAAGCAGCTCTTGCTAAAGCACGAAACTTCATTTATTTTTTATAGAAAGCGATCGTTGATGTATTTTAAGCCCCTTGTTGTGTATGTTTGTTTTTCTGTACACGCATAGATAGGAAGTGAAAAGTTCATCCCTCCTTTTTGTTTTTGTAGCAGCCATCCTCTATTGCTCTGTTCTGTGGTGATGGCGTTGTCTTTATTTGGAGAACAAATATTGAATCGGAATAGCTCAGTCTTTAGAATAATATTCGTTTCTGTCGCTTACATTCCTCATATTTTTCCAATCATGATTTCATTGTTATTGAGGAACATGATATGTTGAATATTTAGACTACACTTTTTTCCGTCTTTCTTTTCCTTCTCTGTTCTTAAATGTCATGTCCTGGATTGGCATGAAAGTGTTGAGGCTGATTGAGGGTTTGAAATGGGACACCGAGCTTGAATATATGAATTATGGCTTTTCAAAATAGCAGATTTCTGATTTCTGTGGTGACAATTTCTGTTTTATTCTTTAAAAACACTAACGTTTCCATTGTCTCCGAAGTCTTCAGGAAGTTTCTAGGTTTGTGACAGACAACGAATGATTTTTATATATGAGTAGATGATATGACACATGCGCTAAAGTAACTTCTGTCATCGGTAACACTTTATAATAACTGCACGCTATGAATCATTAGTTAAGCATCAGTACATAGTTAATTAATCATTTATGAAGCATTGGCCCCACATTAATAGACATTAGTAAGCAGTTTATAAATACAGCTATAAATGATTTGTTCTTCATTTATAAGCATCTATATAATATGCTTAATAATCAAATTTTCATACTTTATTAAGGATGAATTCATCATTTCTAAATTAAGGATTACATTACTTACAAACCAGTTAGTTAGGAGTTGTCAGTGGTTCATGAGATCATTTATAAACTGTAAGTAAATGATTAATAAACTCTTTGAGTGCACATTTATACATCTTATTATTCTGACATATAGTAACAGTTCCTTAATTTGTTAATAAATGCTTTTTTAACACACATTCCTGCTGTAATTCATGATTAATTAAGGTAGTTATAAAACATTTACTAGTTGCCAGTTAACTATTTTTCAGAGCTCATCTAAAGTGAGGACTATGTATGCCTTGTAAAGCATTTACAAATGAGAGTTAAAGGCTCATAATCCTACTCTAATTCATGATTAAATAAGGTAGTTATAAAACATTTACTAGTTGTTAGATAACTATTTTTTGTGAGCTCATCTAAAGTGAGGACTATGTATGCCTTGTAAAGCATTTACAAATGAGAGTTGCATATCACTTCACAGTTATATTTTTTCTGGAGGTGTGCAGGAATTAATTTTTTTTCAGAAGTTTATTTTTCATTTTATATCAATTCATTTAATGTTAATTTATATGTTCGGTTGTACAATTTTAAATTTGCAGAGGTTTATTTTTTATTTTATGTTAAATCATTTTATATTCATTAATATGTACAGTTGTACAGTTTAATTTATTTTGCATCTTGAAATAAATATTTCTATGTTCTGTATCCCTCTGTGTTGTGTTTTTCCTATTCTTGTTTAGAAGATAACTGAAGCTTTAACTCTCATTTGTAAATGCTTTACAAGGCATACATAGTCAGAACTTTAGATGAGCTCACAAAATATAGTTAACTGACAACTAGTAAATGTTTTATAACTACCTTAATTAATCATGAATTACAGCAGGAATGTGTGTTAAAAAAGCATTTATTAACAAATTAAGAACTGTTACTATATGTCAGAATAATAAGATGTATAAATGTGCATTCAAAGAGTTTATTAATCATTTACTTACACTTTATAAATGATCTCATGAACCACTGACAACTCCTAACTAACTGGTTTGTAAGTAATGTAATCCTTAATTTAGAAATGATGAATTCATCCTTAATAAAGTATGAAAATTTGATTATTAAGCATATTATATACATGCTTATAAATCAAGAACAAAGCATTTATAGCTGTATTTATATACTGCTTACTAATGTCTATTAATGTGGGGCCAATGCTTCATAAATGATTAATTAACTATGTACTGATGCTTAACTAATGATTCATAGCGTGCAGTTATTATAAAGTGTTACCCTGTCGGTATTTACTTATCTTCTTGTCAGAACAAAAACAAAGATATTTTGGAGAATGTTGTAAACTGGCACCCGTTCACTTGCATGGGTTTTGTGCCTATACAATAGAAGTACAAGGGTGCCTTACTTACCAATAAACCAACAAAATATCTTGGAAAAAGAAAGTCATACAGGTTTTAAATGACTGGAGGGTGAGTAAATGATGACAGAATTTTCATTTTTGGCTGAACTATAACTTTTAAGGTATACATTTGTATCATTTTGTTGGATTTGAACCCATGACCTGTGCGCTTTTAACACAATTAAGCTACAGAAAAACCGTACACACAATGGCAAATTTGTCTTTAAAAACAACAACACCTTTCGTTTCGTTTCCTCTCAATGTGTAGCACAACACACATGCTTTAACCACACACACCCTAATTTGTAAACGCAACAGGGTAAGTAGAAAAGTTTGATATTTGTTTGACATTTCCCTCATCTCGTGCAAAACTTCAAATGCGATGAACGTCGCATGGGAAAGCGCAAGTAAACAGCCGCCTTAGGGTGGTGAAATGCCAAAATAGGGAATTATAATTTTCGTCATGTTTCTGGCTGCATTAATTCACATCTCGATCAGGCCATTAGCTGTTGAACGTTGTGGAGGAGGGTGGTTGCTGCTCTGCTGTGTAGGGGCGAGCGTGTGGTTTCGTAGGGGGTTGCTGGTGTTTGTCAGCTCGGTTCTTCCGCTTGGAGTCCAGATTGACGGGTCATCTTATCCCTCTTGCTTTCTTACTTCAAAAGCTTCTCCACAGAAAAGGTCAGATACTTAAAACTATTTGCTTCACAGCATGTCACTTTCCTTTAAAGGGCCGATTGGAGAAAGTGAGAGAGGCTTTTACGTGAGATAAAAAAGTGTGTTTTAGCGCGCTATCCTGTTTTTGAAGAGAACGGGAGGGGGTGGCACTGACGGCGCGCTGCCTACCTCGCCTTGTGTCGGCTGTCTCTACAGGTTACTCTCTTGTTTCAGACGTTAGCCATTAACCGTGGGGAGAATCTGAAGATTCTGACAGTGAAGGTCAACATCCCCGACTGGGTGAAGAATGACTTCTGTAGGTGGTGCGTCAACGTCAGGTCAGCACTCCAGCCCCCCGAACACACCCGCAACACTTGCACGCACACACCTCTTCATCTTCCTCTCATCCTCACACTCAATGGCTCAATACTGTTGGTCTGATTGATGGGTGTTGGCTTGGCAGCTGATTTTAACACTGCCAGGTTTAAAATATGTTAACAACTCGTATTAATAGTGTTGTAGTTGCTTTTCATGATTCGCTAGAGATGTTTTGAAATGAATGAATGCTTTAAAGAGTATTCATAAGACATTCTCATTTAATGAAGAAAGTTTCTAAACATTGTCAATATTTGATTGGATTATTTGTTAAAGTTCATTTTACAGACGTGCTCAAATTTGTTGGTACACTCACAGCTCATTGAAATGATTTTTCATTCCTCCTGAAGAGTGATGAAATCAAAAGCTATTGTATCATGTATACTTGCATGACTTTGGTACGTCATAGAATAAAGCAAAGAAGCTGTGAAAAGAGATGAATTATTGCTTATTCTACTAAGATATTCTTAAATGGCCTGGACACAATTGTTGGTACCCCTTAGAAAAGATAATACATTATTGGATTATAGTGATATTCCAAACTAATTAGTTTATTTTATTAGTATCACACATGTATCCAATCTTGTTATCAGTCATTCAGCCTAGTTAAATGGAGAAAAGTAGTCACTGTGCTGTTTGGTATTATTGTGTGCACCACACTTAACATAGACCAGAGAAAGAAAGGATAGAGTTGTCAGCTCACAAAGAAAATAATAGACAAGCATTGTAAAGGTAAAGGCTACAAGACCATCTCCAAGCACCTCGATGTTCCTGTGACAACAGTTGCAAATATTATTAAGAAATTTAAGGTCCATGGAATTGTAGCCAACGTCCCTGAGCGCGGCCGCAAGAGGAAAATTGACCCCAGATTGAACAGAAGGATATTGTGAATGTTAGAAAAAGAACCAAGAGATACAAGCTGAACTCCAAGACGAGGGTACGTCATTTCTCATCGCACCATTGGTCGCTTTTTGAGCAGGAGGACTCCAAGAAAAACATTAAAAAGCCAGACTGAAATTTGCTAAAATTCATATTGACAAGCCACAATCCTTCTGGCAGAATGTCCTTTGGACAGATGAGTCAAAACTGGAGCTTTTTGGCAAGTCACATCAGCTCTTTGTTCACAGACGAAAAAATCAAGCTTTCAAAGAAGTGAACACTATACCTGCAGTGAAACATGGAGGAGGCTCGGTTATGTTTTGGGGCTGGTTTGCTCCATTTTGCACAGGGTGCCTTGAATCTGTGCAGGGCTTAATGAAACCTCAAGACTATTTAGGCATTCTAAAGCAAAACGTACTGCCCATTGTCAGAAAGCTGTGTCACAGTCGAAGGTCAACGGTCCTCCAACAGGATAAAGACCCCAAACACGCCCAAGAATGGATAAGAACAAAACATTGGACTATTCAGAATCAGAAGGAGCTTTATTGCCATGTATGTTTACACACACAAGGAATTTGACTTGGCGACAGGAGCTTAGTGCAGTAGAAAGTGTACACATGGTTCAAACAGACTGCAAGTATACATAAAGATATACAAAAAATGAGAAATTAAATAAATACAATAATGCACTACATACAAAAAGTGAAAAAATATAGACAAAAAACAACATATAATTTTTGTACAGATGTGTTATTTACAGGTTTAACCTGTTGTTTCTTACAATGTACAGTTTCCAGATGCTATTTGCAAGTGTGCAATGTGATGGTGTGTGTCTAGTAAGAGCTTTTAATTGTCCAGGCGGAGTATAGCCTGCAGGAAAAAAACTGTTCTTGTATCTTGCCGTTCTGGTGGCCAGTGCTATGTGGCCAGATTCTGAAAATTCGGCATTCTTCGTTTTTGGTGGAGGAGTACCAACAAATTTGAGCATGTCTGTATATTTTATAAATGTATGTATAACTGTTTTATCATTTCCTTTTATAAATCTTTTTGTAGGAACGCCTATGTATTTTTAAATGCTGTATAAAAGGTGGAACCAGGAACATACTGTTTACAGTGTAATACACTCAACTAAAGGATTATTAGGAACACCTGTTCAATTTCTCATTAATGCAATTATGGTGGTGGTGTAATGGTGTGGGGGATGTTTTCTTGGCACACTTTAGGCCCCTAAGTGCCAATTGGGTATCGTTTAAAGGCCACGGCCTACCTGAGCATTGTTTCTGACCATGTCCATCCCTTTATGACCACCATGTACCCATCCTCTGATGGCTACTTCCAGCAGGATAATGCACCATGTCACAAAGCTCGAAACATTTCAAATTGGTTTCTTGAACATGACAATGAGTTCACTGTACTAAAATGGCCCCCACAGTCACCAGATCTCAACCCAATAGAGCATCTTTGGGATGTGGTGGAACGGGAGCTTCGTGCATCCCACAAATCTCCATCAACTGCAAGATGCTATCCTATCAATATGGGCCAACATTTCTAAAGAATGCTTTCAGCACCTTGTTGAATCAATGCCACGTAGAATTAAGGCGGTTCTGAAGGTGAAAGGGGGTCAAACACAGTATTAGTATGGTGTTCCTAATAATCCTTTAGGTGAGTGTTTATACATACATACAGTGGGTACGGAAAGTATTCAGACCCCCTTACATTTTTCACTCTTTGTTATATTGCAGCCATTTGCTAAAAATCATTTAAGTTAATTTTTTTCCCTCATTAATGTACACACAACACCCCATATTGACAGAAAAACACAGAATAGTTGACATTATTGCAGATTTATTAAAAACAAAAAACTGAAATATCACATTGTCCTAAGTATTCAGGTAACACAGTATTCTGTGTTTTTCTATCAATATGGGGTGCTGTTTGTACATTCATGAGGAAAAAAAAGAACTTAAATGATTTTAGCAAATGGCTGCAAAAAATATCTCTTTATTCTCGTAACATTTTGACTTTATTCTCGTACCATTTCGACTTTATTCTCGAAATCTTGGAATTTTTTATTTTTAACGTGGCACTAAAACGCCGCCGTAATTTTCTGTTATGTTATCATGTTTTTATTGTGTTAGTTAGCTGTGTTTTTTTAACTTAAATCAAAACAAACCAACTGCAGTTTGAGTGATATTAATTGCAATGTTATCCCATTTTGGAACCAAACTCTTCATATATATATATATATATATATATATGTGTATGTGTGTAAAATTTCCCATACATTTTTATAAATTTTATATTTAAAGATTTCCCTTTCAGGAGGGAATTAATTCTGTTTATTCACATATTTACACATATACAATTTTGTCATTTTGTTCTGTTTTTTACACAATCCAAAATTTGCAATTCTAATTTTAGTATATATGAGTATGTATATGTTTATTGTTTTATGGCAGTCCCCCTTTTTGCAATCTTTCATAAAAAAATGTAGAATGCAACTTGCTCTGCAAAAACATGTTTTGTAATGTTTTGAAAGTTGCATTTGTTCTCCTTGAAGCTTTGAAATCTATTTACTTTTTTTGGAGAGGTGTGAAAAATCTGCTCTGTGATTTGCAGGTGGAAGCCACAAGGATTTGCACGACCGGAACTGATGGAAATTTTGAAGAATGCTGCTGAAGATTCCTACAAGAGGCTCATTCTGCCTTTTCTCAGCCGAGGCTACAGGTTTGTTCTTGCCTGACAAGAAACCTCACAACTTTTCCTAATGCTCTCTCTCAAACGTTTTACTATTTATACAGCACACAAATGATATTATCTCTAAGCCCTACTTGTGCTTCGTCTTGTCCCAGGACTAAAATAACCGCTAGTGCAGAAAAGGAATCCATAGCCATGTTTGTTCGCAATCTACGTCAGCGTCTTCTGATGTGTCCTGTGCGGGGCAAGGTCATCATGGCAGTGGATCCAGGATTTCACCATGGCTGCAAACTGGCTGTTCTTTCCCCCACCAGTAAGAATGCTAGGCTCAGATAGAATCCTAAAGTATCTAAAACAAACAGTTGATGCTGTAAAAAGAGGTTATGTTTGAACAAATAAATAAGCCATCGGAAAATAACCATAGTTCATTTTAATTTCAAAGAAATGTTCAACTTTAAGGAGAGTGTCTGATTGGCAGGTGTGATGAGAATGCTCATCGTGCCATCTCGGTGGGTGGAGCTGCATGCTGTGCCCTGTGTGTGCCCCCTGTCCAGGCTACTGATAGGCCTGGCGGGTGTGTGTCAGGTGGCATCGCCGTGTTTTGCCCTCTGCCCTGCAGCAGCACCACATACCCACAAGGAGCCAGCTTGAATGTGACAGGTCTGTGGGTGTGGAGTCACATGACCTGCCTGGCTCCTGAGGTGTCCATTGTGATTAGATCGCCTCTCTCACACTGACCATAACGGCCACCGAATTGTCTGAGAGGGAACAAGATGAAGGGCATAAATGTTGTTGACCAATGGCTAATGCGAGGCATATGATGCAGATACGTGCATACTAGAATTCAATTTAATGATTGCAGATATTAAAAACTAATTAATGAATGTAGATAAATATCACCGTATCCCTAATAGGGCTTGGGAAGTATGAGGGTTTTTGAATTTAGTGATGCGATAATTTTCCCTTCTCTTTGTCATTTATTTGTTAGCCTGTCTTCTCTAAAGAGGTTTTTCTTATCGTCTTACAAGCTTTGTGTTTCTCCTCAGGTCACATACTGCACACAGATGTGGTTTACCTGCATGGCTCAGCTAGAAGAAGAGAGGCAGAAAAACTGCGCCATCTGATGCTTAAACATAGGTATTACAGTCAAAGTGAAGATGGCTGGATGAGTTCTCCCAAAAGATTTATGAATAACAGTTTTTTCTTCTTGCAGCTGTCAAACCGTTGTTATAGGAAATGGCAAAGCATGCAGAGAAACTGAAGCCTTCTTTACAGAATTAATTAAACAGCGCTTCTTCCACCAACTCGATGTTTCATACTGGTACGACTTATTTATTTTTCATCATCTGAAGTTATTTGTTATCTGAGTGCAGCTCTTTCTGTGACGGGTCTTTGGTATTTTAAGCACAGCAGAGGTTTACCTGCATTAGTTTGAGGTCACATCAAGCTCATTTCCAGTTTCGGTGTGATTACATCTTGAAATATGAAAGTGTTTTATCAATAAACTGTGCTAAGAGTGAAAATAGCAACTGTCAGGCAAGGTTTGCGAACGAGGAGGACAGGAAACGGTGCCGGTCTGGAATGTGTTACTCTTGCGGGTTTTAAATGGTATCTGGAGCTTGTTTGACTGTCTCTAATTAAAAACAAATATTTCTCACCGTCCTTCAAACCAAACCAGGCCGATGTATTCCTGTCCAACCCAAATAAAGCCCCGAACTGGGATTGTCTCTCCCTCCATCTAGCTAGACTCGTGTTTGTTGACTTTTGGTTCTGACTGGAGAGCTGCCCAGAACCGCTCTGAAGTGGCCGTTTATGGGGTACATTGATGGCGGTTTTCATTGCAGCTCTCCGCATCCCTCAGTGCAGCTCAGATTGGCTGCCAGGTCTGCCTCTGTCATTCTCAGCAAAGCATGATGCGTCAAAATTGACATCCAAGGCGCTCCACTAGTGGATTCATTTCAACCTCTATTCGAAAATGAAAGTGGTCGATCTCCACATAGGCAGTGCAACATCCAGTGTCTGGCGTGGGTTGCTGACACGTTAAACTTTTGTCCTGGTAGTCCCAGCCAGGTATTTATAGAAGCAAAATGCTAGTTGTAATAAATGATACTGATTAAATTGCATGCTGAAATGTTCCTCTAAGTGGAGGAATGCATCACTCGTCGGTTTACTAGAGTAAGATTCTCAGACTATTGCAGATTTCTACAGGAAACATAGAACAGTAACCCTTGTATGAAAACATCAGAAGCATAACACATATTACTAATTCATAGTGTGATGTGATATGGTGTTGTTCCCTATCATATCAGTGTAAAGGGCATTTTCCTTTTTAATAAAGAGTTTTGATAAAAGTTTTGTTGGTGCCGATAGCTTTGTGGTTGGTGCGCCTACATATAGCGCCTGCCTTCCCTGTGTGTGCTGCTTGGACGGATGAACTTGGAACCATGTGTTTTTTCGGCACATTTCCCCCCCTTGAAAGTTCATCTCCGCACTGCACTTTGTACGCAGCTAGTCAATTAAACCGGCGGCTTCATTTGCACCGTCTGCTATCTGTCTCCGGAGCCCTCAGCTTGCTCGGAAATAAAACATCATCTCTTGCCCCTTCCCATCATCCCGGTTCTCCCTCCTTTCTGTCACAACGTCCCCGCTAGCTGCCTGCTTTCCTTTCTTTCGCCTGACTGCTGCTGTGGAATGACAGGCAGTGCCGGGTGACTGTGTGCGCTTATGAGCCTGCGGGATGAGCCGCTCTCAGCGACCCGGTGCTCCTCCGTTAAACTACGGGCCTGTTGAGTTGATGAGGTTGTTATTTGCAAAAGGCCAGGATTCACACTAACTTCAAGGGATACTCCACCAAAAAATTCTGTCAGGAATTACTCCCTTCCCCAAGTTGTTCCAAACCTGGATACATATTTTGTTCTGTTGAGCACAAAGGAAGATATTTGGAATGTAAGCAACTGAGATTTCCTCCTCTGCAGTGCATGAGCAGCCTACAATGAGGTCTAATATATTTAAGTGGTAGTTCACCCAAAAATGAAAATTCGGTCTTTGGCAGAACACGAAAAAATATATTTTGAAAAATGTTGTTGACCGAACAGCAATGGACGCCATTAACTTGAATTGGTTTTGTGTCTATACAATAGAAGTCATTGACTGCCACCGCTGTTCAGTTATCAACATTCTTCTTAATATCTTCTTTTGTGTTCTGCAGAAGAATGAAAGTCATGCAGGTCCGAAATTGACAAGAGACAGAATTTTCTTTTTTGGTTGAACTATCCCATTCATTGTGAAAGGTTTTAGTGTTGTGTTTTTTGTGGGGGGCATTCTTTTCCTCTCCCCTATCATCATAACTAAGATGTGCTCAAAGCCTCTAACATGAACCAAATCCAGGATGACCTTGGTTGTCCTTGTATCCGAGGACTGCTGGAAGATAGCAGTGGTGCTTCTGATGTGGATTTGCCAAATTTATGTTGGCTTGACAGTGTTTGTGCACAAGCTTGTTTTTAAGAGCTTTTTTAAAATCCCTAACTGGACACCAGAATTTCTTAATGTAACCCCAAAGGATTTCAAGCTCTGCTCACCAACCTCAGCACAGAGCAGTTTGAATCTTTATAAAAGGCTTTTTCAAGTCTCTTAAATGTATAATTTATTTTTTACGAAGCCCCTTTTAATACTCACAAAGATGATTATCTTGTTTAATTCATCTTTCGGTTTTAGCTTCTTGCAGGATGAAACCACCATACAAGCTCCATGGTTATACCCTATATACAGCCTTATAAAAATATAAGAGACCATTGAAAATGTTCAATTAATCAGAATTTCTAGATGTATTGTGCTCATAACAGTCCAGTGTCTGTTGAATTTCAACTGAATCAAACCTCAGGATTGACAAAGCCATCCAACAGCAATGTGAAAGACTGACAGCATTACAAGACGTATACAAACTATGAGAAAAATCTAGTTTGTCATATTTTTTTTTGTCATATGTAAAACTGAAAATATTTTGTGTATTATTAAAGATGTCATATGCTTAAGTTTGCATGAATTTAATCTTTGCGTAGGCGAATAGTGAGAGGTCCATTTACACCCGGTTGTTAAGCAACATTGTTGACTAATGGGGAAATGCAAGTTTTCATTCAAATGGTTGCTGGATAATGAGTTGGAACCATGGCTGAGGGCTGTCATGGGAAGAACTGTGCTCTGTGTCTTGGAAGGCAAGAAGCGTAGACTGGTTTTTCTTTCTAATAAACCTTGCGTTTGGTTAGTCACTCAAATTAATTCCCACACTTCTGAATTATGTTGCATTAATAAGGAGTTATCACAAAATATAAGACTGTTTAGTTGTGCTATCTTGCATTATACGGTATATAGCCCAGTAAATGTAAGTTAAAGTGTCGCTAATGTTGTTGAAGTGGCGATGAGGTCTTAAAATGTATGTAAAGAGTCTTAAAAAAGCTCTTAAAAAGTATTAATTTTTTTGCCCCTGTATATTCCCTGAATTTAGAAAGGGTCTTTTGATTTTTGAAATATGAATTTTGTCGTGATTACACATTTAGTGTGATTTGTCCGTTATGTTATAGCAGAACATCTTTTGTTTATCTTTCTTTAAGAGGTTTATTCAAAGGAAGGTGCTGCTCTGACTCAGGTCATTGCTACTGTTTGGCTTTGACTTTGGTTCTTGCCCCTGAAGGACGAGATGACATGTATATATTTAATGAGAAAGAGCCTGTAGTGTTTCTGACTGTCAGGGCAGGGATCCTGATACTGAGCTGTGGCTATAGACTGATTGGACAGCTCTGTCTGTTTGTAAGGTTGAACACAGCAGCACAGGCCAGCCTCCTCCCCTAAGGCCGTCTCTCCGCCACCAGCCGGCCAGTCTCTGGTCATTAGACTCAGTTTGCAGGGGGACAAGGAATTACAGGAGCTCTCTCCTTCATACTCCCATCCACTTTGTTTTTAATCAGTGTCTGTTGCTTGATTCGGAGATAATCGTGTTCATTGTAACAGGAAAGAAACGTCCACTTATCTGAGAAATCAAGAAGACTAAACGTTTTCTAAGCTCAAGGACAGCTTCAAAGGTTTTAAAAGACTTAGTCTTTATTTATTGTCTTTAATTTACATTTCTTTATTCTCCACATTTTAGAATAATGGTAAACTCATTTTAATAATGGAATAACAGAATGGTAACTACACGTTTTTTTGTTAGGACTAAAAACATCCCAAAAAATTTAAAACTGTGTTATATGCCTTCAAAATAGCCATCCTTTGCCTGGAAGGTGCAAAATTGTACTCTTTGCATTTTATGGGCCAATTTAAACTCTGCGGGAAAGCTTTTCCATTCATGGGCTCATATTGGCTCATTATTTTGGCAAAAAATATTTTATTTAATAAAATCTTTGTCTTAAAAAATACAGTAAATTATAATATTAAGAAATAAAATTGGCACAGTAATATTTTTGTCTACAAAAACAACTTCAAAGATTTTAACAAACATTTTTGCATTAAAAGATTAAAAGATCATAGTATTGCAGTCATGTGCTTTAAAACTTTAGAATAAAACATGACACATTTACTTAAGGAGGAAATTGACAAGACGTCTTGTTTTAAAATAAATCTTCCGGTGAGCTGAGAAAAATCTAAATTTAAAGAAAACAACTGTATTTTCTTACCATGTGGCAAATAGTATTTTTCTTGTCTTAAACAAATCCCACTAAATATTGCTAAATTTATCTTGTTTTTAAAACACGATTCCGATCATTTTACTACAAACAAGACTATAATACTTATGCCAAATAATACAATTTAAAGTCTGGTTTGCAGTGTCATTTGTTCGATTTCTTATGGTTATGATACATTACTTTAAAGATTTCCTTTATGTATAGACCTGTGTCTGTGTCCTTTTTTGTGGTGCTCTTAGATTCCAGTTTGCTTCTGGTGGAGTGAGATGAGTTGTGGCTGTAAGGTCTTGGATGAGTGGAGTGCTGTTTCTGGGCAGTTTGGCCTCTGAGGAGGGTTCTGGGTAGGGTGATTAGGACAGGGAGAAATGAGAAGGAGTATTTGCCAGTCACAGGCCTTTGGCTAATGTCTCACTGAGGTATAGATGTCCGCAGATGTCACAGAGGACATTCAGAACCAGTGGGTTTATGAAGCCCCCTAATTTAGATTGACTACTTTTATCACAGTAAATATAGAAATTTGTGTTAATGTCTTTTATCGATGTCATGTATTTTAAAAGCCAAATGTTTGTTTGCATAAGGAATTTTAGCATCAATGTTGCATATTCATTCCAGCAGAACGGTTGTCCAGAACAGTCATACCAGCAATACTTTCTTGCATTTAACAAAGTTTTCATAAGAGCGGACATGGAAACTGTAGTGTCACTCTTAATCGGCCTTGTGCTGATTGATCCTCTTCAGCCAACCGTGAGATCAAACAAGCGGTCCGAAGTTTTCACTGCCTTTAACCCAGATGCCAAATCCTTGTCTGTCAATTTCTATCTAATGGCCTCTTGTGATGTCAGAACGACTGGAAGCACTTGCCAGCAGTGAAGTTTTTACCACGCTGCACATTTCATGCCTCATTTACTTGTGTTTGGCCGTTTTAGGTTTTAGTTTATAGCCCTTAGAGTATAGAGAAAGAAAAAGCTTGCTACATCAAAACATTGAAACCTCAATTTCACATCTGCATTCATGAACCGGACCTCTAATGAAACCGAAATGAAATTAGAATATGGAAAGACCCGAGATATCTGTTTTTTGAGCTATGCTTGGGTGCTTTTTATCTCTAGATTTTGAAATTTGTTGGAACTGGACACTCATGATCTTGAGATCTGGACACTGCACCCTGCCCCCATAATCTCTGCAGGAAACGACATGATCTTACAGGAATTTTTATGCATTTTACAAGGTGGCTTATTCATATTAAAGCATACAATATGAATAATTAAAAAACGCAATGATGAAGCCACCCTAAACCTAACTCTTATTGGCTTGAGGACAGAGCGATTACTAAATTCATAAAAATTTGCCGAATCATTAAATTTTATTACGAATTGCCGTGAGATTGTGGTGAAACATATCCACAACCTGGAAACCTGGAAAGCTCACACTGAAGAGACTCTTTGAGGAGAAGGGTGTTTAAGGGAGGAAGGGGAGCTGAGGGGGTGATGAACATCTGCCACCAGTTTGATGTGAGTGACTTTGAGGGTTTGCTCTTTTCAGACTTGTGTGGTGGTGGCAGATTGAATGTGGTGTTAACTGCGGCTCTGTACTGGCCGGGCGTTTTCTAGCCTCTAGCGCAGAGCCTGAGACTGACGGCCTTTGACACCTGCCATTCTGGCCCTGTTCTAGCCGAAAAAAGTCAGAGTTTTTAGACTTGGCATTGGGCGATATCTGATGACTTTCTTTTGGCTAGAGTCCCTTTGATCAGCTGTAATTATCCAAGATTGTTCTTTTTTTCCCGTCTCATTCTGGCAAACATGAAAGACAGAGATAGATTTGATCTTAATTTGTATTTATGAGAGGGGGCAACAATTTAAGCACTTTTCAATCTGTATAAATATGATCATTTTTTATCTTAACATTTAAAATGACCAGATTTTCAATTTGATATGCAGGGGTCTTTATAATCCATCATATAAGATTTTTTTAAATGTTTGCTTAATAAAGCAGTTTTGTTGACCAAATCCACGTGGTTTTACTTTGTAGTTTCGTACTTATAGTTAAAATACTCTATAGAAAAGCTTTGTGGTTAATCTTGAATTTGAGTGGGCCTAATTCTTTTAAATATTGCTGTGGTCCATCTAAACCTTGTATCTCATATAACTTTTTTACTATAAATCACTATTATTACTCACCCTTTATGTTTGTCACCAGGATTTGCAAATATCTAACCCAAAAGTATTAAAAAGTGTTAAAAAGTACAGTATTTGTTCTATGTGCGAATTTGGACATCCAAGATTTCAGATAGACAGCGAAAATATATTTTATTTATAGCAGTTGCAGAGCCTAATTCTCATCTGATGCTGACGGTTTTACAAAACATGACACACATGCTTAACTTATTTACTTGCACATCATATATGGTCAAGAATAGTGAATGTGCTTCCTCTAGCTTTAAGTCTTCATTCCATTGCAGGTTTTGTGTATCAGGTTACTGTCGAGATGATATCTCTTTACCCTGCCGATGGATCTGATGAATGATTTTTTTAATTAGCACTTGTGTTCGGGGGGCTGTTAGAGAGGCGAGTATCAAAGTATGTATCTCTTGATGTCACCCTGTGGTCAGGGACCTTGAGACGGGGAGATGGACCAGCCTAGAGGATTATGACAAATACAACGAGTACCACAGTAACTTACAATTAAGGGGGATGCTTAGCTGTGACTTTGCCCAGGGGGTCTCATAAACACATGATAGCCCCCAATAGTGTGTGTGAGTAAGTGTGTGACTCTCAAACCTAAAGGATCATCAAGTCATCTGCTGACAGGGTTTGTCTTTTTGTCATCATAACGTTGCATCTTTCGTTTCACTTGGGCTTGGCCAGGGAGCTGGTGGCTTTCTGCTGCCTGTCTTATACATAATGTTAAAATAGACACAAGGTTACATAGAATTCTGTAAAATGATGTTCTAAACATTGAACACTAAAAAAGATTGTTTTGAGAACTAAAACTTGATTGTCGGTTGTGTCATCTTTTATGGGAAGGTGTCACTCTCATCAGCACCAGCTCTAGTGTTTATAGAGATTTAGATTAGGGTTGCTAATATCTTTCTTTAAAATAGACAATTAATCGCCATTATCACAATTATTTAACAGACAATTCATCGCCAATGCACAATGATGTATAAGCAAACAAATAAAAAATGAGGTTCATGTTTGCAGACAGATGACTATAAATATTTAATGTTTGTTAGACATCAAGGCTTTGACAATATTACGATTAATAACAATTAATATATTCATTGAAGAAATGTACAATTTTATTAAATAACTAGTAGTATTTACTATAGAGTGACTTTAAAGAAAACAAAAACTAAATATGAGGATGATGTCATCTTGGTGTGTAGATGCAGCATGTTTGGAATCAAAGAAACAAAACAAATCAACCCAAAACATACAAAGCTGAGACAACTCAAAAGATGTAGAAATGTCATTTGAACTTAACAGTGAGTGCAGATCAAGGACCGTCGATGTAAAATTTTGCAGATACTGCAGAGATCACCCTTGTTTTCTAAGGATTCACAATAATTGCAGTTATCTGAAATATTTGCGATGAGAGGATTATTTAATAATTGTTCCATCCCTACTATTCTTTATAATAACCTGCTTCACCTTGACCCTTGAGTAAGTGCTGTCACCACAACAATATATAAGAGGTGAAAGGGTCTGAGAAAATGAGTCAAACTGGTCCATGTCACAAAGCCTCTGCATCCTGTCAGGGGTATGATGACACTAATTGGCAACGTTAACCAAAGAAGCCGTGGGCAGCAGTGGAAGGACAGGAAATGTAACAGGCTGCAGTTGTGAACCGGCCTAATTTGAATGCTTATTCTGTAACTGTGCTCATAATTATGTGGGGAGGACATTATCTTAGTCAAGGTCGATTCAAGAGTACATGTTTTATCTGTAACAACAATAGCATAGAGGAGTACATTTCTGAAATTTGTTAAAGATAGATACAATCACTAATCTATATAAATTACTGGATTGCGCCTAGCACGCTAAACTAACGGCAGGAGGCGATCTCTGTTTTATCTGTTTTTACTGTTTTATCAGAACATTTGGCCATACCAACATGGCTCCCGAAAGCTTCACTGTAATGACGTCATGAACAATCCAGTCATTTATATAGATAAGTGGGTAAAACAGATCTCAGTAACTTGGCAAGTAAAAAAAGTTTTGAAGAAGGTTCTGATGGAATTTTTTTAAACTAGCCAATAATATCTTTTGTAATATATGATGAATCAGGGTCTGATGAGCTGAAAAGAAACGTTTCATTTTGTCACAAAGATCACTTAGATAACTTAAAAAATTACACTTGAAGATTTCATTTTTATTTAAATTCTAAGCATGAATAATAACTGCAGATATAAATAAATTATATCTTTAGGTTTGTAAAATAGAGTTTTTTTATTGTTATTTTTTATTGTTATTTTTATATATTTCGTTTTTCGTTTAGTTTTTAATCTTGTATTTAGTTTTTAATTTTATAAGAACACGAATATATTTCTGAATTTTCCATTACTGAATTTTGTTTAGTATTTAGTGTCCTTTTGTCAGAAGTACATGTAAAGAATGCGCTTGTTTACCATTAGATGGCAGTATTTACCCATGCTTTCATTTGCTTGTTGGGTGACCACTACTGTTAGATTCATGATTAGATAAATAAATACACTGTTTACTAAACTAAACCTGTGTGAATAAATAGTATTCTCAATGAAAGGCTTGAAAATTAAAACACATAAAATTGTTGTGTCTGTTAATAATGTATTTGTAATTTTTGCTGTAATCCATTAGAGGCGTAATGCTAGTTGCCTGATAAGTAAAACTGTGGATAGATACAACTGTGTACATTTTTAAGGAAAGAACATGTTTGTGTGTAATGTAATTGATGTGATAGCGTTGATATCAAAGGTTTTGTGCATATCTGCAGAGTGCTCTTCACTGCCTTGCAGATTTACCTTGCTTGTTGGCATACATTAGATTTTATTTAAATTGTCAGTATGTATGTGACACTCTTGGTAGGATCATTAAGAGTTGGTAAAAAATTACAAACCAGTTAGGATTGTTTTGACTACATGCTATCGTTTTGTAGCAATAGTGCGTTTATGAATATATAGCTGTCATAACATTATAACTATGTAATTTTCATCACTTACTGCTAGTTAATAAACATGTTTTTTAACAAAGTGTTTGTGGCATATAAAAATACGTTGATAAAAATAAAATCTATCATGGTGGGGTAAACCCTACGCAATGCAACACTGTATTTTTAATCTCTCAAAGTACATCTCTGAAATTTTATATTCATTATTTATGCAATAATTAAATATAATTATCCTCACACTTTCATATAAATGTAATGCATCTGGGTTCTCACACTGGTCTGCTGCAGAAGTCCTTTCAAACGTCTTTTCAATAATGTTTATTACATTATGTTTTTATTAAAGACCTCATGGATGTTCATTCTTGTTGATACGACAGAAGAACATGTCTCAGTTGATTTTGACGAGACTGCTCAGGCCTTATAGATGCCTGGTGGTACATAAAAACAAAACAATTCAGGAAACAAAGTTGTTTATTATTAAAAAACTATTAATATATAAAGAACTACATTACATAGATGTCTAATATATATCACCATGTTATTAGTTGGTTTCTGTCTCTGTCTTTTATTTAGAACCTGTGCAACTGTAATATGACATGAATAGCTATTCTATAAAAGCTTCTTCAGTCAACCTTTGATCACCGCCACACTCTCTTTCTCTTTACTACTATCAAATCTTGTTTTTTTCCCCACAATCACATCACTTACCTTCTCCTTCTGTCTTGGAAATTGTTGTATGATTCAGTCCCAGCAACTTTCATTTAATAAACACCCAGCTATGAACATCAACTCGGAGTCACAGAATTTAACCACAAGCCTTCAAGATGCTAAAATGGCTGTTGGTGTCCAATATAAACAGCGCTGTATTGAGCATATGTGTGTTGTTGCACATGTCCTCTGTGCATTGCTGTGTACTGCAAGCTTCAGGTCCTGCAGGTTCGGCTACATGTTTTCAATGGAAATTTATTTAAATTGGCTCTTTGGTCTGTCCTCCTAGAATTACTGGGAAGTGAATTTATGAGACTCCCACATCATCTGGGGTCTTCGTGAGTTTATATCACCAATTTCCTTGGAAACCTTCTTCAGTCTGTCTTTGTTTTTTTTGTCCAGCATAACAGATGAAGCAGGAGCGTCCATCTATAGCGTGAGTCCCGAGGCTGTGAAAGAGATGCCTGACCTGGATCCCAACTTAAGGAGTGCAGGTGATTACATATTCTTCTCTAGAGTTTAACCAATGTGTTTTTTTGCTGAAATACTGTATAGAAAATTAATTTGTAAATGAAAATAATGCCTAAATCTGTCATTTTATTTCACACGAAATATTTGGACAATATTTTTCTAATTTAAGTTACTGCGTGGCAGTGCTCGTAACTTTGTTTTGAAAAGTGGTGGGGACTGAGATGACAAAAACAATACTTTGGGGGTATATTTATCATATATAGTATAGTGGGTGGTCTGTCCATTGCCTACGCCGCTTTTCGACTACAGCTCTCACATCTTGTGGTTCCCAAACTGTCACTTGGCTGTTGCGGTGCATTACACTTAATAACAGATTTTTTTCTTGGACTAAAAAAGTCACTTGTTTATAGGTTTACACATTTTTGTGCTTGGACATTGGAGGCACGAGCAAGCACCGCAAGTCTGTTTGATGCACACATTATTATACTGGACGTGTGTCTGAAGTCGTGGCTCTCTGTCTTCCGCATATATGACTTACGAGTGTGAGCAACGGGAGATGGTGAGAAAGCGGCTCATCCTGTGTTTTCCACAAGATTTAGATTTTAATGGCACCTAAACAATGCACACTTTACGCAAGCATTTCTCAATTTCTTCCAAAAAGTTGTGGGGACATGTCCCACCCGCAAATTACACCTGCTGCATGGTATTGGTAAAGATGCTGTAATATAAATGTTAGACTTTATTTTGGATTTTGGTGACAAATGACCTTGCGAATATGAATGTCAAACCTTTTCTTGTACCAAACGTGGAGTGGTAAGCATACTAACATTGACTGAAAGATGTCCCTTTGAATGATGGGTTTGTTTGTTTTTTAGTGCCAAGACCCAAGTCACATGTACTGGCCCTGGACAGTTGAATCACCTTTACCTGTCAGTCTAACTCAGCTCCTACTAAATCAGACCTTTATATGGCATTCATGTCTTTTTGTCAGGAACAGACTTCCTGTTTACCTGTAGGCCACATTTATTTCTCTCAATATATTGACTTCAGATGCAGTGAAAGACAGTTGCCCTGGTAGACAAAATGCCACTTATGAATAAAACAAGTTTCACTTCTTTCGAAAACTGTGTAACACATTAGGGTTCTGTATGAAGGCGTCCTTGTGTTTGGACCACACAAGCGACTCTCCAATATTGAAAAACGTAAAGCATGGCGAAAAGTTTGGAAATCACTCCAGTGTTCTCAAAAACAGGATGTGAGAATTATACCAGACTTCCTCTATAAAGGCAGTAAATCAGTGTGGGATTAATCATAAATTTTCCTCTGGTCAAGTGCAAGAGCGAGCTAGGAAGCTATATTTGGCCATTTTATGAAAGGCGTAAGAAATTGGAGCGTCCTGTGTGGGATCTGTGTAAATGTGTGTAGTGCTCTGTGTTTCACACAATAAATACACACTAAAACATAGGATAACAGTATCAAAACATAAGTGGCTTGTTTTTTAATAAGAAAATACAGTTATGCATGACACAGTGCAGTATTGTGTAGGAAGTATTAAAAATCTTTTAATACTAATAAAGTAAACTCTGTTGAAAACTGGACCCTCTGATTTCACCACAGTTTGTATACTGAGCACTCAGATGTGTTTTATAATGAATGGTAGAGTCCTCTAGTGTTGAGACACCATGCAGCATTACTAAAATCAGAGATCACAACTCTAGAATTTGGAATAGATCATTATCTTGCAATATTAAATACATTTATTTATTTATGATATATTTTTTGATATATTGAAAAGTCGTTTATTTAGAAATATATATAGTAATTTATTATTAGTTTTTTCCCTTTTACTTTAAATACATATGTTTGTATATTTTTTTAAGTGCTGTCAAATCGATTAATCAATAAATATTTACATCATATAAATGTGCGTATCTCTATGTATAAATGCACACAGATACATGTATATATATATATATATATAACATAAATGTACGTAAATATATTTAGATTTCTATATATATACAATTTATATTATGAATATATATGTTACACATGTTTCTTAAATATACACATTTATATATTTTTATGGATTCATATAAATATACACAACACATATATTAAATAAACACAAAATAGGGATGTAATGATTCATGATGCTGATCTCACAATATGATTTATTCACAATTTATTTGTATAAAGTGAGTTGAGACAAATTATAAATAAACAACTGCCCTTTTATTATTTCTCAAATGCTGCACATTCGTTGTAAAATAAAAATATACTTTTTGTCAAATAACAAAACTGAACTGCAATTTTAAAACAAATTCCAAATCAATGAAAATGCAAAAGTCTATGTAATGTAAACAAACTAAAACTTTGTCTGTGCTTTTCTTGGATTTTATTTGCATTTAAGAAATGTGATTGTGATTGATGTGCACAAATTCAAAACGTTTGAGTTTCAAATGTCTTGGTATGTTTTTATAGTACGATGTTCAACATTTCAGATAATCAAGGACATTTCTATTTTCATTGTATGAATTCTAAGAGTTAAACCGTAGCTGCCGTAGAAAGAGGTGTTCAAACACTGGATGAGAGCAGTTTCAGGAGGTGACTGCCTTTCTCTTAAGACCTGAAAGATGAAGGTATCTGTGCTTGCTAAAGTGGGTGAGCGTGGAAAGAGGTTTTGAGGTGGGCTGCAAGAGCATGATGGCCAAGCCTCACTCGCTGCGTCTCTACGCTGAACTCTGTGGGAAATTGCTGCCTGTAATAATATTTGGATAGAGATGGAGTTTCAGCTCAGGCCTTGTACTGAACACACAAAAGCACTTCTCTCCACTCTCTGTAATGTGGAGCTTGTGTTTGGGCAGAAAACCACGTACTCTCTCACATTCTGTCTTGAGTTTTCAGGCCTGTTATTTCTGTCTGAGTCTTGTTCTCTTCCTCACTCTCTCTCGCTCTTTGACACTCACACACACGGCCACGCACAGTAAAGATGAAAATCTGATTTTCATTTGCTGACCTTCAACAAGACTAGATAAAGCTAATGGAACAAGTGCTCCACAGTGCTTATGTTCATTTCATTTTATAAAATTGTCTTTGGCCTGCTCACACATGATATTTCCAGGGACAAGTTGGATTCTGCTTCTTCTAAATTGAGTTTTATTTACTTTAATTGAGTTCTTATTTGTCCAGACCACTCTTAGTTGGCTCATGTCTTTGCCTGTCTTACAGAATTTACTGGGAAACAGGACTCATGGCAAATCTATATGTGTCTGTCAGTGTCTCTCATTCTCTCTCTCTCAGACAGATGTGATGTCACGTGCGCTTGTAGTTACCGCTATTAAATGAATCTGTCTGAGTTTATTTGTCTAATCTCTCAGCCTCATTTAAAGGTCAGAGTTGCACAAGTGTTTTTGTTTTGAGCTTACGTCGTAAAGAGAAAATAGTCTAGTACAAGGAAAAGTATGCATAGCTCAGTGTGTTTAAGCGTGGACTTCAGGAGTGCACATTTTTTAAATAAAGGGTTGTTATATTGAAGGTACATTAATATATGCCACAACCTTAGTATAAGTATAATATCTTACTCCCACCAAAAAAAGTTACAACAACTACAGTATAATTAAATTTTTAGACAATTTATCAGTAGTAACAGAGAGACTGTACATCTTAATGATGATTTCATAGAAGAGATGTTACCATGACATATTTAAAAGTCCAGTGAATGAAATTTGGCGGCATCCAGTGGTGAAGTTGCGAATTGCAACCAACGGCTCACTCCACCCCTCCCTTGCGAAGCACTACGGTGGCTCTCACAGGACTAAGATGTCATTACGTTTTGCTTCTTAGCCGGCGAAAATGTATTTATGAAACACGCTCCAGAGAGCAGTTTGTCCGTAAACAACATTGCGAGGGACCTGCGGTGTATGTAGATAGAAATAGCTTATTCTAAGGTAATAAAACAAACTCTTCATTATGTAAGGTCTTTATAAGCTCTAAATACATAGTTATGTTTATTGTATTGCATTTCTGTTAATATATCCTCCAAAAAATTACACATTGATATTTTCCCTTATATGTGATAAATTGCTTTTTGATGCTTGTTGTAGTCTGTTCATTAATACAGAACCCATGTTTAAGATCTCAGCTCAGCTAAACCCTAAACAGAGTTCTTTAGTTTCTTGCAAGCACCGGAATTCCCTGTAGTAAATGCAAATCTGCTTCATTAATATAGTCTGTAAACCAGTGATTAGTTCAAGGCATTTGTGTGGGCTTAATTTATTCTTAATTAAATCTGTTGGTTTATTAAAGTGTTAATATTGCTTATCCCTCCAGAGGATGTTATTATATTTGAGAGTAAACTGTTCAATTGTGAGATAATTTCCTCCTGTGGTCTTCTCAGTGTCCATCGGGAGGCGTGTTCAGGACCCTTTAGCAGAGCTCATTAAGATTGACCCCAAACACATTGGGATTGGCACCTATCAGGTGAGTCACATGATATCTTCTTTTCTAAGTGTTATGTCCGAAACATACTGTATTAGATGTGAATTGCTGCTTAGGTGTTTGAAGTGCATTAAAGGCACTTTACAATTAGGTTTTATTTGTTAACGTTAGTAATTTTGCATTAAAGATACTTTACAATAACATTTTATTTGTTAACATTAGTAAATTAATTAACTAACGTAAACTAGAAATGTTAACTAATGTTAACAGTTACGATCTTTGGTTTTAATAATGTATTAGTAAAATAACATAAAGTAAGAAAAATAAATCCTGTAGAAGTGTTGTTCTTGTTAGCTAATGCATAAACCCATTGTTATAACCTTATTGTAAAGTTTTACCAACTTAATTGTGTCTTTATGATTTATGATATCATTTATCATCCAGGTGATAGTGACTGTGTGAACAATGTGTGGCTCTACTCCTGATGCTTTCAAATGTTCAAAGTAGTTGTAGGCTCTTTCCCAACTTTCTAACCAGCCTCTGATTTTTTACGTTTAAGTAAAACAGAAGTCAGCTGGACCAGCGACCTAATCCTGTCTCTCACTGTTTGCTTTTGCAGTCCCGTCTTATGAGTAATTCATTTCTCTCTTGAAATCAATTCAGCTGCTATTCCCAGCAGCATCATATGTTGACTTGAGGCCTGGTT
Organism: Triplophysa dalaica; assembly: GCF_015846415.1. Lineage (NCBI taxonomy): Eukaryota > Metazoa > Chordata > Actinopteri > Cypriniformes > Nemacheilidae > Triplophysa > Triplophysa dalaica. The sequence goes on from NC_079552.1 coordinate 13,375,812, forward strand.
TTGTATTTTTTCTTCTCCCTCACTATCCAGCTTTCGCCTTCTCTGTGGTCTGTGCCACATGCTTTATTTCTCCTTCATCTACCCTTTGTTTCGCTCTTTAAAAAACAGTTATGACCTTTGTTGAACCTCATTTGGATGCTCCTTGTCATTGCCTTAGATAACGAATATCAAGCTAAATGGGCTTTGCAAACTCATGATTGTTTTGTATGCAGTCGTTCATATTACTTGTGAGTGAAATTTAGCTGGTTTAAGAGCAGTACAAGGGAACTCTAAACCAAGTCCACTGCAGCCTCTGAGCCATTTCCCAAATAAGGCGAGGAAAGAACATCTTGCATCTTTGCAAATGTCAAGGATCAATATCGCATATCACATATTTCACACTGTCAACTTTTGACCCAAAGACCATATGCACATGTGCACAGGTTTAGGTTAGCAGAGGATCAGGGTCACCTCTTCTTGCCCTTGCACAGTGTGAGACTTGTCCAGTGTGCATCGCAGAGTCGCCCTGCACGTCTGTCAGCACTTAGCGTTTATTTACCCTGCTACATAATCTCAGCAACACAAGACGCCTCTCCACTGCTTTGACATGATGAGTGATGTGTGTGTTAGAGAGAGAGAGAGGTTTACAGTATGTATATTTGTTTGTGTTGCAAATAGACTGGACTATGTACAGTGATCTCAATTCAGATTATCAGGTAAACTTTCTAGGCAGGGTCATAACCTCTAACTAGCGGAAACATGCGGATCCCCCTGGCTTTTCAGCGGATAATACTTCAATTATTAGATTAGCCATTTTTACATTTAGTAAATTTATTTACTTTAATATTCTCATTCCCAAGTGATGTTGAAATTGATTTGTTTTTAGGGATAGTTTTCCCAAAAATAACAATTCTGTCATAATTTATTCACCCTAATGTTTTCAAAACCTGTATATGGCTCGTTTTTGCTTAGCACACAAAAGAAGATATTTTGAGAATTGGTCAGGGGGTTTTGTCTCCATATACAATAAAGAAGTCAATGGGGCTCAGTGTTGTTCGGTAACCGACATTCTTCAAAATATCTTCTTTTGCGGTCTGTAGAAGAAAGAAAGTAAGACAGGTTTGAGTGACTGGACCGTCAGTAATTGAAAGAATTTTCCTTTTTCGGGAGGAACTTTACAAGATGATAACACATTGCCCTCTGTTGTTGCTTGTACTGTCATGACATGCCTGTTAGCCAAAGCGGGAGGGACCTCCAGAGTTTACGTTTATATTGTTAACTGTCAATCACTGAGGCAGAAGAGGATTGTTTTTCAGGTTTCCGAACTCCTTAAAGGTCCCAAAGGGCACATTTTACCATTTTACCCAGCTGTGAGAGAAAACAGCACACACACGTCCGGATATTAAGGAAACTGTCACTCTCCTTGACACACTTTCCCATGTGTACCTCAAGTCCACTAGCAGCGTCTTATCTTCTTTAATTATATGAATTCATTTTTATTAAACATCTTTTTTCGTTTTCCTTAAGGTATATATTTGTAAGTTACTTAAAAAGTACCCTTAATTTAGTGTCGCTGGTTATAGGTTCATATGTTTTGATTGTTGTTCATACATGATGTTGCTTTAAAGCTGTTCATTGCTTCTGTTCATAAAGTGTTTGCAAATGTTAAGATAAAAGTGTTGTTCCAAACTGAATCAATTCTAGGGCATCATTGACTAGCATTAAATGGTTGTCACGGGTGCCCCAGAACTGTTTGTTTTCCTAAATTCTTCAAAATATAAAATACAATTATAGACAAAAATCTGTGTTGCCCCGGAAAAATTTAGTTGCTAACATCCTTCCAAAAATCTTTCTTTGTGTTTAACCTAACAAAGAAATGTATACTGGTTTTTAATAATTCATGACAACATTTTTGGGGAAACTCTCCCTTTAAAGGGGTAATTTTGCGAAAATATGTTTTGTTGTCATGTACATTTAATAGGGTTACAGGTAAGAATGTTGAAGAAAAAAGGAAGAACAGCTTACCACGTACATTATTACAAAATAAATAACGATTTATTTTGGATGAGCTGCCCCTTTAAGGACAGGGAAGAAAAGCTCTGATGATGTCACTGTAGTTTTCTCAGAGCTTTCTCTTTTTAATGGGCCTGCTGAGACTGTTCCCTCAGGGTGAAACGGAAGAGAGCGAATGAAGGTGTGAGTATTGACTGACAGGAAGCTGATGGACGATGATTGATAGCTCTGCTCTTTTTCGCGTGGGAAAAAGTCAAAGTTATGTTCTCCTGAACACCTTCTCTTATATTATGATTCATACTAGTGCTGTAGCTGAATATGTTGTGTGGTCCATTTTCCGTATAATAGTTGTTGAATAAAATTGAAATACCTGTTGGTGGGTTCAGGATAGCCTTCAACAATAACCTCTATATTTCGGTCCTTATTGGTGTTTATTTTAGTTACAAACTAATGAAAAAGAGCAACATCCGTGTTTTTCTCACGTTATTGCTGGGCGAGTGTGCACGTGGGAGCAGCTCTCATGTTCTGTCTGACAGGTGTTTACTGACTCCAGACCTGAACTCCAGGCTTCACCTGAGGTAAAGGAAAGATGGAAGGGAGTGTAGGTGAGAAAAGTGTCGCCGTTAAAATGTCAACTCATTGCCAGGAAACTGCATCACCTGATTTGCTGCCAGAAGCTTTCAGTCTCAGTTGAAAGCTTGTTTTAATTCATGCAATAGTGTTTTCCAGGTCTGGAAAAGTCATTGAAATGAATACAGTTGCTGGTGTGTAGAATTTGCGAAGAGAGAATTAATTCATTTCATTAAATAGTTATTCAGACTTTGGCTGGAATGACTCATAAGCAAGTTTGTCTGAATTAAAGGTGTTCTATTGACGGAAATGCAATATAATATACACAACTATGTCTACAGAGGTGTATAAGGGCCTTACATATTGAAGCTTTATGTTTTTATTACCTTAGAATGAGTTATTTCTATCTACATACACCCCAGGTCCCCTTGCATGGAATCCGAAATGTTGTTTCTACAGTAGTCCCAAACACAAACTGCTCTACTGAGCGTGTTTCATTATAAATACTTCAGCAAAGAAGCGAAAACTTGACAACATCTTAGCACGGTGTCAGCGACCGTAGTGCTTCGAAAGGGTAGGGGAGAGGGATGGAGTGAGCCATTGGTTGCCATTCAGAAGCTCATCAGTAGATGCCACTAAATTTCACAAACTGAGGCTTAAAAATTGCTTTTAAACCCAGGAAGAACTGGAATGATAATGGAGAACTCTGAAGAGTAATTCTATTTTCATTTTTAATTATTTCTGCATGGAGATTAACATCGATCAACACATCTACACATGAACTTGTAGTTAAGACTGTAGAACGTATAGAGCCGCAGACCACTTTCTTTCGTTTCCTAGAACAGGTAGAACTTCAACGCTGTCAGTCATTGGCATCTCTTCGACCTCTGTCAGGATGTCTTCAGCAGTTTTCAAATGCCTCATTTGGAGCTTTCATGTTTTGCTGAAAACGCGGGGCTCTGGTTTCTCAGGAGGCAGAGGTTTGGGAGGTATGTAAAGGGATCTCCCAGTCAAACATCTTTGTGTTTTCAACTCTCTCTGGGAAGTGTGTTTTTAGAGCCTGCAGCTGGTTAGATGTACGCTGGGTCACAAGGGTGGGGAGAGAAGAACTGATTGACATCTCGGAGTGGCAGCTTTTGATAAAAAAAGCTGTTAACTGGCCCGAGTGCGGACAGACGCACTTTGTTCTGGCGCTGGGGCCTGTCCAAGCCAAACAGGACCTCGCACCTGAATTTAATCTCGCGGTGTGTATTTGGGTCTGGGTGTATGTTTTCGTGTGTACGTGGGCGCGTGAGTTTTGTGTCATCCGTGCGTATTTGTGTTACCGCTCCTTTTCGTCTCCCCGCTCTGGAGTGGCAGAAGCAAGGGATTCTGGGTATGCGTCTGTTCACACTTAAACAGGTTTTAAAAACTATGTGAACTCGCACCACATTTCTTCACCTATTCCTCAATGCTTTAATTGAGTTGGGGTTGTTGTGTCTTCAGGGCGACCACACCGCTACGCCGTGTCAGAGCTCAGCTGCCATCCGCTCTTCCTACTGAGCAAGGCCGGAGAGCGGCACAACGTGTGTTTGAAGACAGATGGAGAGCTTAATATGAGCTTGAAGAGAACACTGTGTATCTCATGAAGCAGCGGAGAGCTTCTCAAAGACGTTGTTTGATTCTAATCTTACACTTTAGCAGATGTAGCTCAGTGCTCTTCGGTTTAACACTCTCTAATTGAAATGGTTATGCCGTTTTTGATATATCCACTAGGATTGACGAGAGCTTGAAGAGATGACATGGGTAAAAGCCAAAGCCTCTTTCAAGTGCGACTACCGGAAGGCCGGATGATTCACAGCGTCAAGGCTGATTTTTCAGATTGTCACATATGTCGACCACAACACTGTTATTACTCTCTTGTTCATCTTTGTTCAATTTGTTCACAGTGATAGATCTGTCTTTGAAGCCGTATTCCCTCCCTCTCGACCCGGCGTGGCAGACCGCCTGACAGTTGATGCGGATCATTGAACGTTCTCCCGTTCCATCATATGCCGCTCATTTACGCTTTTCTCCCAGTATGCAAGCGCTACTATCACAGCAGGGGCGTCCCACATCATAAATTAATGGAGCATCGCGTATATCTTCCAGGAATCGCCTTAAAAATAGATCTGGGGGGCTGTTATAATTGATGGCGTTCTAATGAGTGTGCATTCCATCAGCGGTGCCTGGAGGCCGTCGTTTTTAGGTGTCTTTCTGCGCGCTTGAGGACTGTGAGAATTTTCGCTTCATCCACGCTCAAGGCATTCTGTTCAGCCGACTGCCTGCCAAGTACTCAAAAGCTAACCTTAGGGTTTGGGAGCAGATACATGGGAACCTGTCCGCATACTTCTCAGGTTGCATCCGGATATTGTGCACCAGAGGGTTTTTGTGGACTAAAAATAAGGTGTTTGGTATTCTTATGAAAGTCTCTCGAGCATGTGCTGATGTATTTTTTTTATATTTATCAGAGTAGTCATTGGTTGTTACTGCACAAGCTGTATACAGCGATCATATAGTGATGAGTGATCGTTTTGTAACCATCTTAAAGGGCCAGTTCACCCCCCTCAAAAAAAAATTCTGTCGTCATTTACTCAGTCACGAGTTGTTTCAAATCTGTATAAATGTATTTGTTATGATGAACACAGAGAAATATGTTTGAAAGAATGCTTGTAACCAAATAGTTCTTGGCCACCATTGACTTCTATAGTAGGAAAAATTACAATGGCAGTCAAAAGTGCCACAGAACTGTTTGCTGTCCTACATTCTTCAAAATATCTTCTTTTGCATTTAACAGAACAAAAAAATGTATGACACAATTATCCAGTTATTGTATTCAATGGTGGCCACGAAGTGTTTGGTCACAAACATTCTTCAAAATATCTTTCTCTGTGTTAATCTAAACAAAGAAATTTATACAGATTTGGGACAATTTAAGGGTGAGGAAATAAAGACATAATATTTATTTTAGGGTGAACCTTTCCTTTAATATAGTTTAATAATATATGGGGAAATGCCATAAATTGTATACGTCTGGGTATTTTCAAAATGAAAGAGGATCATTAGGAATGATTGATGTGTAGTTGATGAATTTCTAATGAATGCTTTTTCCCTCAGGCACTCCTGTTTATTGTTTAGACTTCTTGCGTCTTTTTCACACATGCATTCCAGAAGCATACACAAATTTCTCACCTCTCTAAGGTTACAAAAGAAAAGTGTGAGACAGTCTGGCTGAATGTTTCAGCAGGGTTTTCCCCACACGAAGCCTGTTTCTGTGCAGTTAAATGTTTACCTGTATAGTATTACAGTTTCTTTTCAATATTTGTGTATCAATAGCTGATTTTAGGAAGTGATACTCAAATAATCTTCCTTTATTTTCTCATGAAGTACCACAGCCTCTCTGGTGTAATTGATGCTTTTTTTGGTACTTTTGGTGTATTTCAATTAACTCTGTTTACCACTAGAGGCAATATTGTGAGAGAGTACATGATTGTTCATGTCTCGCACTCTTACCTGTTCGCCCTCATGTCATTCTAAACCTGCATGACTTTCTGTTTTCCGTGTAACACAAAAGTAGATATTATGAAGAATGTTGGTAACTAAACTGCACTGCACCCCATTGACTTCCATTGTATGGACACAACACTACTGAGACATTTCTCAAAATATCTTCTTTTCTGTTCCACAGAAAGAATCATATACTGCATGAGGGTGAATAAATTATGACAAAAATTGATGATAGTCCACCCAAAAAAACAAACATGTATGACTTTGTTTGTTCCGCAGAACACAAAATGAGATATTTTGAAGAATGTTGTTAACCGGCCACCAATAACTTGCATTGGTTTTGTGTCCATAAAAGTGAATCGGTGACCAACTTTCTTTAAAATATCTTCTTTTGTATTCTGCGGAAGAAATAAAGTCATACAGTTTTGAGATCACAATAGGGTGAGTAAACGATGACAAAATTTAAATGCTTTCGCTTTAACTTTGTGTTTATCCTGTGGGTTAGAAAACACAAAGGTTTCTTTATTCATATCTGATTGGACACATTTCACCTCATGTTATACATCTCGTCGTGGTTGGCGACTGGTCTCATTTACCGTGTCCATTAACACCTTTTGGTTGCAAACACAGCAGCCCTTGGGACAGTTTTTGTGGTGCCGTATTCAATCATTATAGCTATTGCATGTGCCAGTCATTTTAGGACCGAGCATTAAAACATCATCACTTTTTCACTGAAAGAAAAAATGTATATAGAGCCTCTGCTTACAGGAGTTTCTGTAGTTCCTGTTTCTTATTTAGTTTAATGGTGTCAGTTAGTGCCCTTTTTGATTAATTTTATTACATAGTGTTTTAGTAGACTATATTTATATTGTATTATGTTTTACCTATTTTTCTACAGTATTTATCAAACATTTCCTTGTCTTGGTGTGCTTTGCTCTCAACTGACATGTGTTTTCTGGACAAACAGGCAGATCTGCTAATGAGGTTTACATGATCAGGTTTCTCTAGAACACAATATTTGTTTTCGGGGTGTTTTTTGTGTGTTGTTTGAACATCTGCTTCTCGGACCTCTTTGACATCCTTGCCTTTCTGGCCACATTTTTACAGTCCTGTACTGTGTTTTATTACAATGGATAACAGTGCTTCAGCCGTACGTTGCATCACTCTGAAACATAATTGCTTTGGAGGGATGTTAACATGTCTTGAATGTGATTGAATATAATCCACTATATCGTTGTTGTGCAAATTTGCTGATTTGCTGCAGTTGAAAAGCACTTTTTAATACTTTTAATGGTAAGATATTTGCAAAACCCAGTGACAAACATAAAGGGTGACTAATAATAATGATTTATGACAAAAAATAAGATTCACGAAATATGCAGATACAAGGTTTTAGAAGGAAAGCAACGATATGTAAATGTTATTAAGAAGAAAACGAAGACATCATAATTAGTTTTAGTTAATACATAGAATGCATGTTTCATATTATTTAGTTTTTCACATCTACTCAATTTCATAAAAAATGTGTATCATATCCTAGAATGAGTAACACAAAAAGCATTAGGATAGAGTTTCCTAGTTCATTGTTGACTGTAACATTAACACTCTCTCAAAGTAAACCACTGTGTCTAAATAGAAGAGAAATATATCGTCTATGTCTTCGTTTATTATTTCTGCCTGTTCCCGTGTTAGCGTTTGACTGTGTTTTTGCGTGTGTGCACAAGGGAGATTGAATGTGTATATTGAATTAGCTGTAAGAGGACTGAGGGCTTCTCATTCTGTATGAATGGTGAATTTGTAATCGCACAAACACAAAACACGCTGGCAGATAGAAAAAGAGAGCTTTAAACATACTTACCGTGTAAATGTACTTGCAGAAAGTAAACAGAACCGGCAAAACATGTCATACACTCCACCACAAACTGTCATTGCTTCCCTTTGGCCGTTCTCACTGTTTGATTTTCCCCGGATGAAACAGAAAATGAGAGGATCCAGTTTTTTTGACCTGTTAATGTTTCCTCTCTGAAGTTTGGATGTTCCCCGTCACCCTTTTATGCATCCATAAAACTGGCGCATGATGTGAAAGTTACCTGCACGCTTAAAGCTTCATCAAAAGGGCTTTGAATCTTTATATATTTGATTTTAGTCATTTAAGTCTAATTATAGTGCAGTTTTGCCAAACGTGTATTTTCCTCTGTGTTCAATTAGCATCATTCCTCCAGACTTAAATGGTTTAAAGAAGCATGGCAGTGCTGTTTTTGTATTTTACCTATCCTGCATCTCATGTGGATATACTGGACGGATTAACCCATCTTTATTAAATTACATTTTCGAGTTTTCCTCCGAAGCCACTACAGGGGTTCGAAGTCATTACATAAAACTCTTGTAAATATAGTAGAGCGCTCATCGTAATGAGTCCTCCCAAATGAAGTATTGCACATTCTTCTAACCAGGTCTCCAACACCGGTAACGTCTTCCATATGGATCCTGGTCCCAATGCCAGACAGACAAAGGCTTGTCAGAATTCCCTGCTCGCTCCTAATTTTGGTCCGTTTTGGATTTGGCCTTGTGGTTTTATGTGCTTTGAATTCCATCTCCATTTTAGAAAACCGCCTCCAAAGTGTGAAAAGTTCGGCTGGATTAACTTTATCAATTCTCTGCACTTAATGGAAAACCCCTGTGAGAGGACTTTGAAGTGTCACAGATGCTTTCCAAGGAAAACAGCCTCAGACCTTCTCGCCGCGTCTCTCGAGGCAAGGGATCCACCGAACGCCTTTTTGTTCTGCAGTTTCTCTTATTTCTCGGACCAGCATGAACCCTGCAAAGTATTTAAGGTTATCGTTGGATTGCCAGTGACACAGCATTGGCCTGGTGAAAAAGAATTGTTTTGGGACTGAGACGACGAGATATTAGTATACTTTCTTGATATTTAAAACGATGCAGTAGAAGTTTTACAACTAAAAAGTGATTTTAAAGGAGTCATATGACACGGCTAAAACAGATATTATTGTTTGTTTTAGATGTAACGCAATGTGTATACACGATTTAAGGTTAAAAAACGCTGTATTTTCCACATACCGTTCTTGTTTGTATCTCCTCTTTGCTCCGCCTCTCTGAAACACGCAGATTTTTAACAAAGCTCATCGCTCTGAAAAGCAAGGTGTGCTATGATTGGCCAGCTAACCAGTGCGTAGTGATTGGTCGAATAGTACAAGCGTGTGACGGAAATGTAACTCCTCTTACCATATTTGTAACATCAGGTTCCAAAGCAATTGAACTGACAGTGCTTAGTCTAGTCTCATCATATCACGAACTGACGTAGATTTTTGGGGGTGTGTTTACACAAGGTGTTTCAGGCAGGTCTGGGTGAGCATTCGCTTTTAGATAGAATGCATCTTTCGTTTCTGACACTTTAATTTTTGCAATTTAACGTGACTCATACACACATGGGAAACTTATAACACACCAGAAGACACAGTAAACACGTGTTGGCGCCATATGACCCCTATAAAGATTAAAGCATTATTGTCAATGTGTTTGATTTTTTAAAGTTCCTCCCATTTTACACACTTCTGTAAAGACCATGATCACTCTTTCCAGCACGACGTGTCGCAGAGTTTGCTGAGGGCAGCGCTGGACGGGGTGGTGCAGGAGTGTGTGAGCTTCGTGGGAGTGGACATCAACATCTGTTCAGAGACGCTGATGAGGTAGGGGCCAAATACTTTCCAGCAGCAGTCACAACATGGCAACTTCTCACTCGCCTCCCCACTACTGCTTAACGCTCTGTTTAGTCTGACACCCTTCACGCCACACACACACACGGTCAAAAGCGTGCACCCTAACGTTTCTTCATGTCCCCACTACACACAAACATTGTGATCTACATACACAAACATTGTTGTTCCCCAACATAGTTTCAAATTAAGATATATAGCCTTGAATATTAGTCACATAAACTTACCCAATGATGGAAATGCATGGAGTGCTTATGTACTGAAAGTAAATCTGCTAGCTGCTCTGCTTAATTCGTTGTAGGATTTCGTGAGTAATTCTCTATGGAAAGCAGTGGCGTGGAACGCGTTCGCGGAATAAAAACTGGATCATTTTTACATGTCATTCAATGCACTTTGGAAACGTTCATTTTCACATGCATAGTCTACACAGTTTGGTGTGTTTACTTAAGTTTAAAAGAGAAATTGACGAGGGCACACAAACTGTCATCTTTCAACATCTCAACACCAAATTCACATACATGTAAGCAGTAGGTTGAAATGCGACCTCTATATTTAACTCCAAAGGCTTATGAATTATTGCACACACACACACATCACTAGTCTGAACAGGAAAGCTGTACGTTGCCATTAGTAGGCAGGGTTAATGCTAGTGAGGTAGCCCGGAATCAGGTCATCTGTTTACCTGACTTTAAATGAGCTCTCAGTACCAGAGCTCCAGACAGCAGTGTTCATGGCTCCAGCATTATTCGACCCTTATTTATATGTGATGACATATAGTGTTTACATAGCTGCTTTCGGTGGAGCTGCCACTTCGAATTGCCCACACCGCGTCGCAAAAAAAAACTTCTCAATGCCTGTCTGTTTCGGATGAAAAGGTCAAAAAGATTATGAGATCTTAGGCAGCAGTTTGGTAATTCTGTTTGGAAAATGTTCACAATATTTTTACTAATATCTTGCGTCTCATTTGTGAGCATGTAGGGATTACATCAGTATGAAAAGGAATTTCCATAGCCTTGGGTGGACTTCTTATGCTAAAGTTTTTTATCCAGGATGTGCGGTTAATGCAGAGTATTGACTTATAAAGCAGTGAGTAATTCCAAAAGCTAACGGCTACTTGCGGTTGAGCGGAGGGATTTGAGGGGTTAAAATTGGGATTTTTTTAACAGAATATCTGTTATATTTTTGCTCGAGTTTTACTGCACAAGTCTCAACTTCTAATTTCTAGTGACTAGTTACACCTAAGGACTGTTCCTTAAATTTACTGAACTCTAAAGGGATAGTACAACAAGAACAAAAAAAATCTGTCATCATTATTCTTGACATTTCAAACCTGTTTGATGGTCTTTCTTCTGCAGAACACAAAAGATATTTTGAAGAATGTTAGTAACCAAACAACGGTGGTACCCGTTCACTTTTGTTATGTCAAAACAAAACCAATGCAATGCGTTGTTCGGTTACCAACATTCTTCAAAATATATTTTTTGTTCTGCAGAAGAAAGACTCTCACACAGGTTTGAAATGACAACAAGGTCAGTAAATGATAAAATTGTTTTAATTTTGGGGTGAAGTATCCTGGGACGATATATCGGGATCCACAGTCTATGTCGGTTCTGAAATCGATTATCTTATTTTATGCACAGCTCTTCTGTGAACTACGGCTCTTTGATCAGTAGGAAGTTATCCTCGATCTAAATTCAATACGAGATTGAGTCGTTTATAACATGCATTTGAAAAAGCAACACTCGTCAAACATCATCATTATAAGTATACTTTTTTATCATGAAAATACCTGAAACGGTTTGAAGAACAGCGATAGAATATCACCATTGGCATTTCCTGGAACTATGGCCGTTTCTCAATTCCAAGGACGCAAAGATTGGTCTTGTGTTCTAATGGAGACCGATCTTGCGATGCAGACTCGGAAGAACGAACCTGAATGGACTCGCCGCAGTGACTTCTGGGAATTCAAGCAGGTTGCGAATGCGCGCAAGACTGCGTTCGATGCATCATTGATATCGAGAACACTTCCATGTATTTTTATGCGTTTATACGCGTTTCTGTTCGTGTGTTCTTGAGTTTTGGAAGGGACTTTGACAGTTATTGACGACAGAGCAAAAACACGAGGACACAAGACCGTTAAGGAACCCATGTTGGCTGCATCCGAAATGGTAGTATGAATTAGATCGGCGGTTGTCCACCATATTGAAGTAATAATGTGATGTAATTCTTCTTTTCCTTTTTGACAGTGGGTGGCAACATACGTTTGAGGTGCATATCCGCCACCTACTTTACTGTAGTGTGGGCCAGAGATTAGCCATGTGATGTAAAGACAAGCGCAATTTCAGTTATGAGAGACAGGTTGCATCAATAACCTTACATACTACGGGGTTTGTACATGTTAACAACACATGAAACAAAGCTTTCAATTTTCTTCAAGTACTGCACATTCAGAGCTTTCTATTTTAATGTATTTTCATTTTTATCTTGTAGGGCAATGTACTTTTGAAAAAATTAAAAAGTTAAAAGGAAAACAGCAACTTTGTGATTTTGCGATGCTTTTTCTCAGTTAAATTTTGGCAATAACAGGCCAATTCACACTTTCCATTGTGAAGAATGATTATGCCAATGAGATGTTAATTTTGTAACAGAAAAATGATTATTGACTGTAAACTGCTGCTAATTTTTTTTTCTGTATTCGGGCTATTGGTTGACGTCTCTCATGTAGATACACCCATGTTGCTCTAATATGCATCCTGTTGTAGCATTAAAAACAACCTGAGAAAATATGCCGATTATGTTTTAACTTGGATGTTATCCAAATGTTATCCGACCACGCTCTCGTTTTTCTTTCACTTTCTCCTTATCTGTTCTTTTCTTTCCTTGTCCATACAACTACACCATTTTTACACATCTCTTCAAGTTTCGTTCAGATAATAAATATGTAATTAATTGATTTAAGACTTATTTGTGTTTTGTAATTATTTGTTTATGAAGGGTAATTAGAAAGTTGAACTGTGCCAAAGTGTATCCGTTCAAACCACCTGATTAAAACGATTTTGTGAATAATTATCATGTATTTTTCTATATCTGCGAGTTAAAAAAACATTTAAGCAATATATAATATTGTAAAGGGCAAATATGCATATAAACACAAACGTAAATAAACTGATGAAAATAAGCTCAATATTAATGCTTCGTATTTAGATTCTATGAATTAAAACATGGTCAATTTAACAACAAAGCAAGGTCAATCAATGTTAATGTTATATTAGCTTCAAAATAATGAACAACATGTTTAATTGTACATGAAAGTCGGCTGAGACTGTTTTGCGCGCTGTGTGTGGTAATCTGTCCCGTGGGCTCATGGGATATAGAGCATCTCAAGTATCCGTCGCTGAGTACTTCTAAATCTGGGCGTAACCAGTAAGCCATCTGGGAATTTCTCACCTACTCTTTTATTAATTCTGTCGATTCAGACATACTACTTTGTTCAAGAACTGTTTTCTCCTACTACATAGTAAGTAAGTAGGCTTTATCAGACGCAACATTAGTATAGGCATGTCCAAATTTTGCAAGAAATAGTCCAGCACTCTGGTATTTTTTTCGCAAACTCTTCTATGAAAACTGATGATTGGGACATACTATTCGTTCGCATACTGCTTTCTACCTCCTATATAGTAAGGAAGTATGCCATTTCCCATACACCCAGCGAGAAACGGCCTAAGTGTGTGTAAATGACACTTCTTCTTCGTCCCATAGTTTGAGTTTTTGCATGAGAGTGCCCTCTGACTTTCGGATATGGCGGCATTTAACCATAATTCATTGAGAAACTTAGCATAAGAATTGCGCAATATATCGTCCCAGGCTTACTTTTAACTAAGCCATCTGAAGACTAGACGTAACCAGGCACTAGAAAATGCTGAGGTGAGGGCTTCATTTTTTTACAGTGCATACAGCTTGGATTTTTATAATCTGGTAAAAATGTATAATTCAATAAATCCAGAAGTCAAGTTTATTTCTATAGTGCTTTTTGCACTTTTTGCATTGTTGCATTGTTGCAAAGCAGATGTAAAGAATACAAACTATGCAACTAATAAACCAGGAGAAATATGTTTCGCAAGAAACACTAAGACACGGGCCAAATGTCTTTTAGTCTTAAATGTACAAGTGAGTTTTGTCAGTTGTGCTTGTTTTATTTTCAGACATGTCGCAGGCCTGAATGCAGGACGAGCTCGCAGCATCATGGAGTGGAGAGAAAAGAACGGACCTTTTCTCAACCGAGAGCAGCTCAAATTGGTGAAAGGCCTGGGCCCTAAGAGCTTTCAGCAGTGTGCTGGCTTCATACGGGTCCACCCCGAGACGGTGCTAAGGTATCAATCTGCCCTTATAACATGTATTGTATCATTTTCTCGTGCTGTGATGTTTAGATGTAAAGCTTTGCTTTTTTACAGTTCCTTTTGTAGCTTAAATATTTGTAATACTATAATATAGCTTAAATACACTTCTGCAGGATTCTTAAAATCTTTCAAACGTTTTACTCTGTATTTGTACTTTGGTTTGGTTTATGCAGTTACAGCACTGGAGGGAACAAAGAACTTGATGTTCCTCAGAATCAGACTGCTGGGAAAAGAAAAGTCAAAGCCTCTGGTACCATCTCCAACCAGTTTAACCCGCTGGACCAAACCTGCATCCACCCAGAATCCTACAGCATCGCCCTGAGGTGAGAACAGAGCTTGGCATTGAACTATCGCATTACTTCACCCATGCAGTCGATCATTGGATCTGCTCAAGGCTTGACCCAAGCAGTAGCGTGCGTGTTTACATCAAGTGGGAGCATCTGGTCCTGTGTTGCTCGGTGCGAGAGGGCCGTGCTGCAAGCTGCTGCCACTTATATGAAAAGCACATTCAGCGTGTGCTCTGGACTCTCTGGCAGCGAATGTAGTTCTCCCTGCAGCTGTGCTGCTCAAGCCTGTTTAGACTACTCCAATCTGACACTCGCGCCTGTTGCTTCCAGAAGATGTGCGCACGGATGCCCTGCGGTTTGGATGCGCCTGCGTGCATGACAGCTGCGAGTTAAATCGAAATCGGTGTGTGCATGTGAAAGAGGCTTTTTTCTGTAAATTGAATATGAACGTTGGGCACAGCAATCTGATGCTGTGGAATTCCGAGGATTCATTGATGGCAACTGTAATTTAGGAAAAAGACATTCATTCACTGCGTGTTACTCACGTCTTTCGTTTCCACTGAAAAAGAGGTTTTAGTGTTGGATGTATTACAGTGGGTGTACTTGTGCAGAAACGCTTTGTGTCACTTAGTAGTTTATATTTGTGCAATGATACAGCTCGGTAGAAAAGTTAAAAAAATGCTTGGAAAGGCTTTTGAAAGAAACTGGAAATCTAGAGTTCTGGTAATGAGTATTTTAAATGGAATATCACTTAGACACTTTGTTCAAAAGATCAGATTTCCTTTAATTGTAGCACATGCAAATCAACTTGGGATAACAGGGATCATTAGGTTTCATTCAAACTTGGGGAGTCTATGCCGGCTCGTGCTGTCATATAAGCAAAAGAGCGCCATGCCAACTACTTAAAAAGTGTAACCCTGACTGAGAAAACATATTTTTTTTTATTTACTGTTTTCTATTTAAAATCAACCTACATGTAAAGAACATTCTGTCAAAATATAACCTTTATATATTTTATATTGACTGAGGTGCCATTTGAAAGTTTGAAATCATTGTAAAATTACATTAGCCTGGATTTACCAACTGAGAAGGTATTACAAATATTTGTGTTAAGCTTTGCAATCAAATTATAATATAAAAAGGAAGCAGTTTCGCCAGTGGTCTGAGACGTCTAAACCTCAGTGTATTTGCACGTGTCCGCATGTGTGACCCATGTGTGAGCGCGTGCTTGTCCGTCCGCCCGATCTGTCGTCGAAGGCGCCTGCATGGGTCAGAGGTCTAATAAAGCCACTTAGGGCCATGGAGTGGAGGAATAATCAGCCTGTCATATCCTCCCTCCTCTCCTCTCCTTCTGTTTGTTTTTATTTCTCTCCGTTAGGCTTCATTTCCGACTAAACCAGGCAGAAAAGCCTCCCTCGCAGTCCCCTGTATTATCACCATCCTCTATCGTTACCAAATGCTGTGCTAATGGACGTTGCTCCACTCCAATTGTCATCATGAGGCCAGGCATATTTTTCTTGGAGTAACAGGATTTGATTAAACATGGCCACCAGCAGTGCCGAGTTGGTAATGTAGCGGCCAGCTAATGTAGCGGCCTTAAAACAGGGGTTTCTGGGGGGCTGGGGAGGAATTCTGGGTATTGCTTATAAAATGTATCAAATATGTTGCAAGCTTGAAACAGGGCTGGAATCATGAGGCTAATGATGCGAGCAGAATGTCTGAGAGATGGCCTTATAATGATGATGACAAGCTTGACAGATTCCCAACAATCTGTAACCCATTTCTGAACTGGGTTCATCACTTGTGTCCTCTGTTTCACCAGCTCATTCTGTTTCCCTCGCATATTATAGAGTACAGACAGCCCATCTCCTTTTTCACTTCCTTTAATTCACTGCCCTCCAAAAAAGGAGAAGACAGACTATTTATTATGGCCAGTCTTTCTTAAATGATTTTGTAACCACAAAAAATCACAATCATGGTTTTTATTCAGATGTACTTAACCTTGTTGTTCATATTTAGAAAATTTGCACAGGATAAAAATGACAAACCTTGCCTGAATGTTTTGTATGCACTATAGTGGTAGTGCATTCTTGTGTATACTATAGAAAACACGTCAGATTGACAACGACAAACATTCTCATACAAAGACATCTCTGATACTGCAGTAGGTTTTAATCCTTTACATTTTGGCTTGTAAACTAAAACAGGTATTGATAAGGATAAGCATAAAAACGGAACATTATATCTGAAATATTTTAACAGTATTTTGAAAGACAACCTGAACTATTCAACTTATTTATTATTCATTAATATGTAATTTAATTATACTACCTGAATACAAAATAACAAAAACTTGTTAGTCCACTGGTGTGTGTGGTTAGAATTGAAGTTGGTACAGAAGGTGGCTTAAATCAGTCACAGGTTTTGCTTGTGAAAACATGCAGCTTGTCTTCCTCCATTTTGTGAGTGATTTTGTTGCACGATGGGCGCTTTGCGAAGCGTGGGCCAGCAGACGGTAATGGTGGATCATGTTGCTCTAATGTGATGAACTTGATATCCTAAGCCTCACCACTTGGAATCACTTCCCACACATACACACACAAATATGCGTTCACAAAATGCAGCGCTGACCCTATCATGGATCAGCAATAGGATTTAAGTATTATCTTTGGAACATGTAAATCATCTCAAAAATATGGCTATTCAGATTGAACAAGATTTATTGGGATAGTTCACCCAATTTTTTTTATTATTTAATAATTGACTTTCCCTCTCGTCATTTTAATCCTGTATGAGTTACTTTCTTCTTTAGAACACAAAAGAAGATATTTTGAATAATGTCAGTAACTTAATAACACTGGCACTCATTGACTTGCATCGGTTTTGAGTCTATACAATAGAAGTGAATTGCTGCCGTCCTTGTTCGGTTACCAACATTGTTTGAAATATCTGCTTTTGTGTTTTGAAATGAAGTCATAGTCATGAAATAACACAAGGGTGAATCAATAATGACAGATTTTTTGGGGGGGTGAGCTATCAAATTAAGTTTACGTAATGGCATCATTTCTAAAAATATTTTAGCTCATTTTGATGGCCATCCCGTCAAATTGTGCAGCGTTTAATACTTAAATACTTTATTTTACAAATAGAAAGTGTTAATAAACATCTATAAATGTAAGATTTTGACCGTTTCATCCTTTTACTTTAAATGTTTTAGTATCTTCTCAAAACTGTTTTGTAAAGAAAGACTACTCTGTGCTATGGTTAAGCAGGTTATGAAGTAGCAAGTAAGTCATCACTGAGCTCATAAGGCAATGGTGGTTTATAGATCGGTCGGCCGAGCACCAAATTTAACACAAAAACCAGCAGCATTCTTGTGCAAAAGATGTATAAGAGTTGTCATCTTGCAAATGCCGTAATTCCATCACGACCTGAACTCGGCATTTGTTACTACAGATCTGGCCGAAATCTCTGAATCAGCTGAGAATTGATATCAAATGTCACCAATTTATACTTCTTACATTCCCTAATGATAAAAAATGTACTTGAGGGGACCACACACTAAAGCAGAATCATTGGGTCTGGATAGCCTCTATCTGTGGGCCCACCCAGCAGCTTACGGCGTGTGGAACCGAGGCCTCCTCTGTGCTGCTCCTCGGCAGAGCTGCTTTTCATTACGCCCAGAGGAAAAGGCAGACTCCGCTCTCCCCGATCCAAGAGAGCAGCGGCCCTGGTACCCCCTAAACACTAACACACCAGAGGGAAACATAAGCCCAGCTGAGACCCCCTCCAGAAACCTGAGCCCCCGGGCCAATCACCCGCCACCACCACACTTACAGTGTAGCTGTTCATAAATCACTCAAAGTTCAGCTCTCCACCTTCTCTCTCTCTCTCTCTCTCTCTCTGCTGCCTACTCTGGCACTGCTCGTGGACAGCTGGAGAGGGGCATAGCGTCTCCCTTATGAATATTACGGAAATCTTGGGAGGACCACTGGAGGCGATATGTAGTTGCTTTTGGATAGCATGAGCGCTTAAGTAATCTGTTGAATTTGGTACAAGTACTGGGCACAGGTACATGTGTGAAAAACGTTGAAATGCCGGTGTTCTCAGGACATTGAGTAAGAGATTATGTGCAATGAAATTTGATTGACAAGATTTGTCATTACAGCTCAATTGTTGTTGTTTTGGCCTTCATTACACGCATTGAATGACTTAGGTCTGCATTTCAAAAACGTCCACATTGACCTGCAAGACAAGCTGGAATTCATCAGCTAAGAGTGCATGTCTGTTACCCTTTGCAGTTTCATCACCTCATAACTCTGAGACCCAACAGAGAGTCTATGATTATTTTTTTGTTTCACCAGACCGAGTTCTGCTCTAAAACTGTTGGTGGTTTCAAAGTGAGAAGGAAAGCCATTTAAAGTCTGTATCATCTCGGGTTACTAATGAAAAATGGATGGTTATGTACTGCTAATATAATCAGTGGCCCTCGCTGAGGCTATCAAAGTGTTGAGGTCCGTTCTGACCCCTTAAGCCGAATTTATTAAACTTCGGCACGTAACTCATCTCTCACTGTTTGTGCTGAAACACAGATCATACTTCAGCTTGTCAGCGAACGGTGCGATATTACTTTTTGAAGAGATCAGATGGACCATTTTCACCTGATGTATGATCTAACAGGTGAAAAATCCCATATACTGTACATACAATTGGAACCAGGCCATATAGGGACCCAGAAGTGAAATATGTTGTTGACCTAACAGCGATGGCAGCCATTCACTTGCTATGGTTTTGTGTAGAAACAATAGAAGTCAATGGGTGCCACTGCTGTTCGGTTATCAACATTCTACAAAATATCTTCTCTTGTGTTCTGCGGAAGGAAGGAGGTTCGAAATGACAAGAGGGTGAGTAAATGAAGACAGAATTTTCATCTTTGTTTGAACTATCCCTTTAACCTAGCATTGCCTTCAATGAGAATTCTTTCATCATTTATTTGCCTTCATGTAATTTCAAACCTGTGTGACTTAATTTCTTCTTCAGAACAAAAGAAGATATTTTGAAGAATGTTGTCCCCAAATGACTTCGATTGTATGGACACAAAACCGGAGACATTTCTCAAAATATTGATTTGTGTTCCACAGAAGTGTCATATACAGGTTATGAATACACGATGACAGAATTTTGATTGTTGAAATGAATCTTTCTATATAACCTAACCCATCAGCATCCCTCCTGTCAAGTGTACACTTTATCAGCAGGGTGAGTCAGGAAGGAACTATGATCCATATGTAAGTGCATCTGCATTTATCCGCTCGAGCTCGGAACCCGTGCGGAATTGTCAGCGTGCGTACAAAAGAGTGAGTGTGAGCGGATTAGCCTTTTGCTGTAGCTGTCAAGCCCCCGTCTGCAGCAGGAAATGGGTGGGGCTTGAACCCACCTGCCCTGTCAGTCACACAGAGGACAGCTGCGCTGGCTGGCTGGCGTCAGGCTGTCACGACGACGGCCATCCATCAGCAAGCTGGCTCAGCAGGTCCGCTCCTTCCTCTTGCCAAAACACACATTCCAATAATACCCCTGGACCCCAGCATTCCTCAGCCACCTCTGGACAGCTTGACCTCTCTCAAAGTCCTTGCCCCAAGCTTGTTGCCCACTCCAGGACATGATGTATCGCACTGTATAGGTTATGTTGCCATTATAAGTGTGCTTTGCGTAGAGAGATGTATTTCGATTTTATGGAGGCAGTATGAGTCTTCATAGTCTTTCTTGTGTTGGATGACGTGATCACGTGATCATTGGTTCTCAAGCCCCGCTATCCATATTTTGCGTCTCTCTCTTGTTAAACACACCATATTGAAATCACCAGCTCATTAGAAGATTGCTTCTTGAACAAACTGTGTTCGGATTGACATGGTCCCTAGACAGCGTTCATTGATCTGTACTCCCTGCACACAGAAAATCCGCTGACGTTTAAGATCACAATTTGTTTTACTTTACACAAAACTTACTACACAAATGTGAAGGGTTATTTAACCGTAACCATTAGAAAGGTACAAATTATGCAGAGCGGGGTGTCGCGAGGATTAGGATTGAGAACTGCCGTTATTGACAATTTGATTTAATTGAATACAATTAAGTTACAATAAAATATTGATATGAATGAATATGAATAGGATGAATACGTATTTTTTAGTACTTTTTCTTTAACTAAAAAGTGCTTGAAATAGATGATTTGGGCTAAATAATGAAGGAAAGAGAGCCAATATGAGCCCTGCATTGATAAAAACTACTTTGGGACTGTTTTGAAAGCTTCTCTGGGTGAGACCTGAAGAAACTGTCTGATAAAATGCCAATTCTGCAAAAACAAAGCAAATGGACGTAGCTATTTTAGAGAGCCATTTCTTATTAATCTACAAAATATTAATATTAATATTTTCACTGTGCAACAGAGAATAATACTGTAGTATAAGCACTTCATCACTGTCAGTTTTCTTTAGTATATAGAGTCATCACGAGCCAGAGTTTATAGCTCGTGCCAAGTAATTGGCCCTGTCTGGACCTTTTTTTGCTGGATGTGTTTGGTCTGTAAGCGACATCCTGATTCACTCCTCAAGCCTTAGCACTAACCTTCTCTAACGTATGATACTCTCTAAGCTGTAAGATTTATAGAGGGAGACAGAGTTTTCATCTCTGGGACTAGAAATCAAGATTTAGGACATAATTAGCCTCACCTCCCCTCTGCTATCTCCGTTCTTTCCTCTCCTCCGCTCTTGTGCGGCGGCCTTCAGGCTCCTCGCCGGCGTCAGGGGAGTTCCTCCACGTGTGCAGGGCTTTGGGAAGGGCTATTAAAAAGCCATTCATTAAGACACCACCTCCCATGGACCTCAGCAGACCTCCCTACATTTCAACACACTTGATTCTGATGCTTTGGTGTGTGGCTCAGAAACTAAGGTTTCAAATGAAATCAAATGCACTTTTTTCATTTGTTCCTCCACCTTTGTCTGTTCATGCAGGTTCTTGTCTCAGATCGAGAGCAGTTTGGATATGATGGGCAGTGATTCTCTTGGGCACAATGTGAAGAACAGTGTTAAGAGCAGTGGTCTGGATGGCTTGGCCAAATCTTTGAACACCACACCTGAGACTCTTCAGCTTATCGTGGACGGACTCACTCAGCCTCCAGGTTTTGACATTCGCCAGGGTAAGAATCTATAAGTGACACCCATGCAGCCCCTCAGTTTGGATACAGATATTTAGCAAAGACATGAAAATACATGCTTTTGTAGGGTTGGGTTGCATGAGTAATATCACGATAACATAATATATTGTTAGATTTGTATTATTTAGAAATGTAACAACACTAATAGACAAACAGTAAATTACAAAATAGGTGCATGAATAATTTGTGCTTTTGCGCATGAAACCAACTTAGCATAAAACAAAGCAAAAGTTGACAAAATCAAAACACTCTTCCAACACTACTGCAACACACACACATCAGAGACAATGCTGGCATCTCCTTCTTTCTCAGTTTTTTTTTTCTTAGCGGTTCTCCTGTCTCCCCGGAGTCCGTTTCTTGTCTGTGAGATGACAGGGCGACGCTCCAGGCTTTTGAAGTCTCGCCGCGTAAACCGGGGGAAGACCCGCGTTATTAAAGCAGACCTGCCGACAGATATATCATTAATGGGAGAAAAAGCTGCTTTAAAAAGCAACACAGAACACCCTTGATCCCAGCGCTAAAATCCCCCACCACTCTCTCTTGGAATGAATAAAACCTACCGAACAACAAACGCCTCTTCTGGTTTTAATGTTACGTTCAGACATCTGAGAAGACATTGTTTTTCTTCTGCGGGTGTTGATAGTAAATGTTACGTTTCATTTAGGATGACAGGATCATAATTGAGACGAATGTCTTAACGTGTTTTAAGGGTTGGGGAACGGAGTTCATTATATGCAGAGGGAAGGTTTTCTTTGGTAACGGGACGGAGTTTTATTTTCCGCACTTGGAAAGATGATGATGGCGCTGTTCGTTAAAGTCGAATTAACAATGGAACTCTGGTGGGGGAGAAAATGCTGTTTGTAGATATTGTAGGCATAATTCAATCCCAAAATATGATGTGGTTAGTTTAAAAGAAAAAGTTTTCCGAGGCACATGTGTTGTGCCACAAAAGCGCTTTGATCATGTCTGAATGAGCATCCTTTATCACACATTAGGACACATAATGGCTCCTTTTTGCAATGTTTGCAACGTTTGATGGGCGTTCCAGACTATGAGATGTCATTTGGGGTGGGTAAGGGTGATGTGCACTAGATGGGACACTATTGTTTCTCATCAGATGGCTGTAGGCTCACTTCCCCTGCTTAGAAGCCTGATGAGTTGTTCGTTCTTTGTAGCCAGCTGTATAAATAACTGCCATGTGAGCTGTGCTGTAAGGTAAGGTGTCCCGGATAAGAATAATCAGAGATGAATGTTTCCTGGACTGCAGAGCCTGCTGAGAGACCGTGTTTATGTAAAAAACACCTCCCAAAGAAAATGTCTCAAAAACAGACTAGAAGAAGTGAGGAGGAAGAGGTTTGAGAGGCCTGGTAATTTCGGATCTCTCACTGTGGAGGTCTCAGATATGGGTGGAGTTTATGTCACTTTTTTTTCTCGATTTCCATCCTTTTTTCTTCTCTAAATTATTTTTCATCTCCGTTTAGATTTCGAGCAGGCAGATTTCAAGAAAGAAATCGTGTCTATGGATGACCTGTATGAGGGGATGGTTCTCACTGGGCGCGTAACGAACGCTGCGTTATTTGGAGCCTTCGTGGACATCGGAGTTGGTCGTAGCGGGCTGATCCCAAAGCGCTTTATCACTACTGATAAACTTCCAAATGACAAAAAAAGACGCAGCCTAGCTCTCGGTCCAGGCGAACGGGTGGAGGTGATGGTCAAACATGTTGATCTCCAGAGGAATCGGATCAGTCTGGACCTCATAAGAGTTCTCAGATAAACTGATTGATCAGAGGAATACATAATGAAAACGTGTTGTAATGAGACCATTTATAAAACATTTTGTATTTGTTTATTGGAATGAAACATTTTCACATCAAGCTGCTGTGTTGAATGTGAGGTGAAATTAACAACTGTTCAAATGTTTGGAATGCGTTCTGCACTATAGCAGATTCTTACTTGTCAATGGTTAATAATGTATATTCTTTGTGAATATATTATTTTTCACAACTTGCTTCCTTTATTACAGTATAAATATGCTGCTGTTTTGTTCTCTTGTTTTACTTTAACATTTGGTGGTGAATGAGAAAGAAATGTCATGAGTTGTCATGAAATGTCATGATTCATTAAAGATGACAAGATCATATTAATGTCTAATATATAGATATTAAACTGAATCATTTACACCAAACAGTATGAAGATCTCGTTTTTTCTTCTTAGGTTCAGATGTTTATCTTTATATTTCTTTATATTTTTAAGATATTTCAGCAAAGTTTGTATGATGATCTAAATATTTAGTGTAGATAATATTAGGTTTTACCCTACAGGATGTTCTTGTTATGAAGCTTGTTGTTCTTTTTTCAGCTTTAACACTGTTGTGCAATATCATTTTGTCCTTGAATGGATGTAATTGCAGCACATGATTTCTATAAATTGGTTACTGTTGCTATGGAGCACTTCTGACACAGTCACAGATGTTACCCCACCAAACTCAAATACAGTGATTGACAGTCACTTATCAAGCAGTGAGGAGGGGGTTGAACAAACAGCTGCCACACTCCAATATGACTAGAGGCCATTGGGAAAAGCAAACCTAATTACCACGGCTAGCCACGTGCTAATGAGCTACTTCAAAATTAATCCCATACTCCCTTATCTCTATTATCTAATCTGTTTGTGTTTATATGACACAAATAGAAAAATGGATAAATAAGAAACCCGATGTGCCCTGAGCACTTCATTGGAACCACAGGGAGAGAATTTCAAATGAGTGTGTATTTACATTTGGGATCTTTCATTTGTTTGACAAGGAACTGTTGTAAAGAATGGTGTTACATCAATGGTTAAAAGTAAATGACCCTAATAAAATGACTTCATTTGTAGTTTTTTACTGAATTGGTTTAAATGCTTTTTATGTTTCCAACTTTTATTGGTATTTTCTATTCGTAGCTGAAGCATTTTTGCCCTACATAGCCTACAGATCTGAAAGTTTGATATATTAGTTTGAATTAACATATTTATGGTAAATGACAGGTGTTTAATTAACCATTATTGGAAAACAAATACAAAACAAAAAGTTTTGTGGATGGCGATCACATGGTAGCTCAAGCTAGTTAACAGGTTTTAGTCTGTTAGGTTTCCAGAGAACAGACTTGTACAGTATAAACATATGTACGTATCAAACAAATGCATGAATGCAAGTCTTATTAGCAATATTGACATTTTACTTTCAAAGGCACATGTATGCGCTTCCTCCTGTTTCAGCAAAGAATGTGCATTCTATTGTAATCTATTAATGCTAAGTGAAAATGTTTATCAGTAACCAACAACAGCACATTAAACCTGAGCTCATCTTTAATTTTATCTGGCTGTACAAATGGTTCTGGTTCACTATGTGTGTGTGTGTGTGTGTGTATATTTTCCATAATGATTTATCATGAGACCAAAGGAGGAAAACAGGCAAATGGAAGTGTCCATTGTTCCATAACCATTTTTTGTCAATCATTTTTTAAATGCCTAATTGTTTTCAGCATATTTCTGGATCCCTCATGATAACAGAAAGTGAACTTGAATGCAATATGTAGCGTCTAGAACAAGATTTTTCAAACCTGAGACTGTACCTAAAGCTTTTAGCACAGCACTTTTTTATTACAAAAAAAGGATGAGGAATCACCCTTAAATACAACAGCTTTGACTTGTAATTTCAGAATAAAGTACAGTAGTCTTATATGGAATGACATTATAAATAATGATCTGCTTTGTGTATAAGGATTATAAAATCTTGACAATAGTGTACCTTTAGCGCAATTGCAACAGAGCATTGCATCAACAGTGCAAAAGGTCATTGGTACATTTTATTTAAAAAAAAAACATACAACTAAAATCAGTGCACTGTAAGTTACTTTGGATAAAAGCGTCTCCAAATAAAGAAATAAAAAATTGTTCTCCCCAACCTTTCCAAATTTTTTCTTAGAAAATTCTTGAATAGCCAAACATTTACATTACATAGGCCTATATGAGTTAACCCATTAGTTGAAAGGTAGACCACCTTATGACTTGAAAATGTTGTGGCAAATAAAAAACATCAAATAGTTCAATGCTGTAGAACAGTTTGAATGCCCCCAATATAGGAGCATCTTTTTGGACACCACAAGCGCCTCTAAAACAAGGGTGTCCAATCTCAACCACAAACGTGAGTAAACCAGAGCTACAGACAATTATTTGAAAACAACAGCACCACCTCCATGCAGAACCCATTGTGTTCATTGGCAGAGCCGAAACTGTTGCCCTGAGGACTCTATAAAGACCATGTAGGTGGCCTCAGTCTGTGCTGGGCTATCAGGACTCACTGCTGATTTTGGACATAGGTTTGAAGTCATGCATTCACTTGTCTCATTTGTTTCTGGACAAAGCGGTGCATTGCTCTGCTATTGTGATTGGAAATGCAGAGGTCTCACTGAGAAAGGCTGAAGGGGAACTCGGCGGGTCAATGCTGATGTCTTTGTGGGCATGCGTCTGCGTGCAATCATTTGCAGCTGTGATCACAGTTGTGATCGATATATCTCTCAGCTCTTGTTTGACTTCACATGGTCTTTATTGAGTCCCAATTTTCAGGATTGTACATGTGTCAATGTGTGTGCATTTGCTACCTTTTATTTGTTATTGTTTTCTCAATCTTTCTGCATATAGCTAAATTAAGAAAAGCATTGGGCCCAGACAAAACATCTGGTCCAACTACGCAATGTCTTTGGCAACGGTTAGATGTGGAGCAGGAGTTAAGGTACAGGCTCTTGATGATGTGATGAATGTAAAACACCAGGGCAATGTAGTGTGCCACTGTACCTAAGGTCCAAAATTAACACTCACCAAGCACCAAATGCAAGTAAAATTTGGCTTATTGATTTGCCAGTTGGCCCGCATCTTTATTAGAAACTGCAACATAATACACGTTTTAAATCATACACTGTTGTAAGAGAAATAATCTGAATTTCACTGATGTAAGTCACGAGATTCAGGACACAAACGCCCGGTTTCACAGACAAGGTTTAAGGCTGGTCCCACACTAAAATGAATGTGTGACCTGTCTTAACTGAATCTAACTTGCAGAGAAATATCGTAAAATATATCAGTGCCATTGTTTTGTCTGAAGATGCACACCAGTAATGTTTTCTTTGAAGCATTTTTCTAAAAGCAACAGAAATATTTAATAGTCCTGGCTTAAGATAAGCCGTGTCTGTGAAACCAGGCCAAACAGTCTAAAGAAAACATCTTTGATTTGTGCAACCTCACTGTAAAAAATTGTTGATTCAGCTTTGAATAATAAGTTACCTGGTTCCCCATGAAATATTGAGGTAACTATTATTTTTAAGATAAATTAACAAAAAAATGTAAGGCAACCCAGTAACTCAAATTGAACCAACAAAAAGCGACAAATAATCAAATCTAGGAAGTTTTTGGGATTGAATAGGAGTGTCCACAGGAGATCACTATAAATATTTATGTAGTTTAATTGAGCATATTTATTATTTCACATATTTTAATTTTAAAGCAGTGAATTTTGATGCGCAATAGAATCAGTCTTTTTAATAATAAAAGTCTGTGGGTCAACAATCTTAGTTAGCACTTATAGCTTCAGTGTGTACACATGGTCAAACAATGACACAAACTGGAATGAGTTTTTCCAGTTGTCCCACATAAAGGAATAAAATCCATTGAATAGTACCTCCATCAGAGACCCAAAATGTTTAATTAAATACAGCAGATCTTTTAGCCAAAAGTTGAAGACTTTACTCCACTTTACTCCAAACCAAAAACACCTCCAACAACTCCCAACCAAAGACAACTACATTTAAATGTTCCAGACACACCCACTCCTGCTCTCATCACACACAAGCAGCAGACACCATTAATATGACAATTTTGACATCAAATTTATGATTTCTTTAATGAAGGTTTGGGTGGATTTACCATGAAGCCAGTATTGTGCGACGGTATACCGGTGTGATCGAATAAAGCTAAAGTCAAACTGGAATTTTCTGCAACCTTGTGTTGCTCTTGTGTTCCTTTGGGGAACTTACTGTGTTCCTGCTGTTCATTTTTCTTGAGTCTCCATTACTCCATTGGGAAAGAGATGGTTTGTACTTGTCTTGTTATGAAAATGCGTGTGAGTGGCCATAAGTTCGTGGTAATTTTCAAGGGTAATAAAAAGTTTCAGCTTCAAAGTGTTGACAGTGAGCAGTAAATGATGACTCCCCAGATGACGGATGTACAATGTGTTTTGCTCTTGTATTTCAAGGCCCCACTTAAATATGTTTTGCCTCACTTGCCAATTACAAAACCATTGTCCATTTTTAATACACTAAAATGAACACAACTATTTCAAATTTGATAAAAAGTATGTTTAAGTCACACACCAAAACACGTTGCCATTCTCTCATACTCAGTCTGTCCTCATCCGCTCTTCTCTGAGTGCCTCGGGGCAGACAAATGGCTGTTTGCATTAGGCTGCACCTTGTCAACAGAGCTTATAAAAGCTGTTGTCACCAAATGAGTGTGATATCAAAACCTCCACGCAAGCATTAGATTAGCAGGCCCATAGGGAGACCCCCTCTCCCCAGAGCCCCCCCATCCTCCAACCCAACTGAAACTCATCTTGGTCCCTCTTTGGCGGCCATTAGACTAACTCTGTTACGCAGTCAGCGTATCCCCTGCAGCCCCTCAGCTCATCTCCACTAAGTGGATAATGTCTTTAGACTGATTATGAGAGTGAAGGATGCTATTGAGATGGGGCCCTGCAGCAGTCAACCCTTTGCAGGCCAAATATTTTCACAGAGGTCCAGGTGTTTCACTCTGAGATTTGTGTAAAAGTGGAATGATTGGTACAGATATGAGGAGAGACATTTCACTCTTTTACATTTGGCATAGTCAATCCAAAATCACCTTAGTTTTATATCTAATTTACTTTTTATTTATTTATTTTAGGTTTACACTTTCAGCATAAATGTACAGTTCTTCCGCCCAACATCAATCCTTTAAGGTTTGGTACCTCTTGTTTGTTTCAGGGCTCTTGCCCTTTAGTCTTATTTCCCAGACAGTCTCTTTCCATATGGTCCAACAATTCTGTGAATTCCTCAATGCATGGATTCAGTAGACCTTTTCCTTAACTTGGGTCATCTGTGTAGACCCCTAACTCAATGTGATTGACAGGCCTGGGTAGGAAGTTGTGTTTCCACTTGCCCTCACCTCACTGGTCCCCTGTAATAGGAAGCCTTTATCAGCAAGACTTTCTGTAGACCTTCTGACTTTTCTCACGTCTCTTATTTTCTATACCCATTTCATAGCCACGGATCATATTCAGGCACCGGAAGGAAAGGGGGAGCACACACGGGGAAATATCTGTAATGCACATGCAGCACCACATGGACCCAAAATGTACACTGTTGAGCGAACTAACCAGAAAATAAAGAGTACAAAAGACCATACTAATGTTATAGATATATTACTTTTTATACATTTTGTATAAAGAAATGATGTAATACATTTTCGCTACTAAATGACGTAGGCTAATACAGATAAAGGTATGAACTGGGGTGCACAGTTTACTTACCAAATTTTTGTTTTATCTGCAAAAAAAATTTCATCCATTTACCATTATGACATGCTGAAGGAATCAAGAAGTTTTACATCAAGATGAAAATAATCTTGTAGGCTGTTTTATGTTTAATTCATGGCCTGAGATCAGGTTTGCTTCACAAAAACATACAATTATAATTTAACATTATTTTAGAAAAATATGCCCAGTTTCCGAAAGAATTGCCGAGTTGGATTCTTATAAATTGACTCTTCAAAGCTGGTGACTCGGTTCGTGATTCAGTGTGAATCATTTGAACAGCACTGAATCGTTTGGAGCGGTTCCTCACTTCGTGAAACAGCAACGAGGATCTTCAAAACAACAAGAGGATGAACTGAACATTTACCTACAAGCAGTTTAAAACAATCCTATAAAGGTATCACGTCGTTTTTCACCGGCCAGGAAGATCTGCAGGTAACGTTAAACACATTGTAACCAAGTGAATCAAACAACATGACATCAAAACACACATAGTACCCCAAATTTCATTGTAATATTTCGTGGATGTAACGAACAAATCAAGTATTGTTGTTTTGTATTTACGTTTGCGTTATTTATCTCCTCATTAAAGCGTAGTATATAATTATTCTATTGTTATTCTTTACAGTATTTTAACATACTTAAATTAAAGCTGTCTGTGTTTGTATTTGCAATGTATATCTAAAAATCTATGACGTAGATTAAATGTAACGTAAGGTAAATGTGGCGTACTTTCTAAAAATAGGCAAAAAAATTAGCTAACGTCATTTTCAGCAGTTTGTAGCTCTGCATGCCTAACATTGTTTATATCAAAACAATTTGTCACCCCACAAAACCCCCTTGTGCTATTATTTGATGTATTTTCCACAATGACCTTGTTTTACACAAAATTTCTGCATTTTGAGTTCCTGGATGTGTTAAACCACCTGCCACAATGCTAAGACTGCCAAGCTGGCTTTTTGCCAGGGCGTTGCTATGCTGTTGCTAAGGTGCTGATGGCACATAGGATACACTGGTGCAATGTGAGCATAACCAAGTACGCTTTTTAAATGTATTGTAATTAAAGCCGTGCAACACTCTCATCCCAGTTAATAGGAGGTGTGTGGTGAAGGCGGTCTTCCAGGCTTTGAACATGCTTTTTTGATGGCTGTTTTGTGGTGAATATAGCAATCTAATCTGAATCTTTAATAATGTAGTTACTCTATTAAATTGTAAATGTGATTGGCATATTTGTGTTGCAGAGTTGTGTTTTATCGTCAATGTATTGACAACCACCAAAGTGACCCCAGTCATGATTTTTCGGTGAACCGTTTGAAAACTCACCCATAAGCTGCACCATTGAAGCCAACATGCATCTTTGTAGAAATAAATGGTGTGAGTGATTTATGACTTTCGAGAATGCCCCGACCCTATGCATAAGCAACAATGGTGATGCTTGCCTTAGCAAGCAGCGTTAATAAGTCCCTTATAGCCTCTAGGCTTCATTGTTATCAGGCCTAGTGACAAACGTGAACATGTCCTGACGTGCTCCTGAGATGCTGATGGTGGCTGCCAGGCCATGACACATGCCAAGTAATTACCATTCATTTAACATATTCAACTTCTTAACAATGAGTAATAATAATACCTTATTAATGTCAGACTGGTATGTCAGATTCTGACAGATCTGCCGTTGAAACAATACCACTGACGCTCGAAAGCAGACCTGCCCTGAGACAAGCCGTCGGCTGCTCGGCACACGGGCCTAGTTTCAACCCTGTTACTATCACAGTGTAAACTTCCTTCAGTGTCACATGTGCACAAACCCCAGCGCTCTCAAATCGCATAACACTGGATGTGTTTTTAACAGTTAATTTTGATTGGTTGGTAGTACAGGTTTTATTGAGAACAAAGTGAAAACTCTTTGACACCCATAATAAAACCAGGCTCGTATCTGTCTGGTTAATGGGATGGTGTTTACGTAACTTTTTGAAAAGTTTCTGAATTTAGTTCAGACTTATCCGCTGTTATGCGCATAAAGTGTGTCTGTGGTTTGTTTGTGGGTAAGCCTGTGCTGTTGTTGTTGAGTGTGGGAGAGTTTGTTGCTGTATGCAATCATTCGGGGAAGTATAGGAAGGAAGCAGATAGTTTATTTAACTGTAGTGCTACTTGGCCTCTAACACCTTTTAGACAGCTGATGATAATCTATTTTTCCCGATGGCCAGCAATTCAGGAACAGGAGGAGACAAGTCTGTCATCATGAGCTTTTGATCATTTTCACATTTAGCTGTGCTCAGCTAAGCGCTTACACTATGTAGTACAAGTGTCGCAGTGTCTACTAAATGAAAGGTGTCTGTGTTAAGCAATGGATTCTTGCCGTTGAAAACAAGTGGCATTGAGGCTTAAACAATATCTACCATCAGTGCGTCCATTTTATACAGCTTGTTTTCGCATAGTTTTGTGATAACTGGACCTTTTCAGGTGTAGTAGCCAGTTTTGTGGGCTTCAGAGTTCAACATGTACAGTACGGTAACCTCAAGGTGCAGATCTGAGATCACTTTAATTTATGTTTATTTCTTAAAAAGGCCATAACATCCTCTTATAACAGTTATGATGGCTGTTATTCATAAGTCTAAGTAACTTCTGCTAATGACGCAATTTTTCACGTAGATCGCCTCTCTATTGCCATCGCTGTTTTAAACATACAATTCAACTCTGTCCTTCTGAAAACTTGTCCAAATTTGTTGTTTTTCCGAAAATGGAAACTTTTTCAGTGATTAAATACTTTGTTGTCAAAGTTGACAAGCACTTTTTAATATCTTTTACTGGACAGATATTTGCAAAACCCAGTGACAAACATAAATGGTGACTAATAATAATGATTAATGGCAAAAAATAAAAATCATGAAATATGGAGATACGAGATTTCAGAAGCACAGCAGTGATTTGCAGGTTACTGTACGTATCTTTACGTGTTTTAAAAGCAAATAGCATCAAACTTCTTTTCTGAATGATTCTCTTCTGAATAATGTACTTATTTACTCTGCGAATCAGGGTACGAGACAATGATACGGCTTTGAACACCGAACATTTAATGTATACTTTTAAAAAATAAACAATCAGTAGTGATGAAGAAATCTTTTTAAGATGCTTATATTTTCACATTTGACAAACGCATTTATCCATAGGGACTTAAATGAATGTATAAATTTTATGTATGGAAATCAAACCCATGACCTTTGTCGTGCTTCCTTTGAACTTTGAACTTCAGGAACACTAGCAACAAAAATCATTATACACTATATTTTTACAGTATTATTGTATATTAATGTATCACTTACAGTATTATTTTTGCATTTAAAAATGCTTAACCTGATGACACTTTGATATGACATAAATGAAAAGTTATGTTACTATAAACGTACAAAAATGTTATGGTACTGGTTGCTTGTTGACTGTCCCTATGTGTATATTAAAAGGTGTTCCATAGAACGTTAATGGAAAAGGAAATCAGAGCATGAGTTTACATTGGACTAAATAACCTAAACTCAGGGGATCCACCGCATACTCTTACTCTCATCATAACAGATTAGTAGAGGTGTTGGAGCGGCTGAGTGTAGGTTGTTTATGCCTGGCCAGGTGACATAGATTTTTGCTATATGCCTGTGCTCTATGTCTATGTCTTTCTGTGTCCTGGTTATTCCGTCTACATGGCCAAGTAATGACAGCCTAAGAAACTCCACCAAACATGAAGCTTGTTTGATGCACAAGCTCCCTAGCACTAAAGAGAGAGGCAAAGTTTCAAGGCCAGTAGGCCAGCAAGCCATCAACAGAACTCTAAGTGAGCCAGACTTTTACACCAAGCGCTTATAGCTGATCTTGTCTAGAGCCAAGCACAACACTGTAATGTATCTTAACTGTAATGTTATTTAAAAGCGTGACAAGTTTAAATGCTGAAAACAAGTAGACTGACTCATTGGTGCCTTTTCAGTCGGGCCAATATGAAGACAGCGGGTATAATCCCATTGAGAACAGGAGGCTTTAAAATAGCCAACTGCCAAGACCTATGTTCTGTCAAAACTGCCATAACACACAGTTTCTGCCAATCTCATATTAAGCTTGAGTACCTATAGAGTAGTATTGCATACTTTTTATCTTTGAAGAGTATTTAGTTTGATCACATTTATAAAAGATAGAGACACCTGTACGATTATTTCCAGAAAAATACGACCTCCTGGGGGAGTGCGGGGGGAGGAACTAAATCACTAGCACACAATACATCATCGCAATACATTACCCCTGCATGACTATTGATTCAGTATTAGTTTGTGGGGATTACATAATGCACATACTCGCCGATTGCCAACAAAACATAGACATATGACTTAGTTTCACTTACCGCATGCGGTTCATGTCCGGTATCTTTTGGGACTGGGACCGCTCCATCTATGAGTTTCAAACGATCTCCAAATACAGAATTATATTCACCGTTTATATAACATCCATCACTGAAATGCTGTGAAAAAACCAACTCGCCTTGACTTCTCTCTCTATCGCAAGAGTAATGAGCTGCAGCTGCAGGCCCATAGCACAGCCAATCTTGATGGCAGGCGGGTCTTCTTCCCCAGTGGGTTGATGCGTGGAGGGGCTATTTCTTTCGCCTTGTCGTGGGTGTGCTTTTCTCAGAGAATTGCCCAATAAGAGTCAAGAAAAATTGTTACGAAACAGATCTTCATGTTCGAAAAAAACTTTCCGAAACCTATATGAATGCTGGGGCAGTGTATTGAGCACAGAAATACTACATAAGACATCCAAGTCGTTTTTTGACATGTTGACCATGTCAAGCATGAGAAGCCAGCAGGTTTAACATTGTAAAGAAGTAAGAATGCATGAAACACCGATGCAAGTGAGGTTGCATATTGCAACCAACAGCTCAATCCATCCATCCCTCCCCCTCCCATTTGAAGCACTACGGCTGCTCTAATAGGACAAAGATGTCGCCGCACTTTTATTTGTATTATCTGACCAAAGTTGGTGTTACAGTGGCTTATTGATTTCCTACTGGAACAAGCTGAAGTGTCAAGTTAAAATAATTTAGATTTGTAAATGCTTGTTTTGATAATTATGTTTAGAAAGTTTTACTTGGCATTAAAATTTGCGAAAAACAATGTGTGCCCGTCACTTTCTCTATCAGCTTTTTTTAATAACTTTTGTCAAATTAAAGATCTCCTTCAAAATGGTTGGTGCTTCAATCTGTCTCACTCTGAATCCTTGTCATGTTTTGGAACAACCCTGTTTACATTATTGGCTAACTTTATTACTGTTCATGTTCAGAATTGTCCAGGCCATGCTTCGAGCTGCAGCGTGGTCTACTCCTGTAGTTTAAGTTTACCACAAGATTTTCTGAGCTAGGTTTAGATTTCAGAGAAGCAACTTAATTACCACATTGGTTTATATAATATAGTTGTTAATATGTAATGTAACTTTCATGGAGAGATAAATGATGGATTGCACATTTTGGAATAACTATTAGACTGAGCAATGTCTTTCAGCAATCCTGCATTGGGCAGTCGTGACTAAATTTTCATTTAAATTAAACATATGTATTATATATTATGCTTTTAAAAAATGATGGTTGCTCTGTGCAGAAAGATAGGCTGTCATAATTCCCCAAAAAATTTTGTTAGTTTTCCCATGGAGGGCTGTTTGCATTATTTTGGGAAAAAACGGTTTCTCAAGCTTTCAATGTTTGAGATGAAAACAAATATAACATAATGGTGCTTAGAATATTTAATGTTGAAGATTTGTTTACCTTTTTGCTATTTCCAGATGTTTTTTGTTTGTCCTCTCCATTCCTGTGAAATGGCAGGGAATACCATAGATTTTTTTTTCTTTGGAGGTTATGCCAGTTGTACGGCAGAAGAAGAGAAGAGGTTTGTTCAAATATTGAAACATACAAGATGGTTCAAGCGAATTAAAAATAATTTTCATAAGTACAATAAACAACAAGAGCAATTAAACATAATAATTGAAGTATTTTCTATAAACTGAAACATGTAACTCTGTATTTTTAAATGCAGATATTGATCTGTAAAAAATTCAAGTTTACCCAAAAGTTATTTTTATGGACGGCAGATCTATTAGTAACCCTGGATCACAAAATCAGTCTTAAGATGCACAGGAACAATTTTATTTATTTAAAGCCAGAAATACATTGTATGGGTCAAACTGATAGATGCCAAACATCATTAGGATATTAGGTACAGAGCATGTTCTATAAAGATAATTTGTAAATTTCCTACCCTAAATATAAAAACCTTTTATTGTGAGTGGATGGCATGCTAAATGCTAACTTCAAAGGCAATTTTCTAAATATTTAGATTTGTGCACCCTCAGATTACAGAGTTTTAAACTGTTGTATCTTTGCCAGTTACAACCCTGAACAACCAATATACATACATCAATGTATTATTCAAATCTCAATTTCGAAAAATTGACCCATAAGACTAGTTTTGTTGTACAGGGTCACATTTCATGTTTGAGTGTGTTTTATCCCTCGCCATGTTTAGTGGTAATTGCTGCAAGTGTTGAACACAGTAGTACCTTGTGTCTGAGCTCTATTCAGGAGCCCATCATTTCCTGCATTTCCCGTGGTTCTCCGCTCAAAACGCAGCTGGCCTGTTCTCACGTGCATCTCAGCCATTGTTTCTGCATAGGGATCAGTTCCCAGCTGAACTCGCATCCTGCCAGGAGAGGAAGCAGCGCGAGGGACGGCGCAAAAATGTGCGCATAAGGCTTTTTTCAGAATTGGAAGTTAACGAAGCCTAATGAAGATATATTGGAGCGCAAAGTGGCTTTGACCGTTCTGTTAAATGAGCGTGGCTGTTAGCATTCCTTGAGAAGCAACAGATTCCCAAAGTTAGCCAGGCTTGGCTCATTGAGGTGTTCAGGTCAGGCTCAGCATATGTTTGCATTGCTTGTTTGCGAAAGCAATGTGTGTGCTTGTAGAGCTGACAGAGATTTCGGTGAACACACCGAGTACTGTGTATGAGATCAAAAATGTGGCTAAGTAAGTAATCATGTGACCATAAGTTCCTTCACCTGCTCGCTGACCTCTCCAAATATGTATAACAAACATTGACAAAACACAATGGTTTTCTTCAGCAACAAAACACAAGCAACCCTCTCAAGTGTTGTGGTCTACACACTTAAACAAGACTAAGAAATGAGCACGTTTCATCCATGGCTTCCAATGCATACATCAGTAAGATTTTGGCAGAGGACCGTGTGCTTTGTTGATATACAGCTGTTAATTGTCTTATAAGAGAGCTGGTGAAATGTGCGTACTGTGTGGGGAGTAGGTGTGCGGTCTTGCTTCTTGCGCTAGTACAGGGCTCCTGCCTTAAATCTGAATAAGCACTTCTTGGCACACGTGGGATCGGGTATAATGATGTCTTTGGCTGCCGGGATACTGTAAATGAAGTCAAAGCGCTTGTGTTTATGAGCGATCAGGCTACTTGGGGACAGATCAGAAGCAGGCCTGTGGCTTAAGCTAGAGTTACTTTATATATTCAGTCAACTGATCTCATATTTTTAGCTAAAATTATATAGGAAGGAATGTCAAAACCAACTGAGCAGTGAGGGTTCTATCCTGAAGGTTTGAGCCTAGTGGTGATAAGGAGGGAGGTACTTTATGAGAAATTTTGCATACCTGTACTAAATTTAAAATGTTGTTCCTGAACGTGTCGAGAGTTTGGTAATGAACCATGTGTAGGGAAATTCCTGCTTTGGACATTTTTTCCAGTAATTCTGTACATATGTAGCCAAAGATTGCTAGATGTTATAATGAGGACTTGGATGTGCTTAGATGTTCTAGAAAGCACCTATTATACCCCATAATATCGTGTTCCAATACTTTTCTGTCTATTGTTGTTTTTCTTAGCTTTGTGAAAGGTTTATTTTCCCTAAAATAACAAGTGAGACCAGCAGATTTTGAGTCTTGTTACTAATACACCAGATTAATGTTTTGCGGCCCCTTGTGAAGGAACCGAGGAAATTGTGGCGTTTATAAAAAGCCTGCGAGGTGGAGTAGCAAGACATAAAAGAATAGTAAAGGCGAAGGAGAGAGGGGCGGTTTTTGTCATCATATCTCCAAAGCTTCAGTTATGCCTTACACTCATGGAAAACTACTTAGAACTCCAGACGTGCAAGGCTTGCCAGAATCAGCTTCCATTCCAAAAGGAATTAATATTAATATTAGAGAGAGTCGACCCTGACATGTGCAATTTAGGCCAGAACCCATATAAATCTATCCCAGAAGCCCTTGCTTCCGGTCGGCCTGGACCTGGAAAGCTGGAACTTAGAGAGCCGAGCGTCTGAAATATCCATTGGCCAATTATCTCCCTTGCCCTGCTTGGGATCAGAGCTCTATAAAAAACGCCTGAGATGGACTGCAAGGCATTTTTGTTCCTCTTGCGGATAGGGCTTTGTGCCGGCGTATTCCTTCTGACAAGCACTTAAATGTGAAGGACAACATGAATTCTGCGGTTTGTCTATCACCTGTTACAGATTTGGGTTGTGACTGAGAAGTTTAATAGTGTAGTGTTACCCATAGCTAGAAAACGCAAGCTATAACTGAAACCTAATGATAGCCTACAAACGCCTATGTGATTCCATACATGGGAAGACATAAATGTGGAATCACTTTGTGTTTTGAGACTGCATCATATTGAAGAGAAATGCGATATGTGAAAACTTTCTTAATAATGTTAGGATACAGTGCAATATGACAATGGTTTAAAAGCACCGTTTGTAATTTTCACCGCTGGATGTCGCATATTGTTGAAAGCTTGTATCTCCACAATTGCCACTTTACAGGAAATAAAAGACACTGCATTTGATCAATAATTAAACAATGTTTTGTCAAAGGTAATAACCTCATTTTATAATCAATTAAATATTCCAAAAACCCACAAACAAACATGAAGACCATTCAAACAGGGTGACCAATATTAATGATTTATATTTAAAGAAAATCATGAAAATGGAGATACAAGTATGTGGGGATAGTAAATACACTAAAAAAGGTGTAGCTTGATGTCGCTGTGAAGGAGGCTTGAATGTAACCAAAGATAATGCAATGAGGAGGGACTTTACAATGGATAAAAGGACACATTTATAATAATTATATAGACCGTTTCATCTGACGCACGCACCTGGCTCAAACTTAACTTCAGTTCTAGGTTTGTTGATCTGTCTTGTTAGTATATTTATAACTGTTTATATTGTATTAATCATAATTTATATTGTATTTCAATGTATAATAGATGTATTAAGAATAAAAATGTGACTTGACATATATAAGTTTTATTAAATAAACACTTTGTCGCATTTAAGTTTAGCCAAGTTCTCAACAGTTCTTGTGCTGCTAACCCCAAATAATACTGGCTAGACATACTTTTAACTTGCTAGCTAGCTAATGTAATTAACTTATTTCTTTTCCTTGTTTTGAGAAATAATTTGCAGGGACTCTGTCTTTTGCAGATGTGTACCGGAAGTTGTGTTTGGCCCACAAAAGCATGCATGAGCAGTAACGTTTGTTTATGTTTTTGCTTTTTTAAAAAGCGAGGTGTGCTATGATTTGCCAGTTAACCAGTGCGTAGTGATTGGTCGAATACTGCAGGCATGTGGCGGAAATGTAACACCTCTTACCATATTTGGAATATCAGGTTCCAAAGCAATTGTACTGACAGGTACGCACACCTAACTTGCGTATACATTTGGGCGGACTTAGTCAAATCATACCACGAACTGACGTACATTTTTGGGGGTGTGGTTACATGAGGGGTTTCAGGCAGGTCTTGGGTGAGCATTTGCTTTTAGATAGAATGAATCTTTCGTTCCGACACTGTGTCTAATACATGCATGGGCAATTTAAAACACACCAAAGACACAGAAAAACAGGTATTCGGCCATATGACCCCTTTGAAAAATAAACTAAAACAGCAACGTAAACTTTTAAATGAAAGTAAACAGACATGTTTCACTGATGCAGTACATAAAAACTAATCTGACAATTTAATACCAACCATTGAAATATGAATATCGGCAACATTTTGAATAATGCGATATATTGTGCAGCTCTACTTTGTGTGCATGTGTTAAAATTAATGCACTGAAACAAACTGTTTCTACAGACCAAACTGGTAATTGTGTGTAAAGGTTGTCCGTTATGAATCTTTTGGTCATACTATGGTAAGAAAGATAAAACGTATATTATTTTTTCGCAATGGGTGGTTTGTTAGTAATGCACTGTGCAGTCATTGAATCCCTCTGTAGACTCCCAGGAGAGGCTTTAGAAACGGAACATCAAGCTGTTGGAATTACACTTAAAGGATCCGTTTCCATTGCGGTGTTATGAGAATGGGATTTTCATTTCCAGATTTATCGAACTTAATAGATAATATTTGGAACTCAATACTGCACATAGAAAACAAACAGCGTTAGTCATTTCGTAGCTCCATCAGGACCTACTGTTCCTGGGCCTTGTTCCACAGGCTCTCAGCAGGTACAGTGTGAAGCCAATGTTAATATTCTCTGCACCTGTGTAATGTGTGCTAGAGATTGGGCTGCCTAAGTTAGCCGTGTCTGTCATGGTAGCTGTTTTCATCTAGCTGTTCATTTATTTCTCTTTGCCTCTGGCATGAAACCGCCTGTGGTGGGGAGAACTTGAGGGTGTTAATGTTTTTTCTCTGGTGCAGCAGAACTGGTTGCTAGGGAGGAAAGCTGTCAGCCTTAAAAATCAAAATGACTAAGTATGACAAAGTGAATCAAGTGAGCTAATATTTGAACTTTGCGAGGCATGATGGATTGGCTGCGCAACACTAAGAAATATCTTAATAATATTTACTCAAATACCCCAGGAAATGAATGCCTCAAAATGGCAGTTTCAATTTACACCCTTTAAAAAAGTTTCCTTGGCTCTCTTCACACGCTCTTCTCTTTACATCATGTTTTCTTTAGATCTTGTTACTTTTCATAAAAGGAAATGCTGGATTGTGAGTCGGGTGCCACATTGACATATAGTTGAGTATAGATGACAGATGTGTGAGTTGAGGCGCAAGTGTTTAAACTGGATTTATGATTGTTAATTCCTAGACTAGTGAGTTTTAACCCTGGTGTCTTGGGACAGAAAACTCTGTTCATTTTGTATGTGGCAGTTTTCAAACTCACCAATTTAACTCTTAAGTTCACCAAAACATTTTGGTGAAAGAATATTAAATTTAAGATAAACGACGCCTCCCAACACACACTCACCTGGGGCTGTCACAATATCAGATTTTCACAACACAATTATTATTGTGGCTAAAATAAATCTTGTTACCAATTGTATCACAATATCGACTGAAATGTTAAATAAACAAATGATGATAATAATTCCTCTTTAAATGTGTTTATTTTGCATTTGGAGAGTTCGTAACCATTAACATTTGCAAGGCAAAATGGTTGCCAAATAACTTACCATGTCATCACGTGTAGAATTAACACAATATTGATGAGAATGTTTTTAAGTTAAACTGTTTTTGTCAATAGTATATTATCTAACAGTATATTGTCACACCCCTACCCACACTTTATACATATTATAAAAACAATATTCTGTTATATCCCATGATTATCATTATTATGTTTATAGCATTTAAGGCTAAATTATGCTATTGAGTTTGACCTCTGGAGGTGGACAGACAACCTTTCAGAATTGTCTGACCTCTGGCCTATAGACTGCTGTTGTGTAATATTGCACCATGTATTGCTTCAATCATAAGCTTAGTACACATTGCAGTGATCTTAGTTTAGGTTTAAGGCAGAGGAGCAGACCTCTGAAGCGGTTTAACTGAGAGCCTAACTTTGAGAGTTCGGCTAGAATTACAGGTGTACTTCCTTTCCCAGGCTCACAGGAGAGAGAGTGTTAAATCGTTGTGGCTGGGGAGAGACGCAGTCAGGCCTGCTATTGTCATACACGCTTTTGCCCTTTCACAGTGAGTCAGGCAGGTGAATGAGTAAGTCTTAAGATTTGGCGCAGGTGAAGGAGAAAGAAGGAGAATTGAAAGGAGAGGCGCCTCTTTGAGAAGATCACCTGAGGGACGGAGCATCGTTCAGACATATTTAGGTGAGAGGAGGGGTATGTTACTCACCTTCACACACACAGATACATGATACTTCCTCTGGTCCCACATCCCATCATGCCTCTTTTCATATGAACACCATCTTGCAGAAGGATCAGTATTCTGGTTAGTTTTACTCTAACTTGTCTACTGCATTTATAATTATAGGTGTGATGATGTGAGGTTTTGACATATATGCGGCTTTTGTATTACTAATACATCCGTCACGCTTAAATGTTTTTCAAATGATAAGACATTTTATGTAAACAAGCTATCAAAATTGTTAGATTTTGTTGGTTTTATGACGTCACACAGGCTAAGTCATTTTATATGTCTGCCCTACAGCAAGAAAACATTCCGTTTACTACAACGCATTGTGACTTTGTTGAGAAATTACACTTAAAAAAATATATTATAACCTCAGGGTCAATGGCATGTACTTGCTTTATGTAAATTTAACTTCAGATTTTTTTTATTCTACATTTGACTCTGGCATTGATTGTGTTTGATTAAGCACACTGTTATATTGAAAGCACAATGTTAAAGGGGTCATATGGTGTGTTAGAAGTTGGCCATGTATTAGACACGTAAAATCTGAGTGTCTGAACAAAATACACTTTCTATCTAAAAGCGAATGCTCACCCAGACCTGCCAGAAACGCCTCTTGTAACCACACCCCCACAAATCTACGTCAGTTTGTGGTATGATTTGACTAAGACTGCCCAAATGTAAATGAAAGTAAGGTTGTCGCGCCTGTCAACACAATTGCCTTGGAACCTGAAATTCCAAATATGGTAAGAGGCGTTACATTACTGTCACATGCTTGCAGTATTCGACCAATCACTATTCACTGGGTAACTGGCCAATCATAGCACACCTCACTTTTCACAGCAATGAGGTTTGTAAAAAATCTTTGCGTTTTAGAAAGGCGGGACAAATACAGAGTTTTTGAACCTTAAATCGTGTATACACATTGCATTACATCTAAACCAAACAATAATATTTGTTTTAGCTGTGTCATATGTCCCCTTTAAAGTGATAGTTCACCCTCATCATTATTCATCCTCTTGTCATTTCAAACCTGTATGACTTAATTTTTTCGCAGAACACAAAAGAAGATATCTTGGGGAAAGTTGGTTACCGAACAGCCCATTTACTTTTGCACACAAAACCAATGAAAGTGGCCAGTTAACAAAGTTCTTCTTTGGTGTTCTGCAGAAGAAAGAAAGTCATAAAGGTTTGAAATGACAAGAGAGTGAGTAAATTATTGCAGAAATTGTATTTTTGGGTGAACCATCCCTTTAAGTGTGTTAAAGTTGAGCATTCAGCTTTCAATCTTACAGTCTTATTGAGAGAACTGTAACTGGGGAGATTATCACAATTTCAATGGTCTTGATTTTAGAAGATTATCTTTCTCTGCACATATCCAGGCATTTTAAATTGATGTTATTGGCTTCCTTGCTTTATACACATGCTTCACCAAGCTATGGCTAAACCCTTTGTGACCATCTCCTGGCTGCTGTTTGCCTTCTTTATGTGGATTGATTTCAGCAGCAACACGATTATCCTCATCACTTTACCATCCACAGCCTCTGTGAAGCGACCTCCCTTTTCTCAACATTGCAACCCTACACCAATATTGCTGGAGTTTATTTTCCAGTTTATTTTTACTAGCGAATCTCTTCCTTCTTCATTCCTCCCACACGTTAGTCTTCCATTGTTGCAGGGGAAAAAAGTGTTTCCTAAATAAGTGCACTTATGGAAATGTATTCTCGTTGGCCTTTCCCTTTCATTTTTCTGCCGCCACTGAAACTCAACAAACCTTTGTAGGTAATTTGAGAAAAAGGTTTAATTTCTGTGCCTCCAAAAGCACCGTTTTTTGACGTTAGGGTTATGGTCCAAAAAACAGAATGGCCTGCCTCCAACTAGCACCATTGGTTAAGCCAGTGTCCGACTGGTCACAATGCTCAAACGAAGAGTAATGTTTTATAAGTGCTACAGTATTTATACATGTCTGTTCAATGTTAATTACAGACATGAGCAGTTTCAGGGTCCAGCAGTCTACATCAGTGATCATGGACCTTTTTACTGAGCTGTCTACACCGCATGCATGCGCCGTGATGCGAAGCGACAAAAGACAATAGGACCAGTTATAATCAGAAATTTGGTCCGTACTGTAACTGGATGCAGTGTGATGCAACATGACAAAAGCCTTATTCTTTACGGTTTGACGCGTCACGTCACGCTGCTCATATTTGGTGTAGACAGTGTGCTAATCTAAATTTAGTTTGTGACATTATAATCTCGCCTGAAACTGTAATGGAAATTGAATGCATTTTGCATTAGATTAAACTACTGTCATATTGATGGCTGCTCTAGATGGGCTTCAGCTAAGTCAATACTTTTACAATTAAATCAAGCTTTTGAAGATAAAGTTCTCTGTGTTTTGTTTTGTAACCAGCAGAGGGAGATAAAGAAATCAGTCTCTGGGGAGTTCAGCAATTGTTGAATCTGAAGGAAACAAACCTGTAGAAGTCAATACCTTCATGACCGTTGAAGGCATCCATACATGAACACACTATTTGGACTAATGAGAAATATCTTGAGGTATCATTCAAACTTCATTTGTTTCATATTTAAAAAAAGACCATTCAGATAATTAGTAAAAGCAGTTTGCTGGGGGTCAATGTCAACATTTAGCAACCAGATATTCATTTAGGCAACTGAAAGAGTATTTGAACCTCATGAAAGGGGTGCAAAGCTTTCTGTTCTTCAGTTTGTGTTCAGACTTGACTGATCTGGAAGCTTCTCGCCTCGGCTTGGATGAACTCTTGCTGACTTTGCTGTAAGTGTAAGTCTAATGTAACTGCATCCGCA
Organism: Triplophysa dalaica; assembly: GCF_015846415.1. Lineage (NCBI taxonomy): Eukaryota > Metazoa > Chordata > Actinopteri > Cypriniformes > Nemacheilidae > Triplophysa > Triplophysa dalaica. The sequence continues at coordinate 13,420,154 of NC_079552.1, forward strand.
TTTCAAATAGCGCTCTCTCCCACACAACCTGAGATGGGTGACCGCCTGGATGCAGGTGAGAGGTAAGCCTGAGGTGTGAAGGTTGAGAGTATTAGCTGGCTTAGAGTAAAGGCCTGTGTGCACCAAATGCAAAACAAATAGCTATTTAGACGTATGATATTCAAATAATAACCAAATTCACTCCCATTATATGCCAAACTTGATCAACAAACAAATTTACTTCTACAGAGATAACAAGCATGCGGCTTTCAGCTGTCAGCTTAATTTAAAAAAAAGTTTCATTTTGATATTTCTCTGTGACTAAAAGCTTGTATCTCATTGGTCAGTCACTTTTCCTCGTTGATTCAAAAATAGTAATTGCTCACTTAAAAAAAGCCTTTTGTTTGTTGTTTGCTACCTTTTAAAATCTTGGTGGCAACAAATACAACACCCAAAAAGGTGACAAATTTTAATTAAGTCACATCCAGCAAAGCCTGTTAGACCTCTTAGATAAACACAGACATGAGACGTGTTGTTCCTTTTGTCAACCAAAATCATGTAAAGAGTGTATGTATGTCTGAAATCAGATATTTTTACAACCAAGGTACTGTACATTTGTGTGTAACTGCGCTTCTTGGGTTTCTCATTCATTACTCAAACCCACTGTCTGTTTCCTAGTAAGTGACACACAAAATGCATGATAATATCTTTGTCTAGGTTGTAAATGTGTATGTATGTTTGCGTATCTGAGTGTTCAAATATGCCATCATAGAAATGATTGACATTAAATGTTTTTATTACCTGGTGGAATGGGTACCTACAATTGTCCACAACAAATGAAAGAAAAAACAAGGGGCTTATCAAATTACCTTGCCATATGTCCTCAAAAGTTTCGTTTGGGATTAGCAGCGCTTGAGGACCTCGGGGTGAAGAGTTTAAAGAGGCTGGGAGAGCTTTTAGGCTCCCGGATTAGAGGTGCTGACAGGGCAGAGCTCGGTCGTGTGTTGGAGTATTTAATGACTACCTGTACAGGTGAGAACAGCACCTACTGTGAAACCAGTCTAAAGGTTCTGTCACTGACAGCTCCGCTCGGATTCTCAAAGGAGGGCGGACAGAGGCCGGTAGACCCAAAACTTCCTCTGAAAGACGAGGTAAACAGCAGGGTTAGTATGACAGCGTAGGAATGTAAAAAATCCACTTAAATGGATTCTTTGGTGATCCTCGGGGCAGGTCATCGAGTGAGAACAGAGAGGTGAAAGTGGTGGGCTGAACCTGGAAAAAGCTTCAGAGAATAGTTGAGGCCGAGGGGTGTGATGAGAGAATGGCATATTGTGAAATGGACATAGGTGAGAAAGAAGGGGACCCACAATATAGCAGGGACGGGACTCTGTACACCGTTCATTATTGTTTAAAGGAAAATTAGCTTCCTCACACAGTCATGCTCACTTTGCAATGGTGACCGATTTATCTTTGAGGACGTTAGCGAAAGCCTTAAACTTTTGACTTCTGCTCTTGTGCCAAGAGTATTCCTAAACCGTGGCATTACATCATTGGACCATTGTATTTTTAGATGGTTGTGTGGATAATATAATGGCAAGATCTTCGAGAGCCTATCAAAAACGTTGTGTTTTGTTTATACAATATCGCGTGAAGACTTAAAGGGATAGTTCACCCAAAAATGAAAATGATATTGTCATTAATTTCAAAACTGTATGGCTTTCTTAGTTCTGCAGAACACAAAAGAAGATATTTTTAAGAGTGTACCCATCGACTTGCATTGGTTTTGTGTCCATGAAATAGAAGTCAATGGTACAATGGTACCTCCATTGTTTGGTTTCTAACGTTCTATGAAATATCTTCTTTTGTGTTCTGCAGAAGATCGTAAGCCATACAGGTTTAAAACATCATTTTCATTTTTGGGTGAACTATCACTTTAACATGATCACAATCACAATTTTTTGGGTGAACTATTACTTTGATTTATTTAGTAAATTGTGACTGTAAATAAAATATATAGTGGATTCATTGGACTAAAGATGCAAATTTGTTGGGCAAATTTGTTTAAACATTGGCAGTTAAAAGTGTAGTTGGCGTTAATGGTTCCACGGTTGTTAAGACAATTGTATGATCTCTCTGACAGCCTTAGAGAGACCTTTGACCACAGAGGCAAGAGGCACCTGCAACTGTGTCATGACCCGTATAACCTCGGACTTCCCTTCTACATCCAAATACTGTTGAAGACACCAGGTAGACCATAAAACAACAATACACTGTAACGAATTGCTGTAAAAACTACAGCGTTATTTTACAGAAGCTGACTGTATTTTAAATAATACAGAATATTGCTGTAAAGTGCAATGCATTCTGGGGTCACTTGACGGATTAACTCAATGTACAGAATATTGCTGTAAATTTCAAATCTACAATGGCGGGATGATCTTCAACAGTCGAGATTGGGGTAGTGCTCAAAATGAATGATTCACACCTGTGGTAAGTAACTTATTACGTATTTTTTTCCATATTTGGTAACTGTCATGCTGGTAACTTTATATAGAGGTATCTAAATTCGCGGTTCATATTGGTAACCCCGGATTCAACCTCCATCCGCGGGGACCGAAGGAGTCTTGCGGGGTTTCAGCAGCGCCGTCGCGGTAAGATTTCAAACATTCTCCGTCGCTATAGCACCTGAGGACAGAAGTTGTTCATGTTATTTAGAGTTTTTGTTCACACCAGGAGTGAAGGCGTATGTGACAAGCTACAGTTCATTGTATTAGTAAGTTGACGGTTGTTTTTTTAATGTTGAACATCGCGCCCGCCGTAGACTCGGTAAAAGTTACATGCTTCGACAGTTGGGATACCACACTCGCTCGTGATTATTTTGTGGTGTAATTCAAATTTGCAAATGCAGTCATCCGTTAAATCGAGCGCCCAAATTAAAATGAGTCACCATAGCTTGCGGTAAATCGATGTTCACGGAGGATAGTCCGGTAAAGTGATTAATGTACGTAACCATCTAGATATACAGTTTATGTATCGGAGGCCAGCTGAGAGCTTGAGCAAAAGACGTTAGCGACACCCTCATTGTATAGCAGGCCTGTCTCCCAAATAGGACCGTTGGAGGGTGGGAGTGAGACCCGTTACAAAATACTAGTGTGACAATTTCTTGACCGTGACATCCCTAACGTTAGTTTGATTACATTTCTGTATAAGTACGGTTTTAAGTGTAAGTTACTCTGTTTAATTTGCTTAGAGTTTGTTTGTAGAGTCACTTATACTAAAATGTAGTTTAAATGTAAAATGCTTAAAGATAATTGTATAGTCACTATTAACTATTACTATTGTCACATGTATAATTGTTTGTTTTAGGACACACTTTGCCATGCAGGCCACTGGATGCTGACTACTGAAGGTTAGGTTGTGTGTGACGGTGCTCAGCACAGCTTCATGTCTGGCCTTCCCACTCTGTTCATAGCATGTTACATATTCAGGCTTGAGTACCAGGATGGGGCAGCATGTACTTGGAGTCCAATGAAAGGTATTAATTGAACAACTTCCTTACCTGCTTTTTATAGATATGTTAATGTTATATACCTGTTAAGACCTTTAAAACAATATTTCTCAACGAGAGATGCAATTTTTTTGGGCAAATTATTTAGAAGTCTCCCCTATTTAACACTAGCAAGCTGATGATTTAATTCATGTGTTTTAATATAATATATTTTGTACATTTAATATATAACATTTAGTTTTTCCTGACTGATTTGTAGATATTAATCCAGAGAGTGGAACAAGAAGCGTCATCTAAAATGCCAGGATACAGAAGAAACAGGTTGCAGTGAACCCACATGTCGCCGCTCTTCTAAACACAATGATGAATATTCAGTGTAATCGATGAAAAGTAAGAAGCACACACACACACACACACAGACACACGCGCACACACACACACACACACAGATCTCATCATTGAATTACATCATTTTATTATTCTCTGACTGTATATGTTGTCCTCTGTTTTTCTCTGACTATAAATTGAATATCTAACATTATTCTCTTGTTTCGTTTCCATAGTTCCAGCTACTTGTTGTGCTCTGATGGATCAAGATGTGGACCGTTTTACAGACTCACTTGGGCCTTGTTTTGCAATGTTGTTTCATGATGGTAATGTTGGTTAACGTGTTGTTTAAACATGAATGTTTAAAGAGCCATGTTGGATACTATGAAGTTGTTACTGAATAAAATTATTTCATGTAAAACAACGTACACAATTTGTCTGTAATGTATTTTTGTATCAATTAAAAAAAAATAAACACTGTATATCCAGTATGCAAAACATACTGGATATACAGTGATTTATGTATTTCTTCTAAATAAAGTAAATTAAAATCAAGCAATTTGCTGTAAAAAATACAGCATTATACTGTTGCTATTCAAAATTACAGTTTTTCCTGTATTCTGCAATTACAGTAAATGGCTGTAAATTAAATTACAGTACTGTGGCTGTACAATTTACAGTAACTGGCTGGCAACCCTGCTGCCAGTAGTTTACTGTAAATTTTACAGGATTTTTTTTACAGTGTAGTTATAATGTCTGTCTGTAAGGCTGTAAAATAACAATCAGGTTTAAGTGAGTGTGAATTCGTAGTAATATTTTGTTTTGATGAACTTTACATCCGGGTAGTTGGTCTTGGAACTCAAGGGCCTATTTAAATTGCATTATAGTTTTTTGGATGTGAACCTTTAATATCAGATTTTTAACTATTACAAATGCTGTAAGTTTTACCTAGAAATAAACCTGTTATAATTTTTTTTAGAGGAATTTCATCAAATATAAAATTTGAACCCTCCAAAAATACATGTAAAAACATGTAGTGTTGATCTGAAACATTGTGTTTTTTGTTATTTTGACCAGCTCATCCCATTTCAGTTTTACTGAAATAAATCCAAATAAAAACAAAAAAAATACATTTGGGAGAAGTAGTACACAGAACAAAAATTATTTTTTTACCTTGACACATCTCTATATAGCAAATTCAGAAAAACTGAAATATTTATTTCCGCAGACTCTGGACAGAACATAAGGTTTCATTCATAAAGCAGACCCCAGGGGTGTGTTTTCATGTGAAAACAGCAGTAGACATGATAGTACAGATTATGTGGCACATGAGCAGGTAAGGAAGTTATTTTCAGTGAGATGATATTTATGGTGTGAGCGCTTGATGGATGAACAGAGCAAAAGAGTGTGTGAGAGCTATCAGTTGATATTTCCATGCGTGTGTGTTTGTGTGAGTATGGGGTGAGAGAGAGCAGGCGAGATGTGGAAGTTGATGTTCCTTTCCCTCAGGGATGTGACATCCCTGCAGAGGAACAAAACCAGTGCAGTTTTAGTAATAGGATACGATGCTAGCACAAACTGGAAACTTGTACCTCCTTATCTAGAGGGCAAGTAAGTTGCTTTGTATCGCTTTCCCATACATACCTGATCAACCCGATAAGGTCATGTTTGTGTCTGAGCGCTCTCAATTTACCGAAAAGTCCCCAACGATCAGCAGCACACAAGGCCGCGATTTGACGTTCAGCCCGAAAAAGGATGTTAAAAACAATGATTTGTATAATACAACAGAACGTATAACAATTCTTCAAAAAAATAAGTCGATATTTCTTTAAATTGGTAATTTTTTGTATTTTGTGTTTTTTCTGTGTGTCTGATAAACTATATGTTTGTGGAGATTGCATCCATATTGTGTTTTATTTGCAGAATTCTCTGTGTTTGCGCGTCTTTGTTGTTGCATATAAGTATGTTTGTAATGTTTTCTAGTATTTTGTTTATATCTCCTATTTGCACCTCACACATCTGCTTATTTACAGTAAGGGGACATCAGTGTTGTTCATGGGACTCATCGTAGCAAGATGATGTTAAAAAACAAAATACTGATAGGATGTAAATACCTATGCAAAACATTTTATAATGCTATTTAATTGAATTCAATTAGATTTTTATAGTGCTTTTAAAATTTGCATTGCATCTAAGCTGCTGTACAAGAAAACTGAAAATCTGAACACACACAACATATAAGATAAACCTTAAAAATAACATGAAATAAAGTGGTAAGGGAAAAAGCATATCCATACACACACATACACATATGTACACACATATATAGACATTATATACATTGTACAACTCTTATGGTATTATTCCAAGCCTTACAGATGAGCTACTTTTCATATATTATATTATCAACAGGTCAAATAGAATTTGTAGTTAAATCATGGGTTGCAGTTAGCATTCCTGGAAAAGCTCTTTATGATTTTAGTCTGTATGGTCTGTTTAGAAATGTTTACAATAAAATATAGTAAATAAATAATTGGTCAATAATAAAACTTGCAGTTTCAAAGAAAGAATAAAAAAGCAAAAAAAGCCAAAAATAAAAGTTCTTTAATCATTTCTTGACCTTCATATGGTTGAAAACCTGTTTATGACTTTCTTCTGTGTTACAAGAAGATACTTTGAGACAATGTGTAAAACTATGATAGAGCATAGACACAATAATGCTTGATTATCAACTAAATTATCAAAGATAAAAATGAGTTTTCCTTCGTATTATTTTTGAATGTTTTCGCACGTAAAACCATCTTGGTTCAGAGTATTGGGGACACATGACAGGAGATGTTGACATGTTAATGTTGCTATAGATACTGATAATAGCAACCAGACATTAACAGTGTAAGCCTGTGAAACGACACAAATTAAGACACAATGAGAAAGTCTGTTTGTTAGCATGCTCGCTGCCTTCATTCATTTCTCTGTCACACAGAGTTCCGAAGAGTTTTAGGTTGCGTGTTGTTTCACCTTTATCCTGAAGAAGTAAGGCGATACTGCTTTCACTTTTTTTTACCTGAACAATTGCCATAGGTCTGTGCAAGTGCAGACGACGGGTTGAGACAGTGACAGAGTTCAGGACTCACAGCCTCGTCTGTGAAATCTGCCTCCGTTGGAGGACGTCCATCTGCCCGGTATCCGGTTGCAGAGCGGAGAAAAAAACAATTTTGACAGGGAATTTCACTTTAAGTTACTAATAAATGTGAGCTTGGTCAGCTAGAGCTTCATGGTCAGACATGCCTAAATTTATTTGAGGTGTTCATGACATGCTCCCTCAGAACCCGAGCCCGGGGTGCTCTTCACTGCTGATTTTGTTCGGTTTCAAATTAATCTCAGAGCTCGGCTATATATCATTCACAAGTCCGAGGCTACCATGCGCTGTACTTGCTTTGCTTGAGTGGAACAAAGTGTTTGTCGTCTGTGTAGTGATAGTAAAATAGCACCATTTGTGTTAAGTCAAGTGGGTTCTTTTATATTGCCTAATGATGTCAAACATATTGTTCATCAGTATTTTACACGTAACTGTAATGTTTTAGGCAAACAGAAATAATACGGTAACCTAATGGTTTAAAAGCATTTTAAGGAATTGAGTTTTATTCATTAATATTATACTTTAAAATATTGTATTTATTTCCATGACATTTAACATTTCTTGCATTCAAACTTAAACTCCTTCATAACTTTGTGTTTTGTTCCTCTGTGTTAGAAATGCATAGATTTCAGAGTTCCTTATTCTCGAAGTGAATGTAGCAGTGGTTAGCATCATGATAAAATAAAAGACCCTCTTGGCCAGCTTGCATGCTACACAGACAGACAGCCATGACTCATTGCTACTGGAGCCAACCTGTCTGCTAAAGTACTCAGAACCTGGACCCTGGGTCATACGCCCCCCTCTGCCTTCTCCTCTGTCCCCCAGCTGCTGGCCCTTGACAGGGCCACAGACGGCCCCATACATGGGGGTGTTATGCTGGCTGTTTGATAGTTTTCATTCCTTTTTTTTTGGAAAACGGAAAGTGGGTGTGAGAATGATAACTTATGTAATAAACGTCATGTTTTTTCTCCTTTTTTTACGTTTATTTTATAAAATGTTCTAACGAACCTTTCATATGCACACATACGCAGACCCACACACTTATCTCCATTCCTTCAATGTGCTGTAAGTTGGGTCACAAACCACCATGTCCAATAGAGTCATGAGTAATGGTTCTCCTTTAAACCACAGCTATAAACAACATGCATATTTTCTTACAGTGCAAACAAATAGTGAAGTCCAGCGTAAGCAATAGTTTCTGTGTAAGATTTCAGTATCTTTTTTCTTGGTGAAAATCCATTGGGAGCAGCTCGCTATCATATTAACAATCGCAACCATCATTAGAAAACTAATGAAACCTGTTTCGTACTGGATCTAACATTGTCTGTTTGAATTGCCTAGTTATTTTGGTGGAAATTGATATCATATTCGAGGCTGACTTTCTTACTACATTTAAAACGGGGAATTAACTCACACCTGATATTAAAATAATACTTATAATTTGTACAGTGTGTAGTGAATTGGGATTACATAATTGTAAACCATTACTTTGGCAACAGAAAAATGTACAGTATATACATTTTAATCAATATAATACATTCTTCTGTATACCTTCACAAAATTACTGAAGACTATGGGGCCGTTCACATTTCGTGTCTTTTGGGCATGCAAATTCATTTTAAATGTAGATGCATGGCAACCGTGCTCCAATAGGGAGCGCCGTGTTTGCGGCTGGTTTATGGCAGTTGGACTTATTAAAAAAGTTGTATTTAAGGTGTATTAAATAAACAACAAAAATACTTGGTTTAAAAAATATTTACGATCCTATCGTAGTATGAGAAAAACATGTAGCTACAGTATTTGCTGGGAGGAGGCAATAAAGTTAATAAAGTGGAAGTCGAAATGCGGTTTGAGTGCTAAAATCACTAGTTTCCCCCCCTCTCACTTTACCCCGCATTAAAAATTCCAGGCTGGAAAATCTGAACATAATCCGAAAACATAAAAAGGAAATGAGTGTAAATGTGAGACGGTGAATAAACAGGCTTGGTGTATTTCCATAGGGCTCCACATTGCAGTTGCAGCGGAGCAGCTGGAGTCGAGCCACACACGTCAGGAATAATTAAAGCTCAGTCTCGGTCCACTCTGTTTGTCTGCCTCCCTGTAACAGAGCTGATAAAGCTGTGCCTCTTTTGGTGTCCCTCATCATGACCTTTAACCCCTACCTGACCTCTTACCTCCAAAAGTCACCATCATGCGGCTATTCAATATTTGCAGACTCTGCAACTTCTGTTGCTTTCTTACCACAGTTGTCACTTATGTATAAAGTTTGGTGGGAACACAGGATGTCTGAAGATCAGAAGTGCTTTATCTCAAAATGAAATTTTGTTTAGATATCTCAATCATACAGTTGTCACGAGTGTGAAATAACTGGGCATAATGTGGACCAGGTTTCTTAAATAACCCCACGTTTTGACGTCTCTCCCTTCTTTAAAAAAATAGCTTGCACATTAGTTTCGGATGTATGACTTTACAGGTAATGACTTTGGTATTAGACGCTTAATGCCTGTAACAGCCTCATGACTGAAGAACATTTTGTTTATAAGTGACATACTGAACCACCATCTAGATGACGGGAACTTGTCAACATTAAACTGCCATTCAGCGCAGTGCCCGCTCTTTCCATGCGACCCCTTGGGGACAAGGTTATTGCATCATACGTCCTGGAACACCCATCAGCCTTCTTGCTTTGGGAATAGTGGGGGCTTCCCTCTCACTGGCAACAAGAAACCTGATCAGAAGGCATTATCACCTCATAATTACAGTCCTTTTGGACATATTAGCGTAGGTGCTGCGATCCGGTTTCAATTTGGAACCCAATTCCCCAACCTGCGTTTTCTTACCTTTTTCTACTGATGCCTTCTGAACAAACAATGTATAAAAATATCCCCCGGCAGTAATGATTCTGTGATTCAGTTGGCTAGCGCATCAGTCTTGTGACGTGGTGTGGCCAATAGGGGTTGAAGAGTGTAAGGTTACCTGATAATTTAGCACAGTGATGGTATTTATATCAGCAGTGAAAGTGTCATAGCGAGAAGGTCAGAGGCTTGGGCAAACACACGAATGTGTGCTATCAGAGAAAAGTCCGCTTGTTAAATGTGCGAAGCCCACGCCTCTGTGTGAACACGCATTTACACACATCACATGTGCTCCTAGCGCTTGTGGTTTTCTCATATCAAGAGGCCTGTCTGACTCAATGAGATCACTCAAAGAGAATCGAGAGTTACATTCCCTGCTTCTTTATGGCACGATTTATGCCATTTGAAATGGAGCGGAACCAAAATCAAATGCACTGACTGAGGTGATAAAGTGCATTTTTCCCCAGTGTAGTAATATGGTTAAGTTTTTTTCACACGTGCTCGTCAGGGCTGGACTGGGATATAAAAATGGGCCCTTGCATTTTGGCGTAGACCGGCCTACATATAGTACGATCACACATACCACCCATCTTTGCAGGCCCTTAAATATGTATTTCAACTCCTATTCCTTAAAAGCACTACAGCCATATAATATACAAGTAGTTAAGAGGGGGAACCGACATATGAAATACTTCTAAAAAGTGTCATTTATTAATATTTCCTTTTTTGAGGAAGTTCTCTGCAAGTTTCCGACCTGGTTCAAAAAGGCATAACGAGAGAGTTTTTGTTAACATGATGCAATCATATCGAGTATTATTATCCGATAAAGTGGCACACAAAGCTCCATTGGCATAACAATACCATATACAAAGTTAAAGAAACAAATACAGTTTTGTGAATGTCTCAATTTCATTTTGTATTGTCCATAAACACCTACACAAAAGCTGCCAGACATACACTTTTTTGTCAGGTCCTAAAAATATACTATTCACCGTAAAAACACTGCCAGCTGACTTACTGTTGATGTTGACATAATGTTTTTTCAGTTTAAGTAAGGCAATGTATATGTCCTTGCATAGTGAGATACAGACAAATCCATGAGTGTCACGCTTGTAACATGTTAAACGGTTCAACTCATAGACACGCAGAACAAGCAGAAGACACATTTAAATAGCGGAATTAGGATTTGCATTTCCTTCCACATTTTCCGACATCACGCAGATCATATATATCTCGATTATTAGCAGTGCAATGCAGCCGGAAAACAAAAATTAAATAAAAACCCAAATAAAGAGTGGTGCGGCATCAGTTAACTTCACACACAAACAAGCACAATGACAAACGCATTCCGAAACGCAGTTCTGTCTAATGCACTTGTATCTTACTTGGCTACACTTGAAAAAAAAATCTTTGCACAGACTGATTTTTTCGTAGCACTGGTCACTGTACAGCCCAGTAGAGACATTAAAATCGCTGTGCATGGAAGACATAAAAGAATTAGCTTAAAGATATTTTAAATGTATTAGCCATTGTGCACAAGTAGCCGTTCTGATCATACTGTAACAATCTAAACAGTGCAATAGTTTTATTGCAGTGTTTACAGCACAATTTTGCAAACAGTAGTTTGCCTATCACTTTTTGTCTCAGTTTTATCAAGGAGTATCACTGTGTCGAAAGCAATATACACTAAATTCTCCCTCAAATCCCTCTCCGCGCCGGTGCTTACATTTACATTTATTCATTTGGCAGATGCTTTTATCCAAAGCAACTTACTGCAATTTTATCCTGTACATTTGTTTCTAAGTATGTGCAATCCCCTGGGATCGAACCTTCTATGCCCACGACCATCAGCCTCGGAAGATAATGAAGGTCCGACTGCTGCATAAAACATTTGTGTTATTTTACACAATTTGCAGCGTCTGGTTTAACCGATGCATAGTTCTCACAAAGGCCGGGAGTTGTGTGATTGGGCCAGCCAAATGTCATTTAAAAAAGAGCCAATGGGCTGCCGATTAAGTGTCTCATGGGTCGGTCTATCTTACAAATACATCACTTTTCCATAAAGATGTACTCTGCAAATCGATTTACGTGTTTAAAAAGTAGTATGAGATGTATCGGCCCAAAAAGTACATCGGCCCGGCCGCAAAATGGCAGGTATGCACGGTTATCAATAAAAAAGTGTTTGGACACGGTTGAACACTTAAAGGGATACTTCAGAAGATATTTCGAAGAATGTCATTAACCAAACAGATCCCGTTTACTGCCGTAGTAGGTAAAATAAATGAAATGGTGAATGAGATCTGACATTCTTCCAAGTGTGGTCAGCAGAACAAAGACATATAGGTGTGGAACATTCTGAAGGTGAGTAGGTGATGCTAGAATTTTCATTTTTGGGCATTTGGGAGCCAAAACACTACAGCAAAGAGTTTGAGTGAATTTGAATGTCTAACATCCGCTACAGGCGAACTAGAGGCTTGTTTTACTGCTAAATGATGGTGACGAAGCTCCCGCCCAGAGTAGGCGGTATTTCTATTGGCTGAAAACAAAAAATGCTGTGTTCGTCACAGGAACTTACGATACGCTGCATCATTTGCTGGAAAAACAAGCCTCTCGGTCGCCTGAGGCGGATGTTAGACATTATCCTTGTTAAGACCACGGAGCCGTGTCAATTTGTCCGTTCTTTGGTCGAGGGATTGGTATTGAGGGTCGATTAAGGGTAAGTTAAACATAGAGAAACTTTGATTCAAATCTGAAGTATCCCTTTAAGACCATTAAGTGGTCTGTACGTCCATTTAAACTGTCTAAAATCTGTTTTGAGTCATTAGAGATTTGACCTGCAGATAAGGAATAAAATAAAAGCAAAAGAGACTGGCAGGTGATCACTGGTTAGGATTTACTTTCGGTGTGCTTCCCTTGCATATCACTTTCTAATAACAACAACAGCGTAATTGCACCATTCCGATGTGTGATAGATGAAACCCTGCTTTATTCCCTCAGTTATATGATGAGAAGAAAGAAAAAACCTCTGTTTGCCATTTCCAGATATCCTTCATGCTGTGTCCCAAATGGAAACAATTACCTGAAGATGTGTTGAGCCAAACAAATATCTATTAAAGTGGAATAATAAAACAAACTAACCTCGGCTGTGAACAAAATATTAGTGCCCTGAACACAGGTTCTGAACTCTGGAGTCATGCAGTGTTGGACTTAAAAACAGCCCTCAGATTCCAGAGCTGAGAACCCATGTGTCTGCAGTGTGTGAACAATTGCCTCCTTTTAAAACTAATTGCTACAATCTATTTCCAAAAGAAGTAGATTTATTGATGTTATTACTAATATTTTCAGGCATAAATCATGAGTGTTTCTCCAAGCTTTTATGAGTTTACCGGTTTAAGCTCCCTTGCCCTAGTCTTCCAAGACCTCATATCATTTCCCTACATGGCTCTCATATTTTTTGAGTTAAACATGTCAATCCTCATTCAAGCAGCTCTTGTATACAGGGCAAATGTGGAGCTCCAGGACACCTGTGTGTACCATATCAAATGTGCCACTCAGTTTCTCGAACACACGGGCAAAAACACGCTCCCTCTCTAAGACTAATCCTATTTTGTTTATGCATTGCGTTCCTTAGGTTTTTTTCTCAAGTTTATTTTTCCTGTACAGGTTTTGAAAAGATTAATCTATGTGAACCTGGCCCACAAAACCATGGGTCAATTATTCGATTTATACATCACCAAAAAGTTAAATAAGCTTAACATTGATGTATAGTTTGTTAGGATGGGACAATGTTCGAGATACAACTATTTGAAAATCTGGAATCTGAGGGTGCAAAAAAATCGAAATATCAGGAATATCACTTTTTAATTTGTCCATCAGAGGCGCTGTAGCAGGTTGTTACGAAGAAGAAACAAGTGTGTTTTAATGTTCTCTTTTGGGTTATGCTGTGGAGAGTAGGAGAACCTTAAGGTGTAATTTTTAAGCTTATACGTAGATACTAAACTTACCTGGGGAATTCTCAAAGAGCAGCGAACAAAGTTTTAAGGCATGTTTTCAGTCATTTTTGTTTGCAATTTTCCTGAATCCATGATTCAGAAATTTACAAAATATCTTCATGGAACATGATCTTTACTTGATATTCAAATCTTTTTTGGTATAAAAGAAAAATCGTTCATTGTGAACCATCCAATGTATTTTTGGCTATTGACACAAAATATACCCGTGCTACTTATGACTTATGATATACTTATTAATTTTCAGTATTGAATCTTAACTTATTTAAAAATGATCAAACATACTAATTAATCGTGTGGATTGGTTTAACATTAGTGGTGTTACAATACAAGCCCAGAGAAACTATATTCTTCCGAGGTGGACAATGAAAGCTATCTCCAGGGCCCAGTGAAAGCTTGTGTGTTATTTTTCTGTTCCATCTCTCCTGGTAACATCATAACATTTTCCTTTCCCACCCACAAATGTGAGCACTGCCGTTGACATGGTATTACTCAAAGCCTGCTGTCAGACTCTGGCTGTGCAGATTCAGGCGCAGGTCTCCGGCACCTGTCAATCAACACCGCAACACTGTCCCGAAGCAGCCACAACAGTACTTGCACACCATCCACGCAGCTGTTCGACAGCCCCCTCAAATTGCAAAAGCTCTCTTTTATGAGCAGAATAAGTCAGTTCAGCCGGTTAGCAGATATTTCTGTTAGCTCAGAACAGCCAAGGTCGGGTGATAAGTTCACGTTTATGTGAAGTTTGAAGTTCATCTGTGGGATAGAAAAGCGATATATTTTTTTCAGGTCTGAGTGGACACATGAGTATAATCTCTCTCTGAAGGCGGTATATATTACAACGACCTGCGTATTTCATATTCCATGGTTGCTCCCCTATCGTTCACCTCTTTGTTGCAAATGTTCTTTTACTTCTTAAATAGTTCCATCTCCTCCCAACAAGCATCTCATATGGTCTCCTATTGTTCCAACTGCTCTACTCCCCGGTGTCATGCCTCGTCACTGTTATTATAGGCTTACACTCACGAGACGCTGTGATTTGTTGTCCTCTTTTTACTTTGAAGATCTAAAGAGCAGGGCAGCGTGAGATGAGGGGATAGAAGATGAAGTTGACAGCCGTGGCCTTTCCCCCAAACCTCATACGGCCGCACACATAAACGCACGGCGAAGCATGACCGTACACAAACTATGACAACCCCGAGTCAGGAGGCGCGGGTCAAGTTACGATTTCCCCTTTGCGTCTTTAAAAATCCACAGATGACAATTACGGAGGATTTGATTAACTGAGAGGGCGGCATGGATGGCCCTGCTTTTTCACGAAGGGCCGGCGGCTCGGGTTTCACTAGCTGTCATTTATATGGCCAAAAAAAGGCAGGGGGAGTCCCTTTACTGCTGAGCTGGGGCCTGGGCCCAGACTTCAAACGTTGCTCTCCAGCATAGCTCTTCACTTTTATAATGCACAGGGAATAAGAAAGCAAGCTCATACGCAGCATTTTAAAATGCTATGTTAGGGAGGTTTAGAGAAGCAATGTCCAAATTCCAGCGGGTTTGGGGGGCTTGAATTGTTGTGGAACAGGGTGTCATTTTATAAGGCCTGTCTGTATGACACCTGTGTTGTAATTTAGAGAGTTTCAAGTAGGGCTGTCAAACGATTAGTCACAATTAATCGGATCCAGAATTGAAAGTTTGTGTTTACATGATCTATGTCTGTGTACTGTGCTTGTTTATTTTGTATTTTTTAATACATACACATACATGTACTGTACATGTTATATATTTAACAAACAGATTTACCAATAACTTTAAATAAATATAAATGTTTATAATTATTTTATATTTTTATTGTATGTTTTTATAAATATTAAGTTAATATCCGCAGGTCCTTGACATATATTATGTAAACACAAACTTTTATTCTGGATGCGAATAATCATTCGTTTGACAGCCCCTGTTTAAAGAGTTATAATTTTAACTACATATTTAATAATAATAAATCTTTAACTTTGCAGATACAATGAATATGTTGGTTATCAGATCAATGAAATACAATTTTTCATATTTTGTGTGTGAAATACAAGAAAGTAAAAACTAATTGGCCTGCAGCTTCAAAGCAATGAGTAAAGGGGCAGTTTACCCAAAAATGATTTATCATTCACATATTCGTTTTTTCTCATCTTAATGTCATTTCAAACCTGAGTGACTTCTGCAGAAAGCAAAAGATGTTTTGAAAAAGTCAACATTGGACCCTATTGACTTCCATAGTATTGACAAAAAAACACCGATGCATTACTCCGAATATCCTCTTTTGTGTTCCATAGAAAAAAGGGACAAATAAAGGTTTGAATGACATGAGGTTGAATTAAATTATAGAATTTTAATTTTCCCTTTTAAAAAATGCAGTTCAGGCATTCCAAATAATTTTTGTACTTCATCAGCAAACAGCAAATCTGATCTCTTTATCTAATTCAGAGCCCCTGAACTCTCTCAACCGAAACTCCTTCCCAAGTCCATCCATGACAAAGACGGCCTTTAGTCCCCAGTGTTCGGTCACGAATGGATTGGGCCCACTTGTTTTTACAAGCACCCTGACTAAATAGTCTAGTTTATTGAGACAGGTCTCTCCTCTCCCTGCCAGGCACTCAGCCGATGGACGGCATGGATGAGTAACCCTTGTGTATAAATAGCTTCCTTCATTAAATCAGTTGTTCTCTTAATTGAACTTAAATAAAGAATGACTTATGCCGGCCAGCTGGTTTTAATAGAGCTGAGTGGCTTGCGGTGTATAAGAGAAGCATTATTTCAGAGCACTCTGCCAATTCCTGGGCAGGGTCCTGGGTGTTATCAACATAGAAGGTGAAAAATGAAAAGGCCACCAGCCAGCCTAATGCATTCTGGGGTTTCATAGGTTTATTTTCCTAGCAATGAAATACATGGTTCGGTAATTAAATTTTCGGCACTGGATTTGGACTTAATGGGCATCCCTGACAACTGTTAATGTATGCTGAAGAGGCTGGGGCGTTTGACACGAAACACGCCGGCTTCCTCGTTCTAACACACTTACTCCACCGCTGTCCAAACCTGCAAGCATTTTGCGATGAGAGGCCAATCAGACTCCTCTGCCAGGGCACCGTTTGCATTAATCTGCTATCCTAATGCACCAGCCTCGTCCAGCTACACCGCGATGCATTTCTCTAGCCATCTCTCTCTCTCCCTCTCTCCTCCCCAAGACAAGAATTCTTGAAGTGAGTCGTTGTTTGAAAGCGTTTTGTGGTCTCTGGCAGCGGCAGCTGATGGAAATTTGCTGAGTTGAAGCTCTGAAACGTTGCAGCTGTCTCAAAGGAGCTCGGCCACAGAGTCTCACTGCTTGGCCGCTGGTCAAACGAAGAAAGCGCACTGATTGACTCCTTTCCACCGTCTCTCCATTATTCAATTTCTCGGTCTTTCAACGTATAACGTTTTCTCAATCAATTCAGCGGTCTCATTTTCGGACCCCCCTGTCTCTCTTGTTCTTCTCCTGCACTCCCTCCCATGTCGTCCAACCTGTAAACCGTAGCTATTACCTCATCTGCGGTTCCATTTGTTTTTCGGAAAAAAACGAGCGCAAGATTCCCGCCGCCCCCTCGGAAATCGAATAAGGTGCATTAGTTTAGCCCATGTTTACAGGACCTCCAGAGCCACGGGAGGAGCCGAAGGGCCATTTCTGACCATAACTCACTCCGGAGAGACTCTCACGCACTAGAGTCAGGATAAAACAAAACCGGGGAGATGCTCCAAAATAGTGTGAACTCATTTGTTATGCTTTTGTGTATGTGTGCGCAGCACTCCTCTGGGCTGGACATCCACTTAGAGAAAGGCAGCCACTTGTCCTCTAGAGGGATTGAGTAATGTAATCTTTCACAGCCCAGCAGCACCACTGCCACATACCTCACTAATAGCAGGTTGATTATCAACAAGGCTGTCCTTTAACACATTCCCGACATCTGCTTTCTGTCTGAGCGTGGAGGGTGGACACATCTAGAACACACGCACATACAATTTCATTGTAAGTGTATTCACAAAACATTTATAATACTGGTTGGGATGAGATAGAAACGCGTTCTTTTCATGTTTATGAAACATTTACTCTCAAACACTTTCACATGCATGTATTTAGGCATTTACACTATACTTAATAGTGTACTTAATGCTAATGCTGTTTCTACTGTAAAAGGCACGTACACCATTACTCACCGTTTCATCCATCTATAGTATACAGGTTCTCTGTGACATCCTGTTGACATGGTTTGGCACCGTTTTGAATGAGAGTCTTTTAGATGAGCTGATAACGTAGCATATCCTCTCACTAAGGGCATGAGCTACGATGAGATGTGACATTTGTTAGCGTTACTTCCTGGGTAGAGTTTATAAAACTTCAGCGCTGTCCTGGAAGGCCCTTTGCTTTAAGAGCAGTTATTGCAGTGGGTGGGATTGGAAGTCTTTTTTTGCGCTTGGCATTTTAGGGGAGAATTCAACGATGTACATAAAACACAAAATGCAAGACGAAGTCTGTGTCTTAAGTTATTATTGAAAACATGATATGGGCATCTATAACATTAGAGCATCTCTCAGTTTGCTTTAATGATGGCTTATAAGCCTCACTGCTGATTCACTGGTTCCCCGCAAACCCACATCGATTTGATTGACACATGCCTCCCCGGTTGTTGGGACACGCCGCTGATTGAGGCATGGCATGCGATTTCCCACCGAACCCCATCCCTGATTTTCACTCATCACGAAGCCCCCTGAAAGTCCACAGTGTCTCCCCTCTGAGCTGATTTCTCCAGCTTCTCGGTTTCCCCCATGCACGGCTCCTGCGGCCGAGGCCAGCCACTTGGGCAGGCTACAAATGGAATCAATTTATACCCCTGGAGCAAGGTGGTTTTGATGACATCTAAAATGTTCACAACGTAAACTCCGCATATAAACAATTCAGGTCAGAAAGAGTTGAGAAATGTCTTTCATAAACATGTGAAGGGAAGATTTTTTGCTTGTTTTTGATAGACGGCCGGTCGCGTGTTCGAAACGTAATTCAATTTGTAATGCTATGTCCCCACAGAGAGATGGGGGAAGGTATTGAAGAGGAGGAAATTAATACAGGCTTATTAGTTCAGGCCGAAATTGTTTATTTGGCAAATTAAGGCAGGTTGTGGTACCTACCTTCAGAGAAAGTCAAATACACATTCAATTATAGAATCATCTGATTATTAGCGAAAGTGAACGCTTACATTTGTTTATATAAGAGACTGAAAAATACACCCATCCATTAATTTACTATATGACTTGTTATGCGTGATCACGGGCGGGGAAAGATTATATTTGAAATATTGAGTATTTTAGTGAAAACATAGTTATTTGGATAGTTTTCCAAAGGGTTTAAAATTTTAAATAATTTATTGGCTACTTTTGCTATGTTTTCTTTGATATCATAGTTTAAATAATTTCACGATAAATAAAATAAAAAAGTGCATAAATATAAAAAAATACTACTATTGAAAATAATTAAATGTTATACCTTTTATTCTGTACAAGCTATTCTCCTTCACCTGTATACCACATGCAGATCTTTCACTCTTTACACCATCAGCTGATGTTGGTGATTGGAATTAACACTACACAAAAATGTCGAGCGTTTGGTTTTAGCGTACGTGTTAAAGCCCCACCCTGTAAAAGCCTCGCTCTGCAGCCTAACCATCTTAATTGATCCTCCATTAGAGCTTTATAGACATTGTGTCCTTCATCCTGTGCCTCTTTTATAGATACTAATATAAGGTTCAAAGTCCCTCTGCAGCTCCTTATCATGAACTAGTGTTTTTATGTACTGCTTACAGCAAGATCATGCCTCTCCTCCTGTACTGTACAGTCTGATGATGAGGGTACGGTTTCATGGCCTCTGCCTTTATGTGCCTGGCACCATTTTACGACTGGAAAAAGAGAAAGAGGTAAATGGAGAGACATTTAAAATAGATATGTAGAGGTAAACAAGGAATCTGGCACATTGAGGGTAGTAATATGATTATTCATTTATTACATTCGTTATTTACAAAATTTACATATTGCTTTATGGAAAATAAACACAGTATTTTACAACTCAATGCACACAGAATTGTACAGCGTACACATTTTCAAAACTTCACAGGGGAAAACAGTTTGACCCTAAAAAACATTTTTTTGTAATCTATTTTATTTATATTTATTTTTATTTAAAAAAAAACTCAAGTATTGTAAATTAAGTACATGTTTGTGTATACAAACAAATAATTTAAGAAAAAACTACCCAGTCTTACATCTCTTAACTATGACAAACACAGATAAATACACAGAAAATATATAGAAAGTCTAATAAATACTGTGTAAAATGCAATTGATCAAGTCATATATATAAAAAATAAACATGTGCTATTTAGAGGTGGCAACATCATTTAATTTTAATGAGTGATTCTGAGTTCTTGGTACCTAGAATGACAGACCTCCTGTGCAATGTCATTTTGTTTGTGTGCACTGTTTTGAATTTTCAATAAACAGGTGGAAATTAATATGCCAGGTGGATTTATGAGTGAGAATATGTTAAAATTTTTGATTATGTTTGTGGAAAGATGAAGAAATATTCTTGTGCACTACTATAACTGGAACTGTCCCATATATCAACATGGGCTCCTATGCTGTTTCTCTGGGGATGAGAGTGATGGATATTATTCAGGGCATTGAGGAATCTCAAAAGTAATGTTGTGTTGTAAGGTCAAACGGGTGTTGTAGCACATTATCAGATTTACATTACTTACATTACTTTAGATACAGTAATGCCAAAGTCATCCTCTGACCTTTTATAACTTATGTTTAAATGTAGAATATGTTTGCACTGGTGAAAAGTGTTTAATATTGGATTAATGACTTTTGTTATGAGGTGATCCACGATAATTTGCCACTTCCACATTTAGTGTCCAAATCCTAAATCTAATCTGTTGTACGAGATTTCTGTCATTGATAATTTCATGTTCTCCATTACATGTATTTCTGTTTGGAAAAGTACTATTCACTAAAACAAGGGACATTTTTCCATCTAATATTTCTCAGAATTGGTTTATTCTTTTAAATGTTAATTTGTGTCTATATAAAACAAAAAATATAGAATTTATATAAAACACAAAAAATGTAATATTGACGTATTACTAAATTGTGACTTATAGTGAACAATTTAATGAATTAAGCTAAATGAAATAAACATTACAGCTTTCCAGGCATCTTGCAGATGTTGCCGCAGTTCTTCTAGATTTAGGCTTACTTGATTTTTCTCTCTGTTCATGACTGAACTAACTTGATGAAAGTCTGTTTTAGGTATTTTTGTTTGTACTAAGCTACCCTTAATTATGACAGTTAATGGAAAAGAATGTCTTAAAATCTATATTGATGTTAATTAATGAACCACTTATGCAAAAGATATAAAAAGAAAATTTAAAAAAAACATTTGTTTGGGTTCAGTTTAATGTGACTCATATACAGTATGTTATTATATTTGACATCTAAGGCAGAAACCAAATATTATGTTACACTAAGTACTCAAAGGAGAGGGCACAATTACATTTACAAAATTACATTTGTTTAAGTATGTTTGGCTATTTTTAAACTAGATATGTGTGATAAGTTTCTTTTTGCTGTTCTGCCTTTGATCATATTGTTCGTCAGAATTACAGGGGCTCAAGAGAGTTGAAAAAACACTAAAACACAAATTATATTAATGTGATTAATATTTAAGAAATAAAAGCTTTGAGGTCCCTGCTTGTAGGCTATATCATGTTTAATTAGAATAGGGCCCATGTTACTGTAAAACTTGGTGTTAAAATTATGATTGTTTATAAACAAAATAGCTAACATCTTTGTATCTTCATGAGAGAAAAATCCAGAAGGTGCACGTGTGTGAGATTTGTCTTTGTGGAATAGTCCTTAGTATTCATATTTAAAGTATTTTTAATTGGTCTTCAATAATAGCTGACAGAACTGTGTCAGTTTGCCCTCTGCTCCAGACACCACTACTCTTTAAGGACATGCAGTTCAAATTCATACAAATCTGCCACCATTTCGCCATGTCGTAAAATAGTTGTTTTGCTTTTGATATGGAAATGCAAGAACAACTAAACCTAAGTGAATAATTTGCTGAAACACCTTAAGCCCATTTCAGAGTAAATTTCAAAACTTAAGTAGCACTTGCACATAATTGTGATCGTGTTTTTAAATCAGGGAACGAAGGAAAACGACAATTAAGAGTGAAAGTTCCCTCATTCGCTAAGTTGGTCGACTCGCTCTGATAGCAGAGGAAGTATCTGTTTACTTTGTGATTACGACAATTTTGCTGTCGCGGGGCAGCAAATTCAAACCAGTCCCAAAGCTAGATTACTCCAGACAAGCCCATGAAGCCATGCACATTCAGCTCTCCATCAGCTGAGATTTCTTTATGGTGCCTTCAAAGTAAAATAAACCTTTATACGTAATTACAGAGAATTCTGTATATTTTTCTGCCCCGTTCCCTCTAACAAAAAGGGTATATTTTGAGGGCGAAGCATGTCACGCTTAACCACCGTTCTACAAAGTAGATCACACATTGGAGGACCTGACCCGAGTCTCTTGTTTATTCAGAGCGAATTCTGGAGAGAGGGTAAAAGGAGCCTTATTCATTGCGCATACCAAATCGCATGGACTGTCATATTTAGACAGTTCATATATCCCCGCTTCGGAGTTGCCATGTCGTGAAAACATTATCAAAGTAAATATTATGACTGCAGACACGTTCTTTTATGCAAAAGGCGCTAGTGTGAAGTTGCTTCAATCTTCTTTTGATTTCGAGTTTGAGCAACCTCAACACTTTCATGTTTAAAGCCGTCTTCTCGGAGCCATAACCTGCGTTATTTGGGGTTATCAACAGGGTACTGACTGTTATTATTCCACGCTACTGTTTTTCTTATCAGTCAGTCAACCACTAACGTCTGGAAACAAGCCGCGGAGATGCGTTTGGCTGCGCGCCATGGAGTTCTGAAAGCGCGCACCTCAGAGCCTCGCACACGTGTGCGCTCGAAGAGATCTGGACAGTGTCCCTGTGCCCAGAGAAGGATGTGAGCAATTACCAATTCTCAAAACACTACTTTACCATAGTTAAATATATTACACGCCTCACGCCCGCACCGTCTCGCTGCGGCCAGGGATACATGGACCTTACAGAAATCCAGCCACCTTCAACAGGCACAGTCGAGTGCAATTAACCAATCATCATAATCATCATCATCATTACCATCATCATGGTCATAAACTCCCTGGACGTACTTTGCACAGGGCGCTTAATTTACACCAGTCAGTGTTGGTTTTATTTTCAAATATTGGGAGAGAAATGTTAGATTTAACGCTATAAAATCCTTGGCCTGCATTGATTTTACCTAATTGACAAATGTGGCGTACCTTTAAGAAAATGAATCATGGTTTAACGGTGTTATTTGTAGAGTAACCACAAATGTACATCACTATGGTAATAGTTAGACAATTGATATTTGATGTTCATATTTATAAAACTATGGCAGTTCATTTGGTAATATAATCCGCCAAAATACATTCTTTGATTTGAATGAAAACTATGGTGGCATATTTCAAGGACTAAGCTATAAATATTAACAATGCATCACACAGAAATTCTTATATTTCGAAACAATGTTAAAAAAAATCTAATTTTTAGAAATCCATTATTTATTCGCAATTACTTTGGGTTTTTGGTGGCACATGGATTCACGTTGACACCAATCTCTATACAATAATCAGTTTTTCTGTAGACACGCAGAGAATCCTTTGCATGGCACGCATTCCGCTCTCGCATCCAGCACAGGAAGACACAATCCCTCGGGACAAGTGGGTGTCCACCCCATCTAATCCCTGCACACTGATCCCACTCCGCATTCAATATGGGAAGTAATTGCCCCTCGTAACTTAAGGTTTGCGCTGACTGCCACATGAGGGCCCTGAGCGGTCATAAATAGTGACACTTGGTGCTATATAGCCCAGGAAAAGCGGAACCAGTTAATTTTGAACCCTGATTTAAAAGATGAAACCGTCCTGATTGCCAAAAGCTGGGATGTAATTAGCAAAGCCGGACGTGGCTCCATGCATCAGAGAAAAATTAAACAAACGATCATTTCTGTCCTGGGTTTACCCAGAGCTTCTTAAATCATCGGTCCTTGTGTAAGTCTGCCCTTAATAAAACTATAGTCCATAAAACCGTTGAACGACCCCCCCCCCGGTTATTACGATTATTTAGTGTTGACGGTTTTCCGTAATGAATTTGTTAATATCAGCATGTGAAAGTCGAATTAAAATCTGGAACAAATCTTTGAGAAATAACGACGAAATGTGATCTGTGAAGGATGCTTTGAAGATATTCATATTGAAGCCGTCATATTCGCCGTTAGCATATTTGTACAGCAACAATATTAATACTGACATCGTAATCATAACGTTTTTATTGTATTATTATTGTTATTATTATTAGAATTGGTTATTTCTAACGCATGATAAACACTTGATTTGCAACCTAACCAAATTTCCTATTTAGGCTGTTCCTATTCAAATATATTCCTTTTTAATAAATATTTATATATAATTGTGAGAAGTATCTTAAGGACGCAGAATTTGAGGTCGTTGCTGATTTAAAGGCAGCGTGCGGGATGCGCATACACTCAAGCACCAATTCAAGCCCCTTCGACAAAGCTCAACCGATGGCGTAATGTGTCCACTTTGACTAAAAGCCGGTGTAGGGTTGCATTGCATCGCAGTAGCATCTCCTAATAGATATTGCCGAGTCTGAACACAAATGGGCTTCTCCAAGTGTACGCTATATCTCCTCACATGCTTTTATTTCAGGTAGAGTTTGTCCGCGTAATGCTTCCCCTCAATGAAACCTCGTTGCGAAAACAATCATCGAAAGTAATGTCCTTAGATTTGGCTTGTTTTGCAATTTAACACCAACCGGCCTTTATAAAGGCGGATCTAAGATATACATGCACACACTGTCCACGTGTCTTGAAATATAAAACTCGAAATGAGGTTTTCGATGGCTTATTAAAAAAAAGTAAAAGTAAAAGTAAAAACAAAAGCAACAGAAATAAATATTATAAAGATTGATTACTAAATAAATCAGGTTTAATGTGTGGGCAATATCCTGATTAAATTAATCATGCTTAAATCATTAAACCTGTAAATTAGAGTTCAGTAATCCAGGATAAATTAGTCCTGCTGTGACTGGAGACGAAAATAATGGTTTATTGCTTTACATCTGTGCTACAGAGTTTAAATAATTCCAGTTAGATTATTAAGCAAATTCCCACAAGTATTCCCACATACCCTCAGGGTAAATTTGAAAAATTTAATTAAAATGAATGAATACCAACACATATTGCAGATAATACATTTAAACAAAAATACTATCAAAAACACTATTCATAATAAATATTTGCATAACTGCTAGAGTAAACGATAAACTATATTAAGATGGTTTTTGCAAGTGTGTGTGTGTGTGAGAGAGATCCTTCATTTGTGGTCTCATGCTCCCGTACAGATCAGATGAAGGTTACCAACTCCTTATGTTCGTGTGTTGAGAGGTTACTGTTTCTGTGGTCACGTTTGCCTCAGTCCATGTTGTGTGTGTGCGGTTGACTGCAGACTTTGGCCCAGTCTTATACTGATATATTACCATTTGATCCTTTAGTTTCCTACCATTGATCAAGCCCCACCTATTCAGCCAGAGGAGAAATCTGATCACTTAACAAGAAGCAGAGGAGAGAGAAAGGAGAAAATGAGAGAAATGGTACAGTCTTCACCACAGACACGTTCCTGTCCCCCTTACCTGAAACGCATCCCACCCTGTGTCTCTACAACATTGTCTCTATTTTATATTCATATACTTAATTCATCAGTGGCAGCTCTTCACTGTATGGCGCTTATGACTCACGTTTAAGGTAACTTGTGCTGATAAACAGCCACAAAAATGCTGCTGGGACATTGAAAAAAGGATTATGCTTCCGTATGTAGCACGCACTGAGAGTAGTTATTTAGCAGGCAGAGGCTCTATAGTGCAAAACACGCGCGCACACACACACACACACACACACACACCTACACACACACACACACACAAAAACACACAGTTATGTCCCTGAAGCGTATTCATACACTACAAAATTACCGTGTGTTGTTAAACCACAGACAGGCTTATTACAGTATCATATTTACTTTATGATTATTAGCTGACAGATCTGTCATTAGGGCAAATAACAAGGGAGTGGCACAATCCATTTACACCAATGTACATCCACCCCATCTTCTTTTTGAACACACACGTTATGAGTGACAGTAGAGCAGCTTATCCGGTCCTCAACAGGTTATAACCCACACCATCTATATATTATTGGGTTAGCTGCTTAGAGATAGGTGCAGTGTCTGGAAGGTATAGCTCCTTTATATATGACGGAACCCGTATTGAGCTGTTGAAGCTGATCGGATGAATGTATATTTCGGTTTTGGAACTGCATTACAGACAAGTGTAATATTTAGAACCTGGAATGCAATATTTAGTGATTTTGTCACATCCGAAGTTCATATAAAAACATTTTGAAACAAAAACAAAGTGATATCATTTCAATGCAGAATTTTGAAAGAAATGATTGCGTACAAGAAAACCTTAAACCATTTTGTCGAAACCTGTTCAAGTCCACACTTGGCCCGAAAGAACTTAAATCATTTACTCAAGAGGTGTAGCTGTCAATTACTGTCCGTATTGGCTTACAAGTAGACAAGGTGAGTGAGTGACAAACCTCTCCTTGAGGGTTTAGGTTACACAATATGGGAACAACAAACTGTCACTGGGCTTGAGAGGCCTCATTGAGAAACCTGGGGAATTCCCACCCTTGGTCAATGCACATAGTGTCTGATTCCAGACGGTTTGGAGGAGATTATCTCCTTGCAATGAATCTGAAGTCCACAGATTTCCACAGATGACCAATAACTAAGTGAGGATATGCATGCATGTGTCGCATGTCTAGATTTTAAACTTGTGCGGTTTTTATTATTTTTTCTTGTTAGTTTAACTTTCTGGTCTAATTCTGCAATTGTGTTACTTTTCAGGCTTATTTTGAAGTACAATTGCAATAAATAAGCCGTAATTTAACTTTTAAAGATGACGGCTGTCTCACACCCACTGAAATATGAAATTGGGCCTCGGTAGCTCATGTCCTTCTGAGGAGTCTTGAGGTGCCCTTGTCACAACGGCACTGACAAATGATTTGGCTCAAATATCAGCACGCTGCTTCTGTCTATCCCACAGAGACATGTAAACAATATTCTGACGAAACTAAATTAGGCGTGTAAACGCTTCACTCCAGAACCACAGCACACCACATTCTTTTTACCTGTCATTGTAGTTGACTACGATTTTACATGTCTTTCACCGAATCTTTAGGTTTTGGATTCTCTAGCACAGAAAATAATCGAGTGAACAGAATTTAAGGATTTAATATGTTTTAACCACATATGGATAAACGTTTCCAATTTTATTAAAAAATAAATTTGTTTTGATACATATTGTAATTCTGACCTATTTTCCTAACATTACTTTAATAAAAAAGCTTTTGGTAATTAAAATATCTATTCCAAAGCCCAACAATTTAGGTAAACAAAAATAAGATTTAAATTAATATTTGTAGACAAAAATAAAAAATCTCACAAAATATGCTTTTTTGTTTTATTCTATAATACAAATAGCCACTAAAATTATTTGATCATAGTTAACAAAATGAGGCAGTTTATTATAATGACTATCTCAGGCCATTTAAAACATTTTAATTTCAGAGTAACATATTGACAAATTTAGTTTGATGCAGAACAGTGTAGAAGATTTTATTTGCACAACAGGGTTTTAATAGGTATAAATAACATTTTCATTATTGACCAAGCATCACTCAAAGGCATCAATGGTTGCCATTGTTGTTAAGGAAGAAGCCCAGAGCTCATGAAAGCCATGGGAAGCAATAAAACCACCCAGGAGCTCAGATTTCTATCCTTTTATTCATATCTCCCTCTAAAGCAATTATCCATTTAGTTTGCTAATTTAGCTTTTCCTTTAGTCTAGTGTGGAGGAAAAAATGAAGGCTTCTTATCAGGGTACTATCAGTCAATGGTGAGTGATGGTTATTACTCCAAGGGTCATTTCATTGTTTATGCTCTTTCACAATGTTGTTAAGCGACTCGTATTCTACAAAACATCAGTCTGTATCATTTCACCAGAGAGCCACAGAGGAAAAGACCTTTAAAGTAAATAAACGCAGTCTACTGTCGTACTCCCCTGCTGCTAAGATTGAACCATCACTCTTTATTGTTTCTCTAGTTCACTCCTTGCTTTTATGCACTTTATTAAAAGCTGTAAAGTTAAAAGTCTTTTATATCAATTGTATACAAACTTTGTTTTATTAGACCACAAGCCATAATTTAACTGCCTGACATTAAAGAATAAAACAAACTGTAGAGGAAAAAGTCATATTGCCCCGCTACATTCAGGAAGCGTTAAAACGACGCTATCTGTGACCAAAAAAATCCCTAACAGCATCAATGCATCACAAGAGCCTGGACAGTCGGGCTAATGTAAGACTAATGCAGCTAGCGGGAGCTTGTTTTTATTACTGCACAGCTCTGTGTTTGTGCAATTTCTCGATTTTATAAAGCTCACGTTGACAGGCCCGCTCTTTAAGCCAAACCCAAGCAGATGTCCAAACATCGGTTAATGTAACCAGCAGGATCTGTGAACGCAGAAAAAAACATGGTGGCTAAAGCAGAATTACTCAAATGAAATTCGCACATCCTGACCCTAACATCCTAGAAAACAGGCGGTTTAATGTAATGTTGTGGTTTAACGTTATAAACAAAGCAGAGCGTCTTTCTCCGGGCCGGCCTGATCCTGATAGCACTTCTTTGTGGGACTTTCTCTGCAGGAAATGTTGTGATGAATCACACTTGACCTCTGATCTAGAAGCACTGATGACAGTAATGGAAGTTTGTGTGTGTGGCTGGACTACTTATTAGTGGCAAATTTGCGATCTGTGATAGGTAAACAACCAAATGTTTACTCCATCCCTAAATAAATATTACAACATTTTTATGTTTAAAAATGTTTTTTTTAATATATAGGTGTAAGGAAGGCAAATATACCTCACTAAATACATTTATGCAAATGTATAAAAAGATTTCATGTAGCGTCATCTGTTTTTAGATTAGAATTTAACAATCTATAAAGATTGAACAGCATTTAAAAGTTAAAGTATAAATGACCTTCCTTGGTGTTTGCTCTTGGTTCTGTTTGTCTCCTAATGTAGAGCTTCCATGAGGAAATGATCCAATAAAACAGGATCATCTGTCTAAGAGCAAGACATTTATGAGGAAATCAATATGATACTGTATTTCAGCATCAGCTCAGAGCATCTTCACCCTGTGCTGCCTCATTTTTAAATCAAGAAGATATAAACGTAACATACTAAAACTATGTTCTTATAAGTTATTTTTTAACAAGTACTAATGTTATTTCAGGTTTCACTGTATAAACCTAATAAGCATAATTGTTTGACTATATACTGTATATAATACAAGACTAATGAAATAAGTTGTATTACAATATAGACAGTAGCAGTATAAATGAAAAAAGTTATAAAATGACTAAAATGTAAAATGGCTTTTACTTTCTATTCCAATTGCCATGAACAACACTCGGACAGTAAAGATATATTTAAACCACTTGGTTTAAAAATATGAACATATGATGTGAAATATAATGACACTGACAGCATAATTTTGTATACTCTGGTCAAGCAGGTCTTGCACAGTTTGAAAAAATGTTGTTTGTTGGAAACCTAGGAAATAATGATGGTAGAGGCACATAAGTTAAGATAAACAGTCTGATTTTCTAACTCCCTCTGAAAGTTTCATCATCTTTTTTTTTGACAAAGTCCTAGTCAAACTTAATTACGGGATAAATATACTGATTGTACCTTACAGCAGAAGTTTCCGTCGTGAGGAAAACAATATATCAAAACCAGAAAAATTTACTCTTCATAACCCATTTATGAAAATAGCCATATTGATGAAAAGACAGTAATGAAATCTGATTTCGGAAATGTCAGTTTTAATTTCAGGCGCGCTCTTTGCGCATAAATTTTCATGTCGTGATTTTGTGTTATTTTTTTTTGTTTGTTTCCATTGCCTGTTGGGTATCACTGCACTGTACAACAATTATTTCATTTGTTTGGGCCTCCGCTGAGGATGAGAAACTCCTCAAAATCAGTCCTTGTTTGTTTAGTGGCTATCTACCCTCCATATTTGTTTTACAGCTAAACTTTGCAACATGAACTCTTTGCGTCGAAATGATGGTTCACTTGAGCAAACCAAAAACAGATCTGCAGCGTCAGCTTCGCTAAAAAATGTTTTTTTTTTTTCTTTGTAAAAGCACCAGGTTCTGCTAGTATTCAACCATCAGTGATGAAAAAACGTCCTCAAATATCAACACATTATTAGCCACCATCTGTACTGGCATTAGAGAAATAAATGCAGAGTTTAAAAGCGTAATCTCAGTCCCGGGGCCATGCCAATATATTCCCAACAAATCATCAGGATCGAGTTGCGGTCCACTGAGGGACTTCCGAAAGGATTGAGTGCTAACCATCATAGCTTCTTATAAACATACAATCACACTGACACTGAACCTATTGTGTTGTAGTAAGGAAAAACGGATTGAATTGACAGTAGGGAAATCCTGGATATAAAGTAGGATTGTAAGAAAGTGAAAGTGGAAAATGTAGGGTAAAACAACTATAAGGAAGAGAAGTGAGGGAAAGAGAGAGTAAATGTAGTACCGAAATGGAGAGCAAGGGAGTGAGAGAGAGAGAGACTGGTGTAGATGGATGGGCCTGCAAGCCGTTGGGACTATTGTAACAGCCTATAGCTCTCAGGTGTCCAGTCGATAACTGATGCATTAGTCTAGAGCCCTGTGCCGGTTTTAGGTTTAAACACACATTTTCTTAATACAACATGACCCCATTTCCCTCTCTCATTAATCATGAAACACATTTAGAGTGGCCCCCTCGGTCTCTGACACAGGGGGCAAACCTACTGTTGGACCCCTCTCACACTGCTCACATTGACTCTCAGCAATGTGCCTGTTGGCTAGTCATAACTCTTGTGTGCCTCTAATATACATCTTAAATAAAACAATAAAGTTGAACTATGCATTCAGAAACGTCGGGATGAAATAAAAGCTTTTCAATTATTTTTTTCTTAGATGTCACCCCAAAGCTAAAAGTCCATGAAGTTCCGCACTTCACTACGGCTTAATCAAGATTTCTGTAACAACCGGACCAATTCTCGTCTACAGGTACAAACAACCATCTCATACACATTCCTGTGGTTTGCAAATTTTTGACACAATTCTGTCTATTGACAACCATAGCACACAAACACGTACATGCACACTACTATAACTTCATATATGGCTCACGATATCCGCAGCTCTTGGATTCTAGGATTCTGCCATTTGTGTATTTTCAGCCACCCACACACGCTCTCCCGTTCTCTTGCCCAGCAGCCCTAGGCCCTCAGTAGTCACATGTGTCAGATATTCCACAGTGACTAAACATTTCTGCTTCCTTTTGGTATACACAGTTTGAATTCTTCAATTCGTCTTATAAACTTGTTTATGAAAGTAAACACTGTGCCTTGCAGACACAGGGCATGATCATTATACATAATTCCAACAGAGTGGTACAAGGCAGGACACGGAGTAAAATGTATAATGTGTTCCACGAACTAATTCATACAGAAAACTACAGTCGCTTTCAGAAAGAGCTCTTGAATTTAGCTTTAATATAGGTTGTGAATGACAAAAGTCTGCCTTTTGCTTTTTGTGGCAAGCAAAGCGAAACTATGATGTCAGAAAAAATGTAGATTTAGCCCACTTGACAGAATGTTTCTCATGATCTTAAAGGGATAGTTCACCCCAAAATAAAAGTGATGTCATCATTTACTCATCCTCTTCTTATTTCAGACCTCTATGACTTTCTTTCTTCTGCAGAACACAAAAGAAGACATGACTTGTTTTTGTGTCTATATAATAGAAGTCAATGGGTACTACTGTCTACTATCTACTGTCATTCTGTTTCTTCAAAATATCGTCTTTGTGTTCTGCACAAAGGTTTGAAAAGACATATGGGTGAATAAACTACGACAAAATTATCTTTAAAGGCTTTTTATTCATTTAATTTATTCTGCAAAAATGGTTCTTTTGACAATTACATGTAAAAATTAAAGTGATAATTCACCCATAAATGAAAATGATGTCATCATTCACTCAGCCCCATGTCATTTCATACCTGTATAAATTTGTTGTGATGAACAGAGAGAGAGATATTTGGAAGAATGTTTGCAATTTTCAATTCTGTGACATTATTGATTGCCATAGTAGTAAAAATTAAATGGTAGTCAAAGATGCCCCAGAACTGTTTGTTTTCCTAAACTCTTCCAAATATATTAGTTTGTGTTCAACAGAACAAAAAAAGATACACATTTCTTTCCTACTGTGGTAGTGGATAAAAAATAAAAAAATGATAAAAAATGGCTTACAAATATCTTTCTTTGTGTTTAACAGAACAAATACTTTAATATAGGGTTGAAACAACCTGAGGGTGAGTAAATGATGTAGAATTTTCCTTTTTGAGTGAACTAGCCCTTTTAAGTTTTGCTTTTATCCATGTTCCAATTGGTTCCTTATAATCCTTAAATGGTATTAATTAGTTTTATTTTATATGAGACTTCTTTATTTTATAATATGTAGATGTATCACACTCACATTGGAAAATAAATGAATTTAGAAATTGCGTAAATACAATACCTTTTTGTTACAGGCTGTTGAAATTGTCATATAAACACATCCATCTCATGAGCTGTCATTATTTCTACGCCAAGGACTGGTGAAAGAGTTTAGGAACCGAAGATGGATGTACTGGTCAAAGACTGGAGAGCTGAATGTGGGTGAGGTCAACACTCTTACTCTCTGTGGGTTTAAGCGGGTTGTGTGAGTGACTAGCAGCAGCTCTATAAAGGCTTGTGAGAATCCACAGGAAACTGAGGAAACTGGAGTCTGAGGGACACTGGGAGATGGAGGCCACAGCAGAGCGAGGAGGAACAGGTCAGATTGGGTTTACTGGTCTGTCAGTCTGTCAGCGATACCCCCACTGCATCAGTCAGTCGGCACTGTATATAACACACACATACACACACTGCAAATTTATGCAGTTCAGTTTAGCCTATGGATTTATGCCGTATGAATTTATTTTCCAAACCTTGTCGATTAACACCAGTTCTGTGTGAACGCAATGTGGATTTAAAATATGGTAAAATGGGAAAGAAAGCTGTCACTTTATGAATCGAAGAGATGCATTATAAAACCAAGAGTTTTTTCTGTGTCGTCAAACATTTTGGAGAAATTCGATCCTAAACTGTGGCCATATTAATGAGTGACAGGATGTTGTGGGAGACGCAACAGCATGTACACAGATACTTTTGGTCACACTGAAAGTGTTCCAATGTACACGCTTATATACACACCCCCACAACACACTCCCTGGGATGGGATTTCAATATACAGACTGGGCAGTATGCATTTTCTGTCTGTGTGGTTTCCTGTGAAAGCTAAGCAGCTGATTTTACCTTCAACCACAACAATACGCCTGACACTAGATACTCTCCAATATACACACACACAAACTGAGATAGAGAGAGAGAGAGAGAGAGAGAGAGAGAGTGTGTGGATGTATGTTGTGTTACTAATGCAGTCCCTGCCAGGGTGTTTGGCAACACAAACCTTAACACATGGTTCTGTGATATATTTAAATGAGTAATGAGGCTTATCTATAGCAATAGATGTGGATGGCCACTTTAAAGACTTGAATGGCATAGTTCACCCATACATTTAAAATCTATCTTACTTTATGCACATTCATATTCAGGTTTTGAAATAATTACTTGCTCTTATGTGGAACACAAAAGAAGATATTTTGAGAAATGTCTCTGTGGTTTTGTGCCCATACAGTGGAAGTAAATGGAGGCCAGTGTTCTTTGCGTTTTTACCAACGTTCTTCAGAATATGTTCTTTTCATACAGGTTTGGGATGACATGAGGGTGAATAAATGATAAACTCATTTTCATTTTTAAGTAAACTACTACTTTAAATTATTTATAACATATTGAGGAATTCATGTTATCATGACTGCTGAAGTTCAGTCATTCTTTTGCTCTGTCCAAAGACACAATCTGGCTGTGAACCTGATGAGCAGATCAATTTAAACCTTGAGTTTCTATCGATATCAATCCCCATGTAGCCTCTTACCCAAAAAAGCCACTTAAGAACAAGAGGTCCCATCTAGTTAACATGGACGCCCTTATCAATCGCACTCTGGGCAGATGGACAATGGACCTGGCAGTCAATCAAAACTTTGAAAAACCCATGTACTGCATGGCGAGACAAAGAGGTAACCAACGGCTTACTTCACCCTTCCCTTTCGAAGCACTGCGCTGGCTGACACATGACTAAGATGTCGTCACATGTTCACTTCTTTGCCAAAGGAGATATTTGGCTATATATATTTATATCTATTTTTGGTATTTATGAAACGCTCTCTGCAGAACAGTTTGTCCGTTTAGGGCTACTGTAGAAACTAAATGACAAATTCCATGTAAGGGGAATGAAAACACAGCGCTTCATTATGCATTTCTAGCAATAGATCCTCCAAAAAATGACACATTAAACCTTTAAACACCTTATTAGAATAATGAACAGTTGCCTCTTTATCATTCTGTCTCACGCAATTTACGCTTCTCTTTTTTCATTTTCTCCTTGGAAATGTTCTGGAACAGGGACTAACCCCCATCCTTCTCATCAGCTTCCTTTTACATACTGTACCACTGCTTCATTTCTCTTTTCCCTCTCGCTCCTTCTCTCACTCTCTGCCTCCTCCCTTGGCGCTCACTTGGGCGGGCAGCCGAATTCCTGTGGGCTATCGGGTTACCCGTTGCTGTGGAAACCAGTGGGAAGGCAGCTCCATTAATCATTTAAAGGCGCGCCCGAAGTGGAGGTCAGCCTGATTGCAGCGGATAGGGTATCATCCCTGTGTCCCACCAGGGACCTCCTTGATTTGAATTAAAAAAGATTAAGCTTGCCCCCCCATATACCCCTACCACCATGGCCCACCACCATCATCATCGTCGTCGACCCAGCCGTATCATGTGACAACGCTCCAAGGAGCCACGCGGATTAAGAGATCGGAGCTTTGCGTTTGTTTTTCAGAGAGCGGCTGAAACATTATACGTGCACAGGTGTCTACAACAAGGAGCCCAGGAGCTTGTGTAAAAAATGGACAAAGACCATGCACACCCCTCGTCGGCTTTCGGCTCTTATCCTCCTCTTACTTTCATCTTATCATACTGCTGCCTCTCTTATATTCAATCGGTCACTTGTTGCTCTTTTTCAAACTGGAAGCAATAACTCGGATTTACTCTCCCACCGACATTTCCTTTCCTTTCAAGCTCATGAAATGGTGCATTTGTTGCAAAACCTTTTTATAACTTAATAGGAATATGATTTTTATGAGCGTGTAGGACAGCTGGATTTGTAAAGCTGAGGCCAGACGTGCGAGTGGGCGAAGCCGGTGTGAAGGCTCTAGGGTCGCGGTCCACCTCGTTCCGCAAAGTCTGTCTGGCTGCGATGGGATCACCCAGATGAAATGTGACGAGCATCGAAATGACCAAAAGCGTTAGTCCATGTGATGTGGCCCCCCGCTCCCTAATGACGGGAGCATAAGTTTAGATTTACATGGCCTCTGTGAGAAGGACACAGAAAGACACAAATCATACAGGCTGAGAAATAGTGGCACGGCCAGTTGTGCTGCAGCGGATCCCAAAGGTGCCCGCCAAATTTACGGGGCCCCTCTAGCACTTCAAAAACCTACCATAACTTAAACCTAGACGAGTTTTATGTACCAACGAAGCAGATGGGGACACTTTGAGGATGGTTAGAGGAAAAGATAGATGGGTTGGGGATAAATTAAAACCTCCTTTGTCTTGGATAGTTAAAATTCCTGTGACTGACACGTTGAGTTTGGGAATCCACCTTCTGCACACTGTAATAGATCTTAAACTAATACAGATACTGTATGTAATGAGAACAAGCTGTGTTGCTTTGATAAATTGAGACTTTTTCTTGTCAATGGACTAACCCAAGAGAGCAATGTCAGGATAATAAGAGGTCCAATGAGATTATTATCGGCTCTTCTTGTTAAAATTAATGATCTGGACACCTTGCTCGTCTAAGTTACAAGGCATTTGGCTGGTACGCCGCCCTTGTTAATGTCCAGTTTAATAAACGGTTTAGCAGCACCAGTCTCGCAAGGCCTGAACAGATGCTGGGCCATTATAAAGAGACAAAGGTCCGATGATGAGAACTCTGTCCATGCCCTGGGATTATTGTAAGCATATTTCACTTTTTAGATTTATGTCCAGTAGTGCGGCTCAGCAGGTACCACTGTTGTCTCACAGCAAGAATGTTCCTGGTCTTGAGTCTCAATCCGCAGAAATGTAGCGTATGACACCACGTGCTGATGTTAGAAGAATTCAAGTCTTTATAATCGCATCACAACTTGAGCAAAGTATAAGGACATATACAACGGTAAAGAAGGCCAATATGAACTTCGTCTTTTTCTGTGGAAGTGGCAGGCAAATGACGTACTGTACATCCATATGAGATGAAATGTTGTAGGTTGCTTGTAAGAACATTACATTGGAGTTCTGCCTGAATTTCATAAAGCAGGGGAACATTCTTCTACCAGATATTGAAAATTAACATTACCTTAAAGGAATAGTTCACTTTCATAATTAAATTACTGTTAATATTTATACGCTCGCTTTGTCATTTCAAACCAGTATCCCTTGCAGAACACAAAAGAAGATATTTTGAAATATGTCGGTAAGAGAAAACCTTTGCAAGTCAACATTGCAAGTCAACGGGGACCAATGTTATCGGGGACCAATAATTTTTGGTTATCAAAATTTTTCAGAATATCCTCATTTAAGTTTTGCAGAAGAAAATCATAGGGGTATAAAATGACAACAAGGTGAGTAAATGATGACAGAATTTTAATTTTGAATGTGAACTTTTACTTTTATCCAAACAACCTACAAAGAGTTAGGGAGCAACAAGCGAAATGTCAAACATTTATAGATTCTGTGGCTGAATCCAGAAGCAAAATCAAATAAATGTGAACATCGAATTCTTTATATTGATTGGACTACATTTTCAGAATTTTAAGAAGTGCCCAATAACAATATTCAGCACATTTAAAAGTATATATTGAAAAAACTTGATATGTAATATTTAGAATAATAATATAATGATAATAATTCAATAAAAACTGAAACCGTGAGTGCTTCTGGACTATTGTTTACAGTTGTACTCAAAAGTTTACACACCCCTTGCAGAATCTGGAAAATGCTGAAACTTTTGGAAAAATAATGAAGGTTTATTTTTTATTTAGTCCTGCCCTGAGCAAGTTATTTTAATAAAGAAATTTTAACATAAAGAATTACTCGAAATAGCCCAGGGCAAAAGTTTAGACGGTCCTGATTCTTAATACTGTATGATGTTACCTAAACAATCAATGAGAGTTTTTATGTTTAGTCATAGTTGTTTAAGGGTTTCTTCTTTGTTATGATTCATAAGACTGTCCACTGATCTTCAAAACAATCCCCCAGGTCCTCCACAATCTTTGTTTTTCAGCATTTCTGGATATTTGACTCATGGCCAGCAGTAACTGTATGATGGTAAGATTCTTTTTACAGGTTCTTTTTACATTGAGGACAATCAAGAGACTCATACACAACTATTACAATATATAGAAATATTTAGTGCTTCCCACAAAGTCAACACGATTCATATGAAAGTCAGGTGGGTTTAAACCTCTGAAAATGGTTTTGGTGAAAAAAACATTTTGGTCTGAAAATCTTCAAAAATCCTATTATTTTTCCAAAAGTTTCACCTTTTTCCAGATTATACAAGGGGTGTGTAAACAAGGGGTGAGCACAACTGTACATCTTGCGAAGTTGTCTTTGGGTTGCATTATAGCAAGAGCACAATGTCATAATAATGAGCTTTATTATGAGCCATACGAAGCAACATTTATATTAAATTAAAGTTTCGTTTTATAAAACCCTTGGTTTTCAGTTTTAAATGTCTAAGGTTTTGTAGACTAAGGCCCGGTTTCATAGACACGGCTTATCTTTAACCAGGACTATGCTTTAGTTAGATTAAGATATTTACTTTAGAAGAAAACATTACTGGTGTGCATCTTGACACAAAACAATGGGACTGATATATTTAAAGATATTTCTTGGCAAGTCACATTCAGTTAAGACAGGTCACACATTCATTTTAGTCTGCGACTTGTCTTTAGCATTGTCTGTGAAACCGGGCCTATATGTTGAATGTTGTTAATCCCTGCTTTAATATTTACCAAAGCATGCTACACGTGAAGTGAAAACACCTGTCTGAGCCAGGCCACAGTTTGATATGTTAATCTTTTTTCCTGGAGGATGAGATGGGTAGTCATAGCTTTTGCTGACTCATGTGGCGCGCTGGATCAGCAGCAGATGGTCTGTTATCTCGGTGAACTAGAACTCTTCTGCTGTGATCACTTTACAAATACTTCAGTCCACCCACTCAGGTGGTCACTCGAAATGAACATGAGCCGATAAGATAACCTTTACCACCAGACAAGCTGCAGGTTGACCCGGGTGTTGAGTGAACCAGAACGGTAAAAGGAGACGGTTACACAGAGACTGTGGGAGATTACGATTCTGAGAAAGAAAAGCACAGAGAGTAGCTGCATTTAAATTGTAATTAAAATGGCCTTTTTAAAACCAATCTAATTTGCTTAAGCATCCAGGTCGATTGACTCTATTTTCCATAATTTGTATGGAATTGGCTGCGGTCATCTTTTACGCTACAGTTTGCAGTGCACTGCCAAAAGCCATAAACAATTTAGGAAATGTGCAACATGAAATGCAGCTGTACGTGTATATGAATAATAGTGATTATGTGCTGGTCTTCGTCTAAAATTTATTTGATGCGTGCTATTGAAGCACAGAGGGGTTTGCGGCGGCCGAGGCTTGATTTTTTTTCTGTTGAAGTTGATATAAGACAGAGACCAGGAGAGCAGAGGTTGGAAGCGCTGTGGCTGCAGTCGAAGGGACATTCCCGTAGTTTAGCTTTAATTAAGCACGCTAAGTAAGCCACTGAGGAACAATGAGACATCTGTGTGGGTGCGTGCATGTGGGCTTGCATGTGTGCCTTTGTGAGTCTGTGGTTGCAGAGTCCAGCCAGGAGCAGGTCTGCTTCAGTGATCGGATGCTGCTGATGCATAGACTTTCAACCGACGTAGGTGTTGATAGCTTTCCTAAAGATAAAAATTCTGTCATCATTTATTCAACCTTTAAAAGCCTGTATATGACAAGTTCATCTGTGGAACACAAAATAAAATATTTTGAAAAATGTCATGTAGTTTTGTGTCCATACAATGGAAGTCAATGGGGGCCGATGTCTAATTAGTAACGCACTTCAAAATATCTTCTTTTGTGTTCTGCAGAAGAATGTAAGTCATAGAGGTTTGGAGCGAGTGCATGATCACTTTACCCGAGGGATGGAGACGTGATTCACAATTCATATGCTGAAACAGTCTGTGAAAGAATGCAATGGTTCCCTGTGCAAGTCTGCTGTGTGGATATGTACGGGTGGATGGATAAAAATCAAACTTGTTTTATGACATGTCTTAAGAGTGGTCAAAAGTAGTTTTGAACCAGTGAACTTCCAGTGAAGGATGACAGAAGCTATGACCAATATTTATTGCCGCTGTATTATTTCGGCACTCTGCTAAAGTGCCTGTGAGCAGGTAGAGCACAAAAATGTATCATCCCTTCACTGATAAAACATCTCAGAGCAGAAACAGGGCAGCTATAAAATCACAGATTGATTCCAGACCAGGATTTTATAGTCCTAGGGTTACAGAATATCTGGTCAGCACGATTCAACTGTGCCCCGTCTATTATCCAGATGACCAACTCACATAAACCGAATATTCACACAATACCTCATTCTTTCTTTTATGGGCAATTCGTTTTCTTCAGTTTTATCCCTTTTTGCTTTGGTTACCTTCTAGTGGGATCAATGTTCCGTATTGACTGAGGATTTTAAAATCTTGGCTTTTGTTGCATGCAGTGTGCTTTTATTACAGGATGGTCTCATTTTACCCATCAATCACTGCAATGTCACAACAGCTCTGAGCTCTTCAGCTCGCAGAAAGGGCAAGAGGAACTCCTTAAGGCCAGGATCAAGACCAGACACAGAAGATCTCTTTCGCAGTGTTTCTTTTTTGCCCTGTTCCCAACTAATGTGAAATGTACCTGCCATTACAGTATTTATCGAATCTGTTTCCATACACATAGATGCTTTGTTTAGCAAACAAAGTAAACCCCTCTCCACTGTATATAACAAGTGTTATATTTTGTACATATGCTCACATGTAAAAATCAAATCACTTAAGGTGTGAAGTGTGTGCCATAAAGCATAATAACTTCATCACAATGCATGTTTTTGGAACAAGGTCCCATGAATTAAGTTGAACAACTTTGAACAACTTTCATAAATTGAACTTGACTCGCCAATAAAACCCCCCTCGTCTGCCGGCGGGTCGACTGCAGGACAAGCCCCTCTTGCCAATCAAGAGGGACTGATCCGACTTAGTGTTTTGCAAAAAACACAGACGGTGAAATTCATACTTCAACAATGTCAGCTCTCCTCTGCCTGCCCGTCACTCAACAGCAAGGCCTCAAAGCTTCAATTGCAGCCACTGAAAAAAAATACAGATCCTCGAAAAGAAGATGCTGTCATTTTCTGTTCCTCCGATCTCATATGACCTTTCCTGAGATCAGTGCTGAGTTTCTCGCTTTCCCACCCTCCGCCATCTGGCCCTTCCTGTGCTCATCCGTTCGGTGTGGCGGTCGTGTCTGATAGCCTGTCAGAGCGGGGTGCATGCGCCCTGACGGGTAAATCTACTCTACAGCTGAACCCGAGTTTGACCAAAAACATGAGAAGTGGGTGTTTTTTATTTCTCTTGAAGGCCTCGCTCAAAGGCCAGTTCTCACTCTGTCACTCTGTCTCCCAGTTCATAGAACAAGCCCCGACAGAACAAGCCTCTCTGTATGCAGAACCTTGCAAAATGTTGTCTTTTAAAGAGTACTAATCAAGGGGAAGAAATGGATTCTGTCTTTAATAAATGCAGCATTGAAGGCTGTGGCAAATTTGTAAAAACCTGTGAGGGCCTGTCTTTTATTAAATCAGCATTGACTTTCATAACCTTCCATTTACGCTTTTTCTTATATAAGTCGATGTCTTCCTTTCCCATTTCAAGCAGTTCTGAATGATTGAATTAAGTGAATAGATCAGGCTTGACAAAAACTACAAATCTACTTATGCATGAGCTGCTTTAAGTGCTTACTTACCAGAAAAAACAGTTCAAAGTAACCATTTTTTTATTTTAAAAACATTCAATTTTAGAATAGTTAGATAAATTGTTTAGATTTAGTTTGTTTATTTAGTTTTTCACGATGCCATAGAACCTTTTTTGTCTTAATGGTTCCATAAAGAACCTTTAACATCCGAAGAACCTTTCGGTTTCATAAAAGGTTCTTTGTGGTGAAAAAAGAATCTTCAGATTATGAAAAGGTAAGAAAGATATGTTTTGTTTAAAGATCCTCTGTGGAAGATTCGCTGTGGAACCAAAAATGGCTCTTCTGTGGCATCGCTGTGAAGACCATTTTAAGCACCTTTATTTTCAAGGGTGGTCATATAAATTATTTATATTT
This sequence comes from Triplophysa dalaica, assembly GCF_015846415.1. Classification (NCBI taxonomy): domain Eukaryota; kingdom Metazoa; phylum Chordata; class Actinopteri; order Cypriniformes; family Nemacheilidae; genus Triplophysa; species Triplophysa dalaica. The sequence continues at coordinate 13,462,037 of NC_079552.1, forward strand.
TTTGTTGTTTGTTATTTATAAAACAATATCTATTTTTAAATATTTTTTGAATAAAATTGGCAATGTAATCATTTGTCAATAGATTGTCTTTGTAAACTATAACATATGGTGTATTCAAAGATACTGAGTGTAACTGTTAGCTTTTTACATTTTAAACATTTTAGAAAGACAATACAAAGGATCATTTTGAGACATGAGAAGATTTAAACCGTTAAGCGAGAAACATTGCATAATTTACAAACAAACCACCAGATATAGAACATAATAATCTTTAATACAGATAAAGAGCTTAAATTTACACAATCTTTCATCTCTCTCTTTTCTAAACCCCAATTGCAAACCCGGTTTACGGCTGTCAAGTTATTGTGGGGGGGGGTTATGATATCAAAATGATGGTGATATCTACAGATTTATTCACTGACAAATAATACTATTGACTAAACACATCTCTGTTTTTGTTTATTTGGTGTTTTCTCGTTTTCCTGCCAATGAATAACACTAATTCTACAAGTGTAGGAAGTGGACAAAGAGTGGAACCATTGTGGCAAATTTTCTTTGTAAATTTCTTTGTTCTGTTGAACATGAAAGAAAACATTTTAAACAATGTAGGAAAGAAAACAATTCTGAGGCACTATGGTAGTCATTGGTGGCCAAGAACTGTTTGCTTAATGATGACCGAATGTATATTTTTTTGATTAGATTAATTATTTACCAAGTGTAAATGTGTGTATGCGTCATTTGTGTTAATCAGAGTTTTAATATAAAAAATCCAGTACTGCTTTATCTTGCCAACTCTCCCCTGGTATTTACACATGTTTACAAGCTTGCAAAACAGGAATAAATACCCTGGATGTTACAGATGCCCACAACTGCAATAAACACCTTAAGCTCCCAAACATCAGGGCACTGGAAAGTTTGCCAAAACATCAAACTCCAGTGTTGTGCTTGCTTTTCCGCTCCATCAGGGAACATAAAGTTTAAGAGCCTTTTGCTATCAGTGACCCGAGGAGGGGAGGCATTTGTTGAAGAAGTGGCCGTTTAATTGCGGAACTGCAGGCTTGCTAATCCGTCTCTGAACAATGACACCTTTGGAAGTACAGTTACAGGATAGCAGGGCCCCTAATATATGTCAGCACTTTTGCAGGGTTGATTTTATTGATGGTAATGCAAGATGGTGAGATCTGCTGAAAACACCCCAAGGCCTCTTATTATACAACTTGTTCGTCTTTCACACTAACCTGAACTGTAACTGTAGAATCTTAGCTAACATGAAGGACATATGGTGTCCAAAGAAACTATTAGAAGGACGCTACTCGCGCAGAGGAGTGTTAATGAACCCAACACCCCCCAATAATGTTAAATGTTGCTGAAGTTAGAGAGCTTGTAATCTGTGCAGTTTTTAAAAGGGAACTGTGGAAGTAATTTGATGTAAGGTGGATGGTAATTTTCTCTTGTTTCAGAACTACTATTTAAACACAAAATAAGGGGAAATGTCTGAATGGGACTGTTGAGCAGAAAGGATGTAGAACGCACCTGGACTGTAATGGAGAGGTCAACTGGGAAACACCACAGCCCCAATACAGTCTCCGGCTGTATTTTTATTTTAACGTGAAGGCCTGCACTTTTTGTTCATTCTTTTTTGTTTTCAGAATGACTTTTTGTCAAGGGTTCGGCTGAAGTTGTGTTCTTTTGGCAAGTTGCCTCTTAACCTTTGTGACCCTCTGCAAGATAGTGGAATAAGCTCTCATTAGCTGGTGCCCCACAAGAATGTACTTGCTCTCAATAACTTCACCTTTGTGTTTTACTGCACTGGAACATCCAGCTTTATTGGCCATTAGAGACCCTAAAATTTAGATGCAATGCTTTGTCTAGCCAGGTTTAGTCAATTCTCAAGTTCTTTTCATTTTTATTTACACATTTGGCAAACAGCTTTATCCGAAGTGACGTACAGTCATGTTGGTGTGTACACTAAACCCAGAGTTGGGTCAGTCAAAAAGGGACAAATCTAACCGTTGAGTTACAAATTAACTGATGCCAAAAGGATGTGATAGACATTTCTAGGTTAATTTGAACCCAATTTGGGTTTGCCCCTTTTTGACTCAAAGCTGGTTTAAAAATAACCCAGCATTTTCTATGGGAATCATACCCATGACCTTTTTTTGGCATGTTTTCATCTATTTGATCGTCTGGATCATATTAGAGGCCATATTTATCGCAACAAAGTCCAGATCATGCCCCAGTATTGGATACCTTAATGGGATAGGTCACGCTCTTGAAATTTCAAACCTGTACGACTTTCTTCTGCAGAACATAAAAGAAGATATTTTGAAGAATATTGGTAACCAAAAACTGTTGGTCCCCATTGACTTGCAATGAATGAAAACAAAGCCAATGCCAATGCAAGTCAATGGGGATCAATTATTTTTGGTTACCAACATTCTTAAAAAAACTCTTCTTTTGTGTTGTGCAGAAGAAAGAAAGCCGGAGGGGTCTTCAACTACTTTTCTTTGAGGGCCAAAAGTATAAACAGGATGCGGGCCAGTTTTTACCATTAGTTCTGTTATTTTGTATTTCTGATATTTATTGCATTTTTTTCCTTGAATGCTGTTTTTGTTGCTGTTTCTTATAGATCATATATTAAAACATGCATACACATATTGCATTTGTAATCTTGCCTTATCGTGTTTTTTTGTAATGGATATTGTCTTTTTTATTGTATTTTATATTCTTCAGTGCATTAGTTTATCCCAAAATTTAATTGCTGTTAATTTACTCGCACACAGTGCCCCTGTACATCCTAGATTTGCCTGGAATTGTTTTTTCAAGAAGATATTTATGAAGATATTAAGAGGAATTGATGAAAGTCAAATCAACGAAAGTAAAACTAAAACTACATTCAGCACAAAAATAATCCCTGCCCCTTGTGACTTTATACTGCTGTTTTATAAAGCGAATTAATTGATCTGTGCAAGAAACAGGGCGATATTATTGTATCTTCTAGGTTTATATAACAAACCAAACAAATCTCTTTATCATGAGCCGGTGGAATTGCTTTTGTATTGAATGTAGCAGCGGTTTGGACTTTAAAAGATGTGGCATCTCAGTCAGGACGTGCACTTCTTAAAGCACACCATTCTTAAAGTCTCTCCACTTATTTGAAATATTAAGGCAGGCCAGGTAAAGATGATTTGCTGGCGGCATTTGGCCCTCGGGCCGCCAGTTGAATAGCCCTGACTTACAGGTTTTAAATGTCAAGACAGAAGAGAATTATGACAGAATTTTCATTTTTGGGTTAGCAATCCCTTTAAAACGTAACAACTCTGTTGCTCAATACAAACACCAGAATCAAAACCAAAGTCCATGTAGAGAACAATATAAATGTTACTATTCTTCCAACTGTGAATCACTAAATCCCAACAACTCTTTTTACACAGTTTCAGCTGTCACTGATGTTAATGTTGTAAACCGTATCCTAACTTAATCAGAGCTTAGACTGGGCTGAAGAACTGTACATCTCCCCCTGCATTCACAGGACTCCAGGAAGACTCCGAACAGCTGCTGAGGCACTTGTCTGGACTGAGTTACTGCAAGGTGCCTTTCCCTCTGCTTTTATTGATAATATTACTATAGTTGATGTAAATATGGCTTAGGCATAATGGCTTTCTCTCAGCATGGGCCACTGCTGGCCGGCAAACCAAACTATGACCCCCATTCCACTCTCCCTCAGGTGAGGCTCTGGCAGGGGTCTGCAGGAAGCCATAAGCAGGCTAGGCAACAGTAAATATCTAAATGCTATCCTTTCATATTTTTATATACTCCCCGTTAATGCCGGTCATAGCTTCATGCAGGAGCATAAATAACTTGGGTTTGCTTTTTGTAAAAATGTTTAGAAATTATGCAGCACCTATATACGGTGCTGCATGTTACACAAATGTGATCAAATATATGTAGAAAAACGTTATTATTGGTCATGAATGGAGACATGTCCGTGTATTAAATCTTACATTGAATACAATTTAAAAGTAAAATAAAATAAAAAATGTGGCCTCAATGTGGACACATTTAATAGATGCGACTTATTCACAATAAACGTATTTCTCTTTTCATAAATGCCCCCGTTTTGTGGACGATTCCCAAATTACACCGTTTATATGGATTCTGAAGGAGTAATTAAGTATATGTTGTAACTGTAGAACCCACTGTTTCCTCTCCCCATGGCCATCTGTAACATATACAGACACATTTCTACTTTGCACACCCATCAAGCCTTTTATCTGCCCTGACCTGTAGGTGTAAAGTCCTCTTTAATGCATGACTACTGAGGACAGCTCTACTATCCGACTTCTGCACCAGCTGCCACAGAAATTGTTACACACACACAGGCTTGTGTGTGTTGTCCTAGTTGTTGCAATCTCCACGGCATCAATAGAAATGCATTACTGCAGTCGTTTCATTTGTTTAGATCAGCCATCTGATCACAACTGAAGAAAAACATTCTCCCACTTATTTGGATCCTTAATACACATGGAAACAAGATGAAAATCAGTACTTACACGAGTGATGGTAAGATAGACTGTGCTTGGGAAAATAAATAACAGAGAGGGTAGTGTAGTTAGGCAAGCTGTGTGCCGCAGTAACACACACCAGCAGATGTCTTGTCTTATTGTTATGATTAGCATCGCTGATAACATGAGGCCAAGTTTACATTTATCACATTAACAAAATAATCATATAATGGGACATATATGTGTTCCTCTGTAGGTTTATTAGGAAGATTTTAAATCCTGTTAAGAACTGTGAAACACCAGGGCACCCCAAATAGGTTACACTGGGGCTAGTTGGCACAATGAAAAGCTGTCAAGGACTATATAGTTAAAGACATATGTTTTATTACAAAAGGCTTTTGTTTTCTCTAGCAGGGTTTTAAGTGTTGGTAACAAGTAAAAGTTAAATTTTTTCCTTTTTTTTTTCATTTTTAAAGCTGTCTGATAAACAGTGAACACAATGAAGCCACATTAACATATAACTAAAACTTCTCATATACTATAAACTATTAAATATATTAAACTGTTTAACTAAAAGATGGGGAGAGGTTGTCACAAGTTTCAAATATTAGAGAACTGTATGTTTTTTTTTTTTAGAGAATTTTACTAAATTTTAAACAATTTTAGAAATTGTTTAATTATTGTTTATTACGTTGTTATATTATATTTTTGTACATTACTTTTTACACATTTGCTCTTTTCTAATTTAGGTTTCATAAGTGTTTCACTGTTTAAGGGCAGGTTACAGTTTTGCAACCAGCCTCTTTTTTAGTGGGAAAAAGAAAAGTTAAAGAGTAACTGTGTTTTTTATAAATATAAATATAATTATACAAATGTAATAGCTTTTTGTAGCCAGAAAATGCCCCTACAAAATTCCCTGGAGTAAAAGTAAGGTGTGACAGCTAGGCCTGATCTCCTCTATTTAAAGTGTTAAGTTCACCATAAGTGCACAAAACACACAACACAAAACAAATTAAAAGAAAATCAGAAGAAAACTTGCTTACGTAAAAGAATCATTTTATTAATGAAAAGGGAAAGTTCCAGTTAGATCCAGTTTGAGGTAAACTGATAAGTGTTAGTGACTGAAACATCGTGGGTTGCCTTTCTGTTTTGGAATGGACACATGTAGCCATCCATCAGCTTTGTGTGTGTGAGTGTGGGTGGCCTGGACTGATGGTATCATTGCAACTTGTTTTGAATTGACAGTAATTCCACTGTCCTTATAAAGAAACACACAAAAAAATACAAAATTATTTACACAATGCGCCGCTTATCCTACTTCCAAAACGCGCTTGTAAAAAGTGTTTGAACTAAATTCAGCCAACATCTTCAGTCCTGCATGTTAAATATTCAGACATGCTGTATTATTCTAGATTCTTATCATTATTATCAGACATTTCATTATTTTATGTTATTCATGCTTGTATTTAGATATTCAAAAAATATGACTAGAAATTAAATTATGAATGCTCTGTAGGTAGCTTTGTATAAAACCATCAGCCAAATGCAAAAATGTGAATGTTGTATTATATTGTTTGTAATAATATAATATTGTTCTATATACTATATGACAGACAAAGACAAAATGTTTATTTCAACACAGGTTAGTGTACAAATTTAAAGATTTTAGTTTTTTTAGTAGAAAGTAGCTAACTACTAAAAATTAAAAACTATTTGTATTTCCTTACAGAAAACTGCACAATCAGTTATTGACATGATAGCCTCCACGTTGTAAAAAAAATACCATTTGCTCTACATGTGGATATATTTTCAAGATTCTTTTCTTAATTTAAAATGAAAGGACATTATATTATATTACATTATATGGTTAATGAGATGTGCTCTTATACTGTACATACTGTGTAATGCTTTTTACAATTTCTTTGTCACCTATTGACATGAGAAACAACCAGTGTGAATAGATGAAAACTATAAAAGTACATGTTGGATGCCATAACACACACATAATACATACTATCACTATTCTGATCACTTCTAAATTCTACAAGTGCAAAACAGACCCACCATCAAAAATGTTGCGCTCTCGTTCACCTTGGTGTTGATGGAAACTAATGCTGACCTGGAGAAGTGCGAAACAAGAAAAAATCTGAGGCAAATAATCTGAACATATGTTCCTACTTTTCAAAACGAGTTATGTTCAAATTCGAAAAAAGCTCTCGGTGGAAAAACCCTCTTCTCCCAACAAAACTAATCAACCTGCATTCTAAAGAAGTGAATGTGTTATCTAAATCTGACTATACACTTGTTTAGTTCAATGTGATTGTGAGGCAAGGTAACATGAATCACACAATTTTAAATACTGGATCCCAAACAGAGGTTTTCATTTTACAGTTGTTCCTTTAACCTGAGAATCTATATCAAATCATCGTCAAGTATTGAGAGAGCCAACAATATCTAAACATTTATACACTTTTGCATCTAAAATGCAAACCGTTCACACAATCTCTCACATATAGTTTCATATTACCTTCATATATTAATTAGACAAATGGAGCAGTGTATATTCCAAGAAGGAACGGCTCTATTGTCAAAGCCAATTGTGATATATTATTGCTTTTGGGACACAACATCTGGTTGCACAAGCTGAGCCTCCATGTCTTGACATAATTATATCAATTTTTGATTAACAAAAATTTAAGAATAATGATAAACCTTTATAAAGAGCATAGGGTTTATATCTACCAGCTAAGAAAACCAGGCTATTTGAACACTTCAAATCACTGAGCTTTTTAGTGCAATCTGTAAAAGGTTGATGTTTTGACCCCATGAGTAAATTTGCTGCAAATGAACTGTGTTGAAAGTTATTTTATTATGTAATTAATAATGTAACAATAATTATATATTGAATTCCTTTAAGAATCATTAGTATAGGGTGTATTAATACCAAAGTCGTGTAGGCCATATCCTAATTGTATTTTTAAACATTAAAAGGAATGTATACTTTTAAATATATAATAGTGCAAATGCTAAATTATTTTCATCAAGGTTGATTAAATGTTTGATATTGACAACAGACTGAAAGATTCGTTATTATTTTAAATACGAGTAATGTTAGTAGTATTTTCCTGTTTCATCTACAGATCTATATAAATTTAAATGTTTGCAAATGTATTTTATTTAGAGAATGAAAATGTTTTCTTTTTCCTTATTATAAGAAAATGTAATGATCAGTATACCAAAGACACTGAATACAAATTAAGGTGAGATATCCAGAGTCAAGCTTCTCTGATGTCTACAGTTGAACGTGCTGGCGCACTCGGCGCTTTGTAGCCTACAATTGCTTAAGAAATTGTGCAGTTAGACAGTGTTATAGCAGAAATAAATCAGACAAGCTACATGTCACGCGCGACCATCATCTCCCGGGAGAGCAAAATTCATGTCATAAGGTATCAAATAAACAGACCCTTATCTAACAGCTAAAGGAAGTAAAGAAACTACGGTAGTTCCAGAAACTATACGTGTGCTGTACAATTTAAAGGTTGTCATTTGTTGAACACCACGGATACGCGGTGACGCACGTCACCAAGCACATTTCTAGAAATGCACTTGTTGCATAAGTGTCACCATTGCTTTCTACAAAAAGATTCACTGGTTCACGATACAAATTATTTGGAGACTAAAACTAATTTTGTTTGAAATACCACAATCCACATATGTGTTATCATTTGAATTACCAATTCGACCAGGAGTCTGTTTATGTAAATGCATTGTAGGATTATCTGTTCACGTTTACCTCAATATTTAATCACGACGAATGACTTGTTTGTCTTCCACTGATCCGCACATTGACACCATGCGTCTTGGTTTTATTCTTTTCCTCTTAACATGACATGCCTGAAAGAATGTAACTCATCAGGTCTTCTGGGGCAGGACACGGAGCAGCCGCGTACTGCCGCCCCCCTGCGCTTTCGGCGGAGGAAAAAACATCTTGCAATAATCAGTCCAATTAGTGGAGGTCGCGGCTGCGCGCTCTCCGGTTAGCTGTGGGAGGTTGTCAAAACAGGGGGCGGCTATTAGACGAAACGCGATCCCCATTCATCAGCATTGTAATAATCACCATGCAGACCAACAGCGCAGGTCCTCCGATGCTCTGATCAAAATGATCCGCGGAAACAAGCCGTTTACAAACAGTGTCAAGGCGGAACGAGAACCTTGATTTGGCTTGTCACTGACATAACGAAAAAAAGTATATGTTTTTATTTTATGCATACATGTTTATAAGATACATGTATGACTAATAAAGTATTGGCTCACTATATAGCTTTTGGCTGCTTTAGTAATTGTGTTTTATGGTTTATCACATTGTAAATCAGAATCAGTTGAGGCTGTATAGCTACCCACGTTTGTGATATCAGCAATCCTGCAAATCAGATGCTGGTTGATAGTTTAAAATCACACATGGGAATTCTCCACATAATCAATTAAAGAGATTAAAGTAATCCGTGAAATGTTTACTTACAGCAAAATGCAATTTAAGCGACATACAATACCATATCTGAAGGCAGCGTTTGTCTACGAGGTTGGCATTAATTGCTAATTTTTGAGTCATTAATCACAAAAGTAATGTTTGCAATGTTTGCGTAATTATAGAATCATAGGACGGACTTTGTGGTTAAAGATATTTTAATATTTTACTCAATTTAATGTATTTTGTATGCAGTAATAATCATAATTATTTCTATTTTTACTATTTTTTTTACATAAATAATTTTCATTAAATAAGTATTTGAAACTGTTTTTCCTTTTACTTGATTTTGTTGACTTGATTTGTTGCCAAAAATTGACTACTTCAGACCAAATAAGCAGCAACGTGCTGACGTTTGATATAAGTATACGGATGTTCTTTTATGTTAAATCATAATTTAAATTATTTAAAAGAGGTGGAAGATAATTTGATCTTTTTAATCTTTTTATCTTCCGAACCTCACAGAAGTTTACCAGATCTGCAGTGTAAGCAAAGTGTAAGTTTTGAAGTGTATTTTACACTATCAGCAGCAAACCACGTCAGGCCCTCGTATCTAATTATATTCATAAGCAACTTTGTCTTGCCCTAACAACAAAGCTGGCATGGCGTCATATATTTTTTAACATACTTTAAGATGTGACTTTCTATTGTGGTTTCAAGTACAATTGATATAAAATCACACTGGTGAAGCTGGTTTCTGTGTGGCTGTTCAAGTTGATTCTCAACGATTTCTCAATAAATCTTAATAAACGTGCAGAACGAGGTTACGACGTTACGGCCCTCAGATAACATTAATGCCAAAACTTTATAAACCGTTTAAAACTTATGTCGACAGTAACTGCAATTACATGAGTTGTCTTACCAGCATCAAACGTCCCTCGTAGTGTTGAGTGCCTCTTTGTCTATTCGTGGTATAATGCCCAATAACTATTCTAATGTGTATCCTGTAAAACCTCCATGGTACTTAAAAACGACCTCCAACCCTGTTTTATTCCAGTCTCTTATGCATGAATTCCATGCGTGTGCGCATGGTTTATCCCCAACAACTGCTCAATAATGCATGACACAGGAGAACTGAACCGATTAAATGTTCACTATTTCAATAAGCTTGTAAACCAAATAAAAGACAAAAAAGATGTTTAAGAAAAACATGATTGTAAAACAAGCATACTAATATGTATTTTTACTTGTGATTGCAGAAATTATACTTGACAATTTACTGCGGAAAACACAGAGAAACATTGGGTATGATTTCTAAGAGATTCCAAAGCATTCAAATATTTTTGTGAACCGTTCTACGGTAAAAGTTTGCATACGAAGGGTGGATTTTGCTTATGGCCACTCACAGTACGGGTCCTGTACGGGTTTGGATAGCGTCTGGTGCGCCGTCTGCTCTAGCGCGCTCGTCTCTGCTGCTGCTACCTCGCAGATCTGAGCTCTTTGGCTGCTAGAAGTGTCTGTCAAACTCGGAGTAAAAATGTAAAATACAGGGAAAATCGGGGCTGTATTTCGGTGTCGGTGGGCGGGCCCTAAATGATGGGAATAATCAGTCAGTCGGCCCGAGGAGCCACCTCAAAGCATATCAGGTTACTTTGAATGACAGCGTAACCATGGCAAATAATTTGACTAAAACTATTGTCTTATCCACACCATCCCCGGGTCAGATAACCAACCAATCACAGTTCACATAATCGCTTTTCTTGCCAGCTTAGAATAATATTATTAAAACAAGCGAGCGAGGTCCTTCTTCGGGAGTGCGTTATGCTGAAACGACATAGAAGAGGAGGTGAGCGACTCACGCAGGAGGAACAACTTTCTCTCGTCTGCTTTAAATGGATATACGGTGTATTATGCGTGCTTGACAGGATCTAAAGTGTTGTGCCTATCTTTGCCAGGAGTGGATTTTGATTTTATCAACTTTATATAATCGTTTCTTAAAGTTTACCTCTCAAGAGTTTAATTTAAATTCACCGCAGAACTCTTACCTTGAACTTAGACATAGATACAAAAAGTGGACGTTTATTCGCGAGAAACCATGTCTATGCTTCCAACATTCGGCTTTACGCAAGAGCAAGTGGCGTGCGTCTGTGAGGTCCTACAGCAGGGTGGTAACATTGAACGTCTCGGGCGCTTTTTGTGGTCTCTGCCGGCCTGCGAACATCTCCACAAGAATGAAAGTGTGCTGAAAGCAAAAGCCGTTGTCGCTTTTCATAGGGGAAATTTCAGAGAGCTTTATAAGATTCTCGAGAGCCACCAGTTCTCTCCGCACAACCACCCGAAACTCCAGCAGCTGTGGCTCAAAGCGCATTATGTCGAAGCAGAAAAGCTCCGGGGCCGCCCTCTTGGGGCTGTTGGGAAGTACCGCGTCCGAAGAAAGTTTCCACTACCCCGGTCCATTTGGGACGGCGAGGAGACAAGTTACTGCTTTAAGGAAAAGAGCAGAAGTGTGCTGCGGGAATGGTACACTCATAACCCGTACCCTTCCCCGCGGGAGAAGAGGGAACTGGCAGAGGCAACTGGGCTAACAACAACACAAGTCAGTAACTGGTTTAAAAACAGACGCCAACGAGACCGAGCAGCGGAGGCTAAGGAAAGGTAAGAAAGAGTGTTTCATTTGTAATATCTGTGGACGGATTATCTTTTAAAAATAATTTGAAATGCCTACATTAAATGTGATCATGTATTGAGTGTCGAGCCATAAGGGGGCCATTGGCACAGAAAAATTATAGACAAATGTTTTTCTGTGTCACTTTTTACAAGTTTTGTTATAGTCTACATAATTTCTAATGTCTACGTAAAGGACTACGTTTGCAAACTACAAACAAGTGTGCTGTTTGGTCATTATATCATTTTATATGAATGTTACAAAGCCGTAGTTCTCCAAGCCTAGTTTTAAAGCCATAACAATGCCGCTTGTAATTTAACTTAAAAGTTTTGCGACTTTTAAGAGTTATCTGTACACACAACCTATATATTTAAGTGTGTGCATTTAGATGTTGTCTACCCGCAGGCGTAATAGTCAGTCTAAACCACAGTGTAAGCTATAACACCATACTCTTTTCATAACGTAAAGCTTAATTAATACTTCATGTAAGAACAGTTACTTGACATGTTGTGATTGTTATTGACTTTACCTGAATCCTCAGAGTTCACAGTTATTGTACTTAAGGCTATTTCGAAACCATACTAATGCACATGGGTAACATGTTATTAACGTCCTTCTATGCTTAAAAATGTATTGAATATTATGGACACCAGTTAAAAAATGAGACTAACGATTGATAGATGAAAATGTGTATTCACACAAGGTAAAACCATTACCTTGATTTTTTGGAAAAATCTAGAATTGTCTATGTTTAATATCCTGTTTAATTCACTGTTGCTACTTTTTTGTAATAACTAGCACAATTCCGAATCAAAGCGTTGGTATAAATTAAGAATATTTTACATAGGCCACAAACACAGTAACAATGGATAATTATTCAAAATTCTGAACACATTAACAATTTGCACCAGGCCAAAATTATAAGCCTAAATTTGCCTTAATTTATACTTTTTATTTTACTAGCCTATAGCTTCAGTCTATAGCTTGACCTCAGTTGCAGGTAGGCCTACAAATAATAGTTTCTCCTATTATTATTTTGTTGAAAGATGTGTTTACACACCAACTTTTATTGATAGATAGTGTATGTAGAAATTTGAGAACAGTGGATTTTAATTTTGCCAAATGTTGCTGTACTCTAAATTATCATTGTTGTTTTCACAGGGAGAATAACGAAAACTCGAACACAAACAGTCACAACCCATTGACGTCTTCCATGAACGGAAGTAAGACTATTTTAGCAAGCTCGGACGACGACAAAACGCCGTCTGGCACACCGGATCACAACTCGTCAAGTCCGGCCTTGCTCCTCACGTCAAACCCCGGTCTGCAGTCCCTTCACGGCCTCGCACCTCCGCCAGGACCCAGCGCTATCCCAGTGCCTAGTGCAGATTCCGTGCATCACCACCACCACCACCACCACTCATTACACGACACTATACTGAACCCTATGTCTTCAAACTTGGTCGACCTTGGCTCTTAATCATATGGACCCTATAAAAGGACGCTTGTACATGGACGATTAGCGTAAAACATCTCCAGACAATAATTGCGCGATGAAAAGATAAGGAATGCACACAAAGAGTTGTGGATGTTTATCGGCTGACCCACTTGCAAAGCTGATGTGGAGGGCCTTGAGAGAGGTATTTTTCTAGAATGTAATGAGATGGTTTATTGATAATAAACATGCGAATAAACGTCTTAATTCTTGATATCAACTTTTTTGATATCGTTATTTTAGATTAATTTGCAACTGATCCAAGACTCCCCAGTCGCATATTCCATTTGTTTACATTTTCTTTAAAAAGGCCATAAATAGTTTTACTTTTAATGGGATTTCGTTTTATGAAATGTTTTTAATACAGACAATGATCTTTCGATTAATTATAAAGCACATGTCCTTATTTTCATTTGTATTTTACTTTTGGAAAGCGACTGCATGTAAACTTTGGGATCAATAATAAACTATAAACTCCAACCCATCATAGTTTCATTTACCCTTTACAATAAAAATAAGATGCATTTACTGAGCAGTAAATTGTTGTGCAATGGTTTTTGTTCTGGTGTCTTGATTTGATCGTATGGGTAGCTTTTTGCAAATATATCTTGAAATGTTTACAACAATTTCAGATTGTGATATCGATTAGAGATTCAAAACAAGATGTTGGTAATTCAGTCAAAACGGCAGATGCGTGGATGTGTGGTTCAATTTATTGGAGGTCATGTGACTAGTCGCAATGTATTTGATTTCGGCAGTGACACTAAACCTAGAAACTTGAAATATGACATTCTATCCAGATTCTTTCTTTTTCGCGGATTTGGATGCAGGAAACAAAAGGGATGTATGATTAATTTTGTTTATCTTTTTGGAGTTAATAAGCCTGACATTGCATGTGTGAGTAACAAGTGTTAAACTTATACGTTCCGCTTTTACCTCTGGTACTCAGTTTAATTTTATGTAGGTCAATTTTTTCTTAAGCAAGTTTAAATTGAGCAACATGCTCTGTCCAGCACAACATAGGCCAAACTATAAGGCCAAAAATCCTCCGTTTTATCATACGCCACGTCATACAGGCGTGTAATTGATTCATTTAAAATAGTAATTATTAACAAACATTTTATTCATTTATATCAATTAGTCCGCCTTTCACCACTGCTTTGATGCGGCCCATATTATCTCTTGGAATTGAGTTTAGAAAAAGTACTTCGCCGCAAATATGAAGGTAAACTCTTATTATTGCCAGTTATTCAGTAATTTTAACATGCTTTATCACCATACCTCAAATAAAAAGCAAATTTTAATTAAATAGAAGTGATGATCAAAACACTTATGTACAGTAAATTAATAAAACTACATATTTTAAGGTTCACATGCCAGTCGGTAATAGATAATATAATCAGTTATAAGTTAAACTTCATATAAAGCATCTGACGTGAATTCTAACACTATTTTCATTGTTTTATGGGCGCTTTGTATTTTCTAATACATTTGTAGATGGTAAAATATTGCATCTGGAACCGATATAATAAATCACCTTAGTGTAGCCAGAGTAATATTATTATATTTAAACAGTTCTGAATTCAAAAGCTTATTATCATTATGATTATGATTAAATTCAGACCATCCTAAAGGCCTACAACGCCAGATGCAGGTCGATGCACTAGACTAGAGCATAATGACTTATGTCCTCAAAAAACGTGTAAACTAATTTTCTAAAACTAGAAGCAACAAGTAACGCCGTCATGTGTTACTGGGTTTGTTTTTGCTTGAAAAGAGGCGGAGAGGTCGTAAAGAATCAGGCATAAGGTGTAAAGAAAAGCTCTTGCGATTGAGGGCAAACTTTCTCCTGTTATGAATGCAATCTAACACCTTGAGTTAATGCTGGAAAACATGTTTATGGGGAGATGACTCAACACATCAAAACCGATGGATAACAATCTTGCGATTCTGCATTAATTGCATTTTCCGCAGTCTCACATTTTGAATTGTGACTTTTCGCGCTCATACTTTAAAAATAGCATATGTTATAAGATCATACAACTTCTGTTCTAGGCCTAAATTATAAATATCTTTTGATTACAAAATGTTCAGAGTGGCGACTTAAAATTCCGATAGTTGAAATATTTTTACAAATATAGGCTGCTTTAGATGCAATGGATGTTTTATAGCTGTTTCAAACATTTGTTCATATCCTTAATATGTGTAAAGCGGCGTAAAACATTTTACATTATGGTCCTTTTCAGTTTATGTGTGTTTATTAAACCACTAGGCCTAGGTAGGCAAAATCAAACACTTCACTGTTTACATTTATAATGGGCGCTAAACGAATGAATATATTAATCAGTGAATAATTACAGATATAAATAAATAAGTAATATATTGTCATGGATAAAATGTAGATAAACATTAAAATTACAGCAATTTTAATTTATGTTTAATTTATGTATTTAACTTTATGCAGTTAAGAATGTGTGTATAAAAGTACATGTTTAGTTTGTATATTCGCATAATTTATTTTATCCCAACTTTCATATGCTTAGACGTTAGACGATATATGACCAGAATGCACCCTATATATTATACTAATTAAATGTCTGTTATTGAGATTATTTTTTCGTTTTCATATATAATATATATATATATATATATATATATATATATATATATATATATATATATATCAATGTTTCGATGTATTATATGTCCAGATTCAGTCACAAGAAATTTACAAATTGTGTTCATTTAACCATTCGAAAATCATTCTGTATTCCGGGGAAATTAGATATTAGACTCCACTTAGCTTTGTCCTTTTTTCGACAAGACTGAACAACTGCAACTAAGGTGTCACGACTATGAGAAAAAAAATAATCTGTAAAAAAACAAATATAAATTTATAAAATGTAAAAAGCTTTGATTGCGATTTTTTTATTATAATTGAGTAGGCCTATTTTTACCTGTAATTAAGAAAAGAGCTATTCTATTTAAACTATGTGTCATCCTCATAAAAAAAGGAAAAATAGAACTGAACTAGAAGTGAGAGATCCGTCCCTCGTTAAAACTTCATCAAAACGCTAAAACTGCAGTCGTGAATAGTCTAATGGCGCCATGTTTGTTGTGAAAAGACCAAAACAAAATTTAAAATAAATAATCTAAAAACAGGCCCATGTATTTAATATAAACGCTTACACACTACGTCTTATAAAATGATACAAAATAATTTAACGTGAATATAACATATAACATGAATGACTGTTTAAAAGCGGAGGTAGTGGTTTTCCTTATTATTAGGAAAATTAAAGAAACTCAAGCACCAAGGTGGCTTTGCGCTGCACTGGGTTACGGGCAGCACAAAGTCGTTGATCAAAAAGGCAAAACGCGGACACACTTTTAACGTGATTGTAATAGTCATTGTCACCCTCTAGTGACTAAATGATTGGTTGCAGAAAGGCTGTTTGTCAACTGCTAAATACTAGTAAATAAGGCAGTGTAACACAGAAATAGATGATGAATGACAATGTCTAATCTAAATATAATTTTTTATAAATTTTATTAAATTCGTTCGTATTTGACATCTAACTATTTATAGTTAAGTATCAGAGTCTAAATGAAATGTTATGCTACTTGTAGTATAAAACGAGCAGATAGGCAAACTGGTTGAGCTGTCAGACCATAAAGTCCAGATTAAAGTGTTCAAATTCAAGACATATACAGAAAAAGTGATTGTCCTGTTCTTAAGGGTAATTTGATATGGCCTTTATGTTGCATATGATATCTCTGAAAGGCGTTACCATTTGAAATGGATCTGAAATAAATACTTATCAGTACATTTTTGTAAGGTCATCAATGAGCAGTGATTTATAAACCAAAATAAAAATTATGTAAATACAGCGTTATTGTAGAGTCAAAGGACATACATTTTGAATTACAAACTCTTTTGAGTTACTATATAAGATCCTCAATTAACAACTGCATTTGAAATAACATTATATATTATTTAGACCGCCAATGAACAGGCAAATGCAAGTGTGGCAATTAAGGAACCACAAATTCAAATAGTTTGTAGTGGAAAAAAACTTACACAATATGTGTTTTTCCATATCAATAGAAACTTCTCTTTGTTATTTAGTTCATACACTGGGCTTATTTTTTTTCTGCCAATCTCTCAGCATCAGTACCACTTAATGTTTGGGTTGAAATCGTTGGAAGTTTTTACTGGTCATTCTTATAAGTAGCTGATACATGAGTGTATAAAATATTTTTATATATAAAAGGCTTGATGTGACATTAGAAAAAAAGTAATTTTACAGTGTTGCCACAAGTCTATCATGATTCCTTTTGAGAGTAGACCTACACATTTAACCTTGGTTAACAACCATTTTTCATATGCAAGAAGAAAAATTGTTCACACACCTCAAGATAAAAAAGCATGAGCAAAGGTAAGAATCTTCAAAAATTATTTACTTATTTATGCTGGCTGAGTTTGGAGGCATAGAGATGGTGGACAGATACAATGGATCCAAACAAGAGGAAGGGACATAATATGACAATGGGGAGAATAAACAAGAGAAAATCAGGACTATATAATGATACAGTCTATCATTCAAACAATCCGTTGAAAACTATTAACCAAGAGCTGATATTCACTATTTTCAAAGGCCTATGGTGCATTGCAGGTTAGAAGACATTTACTATACAGTGGTGTAGGCCATCTACTGCATCTTTTGGACACCTGTAAAATATACTCAACGAATGAAGTGAGTAGGCTACTTAATTACTAAAATTACTAGTTAAACATAGAATCTGAAAATTACCTATAGGCCTGTGCGTACATTTAGGCTTTATTGCTATGTACCATTTGATGTCTCGCGCCCCCAAGTGGTAGACAGTTTTAACTTCAGTGACTGGGGCCATTAGCTCTCTTGAGCAATTAACTCTTTAAGATTTACATTATTTAAATTTACAAATATGTATGATTTTATCATATTGTATAATATTTTGTATTTTATTATTTAATTAATTCAATCTAAAATCTTAAAATAATAACAAACATTCTCAAGTAAAATTGGGCCCTTTCAATGTAAAGAATCCTGCATACACACTTCAAATGATGACTCAAATTGGTTAAAAAGGAAGAGAACTTAAGGGATATGAAGCTGCTGGAGCTGCAGTCTTTGCAAGGCCCATTCACTCAAACGAACTTAGTAACATTCTGTAAAATCCACCTCATAGTGAATCTGTGCAGTTCTATTGTGGTAGAAATCCAACTTATATTTTGTGCCTTTTTAAATACTTCTGGCCATTTCATTAAAACAGACATGAAGACTTTTTTGTATTTGACCCAGGAATAACTTTATGTCAGATGCTTACCTTAATAAGCATCAATTGTACTACACACTGTAAGGCATTTGTGCCTCACGTACAGACAGTGCACTATTTTTACAGGAGCTATGGGATGCACTCTTTCGAAGCGCCGACGACATCTGCTGGTCACCACTGTGTAATTGCAATATATAGAACGCTGGAGATAAAATGCACTGGACTGTGATGTATTTTTTAAAGCAAACTGCAACATCCTGAAATACACAGATCAAAAGTTGCAGAATATGAACATTAATTAACAAATAATTTCCTAGCTACCAATCTAAAGCCTGCAACATTTGTTTCCAAACATGCTTTAGGGAGAGTGCTCGCAGGTCGCACTCGCATAGTTGTTTTGTAGCAATTCAAGCTTTGATATAAATGTTGAAAAACATGAACATACCTGGTGGATTTTTGGAGAATAAATCTTTTTGCTGCTGTATAAAGATGTTTCTAATAGAAAAGTATTGAAATTGACAACAATGTCACGGGAAGTCAATGAAGCTGTTGACGTCAAATTCGGAAATTCCGCTGTTTGCCAAACCATGAACATTCTGACCATTACTGGGACAGTTTGCTAACATGTGACTTTAACTAACAAATCTGCGTTAAACTATTAAAACAGTGAATGCTAATAATTTAATTAAAACCAATTTCTCTTACGTCTAATTTATGTAAAATTATGGAAAGGATGATAACAGATAGATTGATATATGAGTTTGGAAAAAGAGGAGTAGCTACTGGCTAAATGTCAGAGTGGTTTTAGGAACGGAAGAAGTACAACTGAGTCAGTGGTAAGATTAGGAACAGAAATAAGAAAAGCACAAGTGAGAGACTGTTGGCTGTGTTTTTCGATATAGTGAAAGCAAATGATATGATTTGGAAAGATGGATTACTAATTAAGTTGAATAAAATGGGCATTGGAGGGATAATATTTATGGGTATAGGATTTTCTATAAGGAAGGAAAATGCAAGTTAGGATTGGGATAGATATTTCAAATCAATATGAGGTTGGTAATGGTACACCTCAGGGCTGTGTGATAAGCCCATAACTCATCAACTAAATTCATTATTATGATTAATGATATTTGGGATGTTCCAGAAGAAATAGGTAGATCATTGTTTGCAGACAATGGAGCACTGTGGAAGAGAGGGAGGTGTATGTAATATGCAATGAGGAAAATACAGGAAGCTGTATAGAAAGTGGTGTAGTGGTGATATGATTGGGGTTTAGATTATCAGTTATAATGTGATAAATGTAAAGAGGGAAAGAATGGGGTGCAAGTACTGTAGATCATCACTGAAAACTATATGCGTTGCGTTAGATCGATCAAGCCTACATAATGGAAGTGTTATATATGGATCAGCAGCTAAGTCTCTAAAGTTAGAGGTAGTGCAGGCACGGGCCCTAAGAGTATGCTGTGGAGCTTTTTAAACAACACCTGTGTCAGCTTTACTGGTACAAATGGTAGAATTACCATTAGAACTAAGAAGGAAGCAGTTGATGAAAAAATTTCTGGGAGGGCCTAAAAGGGCACAATAATTCACACCCAGGGGCGGGCTGACCGGTAGGACATTCTGTCTAAGTCCACGGCAGTGACCAGGGGCGGCTGGTCATCTGGAGTACCGTTACCTTTCCCGGTGGGCCGCTAACGTATGGGGACTTATTATAAACGCAAATGCACGCAACGCGAAGGAATTAGAGAGTCGGACACGTATGCATGTAACGCATTGACACGTTACATACAACCACCCCAACCCCCTCTGTCGACAGAAATGGAGGAGGGCCGATGACAACAAACAATACAGTCGATACAGACAATGCTAAGAACCCGGAGACAGAGGTAACAGGATTGGGGGTGGTGGTGTCAGATAAGGGATCAGGAATCAGTAGAGGAACATCTAATAAGTTGACTGTACAGTGGAAATGTTTTCAGTGTTCATTGCATTGCATTGGGTGGAACACACAGGACCTGATAAAGTTTTGATATGTTCGGATTCCCCATCGTTTTAAGCAAGTCTAATTCTAAAAGCACTCAAGATATATTGCATGAAGTTCTCTAATCAGTGACAAGAATAGTAAATAAAGAAAGTCAGGTTACATTTATATTGGTACCAGGTCTTGAGGGGATTGCAAGGAAATTAAATGGCGGACAAATAAGCAAAAAGGCATTAACAAAAAGAAACATAAAATAACAAGGAAGTATAAGTAAAACAGAGTGTGATATGGGAGAGAATGAACCAAATGTGGCAAGAGATATGGGATAGAGAGGAGAAAGGAAGGCACTTTTATCAAATTCAAAAGGATTTCCAGCACAAAATGGTTGAATGGGGAAATAGGAGAGAGGAAAGGGTGATAACTTGGTTAAGATTGGGAGACTATTTATTAAATAAAAAACATGATTGATAGGGAAGCATGATACTGTTCTATGTTAGGAATGTCAACACAGGAATCAGTAGAACATATTATCTTAAGATGTAAAAAGTATGTGGCACAAAGAGAGGTGATGAGGAACAGGATGAGAGAGGAAAGGGGTTCAGGTCCTCACATTAAAAGGGTTATTGAGGATAGAACATAGGAATCAGATTCAAATTCTTCTGGATTTTTGAAGGGAAACATGGGTTTATATAGGGATATGAATTAAGGACTGAAGATAGTATAGTTAGTGGTTTGCTAATGTTTATGAATTGTTATTATTTAACAGGACATGTAGGCAGTGTGTGTGTCGTGAGAGATGTGGATCATTTAGTCTGGGAACCTATTCTCTGATCCACACTCCGGAACAGAAGGAGGCGGTGATGCACCAAGACGCTTGATGATAACCGCAGTAAAACAAGAAGAAGACTTTTTAAATTCAGAACAGCATGAGGAAATTAAACCTCGTTTGTTAAATTCCCATCACTCTGCCTGTATGATACAACATCTAAAACGTTACAAACGTCACTATTAAACTCAAAGCAGATGGTCGATGAATGCACCAATTTTCTCTAAAAGGAGACAAAGTTTAGTAGCTACACTATAATGTGTCTGCGGCGGCGAACCCACGTCATTGTGTTGTATTTACTATGCAACTATGAGAGGTCAATACAAAAGGATGACAATAAGAGATAATCTAATAAATAAGGAAATAAAAGGTCACTATTTATTTATTTGCTTGTTTATTAACAACTTAATTTGTTAGGCTGCATTGGGTTGATGTTGATTACCGAAATATGTGAGCGGTTGTGTGTGTTACACGTGTTTCACCAGTAGGTGTCATACTTACCTAACCGATAGCATTTACGTTGAGTTCAGCAGCTTCTCGCATGAGAAAGACTATTTCAGGTAGTCCAATACATCACAAAGACATTTGATACTCTGAAAAATGTTATTTTGTATGTGTCAGTCTAGCTAAATAGAAGATCAAAGTGTCGCATTGTTACAATTGCTTTTAAATCTTGCTTCGTTTTATTACTTACAATATCACCACTTAGAGTGGCAGGTTGATAAAGTCCTATCAGTAGGCCTAAAGACCTTATTGATCATAAACTTCTGATCTTCTTTCTATGAAATAATTTTACAACCCCGAAACCAACTCTGGATCTTTCTTTTTCTGTAGTTTAAGTGAACTTGACGTATATTTTGCTTTCAGTTATCATGAAGTTTAAGTGGTGAAAAATAAACAAGAGAACCGGAATTTTATTACAGCCAAGGCTGTCAGGCACTTTGTTCAAGCACAAATGGTAATGCAGTGTTCAAACGTTTGATTTGTGTAAAATGAAAGATTGATGCACTTGTTCAGCGTTTGCAAAGACTGAACATTTAACTGGATAGATAGAAAAAAAGTGCTTCTAGACCATTTTAGAATATAGAGCCAACTTTAACATTACAAAATAGTTCTGATCTGATTTATTGCTTTGTCAAGTTAACCACTGGCACTGAACTCCTGAAATGTATCCTATTTACGCCACAAGATGGCGAAACGCGCATATTATTTCAGCAAAAGTGCCTCCGTCTACTCGAACGCAGTGGATGTGTGACGCTATTGAGTCTGCATACACAGCTTTTACTGGTACCACGTTCTGCTACTGTACTTTTAGCGGGGGTTAAATAGATAAAGACAAGCAAAACTTGATCTCCCGTTTTTGATTCCATGATACCGGCTGTACGACTATGGCTAACACATTCTGTCAAATTACAGATTTTTATGTTAAACTGATTTTGATCAAATAAACAGTTAGGCCTGCATTTTCAGTACAACAAATCAATAAAATAATGAATTAAATGATTGAAAACCACACAATATTATAAATTGCTTATCAAGAATATTATGTAATAAATCTAAAATGTAAACAACAGCGCCATCAAATATGTGATCAAAGTGTGCTTTGCTAAAACTATACAACGTATTGGCTCCCATTACATTTTTATGGATAGCTTTCCAGTTGTTAAGGGTACTAGGTAGTAGACAAAAGTGTCTGCAAAAGATTTTTGCATCCTACACGAGACGATGCAAGCTCTCCAGCTTTTTATGCCAATGAGAAATGTGTGCGTGTTTTTGTTTTTCATCCACTGGAGCATGACTGTAGGCAAAAACGCCAGTTGTAGTTCATCTAAATGATGTGCCACTAAGACACCAGCAGCTAACATGACATCTGTTTAAATGCTTTCATGCTAATATACTCCTCTCGAATGGCGTCTTTGTTAGTGCGTCAAAGATTATTTACAGAATGAGTCAATTGCTAAATGGTTTCATGATTGTTGAGCGGAATCGCCGTAGGAGGCGGTTAGGACTATTGGAGGCTGTGAGGTCGAGCTCTGGCGCGCAGCGGGGCTCCAGTAGGAGCGGCGCTAATTGAGGAGGCCGAGCCGAGGCGGGCCAGAAGAGCAAGGGAGCGCGAAGAGCTGGGGCAGGGCACGGTTCCTCGAACTGAGCGTATTGTTTAGATGTATAAGATATGAGACCAACACCTCTCTCTCGTTTTCTTAGAAATGTATATTTTACAAAGCCATTCTATTCTACACTTTCTGCTGTTGCTTTGGATATCTATCTATTTTGATCTTATTTTATATTTATGTTCATAGAAAGCCTATACATGGCTTGCAAATATAGCTTATTGAATAAACAGGTTATCCACGGTATTATTGTTGTGAATTATGAGCCTGCTAATGATTTTCGTTCACTACACTTGTCCTTGCTATAAATAGCCTAATGTTTATTGAATATGTCTAACTGAGTCTAAATATCTTAGGTTTTTTTAACTATAACGTAATTAATATGTCATTTAGTAAATATACTATTTCAGTGTATCTGAAATACTAAATTCTGCCATGTGCGAAAATGAGATCATGATTGTTATATGCTCATCCACCAGCGTGAGTGTGCAGGTTAACTCTCCCTTCTTAAAATCACAGAATCTCACCCGAATTTAAGTTCCTACATGCGCTTACACTCTGCTGATCCTGTATCATAGCCTCTTGTGACCCCTAAATTACTCTTTAATAGAATTACAGTTTTTAATCCCACTTTCCAGAACGCCTCATCGCAGACTGGGTCGAGAATAGCACATGTTGATGAAATGAAAATGTTAGTGATTTTTCAATTATTGATATTAATTATTAGCCAAGGCTTTTACATATATCTAGTGCCTGTCACAAATATTGTGCATGTCTTTGTTAAACCTAGTTTTTTTCCAGATCAAGTATTTTCATTGTCATTCCTCCTACAGCGGCGTAACGAAAAACGATTAAGAAAATAAAGCATTGATCAGAACTGAACATATACGTCAAAGTAAATCAAATTAGAATGTTGAAAAAATATGATCCAGCGTAAAAAATCATAATTAAGTGATGTAAAACCCCCCGAGGACTTTTGGTCCTTCAAAGGGGCGTAACAACCATGTAACTAATTTAGAAATGTCAAAATTTACAACCATACTTTTTCGGACATAAACGATAGATTGTTTGACAACTTTACCGCATAATATGAAGGCTTTAAGACCCAACAGAAGCCTGTTGTAAACCGCTTTTTTCTACAGTGAGCTCAACTGACTTGCCATAAGCGATGATTTACTTTGCCTTGCATAATTTATCTGCGAATTTTTATTAAAGGACAATTGTTTAGTTACGTAAAACATAGGCTATTTATGAGCTAGTAAGGTTTAAAATATGTCCACCGGGCTTTTTACATCGTGCCATTTAGAACTTTACTAGAAAACAAAATGTTTAAAATGCGCAGCTCAGCATTGAGCATTTGGGATGACATTAACTGACTTCTGTTACACATTCGAAACTGCGGAACCCCGTTTCTTTTGGATTACTTATCCATGAGTGGGATATCATAAAACATCAAATAAATTGTAATCAAGTACAAGACACCGTCAAGATATGTATACTGTGGAAAATGTTTTGTCAGACAACCATGTGATTCCTGGGGTAAAATCTGTTAAATATTAAAATATTTTAACTAAATCAACTATGTTCGAAAGGTGAATGTATTTTTAAAAATAACAGTTGGCTATTTTAAAGTGTATAAAACATTTGATGTCGACCCAGGGATTTACAACACAAACGTTGCATTTCTTTCAGTGATTTAATGAGTCCATGCGTTCCCCTCCACACACTCTTGCACACTGCACAGCTTGACACAATCGCAGTTTTAAAATTTGCAGTACTGATTTTAGGGCCACGCACCTTGCTCTGTGTCTGTTTGTGAGAAAGTCACTGTTTCGGTAGGAAAATAGGCAGCCTTGCCAAGAGTGGTTGCACTGACAGGCTATGCTAAAGCTCCACGCGTTCAATCCGGGTCAGAGGGAACTGACGCTCATTGAGAACTGCATGAATAAACACGAATAGAAAAGTTGTGTTCAGCTAACCGATGAAATCAGAGAAAAACAGGGACGAACAATCTTTTCTTAGTGCCGTCTGCGGTCCAATTGCATTCATTTGTTAAAGTTATGGGAACAGGACAAAAATCTATTCTGCCTTTTTGACACTCGCAACTGATATTACACGCAGGATTCAGAACTGGAAATGCATGAAAAGCGTTGTTGCACCTCTGACAAGATACTCACTTATTTCAGTCTAAACATTGCGTACTTTCATTAAAAAATAACGACGTAATTACATTTGAGCTCACACTAAAGGGCATTTTAATTATTATGAAGTGATGATACATGTGTCTCCTAAATGCATACGTTTTACTCGCAATATTTTAAGTCAGGCCATCAAAATGTGTTACAGTCAAAATATTGATTACTGAGCTCTGGTCCAAAAAGTCAATACAATGCTAGGCTACCACACCATACGATGCCATTGTTTACATTCAATACACATAATCGTAGTCATATATAGTAGAATGCTTTTTTTATTCGAATTTTCCAATTTAACATGTTTATGACATATATTGGCGTATGTAGTCTGAGAGAGTGTAATCATAAACAACACTGGTAAGTTACTAGACAGCTCCATCGCCCAGTGTTAGCCCATTTGCCCACTGCAGATAGACCTCAAAGTGAAAATTATTATTTTATAGAGTTATAGAGGTATTGTAAATCTTTATTTTAGTGTACTTGAGTATCTTTAAGATAGATTGGTATTCGCATCGTACATATTTATATTTCAAAGGACCTAAACAAGGCAAACACAACGGTACTAAATAATTACGAACGTATAGGTGAAATAATAAACAAAGCCTTTTAAGCATTGATGAATCCTGGGTGTGGGAGCAAAAAATTATATCCCTCTTCCAAATCTTCAAGTAATCTACCGAACAAACTAAATATTGAATATATTTTTACTTTGTCGTCTTTGACGTATAGGTAACCTATACGGTATTATCGAGGATGTTTTGTAATATCCTATTCAATTGGTAAGTTTTGCCATTATAACGAATCAATAACAAATTCGAATTTTACAACATCAAGTTATCTTTCATTTTTTGGCAACTAAATGACCAGTTACCCTTGTCAAAAGCCCAATTTATGGAAATAAAACATATATGTAAATATTTCAAAAACTGTGAATATGGGTTAAACTTGTACTTGGTATGATTTTTTTTAAATTTTATAACGTATTAACGTCTGTTCAGGTGAGCTTTTAAAATATATAGCAAACTAGCTAAACCCCTAGTTAAGTCCATTGTACTGTGAGCTGGCGTGACTCGCCCAAAGGGAGCTTTCTTGCAGTTTTGAATGAAAAGCTTTTTCGCTGGTTACAATGGGGCGCTGGGCTAGGGGAGGGGTCTCGCCTCAACGTGAATATTTTCAAATTGTACATAGTTATAGAAAAAGTCAAGAAAAAACACAAATCGTAAATTTTTGAACGATATTTCACTGAAATTTGTGGAAATGACACACTTAATGCAGTTTTATACCAAAATTGAATACTGTATTTTCAATTTAGAAACGTATACATTAACAGAACCACGCAAGAAAGTAACATTGAATAGTAAGCGCTGAACTAGAAACATGAAATAGACTTGGTCATTAAATAATGATATCCAGTTTTTGTCTTTTGCATTAATCCCGACTGATAATTCATGGTCACCAGCGTTCTTTCATGGTATAAAAACAAAGAAACCACGCCTGGAGCACTTAATAGTTACGTTTAGACGAACAGTTTATGTAGGGGCACCAAGTCAAGAAAAGTGAACATGGATAGAAAAGAGAATGAAGGCGGTAGAGCAGTATTATTTACAGGCGTATTTCTACACATATATTACAGACTGGGAGAATGATCGCATTATTTAAGATATACATAATTCAATATAAAATCTCGAAATAAAAATAAAAATCTGATACAGTCATAACGATTCAGTTCCACAATTGACCAGTACCCCACACAGGCAGTGACAGAAGTGTAGTAAAAAGGTGCTTACGACTTAAATGATTGTCTGATGAACATAAAGGAAAAGAGGATTGCATCCTGGCTGCTCGTCGTCACTCGGACTAAAACAGAAAAAAGGCGATGGACACCGGGTTCTTGTAATTCCCTCTTTGCGGTGGTCCTGGCAGACACAACAAACGTGGGGCATTTCCCCCATATACAAAAAATTAAAAATATATATAGATATATATATATCATGCAAGTGATGGGGTGGGGGAAAGGTGTGGGGTCCATTGAAAGCGCTTGAAAAGACGTGCTTTTATGTTTTGTTTAGTCTGTTTTTTCCTTTTTTAATAGTAATATCAATTGGTCCTTTTTCCCGATAATTCATAAAGTTTATTCAGGTCCATATTTCCTGTATATATTTCTCTTTTTGCGTATCATACGTCGCATTCCGAGTCACTTGATGTTACTGAAAGAATTGACGTGCCCGTGTCGACTCGTTCTGTCATACTGGAGACACTGGTGGTTGGACTGGCCGCAGTTGATGGTGATTCCGCCGAACTACGTGGGGTGCAGCCGGATTCTGAAAGGGACCGCATGCCATTCTGCCCTTGGTGCTGGAGCCTAGCAAAGTAAGAAAATGGTGCACTTTTAGAATATTTTACGAACAGTATTTATCATTGTAAAACATTCCCCAGTTTCTTTGAACATTATCAGAGCACCTCTGCTCACCAGTGCTCTAAAATAATTAAAGAAATAATGTAAAGTGTACTATTATAGGACCTATTATTGCAAAATATCACAAAGCCCTGGATCTTGAATGATTAAGTCTACACACCAAAACACTGGCCCATCATCAAGATCTAGTTTACTTCTGGGGATATTTATTTTGTTATGCTAAATATGTGTTTTACTTATTTATGTGATCAAATTGTGTGACGTCAGTGAATGGTTATAATGGTTATACTGCATGATCAAAATATCATGATCTTTTATACAGCAAAATCATTCAGTCACGTAACTTAAGTTTAGGCTTAATATAACTAAATTACATAAACATGAATCAGTCATGAAAGTGTGTACCTTTTCCTATTTCCAAGAAACCCAATAATACCCAGTGTTTGAAGAGAAAGTTAATAGCATCTGAAAAAACACTTCCGTGTTGCATCTCATTTGTAAAAAATATTTTATGTAATTTAGAATTTCCCGAATGGGGCAAACCATTAATAATCGGCCAAGAATAAGAAATACACCCCAAAGTTTTCTGAATGTTTTAAAAGAGATTTTCCCTACAAGGTTTTCAGAAGAAATTTAAAACAATTTGCATGTTCAATCTTATGTTGTAAAACTTGTCTGCGTTTAAGCACGTTGTGATAAAACAATTCTGAACTTGAGGATTTCTAATTGCGACCGAGAAATGTCACTCGTACCGTGTTTATCTTTCAGTTAGATATTATTTGTACTGCATTGTTTTCGGTTTAATCTAAAAAGGTACACATTTATTAGTAGTAAAATTATCAAGCATGCTGTGTTGAGAATGACGAAAATAATGGAAGGCTTTTGTTGCTTTTAAGCTTTTTAAAACTTATCGATAAATATTTCTGACAAAATATTTCACTATATATAATATTTCTGACAAAGTATTTCCCTGTATATAATATTTCAGACAAATTAATGTTCTCATTAATTTCAGTGTGTTAATATTATAAACGTATTTTCATCTACGTACATGTATTAATGTTCTAGCTGAGACTTTCTACATGATATACACGTTACAACACTGTCGTCGTTCTTTTCCCTTTGTGTTTATGTCTCCAAAATCTATTTTAGCATTTCAAAATTATCTCTGTATATCTACGTTTATATTTATTTCTGTGTATGTTACTTTGTTTATACGAAACAACGTGGCCTACCTGTTTTTTGCTGCCGCTGCCCTGTCTCGTTGCCTCCGGTTTTTAAACCAATTTCCGACCTGTGTAGGAGTGAGTCCAGTGGCTTGCGCCAGTTCCCTTTTCTTGCTGGGGTTTGGGTAGGGGTCTTGAAGGTACCACTCCCGTAACAGACTCCGCGTCCGCTCTTTGAAACAGTGCGTCTTCTGCTCACCGTCCCAGATGGTTCTAGGCAGGGGAAACTTCTTTCGCACCCTATACTTATCAACCGGTCCTAGGGGACGTCCGCGTAATTTCTCGGCCTCCTGATAGTGAGCCTCTAGCCACATTGCCTGTAGTTTGCAATGCGAGTCCTTGGTAAACTTGTGGTTCTCCAAAATGTGGTAGAGATCGCGAAAATTGCCCGTGTGGAAGGCAACCACGGCTCGGGCACGTAGGATGGATTCATGCTTGTTGATCGCTTCGCAAGCGCCCGGCGCCACTGGAAGCGACCATAGGAAGCGACCCAAGCGCTCGATGTCCCCGGTCTCCTCGAGCGTCTCGCAGACGCTCGCCACTTGCTCTGGAGAGAAGTTTAAGGTCGGTAGCTGAAACATTGACAAGTCTTCAGGAGACCTGGTGCTGGGCGCGCTGCTCGCCAAGAGCAGAGGGCGATCAGCAAAGTTTGGCAGGAAGAAATGAGAGGGATAAAGCTCTAAAGGCGATCTGAAAACCATGGAAATGACCTGAGAGAGGATGAAATTTGCCAAGGAAAAAAGAACGACGAATTCAGATTGAATGATTCAATAGCTATCGCCTAATGACACCAGCCTCATAATATCTCCCCCTAAATCCACCGTGAGTGTAGCATTGAAATATTTTGTTTCGCTTTTCTATTGGTCTTCTCGGTGTCGTTGTAGGGTTGTCATGGCAGCCCTGCCAATCACTGTCAAGCGTGCCAATCATTAGCCAGTACGTAGAGGCTTTCACCACTTCTGCTGCGCGCACGGGGGGTTATCAGGAACTCCAATCTCAACAGCACCCTCCCTCCCGTGACTCGTGTGAAGTCGAAGCAGAGGCTCGCCTATTTGTTGAATGGAATGAGCAATTAGTGGGTGGAATATTATTGTGATCTTAACGAGGCTCGTTAAAGTTAAGAAGATATGTAGGGAGAGAAGGCAGGGGTGGGGTCTCCGAGACAGTCGCGGAAACGGGAATGCACATTTAAATGTTAAAACGGAATCTACCACAGGATGCGCAGATACGCTACTGCATTCTTTTGCGCCTCGTATGAAGAGAATTTTGTGGAGAAGAGACGATGCTGCGGTTGCTCTCTGAAGCGACAGTAGCCCCTTAAGCGTTGCAGTTATATTTGTCATTAAGAGATTGACTTATATTTGTTCGCAAGCTGAACCCCGAAGGATCACTTTTGATGCATTTTGGTACGATTTGGCTACGAAATAACCGCTATTCGCACGCGGACAGTGACAACACGGGGTAAATAGTGGATGCGCATCCCTGGCTGTGGTGGCGCTTTGCTCACAGACTAAGTGCCGCATAAACGAACATAATTGTTGAAATACTTTTAAAGTTAATTTTGCTATGTTGCTTTGTTATATAATACCGATTATTTTGAGCCACTTGAGGTCGTTTAAATTTGAATGCCTATTGGCTGTTTCAACAGAACGAAAGGCGTAATCTATATGTCACGAGATTCGGCTTTAAGGGCCTTTTGGTATGGGTTTCATGACTTGCATCAAAGGATTTACGCTGTATTAGATGCTTCAAAATGACTTGTCCACTCGGTAAAGAACAATGACCATATTGTGGAAACACATATGAGGTGTGATGAGAGCCACACACCATCCAGTTCTCATCTCTGCCAATGGTTATGCATGAAAATGGTCATGAACTCCATTATTCAGATATTTTTAGGAGTGCTCTCAAAGACGTGCATGTTAATATGATTAAACAATCTGTGTGAATATATTTTAAGGTTATTTTCGTTATTTACTTTTCGCTGGTTTACCACTAGCCACCTTCACAGTTGATTAATATGCTCGTGTTGTTAATAGAATGAGGTGCGGGAAAAATACCCTAATAGATGTATTGGGCCAGGTTGTGTCTCCATGATCAAATCTGTTTGATCTTCTGTCACAGGAAACTATTGCAAAGTAATTTCAAGTGGCACTTGAAATTGTCCCTTTGAAAGCTTTTTGGACTGCAACTTAGGTTATTTCATTTTAAAAATCACGCTGGTTTGCTTGGAAAGCATTTGATGACGGAATGATATACTGGGTTTGTTTTGCGGCGTGTTTAAAATAACTATATTCTGGAGGCATAAAATAGGATTCTGAGATTATTTGCAAAATACGCACATACTAGTGGAAATGCAATAAAAAACAGTAAAATGTGCAAGGTGCCTCAAAATCACTTTATTTAACATAGCCTTTGTTTTTGTTAAGCATGTCATTAGCATCCTAAAGCAAGTTTATTCACCTGGTCTAATCGCCTGTTTATCTCTAAGCTTTCATTTTTCTATTCCATGTAAAAACAGCGGGGAGCAAGCTCCTCAGTACCGATGAACGTTTATCTCCCTCTTTGTTTTGTTTTTACTTAGAAAGACCCTGAAGTAACGCATTAGGATTACATGTTAAATTGCACATACATTATTTAAACGTGTGTTTATATAATTGCTTCAGTGCTTTTGAGCGGAGTGATCAGGGATTTCAAACTTCAAGTCATTTCTACGCTCTTTGCCTTATAGCTTAAATAAACCTAAGAGTCGTCACAGCATGCGCGAGAGCACTGGAAGAGCTCGACCGTGGAAGGCAAGTGTACCATTTCTTAGCTCTCTATTCAAACTTGCTCGTTATCATCACACGAAAATGTGTCCTCCCATCCTCTCACCAACACTGGCAAGTAACCTTACAGCATGCATGAATAATTTCGTGCATTGGCATTGTGTGTTCGAGGAGGAAAGGGCAGGGGACGGTCTCTTCTCCGCTGAAATGTTTTATTTTATTTGATGCACATTCACTTTGCTATTTAACGTTGTCGATCCGGAAAACTGTCTCCAGTGACGGCTGCGGAATTTAGTTCATTTCAAGAGACCTCTTCTCGCCGGAGAACTGTGGTTTGCGTCTTTTTTTCCTATTCTCCCTTTTATTTCAATGAACTACGTCACTTAGTAAAACTTTATTTGGTTCCTTTGACTATGACACATTGCTCACTTTTTACTTTTTCTCTTTCGCAGCACTTTTATATGTCTTGTCGTATTCAGTTTTCCTTGGTCTGTTTAAGAAATTATATTGCTGGTTCTGGTTCTACTTCAACAGTTATGGATCCAAAACGGAATTGATGATGAGGCATGTTTGGCTTGCGCGAAAGCGGACGTCTCGGCATCCTGTAAGTTTGAATCACATTACTTGTCTTAAAGATAGCTAATGGTTCTGAGAGACTCACCAGAGAGTTTTGCAGGTTCTTAAGCGTGTTAGAGCTTCGTGAAATACACCGATAGGCAATAAGGACCGTAGATTAAACAAGCATCGTTCAGTACCACGCGTATTCCCATCTTTTCGCTTGTGAAGTTTTCATGCTTCTTCTCTCCGTGAATCATGCGAGACAAGTGCAGCTTGCAGCGCTGTGGGGCCGTCGTAACGGGGGCACAAATGCCCCTTTCTATTCTCCCAGCTCAGGGTCTTAACCTCGGCTGTATTTTGATACGACTGGTCTTGTTAAATGAAGGTACCTTAATGAAGGCGCTTTATTATTTTACTTCAATATTATGTCAAACATACTTGGGTATAGCCAGATATCATTTGGATAAATTATAATACAGAATTATTTATATGCTATTAGCGACAATTTATAATAGGAAAGCTAACAAAATAAACCAATAAAATTGTATTCAGTACTTTAAATGACGCTCCAGTTATTAAGTTCCAGCACCCCAGATACAATTTAGTCAGTTTTTTCCTTAATTTGGGAAGGAGCAATAGGAGAAATGTAGAGATCCCCCCTCCTCTTTTATTTGTGTGGTCTCATTAAGTGGGCATCCTGCTAGGTCTGCAGAGTTATACGGGAGCTGTCCAATCACTGCATTTGCACGGCTTGTTAGCGACATTTAATGAGGGTACTCTGCGAACCAAGTGAATGGAGCTTCAATGTTAGATTTACCTTGTGTCAACTCGTTACTTCTAATGAAGCCATTGGAGGTTTTGCTTGTGAATGGATGCGGACGCCTGGAACTGCAGGCCCTCTTTCTTCCGGTTTGTCTTACAGCTATGATTTGACCCAAAACCATAGTCTGTGTGGTTTGTGGAGGATGTGCATGGTATTTGGGCAGCTCGGGGGAGTTACCAAGATATGCGTATGGCAAAAGATGGCTACCTTCATCCATTTTATTTTGCTTTAATTGAAATGTTAATTTCAGGACCTGCGACGTGAGAAAACAACATATCCTAACGTTTCCAACTTCGACATGGATCTACACAAACAAATCCACAAATCTCCAGGACGTATCGATAACATTTACATATTACTATTGTTTGATTGCTGCTTTATTTGTCCAACTTATTGTACAACAAACTTAAGCACGTAAATTGTATGTCAATTGTGTCTGTCTGAAAATGATACATAATCTATAATAAACGAATATTATTTTAACAATAGTGATTATTATTGGTGTATTTTATTGTTTGATACTTATATGTAAAACATATAGTTCTATCATAATAATTTGCAAGAATGTATTATTAAAAAGAAAACAATTACTGTTGAATTAAATATTGTTACAATCGACCTCGACAAAAAAGATCTACATTAATAGCCAATTCAACAGTTTTACTTTATAAAAGTTTTTTAGTTACCATTGAATGTAGGCTAATGAAAATCCGTTAAATATACTCCTATAGTATGTTAATATAACTATTCGTAAACTTTTGAACAATAAAATACTACGTTAAATTATGATTTTAAAAGTCAGAACTACACTGTTCTTTTACATTTCTGTAGGTGATAATGATTATTACAACAATATTATATACGCATCTCTAACTTTACCAATTAAATTAGTTTGTTCATAAACATTGGTTTTACATATTTAATATATATTTAATCTTTTTTCATAGAATTTTAGAAATAATTGGTTAAAAATTAGACGAATGATGACCTTATGTTAACTGGTTTAAGAAGTAGCCTACATGAATAAGACGTGTTTAGACATAAATCCCGTTGTTTTACTCAGACAATATTTCCAACTCTTGTAATCTGTGAGTCTTCGAATCATTTAATTTACATACAGTTCTCTTTGGAGATTTTTTAAATTGGCAGACACGAGTCTGTGCCTTTAGTAAAACAAGCCAATCTGGAGCAAATCGTCAACAAGGGCAAATTATTAGCGCTTCAGTTGAGCTACAGTTGAAAGGGCAGGCCCATTCATGAATATACTAGTCCATTTTACCTCATTCATTCATGATTTATAATTATTTTATTCGAGTAAAATTCATTCAGGTGTAGCCTGATCTTGGTGGTATGTTTTTCTTCAATTATTTTTACCTAACGACAAATTAAATACATGCGTTATGATCTTTTGTTTCAGTCTGAGTCTCAGTCTTCAGAGTAACTTCTTTTTTAATTAAGAACTTTATCACTAAACTGTATGTGCCATCGCCAAGTCTTTAAATACACTTCAGACTTCATGAACATTTAAGGGATTCGAGCTTGCCTAAAACGAACGATGATTTTTTTAGTGAAATAAGAAATACATCCAGAGATACCATTTACTCTTATATGAATTACAATAGTTGTTTTGGCTCACTTGCTTGCAAGCGTTCAGTTGACAGTAATGTTGCAAAATGTTGCCTGTCTAACGTGCCGTGTTTAACATAAGTCTTTTCGTCGTCCTTAATTTGACAAGAAGTCAAGTGACTGAAATTATATGAGTGAAACCATCAGCATAGCCTATTTAAATGAGACGAGCCCTGCTATTGTGACTTGGCGTGTTTTTGTTTCTGTTATCGACAGTATGACAGTGAATATTGTTCGAGAATGTAAAAATAATAAAAAATGTGCCCTACATCAAGTTTTTTTATTTACTAGAGCGTTTGAAAGTTGTACCTTAAGCCTATTTATTGGGTATGCAATTATGAGTATGTTACTGATGGGGTCTTAAAACTTCAGTTTTTATCCAATGCATTTTTTCCAATGTAAAATTTTATACTATCACAGCATAGTTAAGCATTAAATTAAAAACGTTTTGGCTTAGTGCTTCTGCGTGACCTGTGCTGACCTACATAGGATCTTATTATAAAGGTTACCATAAAGTCCTTATGTAAGTCATATTATAAGTCTCTATATCTCTGATATCAACTTTCTGTATAATGCAATTCAATAAACGATTAAACAAGTTACGACGCAAAGCGTGGAGATACTGTTAAAATAGAAAAACAACAGATGCAAAAAAGTGATTTTGCGTAGATTTATACTGTTGTTCCTGTGCTGCTGGTTTGAAACAAATCTTCATCTTCCTTTTTTAACGAGACATACACTTAGGCCTATGCATACTTGGTTTTAGCTTACAAGACAGTGAAAGCACAGAATCGAGAACTTGTTATTCATGGTTGAACAGCATCTGTCGATTAGGATTTCTGTCTAAAGAAGAGTTTGACCACATAGATCAATAGAGGACGTCTGGACTGCTGCAGGAGATGTGATGCTCTGCATCGCTGTGACGGGTACAAGCCATCAACAGGTACCTTACAAAAAGAATAAAACCCCACACCACAGACAGGCCGCTGCTAAATATATTTTTTCCCACGAAACAAAGACTTCACTTAAGTTAGTGCTGCAAAACTCAAGTACAAGTACAAGCAGAAAACATGGAAAATTACCATCGAATTAACAACTATTAAAATAAAATAAAAACACATGCAATAACAACAACAAAGCCAATTAGATTATATTGTGACACAGTTCTAGATACTATGTAACTACAATTTAAAAATATAATAGGCCTATAACTATCATTTTAAATATAATTTAACTTCAACTTGATGTTATATTTTAGAAATGGTAAGCTAAATCTCAGTTAAGAATACTTTTTTACAGAACCAAACTAAGGATCATTCACAGGAAGTCACAAATAAAGCCAGACTATCTAATGGCTGGAATACACTACAAAACTTTTAAAATCTGAACAATTTTTTTAAAACTAGACATTATACACTAACTAACACACTAACACACTAACTGATCAAATCTAGAGACTGGCACAGACTTTCTGCAACAAGTCCAGACTGAAAATCTGGGCAAAATCTGAGCAAAAGTCTTTAAGTGTATTTTAGCCTTAAGGTGTAGGTCTCCTGCTCAAGAAAGCTTTTTTTACTCTCTTGACAGTTTTAATACTGTTTTATTTTACTCTCTCTCCCTCTCTCTCTCTCTCTCTCTCTCTTTCTCTCTCTCTCTCTCTCTCTCTCTCTCTCTCAAATAATTGTCTGTTAAAAATGTATAGACGTTTTTAAAACATTTCTTTAAATAGATGATTGATTGGGCTAATTGAAGATATCATGAACATGTATGATTCACATTTTAATTAAATGAAGATTGTAAATTAAGACTTTGGTCAGGAGTTCCTGCTGTAAAAGTGTCTGCATACTACTTGACAGTGTTGGGTGTATCTAGTTACTAAGTAATTAGTTACTGTAATTTAATTACTTTTCCCTTGAAAAAGTAAAGTAAGGGATTACTCATATGTTTTCTGTAATTTAATTACAGTTACTTTTAATGTAATTAAACTAAATACTTTGTGAAATATATGGATGTGCAATAGTGTAATTGACATCAAAATTCAGAGTCTTACTTTAAAATCTGTGCTTTAATGTATAATTCTCACATTTGTAATACTTTGGTCAGTTAATAATATTATTTATTTGAATTAAATAAGCCCTTTCATCTCTATCCTTGAATCACTTAACTAATAAAATTTGATGTAGGATATAGAACGTAATTAGTAATGAGTAACTAAATACTTTTTGGACTGAGTAATTTGGATAGTAATCTAATTACTAGTGCTGGGCCGTTAACGCAGTGAGACTATTATCGCGCGTTAAAAAAAATGTCGCCGTTAATCTATTCTCAAAGTTGGGTTGGGAGCTGGGTCTATACTACGCAAGCTATGATGACTTTCACCTTGATAGTTTAGCGCGGATGTATACCAGCTTAACTGCACTGTACGGGGCGAGAACGAGATTTTTCAACTCGCGTGATTCGCGTCATTCGCGGAAGCAGAAGCAGCCTCATCATCTCATAATCAGGGCTTCATTCGCGCGATTAACGCAGCAAGTAGGTCTATTGGCTCTTTGCATTAACATATAAATCACTCGCGCTTGACACGCCAATCGCGTTTGGTATGATCACAACATAACGTTACTGTGAAATTACCGCATCAAACGTGACGTGCTAACATGCTATGAAGCTGCCGGGTTTGCTTCAGGGAATATACATTTTTAAGAAGATTCCCAATAGAAACATCGACAAGACTAAGGTTGTTTGCACATTGTGCAATGCGGAATTGGTTTAAAAAAAACACTTTCTCTCAACAGGTAGTGGTCTAGCTTTAGTTGAAACCAGTAACTTTGTATTGAGATCTAATGTATTATGGTTCCTGTATGACATATCGCTTGTTGCTCCCTCACTCTTTGTAAATCGCTTTGGATAAAAGCGTCTGCTAAATGACTAAATGTAAATGTACTGTAGGAGCTCTTCCAGTCTCAAGTACCACCTAAACGGAAATCATCCCTTAGCTAATGCGGAAGTAAACACAAGTTCATTTTATTGAACATAATTTAATTTTCATCACCAATTATCATAGTAGAACAGCTTTCTCAAGCAGTTTGTGATGCATTTTGGAAACAGGAGATGAGCCCCTGGTCTAATGCGCCACCTGGCTTGAGAAACCCGTTCTCAAAGACTTACTTTTAGTCATTATTTGGGTAGCACACATATTCTGAATGCCATCGGCAGAATTCAAATGAGCCATTTTAATCTAGATTAATCTAGATTAATCTTGGAATTAATCTAGATTAAAAAAAATAATCTATGCCCAACTCTACTAATTACACTATTAAATATGCAATTAGTAACTAGTAATTAATAATTTTTTCAGAGTAACTTACCCAACACTGCTACTTGACTATCGTTTTTGATTCACAATTAATTATTTTCTTTAGAAAGCTGTACATAGTATCCAAATGCTAATGTTTATTTTGTGTTTAGTGGACAGCCACTTGCAACCAACTTGCAGTTGGTCGATATGAGTTGACTAGGAAATCGCCACTTGACTATTTTGCTGTTTGTGCGAAATAAACGCAAACAATTGAAACACGTAGGCCTACACTTCTGTTGCTTTTATTTATATCGCTGGTTTAATTGATTCTTTTTTGCAGACGATTATGTATTTTTAATAAGTTCACTTAACTGAATTACAAGGAGATAGCAGATGTCAAAACATCTTTAAAAGGTTTATTTGCGCGACGCATTGTCCCACACCTAAATGAAAAATTCATGACTGGCAGCTGTAACCTGTAGACCGCTCTTTCAATGGCTGATGGGGACCTCGGCCACTGTTTTTAATAGCCTACTATATTGATTCATGATCTGTAATTCGTTGATATGGATTGTGAAATGCTCCAGTTGAAACGTAAACGAAACACAAAATTAACCAAATTAGTTTTCTAATTTTGTGACCTGCAAGGCACTTGTTTTGGTTTGATAAAATTTTAGCAAACATCCATTTGCTTGCATGAGTGCAATTCTTGTTTAGGCCGCACGTTCTATGCATTTGCACCCTGACAAGGTGCATCTGAAGGCGAAATGTCACGCGGAGGTAAAGGGAAGTTATTGGGAGGCTGTCCTACCAGATTGTCCCGCAGGCCCGTGGTTCACTGCGGGGTTAAAGAAACTGTTAATATCTTTGTTTGCTCTCTCCGCCAAATCCTTTTCCTTCCTAAAGGAGGATGTGTCCTGCCCAGCAGCGCTGCGCTCACCGGCTCGCACCCATGTTTGTTTTTATAGGTTTACAACATTGACCAAAACAGGAACACAAATAATATTGCAACGTCACAAACTGCACGATATGGTCATGTCTTTGTGAAAGCAAACACCCATCCTCGACTCAAAGGGAATTCTTTTGTCTTTGGCTATTTTTGTCTTCAGTAAGCCAGAAAATCCACGACTGCACAGCTGTCTGTTTCCATGTATGTGGTAACATCTAAATGAGGGGTAACCTGTCATTTTCCTGCAGGAATACCTCACTAGAAGGCAGCTCCAAAATGTATCAAATGCAAATAATAAAGGTGTTCATGATGACATGAAAATTACATGCGCATTTTGTTTGAGCAGGGATAAAATTAAACAAGAGAGCAAACAATTGCACATAACCACTCATAAACACCATGCCACCTACGACATTGTTGATCAAGTACAATCTATTCAGATGTACAATGGCATGTTTAATTGACTAAAATACTTCTAAATTCATTTTGTTATTATTGTACAATAATGATGCATATTCTGAGAAAAATCATAAACAAGCTTAATTTAATTATCGGTTGTTAAAATGTACTATTTAGAAGAAGAAACATCTTATGTGTCTCTCATGAAGTGGTGCCTGATACCTGCATATGATGTTTCATGTATTCTTTGCTCGGTATATGTTCTGTACACTTCACTGAGTTATTGGTGTTGACTTTGAAAGCTGTGGTTCACATTACTTACATAGCTTACAGTATTTTACCCATCAGAACAATAACACTGTTTGTCAGCCTGTCACTACTCGGATGGCTGAGCTGCTAGCTGTGTGTTACTGTAAATGTGTGAGAGTATGAGATGGAGAGAAAAAGTAGAAAAAGAGAGGCTGAAAAACTTGTGTCCTCTGTATTCCAGAACATGACTCGAGGCTCTTTACAGTCGTGTTTGTGTGTCTTTCCATGTGTTGATATTGCCTCCATTAGCCTCATTAGATCCGTTTAGTTGCAAAGCATCACAAACAAACTGAATATCATTACAGCTCACATATCTCTCTCTCTCTCTCTCTCTCTCTCTCCCTCTCTCTCTCTCAATCTCTCTGCTTCTTTCCTATTGTCTCACTATTTTTTCCCATATTAGAGTTGTCTAATATGTATCAAATGGTTTAACAGATGACACCATAGTAACTTAAATACTATCCAACTGTTTGTATCCTTATTTTATTGTGTAGCCGGTACAAATCTTTTTTTAATTACATTTTATTATTTCAAAATTCTCTTATGTGTATGCAGGCTCTAATTAAACCAATAAAAATTATATCATGTGTATTTTTGTTTTGTTGTATCATCAAGACTACATAGCACTCTCTTTTCTAAGGTCAATACATCGATCTACAATCAAACCTTTGCATTGGGGTGGCTGCAATTTTACATTATATACGTTTAGGTCATACACAGTCTTTGTTTTTTAATGTTGCAGGTGATGTATTTTTAAACAGTGACAAATAAATGAGCTATTGCATCTAATCAGTCTACTTTCATGCATGTCCTTATGTGCAATGTGGTTTATAAGCTTATGACGATAGCCAGTAGATATTTTGTGTAAAGCGCAGTGGAATGTTATGTTTTGAAAAATCCCACAGTTGTCTTGAAGGGGATATGTCTCTATGCATAAAGAGAGCAAAATGTTAACATTCCAGCCATTGACACTGACATTTTGTTCTCAGTACCTGACATGTAAATAAATGAGGCTGGTATGTGCCATTGGACAAATGTGGAAAAAACAAAATGTAGTGGTGTGTAATCCTGTATCTGAGGTATTAATCCTAAATGAAATTCCATAAAAGGATTACTAGAGTGTCACAGAGAAGCCGGTTAAGAGTACCGAAGGTAATTTGTAACCTTAGCAACTACTGGAAATGGGGATTATCACAGCCATGTGGGCTGTCTTTGTGGATTGGGCCAAAGGGAGGTTGCCCAGGCTACAACCAAGAGTCCTGAAATCATCATAAAGAGCCACAAATATACATGAAGGTATAATAATTTAAGATGGTACTACCAAACCATTTTATAAAAAAATTTTTTTGGAAATGTAATTACATTTTAGTAACAATAGACACATAAATTGTGTTTAAAAGGTTTTCCACAGCGATTCCGCAGAAGAACCAATTTTGGTTCCACAAAGAACAGTTCTTAAAAGAACCATCTCTTTCTTACCTTTTTATAATCTTCAGATATTAAAGGTTCTTTATGGAACCATGTAGACAAAAAAGGTTATTCTATGGGATTTTGAAGCACCTTTATTTTTGCATCTGAGTAAATGTATTCTGATCTATTCCTTTCTGGGCTGTTTTCTGCTTCTAAAATGACAGCAACTTACATAAAATACACTGCTGCATCTTTTTTTACAGAGCTGATCTATAATTGACTTAACTAACATTAAATTTAACATGTTTATAATGGTTCCTAGAAGCTCGAACTCGAAGCAAGAAATTCAGTATACCACTAAATCTGGTAGACATTATCCAGCAAGTTTAACCACTTTCTTGTTGGGACTTCTCAAATGTCTTATTGCTTAATCATGTGGAAGTGACAACAGCCAAACCCTCTCTCTCTCTCTCTCTCTCTCTCTCTCTCTCTCTCTCTCTCTTTGTCATTCTATTTTCATTTCTTTTTAAGTTTAGGGAAGCTATTAAAGCAACCGTAAAAGGTTTCACAAGTGACATTTGCTGACATTCAAGGAAGTGCATTTATCAGCCAAGTAGAGTTCACCTTGGTGAATGAAATCCATTTGTGCCAGTGTCTGTCTGGTGGCCTCTCTTTCTCTCGTTTGCTCTTTCTTTCTCTACCGTTATTTCTCTCTTTCTCTCTCTAAATTGATGCCCAGCGAATGGGGAAATGGCGAGGTGGTGCACGGTGCGGCAGCTGCTCTCAAATGTCACGCTGGAAAATCTTTAATGGGCTAAGTGTAGCCTTTCCGGCCCCAACTTGCCAGGTAATCAGAAATCTCTGTGACTCCTTTCCCTCCTCTCTCCTCTTCCCACATTGCCAAGCTCCACAGGGCCACATCCCAACATTAATTACACGTTATTCTGTTTGAAACTCCACCGCAGTGAAACAGATAGACTGCCTTAAAAGTCAAGACACTGGAGGATGAATCTCTACTTGGTTATGCATTTATTATCTACAGTGAAGCTTGTCGTATTCATCACTTGTTTCAGAAAATGTACTGGAACTCTTGAAGACCCACACATGACTCATAGGTACACATTTCCGTCACTGTGCTAAGTTAACACTTCCTTAAAGTAACATTAACGCTGAAGCTGTTCCCTATGCTCTATCAAACGCTTAAATTTTCTGATTTATTTACAAATTATTTTTCTTTAATTGTCTGTTTTAATAGGCTTTATGTGAAAAGGTTGTAAAAATCTTTCCGTTTATATTGTGATGCATTCTTCTGCCACATACATTTATAATAAATACATTTTAATAAAAAATAAACGTTGTTGTGTGAATTTTATCAGATTTTTTTTTGCGAAACCCCCCAAAAATATGATTGTGTGACATGCCATCTAGATTGTAACATACTTTTTTGAAACAGAGAAGATCTTCGGATGTCAGAGATTTTTTTATGGAACCAAAAGGTTCTTCTATGGCATCAAAGAACCTTATGAAGCTCCTTTTTTTTAGAGTGTAGTGTTATTGCAAATTTAATGTTTTTCAGTGTTAAAGCATCTAAATAATTCAATTATATCTTTTTTTTTCTTCTAAAATACCTTCACTTCAATGCTAGCCTAGCATTAGCATGATATTAGCATAAACGCTACTGTTGTAGGAGGGTGAATAAAATGCTAATGCGGGAGGAGCCACTAGTCCTCAGACTCCTTTGTGCCACACAAAAGCCAGGTCAAGGCAGGCGCTGAACATACATGAGAAGTCATTGTCGGAAGAACTGGAAGGAAGTGGCATGCTTGTCCACCAGACCACCATTCATTTATTATGATTA
Organism: Triplophysa dalaica; assembly: GCF_015846415.1. NCBI lineage: Eukaryota > Metazoa > Chordata > Actinopteri > Cypriniformes > Nemacheilidae > Triplophysa > Triplophysa dalaica. Next base: position 13,505,236 of record NC_079552.1, read on the forward strand.
AAATGTAGAAATATTTTAGGCTGCAAGTGCAATTTTGGTTGACAATATAAAATATGTGTTTATCTCCTTTGAACATTGTATTCCTACCCGTTGAAAACTCAATATTCCTTTAAGGTCGTCAATTTGAGCGTGCTATAAAAAAGCTATTTTGTGCATGTTTAAGTTTCTAGGCCTCATAAAGAGAAAAGCCTCTCCACTAAGAATCAGACCATGCTTTTATTAGAATGTAGATTGAAAACAAGCTTCTGAATGGAGCTGACCTTTTGTGTCTCAAAGCTTTTCACGGTAATAACTTGATTTCCTGCACATTCAGGTACAAGATGGCAGATTAAGTTTCTCCTCAAGGCTGTGTGTCTGGCTGTAGGGTACATCTTGGATTTGTGTCTTTTATTTTTAACCTCAAGGTGGTGCTGGTGGGGAGCACGGTGGTCCTGCTATAAGTGAATACTGTAAATACACACAAAACGTTTGAGCTTGATTTGAGACAGGGAGAGTTCAGACACACATGTAAGGTATTGTTGGAGAGATTTTTGTAATGATTGGCTGTCAGCGACACACAACACAACAGAGACACACAAACTGAGGGATCAAAGTCATGAAGAGGTTGTTGTCAATGTCACAGAGGCTGTGTAACACAGAGAGTGGACTGGCTATTTGGATGTGTAAGCTACTCTCAGCAGTGTATGTCCACACATGCAGGCCTTCTGAAAAGAGCTTTTCCGTGTTGATTTTTCCTAGAAATCTCTCCTAGTTATGATATCATGCTATGAAAATAAACTGCATCCAGTCACTGCTTTTGAGTTCACATCTCTGATAAAAACACATTATTATCACTACTGAACAGTGTAATGATCCTGCTTCATCATCACAGTAAACTCCAAATGTTTAAAATAATTTTTTATCATAATTAATTCATTAAATAACACACAAAGGCACCAAGCATGCAACGGGAAGCGAGAACAGCAATGAGATAAGATTTCTATGTGCTAATAATTTGCGCTAATAGTGTCAGTGTCTGAAGCACTTCATGGCCATCAATGCTGTCTTGTTTTAAGCGAGAGGACATGCAGTAATCATTGCTCTTTCATTTTACTTCAAGAAGCACATAATTAATTCCTCATCTTGAACTTGGAGGTAAGACGTAGTTCATGAAGAGCCAGGGAAGATAATGTGAAATCTTCCGCTGAGGTCCAACACTCTTTAGTCACAATCATTTAATAGATAATGTGTTTTCCCACTTTTTACTCAGAGTGCAATAAAACAGTATTGCAGGATTAATGTTTTCCCTAACATCAGTGGAATTTTGCATAAAAAACTGCTCTGAAATCCATTGACCTGGGCATGAAAAATAAGAAAATGGGTGGGATTATGTCAGAACGTGGCAAATGTTAGAAAGTCCCTTTCTGGGATCCTGTCTTTCTCACGCACCGCTGGTAGGCTGTTAAATTATAGTGTAGAGACAGTGACACATAAAGGAACGCAGTCAAATGTAACACAATACCAAGATCAAAGCACTGTCATGACATTAGTCAGTAGAGTTCTTCATTATTGCCTGGAAAGATAATGATGATGTCGACGAAGATGAAGCAGGCAGGTGAGTAAAAAAGTACACCGTCATTGTGTATAGATAACTTGAGTTTCTTTAGTAGGCTACTTGAATATCAGCCCTGACAACAGCTCGTTGGCAGTAGTATGCAAACTACATGTGAATTATAATCATAAACAGCATGTGAAAACTTATGACAGAGAAAAACAAGTTGTACTTAATCCGAGTTGGAATGCAAATTGTATCAGGCTGTGAAGTTCTTAAGGCATCTTGACCTCACCATTTCCTGTTAGAGACGTCAATCTTAATCACAAACCAAAGTTAAGGCAAGGTTGTACATGTGTACAAACCTTTACCTGCGCCAGTCATAGTAAGGGTTTCACTAATACTTGCACAGGTGGACTTATTTAAGGAAATTAGAGGAGAGTGATTGCCAGCAAGAGAATGTCCCTGCATGAGAAGCCACCAAGCCCGGGCAAAGGAATTTTGCTTTTAGCATCTCTAAACACACAAAGGCTAAAGATTGAGTTTCATCTGTCCCCAGTCTACACAGACACTAATGAGCGGGCTTGAAATTAGTCATTGCGATTAGCCTACCTCATAACCCCCGGCCTGTTAGAGCAACGCCTGAGGGCCTGCCTGGAGCCACACAGTCATAATCCTTCACAAGAAAACATTAGGGATAAGAAAAGAAAAGAGTTGACACTTGACACTTCTAATAGTTAAGATCAAGGTTTAAGGTTTAGATTGTATTCCACGTTACTGGCAAGTAACAAGATAAACATTTCTGTTGATGTATAACTGCCACACAACGACATTGCTATTGTTTTCTCCCCAACGATGGTTGTGTAGCTTGAGTATGCATTGATGTCCGCGGGCTGATTGCGTAAACGAAACAGAAAATGTACAAATTACATTGTCAATTCAAATTTAAGTAGGTAATACAGCCAATCCATGGCATCGGCGCACAGTCCCTCTATAGTTATCTGTTAAAGACACGTCGATGACCCGCTGAAGGAAAACGCGACATAGCAACGGTGCCTTGAGTACTCCAGAGAGGGGATATGAAAAATGTATCGTCCCAGGCTGGTAAATCACGGGGCTGTTTTAATTTAGGTAGGAAAGAGGCCGTGTCGAAGGCCAGTTGCTGTTCTAATTAAACCGATACAACTTGCGGAACTGGCGTGTTTGTCTCTGCGGCGGCTGTCAGCGCGTCTTCAGACTATTTGAAAATCAATTATCTCAACAAACCAGCTGTAAGGACCGCGTGCCAGCCACTTATTCTTGAAGTGAATAACTGATTTGAAATTCATTACGGCATGGAGGAACGTAAGCCTCAAGAATTTGTTTTTTGTTTATTTTCATGCTTTCAGTTCACTTCTACCTCGCTGCAAAACAGAGAAATTCTATTGGTTTTCATGACAAATACTATTATTAATAATCAGCTGTTTAGCATTGAAACCATTAAAATATTTCTTTATAGTGTGTTTTGGGCCTTTAATAGTGAGATATAAAGGTCCAGTTTTTTTATTTAGCGACACCTAGCGGTGAGGTCGCGAATTGCAACCAATGGCTCACTCCTTCCCAAGCACTGCGGTGGCTGACACAAGATGTCGTCACGTTTTTGCTTCTTTACTGAAACGTGTTCTGTAGAGCAGTTTGTCCTTAATGGCTAGGCCTACAGTAGAACAACATTGCCAATTCCATGCAAGGTTACCCGAGTTGTATCTTACGGTGGCCGCTATGTGTCACTGCGCTGGAACAGAAGAAAACACATGCAAACACAAAAAACACAAGCAAATTCAGAAAGCATCTTCTTTAGTTTGACGACACATGCCCTGCAAATACTCGAAACACGAACAAACACAGAAACGCGCTGCATATACTCGCAACACAAACAAACACAGAAACGCGCTGCAAACTGCACCGACGACAACGGAAGTGTTTCCGGGGGACCGCAAAAACTGATGCACCTGATTGGGATGGGCTTCACTTTGACTGTTCAAATTCGTTAGTGGAGATATCAGCCACATTGAAGGTAGTTGCTTTATAACTTTATTTTAACTTTCTTAACGTACGTCCGTAGGATATTATTAGCCTGTCGATTTGAACAGTTTAACATAAACGATGAGACGTAGTAACTGCTCGAGTTACTTAAACAAGTGTCACTATAAAAAAGTTTAAAGGTTTAAAAAAATGATTAAAAACTTATTCTAGTCGACATAGTCAGTGTGGCTGACAACTCCACTAACGAATTTGAACAGTCAAAATGAAGCGCTTCCCATTCAGGTGCATCAGTTTTTGGGGTCCCCGTAAACACTTCCGTTGTCGTCCATGCAGCTTGGAGCGCGTTTCTGTGTTTGTTTCTTTGTGTTGCGAGTATTTGCTTGTGTTGCGAGTATTTGCAGCGCGTTTCTGTGTTTGTTTGTGTTTCGAGTATTTGCAGGGCATGTGTCGCCCAAACTAATGGAGATGCTTTCTGAATTTGCTTGTGTTCTTTTGTGTTTGTATGTGTTTTCTTCTGTTGCAGCGCAGGGACACCTAGCGGCCACGGTAGTATCTAGATAGAAATAGCTCATAATAAAAACATAACGCTTCATTATGTAAGGTCTTTATACACCTCTGAAGAATTCCATATTTATTTTACATTTCTGTGACTATTGTGCACCCTAAACAATATGCATTCTCATTTTCAAGGTCTGTTGACCTCTTTGACTATTATGCGATTTTACCCACCTCAGCGCCTACATCTAATCTTCGGTAGATTGTGGTGGCATAACCTCACCATCTCTTTTCATTTATTTATTACATGCAAATCAAAGCACTCTTAGAGGTGCGCTCTCATTTTCTATACATATTGATGTGTGTGAGTGTCGGTGTTTGTTTCTACCGAGGGTGTAGGGAGGGGGGAATTTCTCCAAACATTATCTTTGCATCATCAGACTGACCAAGCATAAGAATCCGCTGCACATTTCGATGACATCCTTTTTTGTCACCTCTTTTGCAGGATGGATGACAGGCCAGGCATGAGCTTCAAACAGTGCCGTGTATATGTGTATGTATGTAACAGGCCTGCGGAGTGCTTGTGTGTCAAGGACGTTAGCAGGGTGGACAGCTGATGGACACCAGCGTGGAAGGGATGCGAAAGTGAGTTGATGCAATGTCACTCGCATTTAGATCTGACCCGAGCGTGCGGTCTCTCTCTTTCGCTCGCTCCCACTGCAACTGTTTCCTCCCTATCACAGTCCGGTCCAAACCCCCCTGCTATATCTCTGTCTCTCACACTATTCATTCCTGCCCTCGCTCGCCCTAAGCCCTTCACACAGGATCAGGTCGCAGGCGTGAAGGGGGCGCTGAGAGAAAAAGAGAGAGACGCAGAGCGCTTTATCAGCAAGTCTGGTTGATGGGGTTGTCAGCCGTGAGTCAAGCGGAGTCACCGTGGCGACAGGAGGTGTCACTTCCCTGCATCGCCGCCTTTTGTGCCACCAGCTGCAGTCTCGAGCACACTTTTCAGAGACACGACTGGAGCTGTGCGCATAACGTGTGCGCAGTGGGCTTTAAAATGGTGTGCGTAAAAGCTTTTTATTGCATTAATGTATATAGGTGTCACATGACTCACTCAAAACTAAAACATAAACATAACAGTAGAAGGCATCTGATGTATCTATTGATCTGTAACATTAGATCCTGCACATGCGATTGCAAATAGCCACCATACAACACATTAAAGTGCACAGCAAGTGTGTACAGTGTTGACACTCCAATGTCCATTGCACATCCTCTGTACAGTAATCCAAGATTAAGTATCGTGTTCTCTCAGTCAGACGGAGGCTAGGGGCTCGCGAAAAATCAAAAAGCAGAGCAGAAGGAAAATAGGGTCAAATTGCCTTTCAGCCAAGTAATCTTCAAATCGTTGGGAAATTACCTTAGGAGTGAGCGCTGGCAATTTGTTTCTATTCTGAGTAGTGGGATGAGAAGGCCACTTGAATTACTTAATTTCTGAATTTGACGAACACACGGACATGCTATGCACTATGTGCGCTCGGCGCTCCTGAAAGGGAGCTGTTTACATACAAAAAGAGAATGGAAGCGTCAATCGATGGCCGGGCCATTACAGGATATGCTTAAATGTGGCAGAAACGTTTTAGCAATTTGCCAGCGTCCAGATTCTGCAGAAGGAATTATTTGATCAATATCATTGCTGGCTAATAGAGAAGAGTAAATTATATGATCAATTCTGCTGAACTGTGTGTGCTGTACAGTGATAGATATTTATCTTTTAAGAACCTTTTTTGGAGAGTTCTTTGTGGTACTGGGCAAATGGTTCTTTCTATATCCAGTCATTAAAAGGTTCTTTGGGAATCCATGAGGCTTTCAGTGGAATCCCTTTTTGGTCTTTTCAAGACTTTAGAAAGTATAGCTGTGTGTAGACTATTTGTATACAAACGTTTTGACAGATTTTACTGTGATAAACATTTGGTCATGTATAGGCCTACTGTGGTCAAATATAGATGGTTTTATTGGGTGCACACACCTGGTCTGAAGTTAACTTCAGGTCTGTGTTTGTGGCTGATTTTAAAACTATTTATATTTTATTTTATTTATATTCATATTTAATTGCACTAAATAAATAATTTGTTGGAAATTATTGTATACATTTTTTATTAAATAAACAATTTGTTGAATCCAACTTTGTGTCGTGTAAAACGGTCCTTCTACTGGTAACCCAAAATAATACTGGCTATACATACTTTTAACTTGCTAGACAATGTAATTTATTTGTCATTTTTAGCTTGTTATTAAAAATAATCTACAGGGAATCTATTCTTTGTGGATGTATACCAGAAGTCAAGTTTGGGCCAAAAGCGTGCATACGCAATAACGTTTGTTTATGTTGTTGCTTTGAAACTGTCTATATAATTTAATATTCCTGAATCAACCTGAATACATTATACAAATGAAAGTCATTTCAAAGTGTTGGATCAGACTGATATATAGAATTTGTTTTACACATGAATCCCCAATGTGATGTTTTCATTTTTTTCCATTACTGGCTTCCTTAACCCAGAAAAACATCAACAAGTCTGACCATTTTAACTGTAAAAATTAAGCGTGAACAAACTTGAGAAATGCTGTATGATAGTGTTGGGCTTTTGGCTGATTTAAAATGATATGTGTTTATTTCTCTCGCCCACGGTTAGATACACAGGAGTATGTTTATTTATCTGAGATGACATGTTAGGGACCCAGAATTTGCCATAACAAACCCGTTGATGCAACTCTGTCTGAAGTGTGTGCGGTGCTCTCTGGCGATACCTCCATCCTTTCCTCTGAGGATTAATGATTCGTCTCTTGCTCCCTGTATGCGAGGGAAGGTCATCAGGACTGAGAGCACACTGATTCTCTTCATTAGAAGATGTCATCTTTTCACCCTAGTATTTGGTTTGGATTTATTTTTCTGATTGTTCATTCATCGTCAAATGACAAAGCACGGCGCGCTTGCTAATGCTAAGCAAGTGAGACGAGAGAGAGGAGGGGAGGCTGGAGGGGGAAGAGTGACACAAAAAGAGCTTGTCGTACTTGCTTAAGGATGAAATATTAATGTGCAGCCAGGTTGTAATTTTCTTCAGCTAGTGCAGAAAGGAGACGGGGGAGGTATCACACAGCGGCTTTTCTTTTTACTCTCTGAACTGCATAAAACTATTTTAACATTATAATTTTAATTACAGGTGAAATAAAAGCAGAAATGTTTAAAGAGCAATGTTATACATTAATACATATATATTTATGTATTTATTTTTCCCAGAATTCCAGAGTAATCCTATTTTACACTATATATTTTGAAGGAAAAATATCTTCTTATGTAAAGAAGGTCATATTCTTATCCACTACTACAACTGTACTGCTTTTTCTCTTAAACAAATTCTTAGATTTATAATAAATAAATTAATAATTGATTAAAAATGATTCATATATGTTTTTAGTTTATCTCCAGTTTAAAACATGCTCTTTGGCTCTTTTCTGAACCTGACTCACACTGATGTGTTTTGTGAACTGTTTGCTCCATTGCTTTCCGCTGTGGCCTCAGTATCAAAACGTGATATTCTACCTTTACTGGCAGTGGTGTGTGTAGAACTTTCTCTGATGTGATACAGAGGGACAGGTAAGAGTTTCATCTCGCTTTCATGAAGTCAGATCGCTGGCTCATCTGGCTGTGTCCTGGGATAATACACTTTGCTGACCCCCTTTCTTTATCTTGAGCACTCACGCATACTTTTGAACACCACACCTGACACACACATACAGATAAGTAAAACTTGCCTGTCACATCAAAACAATTACTGTTTTTTACCATATAAGAATGTAATAAAGTCACCCCTACTTACCACTACTTTAAATTGATCACATTGCTTAACCGCTGACAGACTTTGTTTTGCATTTCATAACAAATGAAGATTCAAACAAATACTTTTCATACAATGTATAATATTGTTTAATTATTTTTAATGTGGAAGTTTTACAGTTTAAGTAACAAATTACTTTGTCGCTAAGCTATATGCAACATGGGAAAAAACGAAGAAAAGTTTAGTAGAAGTAAATTGGGACAGTCGAGTTATCTTTATGTCAAGAAGTGTCCCACTTTTACCTACTTTTCTACTATTCTTACATGAATTCTTACAATGTCATTTAATTTAGGTGTATTATATAGAGTGGTAGTGGTTACACAGAAGTTCAATTACAGTGAAAAAATCAGATAATAACCTCAAGGAGTCCAAACACAAAAATACAAAGTTGAATATTTTGTGACAAAGATATGTTGTTTTCGCAATAATTGCTATGTAGAAAATGTTATTGCATAATATGAAAAGCAAATGGGACTTGAATTCTCAGAGTGAAGAGATTATGCATTGGCCTGATTTCTTTCTTTCTCCTGCATATTGTATGATGTCTGGCTGTGGAGATTGGTTTCACCGTGGTGATTATGTTAAGACAATCAAACATGATCCTTTCTTTGTAATCTTGTTTAGATTGATCTTGTAGATTGATCAAAATAATTCAGAGTCTCATTCAATCCCCAGAAGCAATGCTGTCATAAATTCATAACAGTCTATTTTTTTGTTTCTGGTCAAGCTAAATGTACATATACTGCAGTACATTGTATTTTTAGCCTTATTGTGTCTGCAATCTTACTATATGTGTCTACTGCTGTATGTGTACCGGAGGCGTCATTCACCAGGTCTTGTTAATAAAGCTATAAATTCTGATGATATACAGTTTATATGTGTTCTCTACAGGGGACGACAGAAAAGTGAAGCAGGGTTATGGAAGGAGTTAACAGGATGAGTGGAGTTCAGGTGTTTGTGTGTGTGCACTTCAGCTTAGCACCAATGATTAAATCAACTTCATTTCTCATTCAGTGAAGAGCCATAGGTTATCCTCAGCCACCAGTGAGGCTGAGTACATGATGAAGGAGGCATACAGGACATTTTTGTGAAAATAAGACCTACGAGTTTTACTCAGATGTACTGTAGTATCATGTGCATAAAAGATTGAACGTTTTTTGATCACATACTTTATAATCAAAATTAAGTGATTAATAAATGGCTTTAAAAGTTTTCATTTCCTGATAATGAGTTTAAGATAAATATACTGTATACTGTAACTATACTTAGGCCTAATTGAATAATAATCAAAGAATATATTATATAGAAGTGAAGAAATACACAGATGGTGTTGGTGGCGAGATGCAATAGGAATCTCTTCAAATTTCGCTTAAGTTGACAGGATCTTGATGCTAGGTTTACGAGCCCATTTGAAACTCATTTGATTATAACAATACAGAATGTGTGAAATTGCTTGACTCAAAAGGAGACACAAACATACATGCATAATACAAAATCTTTTAACGTGAGTGTGAAAGCAGGTGAGCATTTTGTAATGCAGAGATCTTATCATGCCCATGTCTTGTCCTTTATTTTCGCTCCCCCACTGTTTTCTTCTGTCTTCTGTGTTGCTGAAATATCAGTATTGTTTATGCTGAAGATTAGAATAGAATTGGGCTGAAACTGGTTGTTCTGAGGAGATGGAGATAAGAAAGAGGATTTGTACGGAGCTGTGTGCGGGACCCTCTTATCGGGGCCCCTGCCACAGGCGCCATATGAAGTTGTACATGCTAATTAGCTTTGGCAGGAGCCCAGCCCTTGCCACGATGACAATTCAGTGAGGCTCTCACACAAACAATAAATATAGTTTAGTGAAAACTAACGTCATTTTTTTGTGATTCACTTTCTCTACGTTACAGTATCCTACATAGCGTAATGAAAATCCTTTGAAAATTGTCTGTGTCAACAATACAAATCATAGTGAAATTAAGAGTTGAAATCAAACTTTGACAGTTTCTGCATATCTCATGTTAATCTAGAGTACCTACAGAATATCGCATCCTTCAATGTCTGAAAAAAACTTTCCGAAACCTATACAAACACTGCCAGCACGTTTAACATTGTAAAGAAGTCAGAATGCATGAAAGACCATTTCACATCCCCTTTGATAGTGCTGTTTAATCATAAGACATGGCTGATGAATATGTCAAAATACAATAATTTGTAAATACACCTGATGGCACTGACACTGTGGCTCCTAACATATTATTGAAATGTTGAAATTTTCTAAAAGATTGAGTGTGGACAAAAAATAGCCTACATTTTCTAAATAATCTAGATTATCGAGGTAGAATAGTGTTTGAAGCAAATTAATTTATTTACCTGCATTTGAGAGAGGGAGAGAGAGAGAGAGAGAGAGAGAGAGAGAGAGAGAGAGAGAGTATACATGTAGTTTATTAACACTTTCTGCCTTATGTGAGCAACCAGTAGAATCATCTGACCTTTTCAGAAATTGAGTGATTTTCAATATGTGAAAACCCCAAGCACTCCTATTTGTGCTTTCAAATGACAAGTATTAGACATTTTGCACATCTCAGAGCATTTGTGTGTATGCGTGTGAGTTTACTGTAAGTGCTTTTGGTTGGACTGAAGACCACCTGCCCAGAAACAAACAACATCCAACTTCTTTGGTAACTGTAAGAAATGTGTGCATATTGCAGGAGATATATTAGAAAAACTGAGTGTCAATCCAGCTGTGGCAGTACTAGCAAATGCCAATTTTTTTTTACCAATGTTTGCCAGTCTGTCTACTGTTCTGCTGGTTTATGTAATCATGTCTGTGTTTGCGTTTGATTTGTGTTTGCTGCATATGTATGAGATCAATCGGAATGTGGGGCTTTTTAAGATGGCTTGAATACCTGTTCTCCATCAGATGACCAAAGACTATATGAATGGTGTCAAATACAAACAACTTTACTCAGGTAGCAGGTAAATAAATTAGTGCACTTAATTGAAGGTAGAAGCACACACAAAAAGAGTTTATTCCATACAGCAAGTGTCTTTCAAGAGGGATAAAATACATTTAAACATCTATACGGGTGTCTTAATGACTGAAGAAGGCAAATCACCTTGAACCACAGCAAGTAATGCTAATTTATTCCAACAATAAAACACACTACGCATTCACAGGACTGAAGCATATTGTGCCCACTCCAACTGCTCTTTGAAAACTGTGGACAGATACCAAGCAGATGAGTTTTTGTGTTTTTGAGAGAGAGAGAGGAGGGATAGAGATGAAGGTTGTGAAAGAGTTTCTCCACAGCTATTATTTAGACTTAGCTTGATGGTCTCCCAGTGAGTGACCCCGTGAGCGAGCGTTTTCAAAATCTCAAGGTAAAACAGATGAGAAAAATCTTTGTTCGTTTTTCATTATTAAGAAACTTCCTTCATGGTTTCTAGGTTATTGGTTAAATGAAAAAAGCAATTAATTACTGGCACCAAAAATACAGAAAAACGGCAAGAGACATAAGCTACAGATTTTTCTTTGGGAGTACATCCTTCGTTTTTGACCCACATTATTTACATCAACACGACACGGTGTGAGTGTGTGTATAGGCATTTGTGTTCACAACATAAGGTTAGGTTCATTCCAAATTAGAGTTTTTTTGGCACAGGGTTAATTTGAATTAACGATTACTTTATTTCTTTATTATAAAAAATTGCCTGTTAATTTCCAGTAAGGTTTATCAGTGCATTGAGTACAAGGCTGTGTATTCATGTTAAGTGACTGTATACATTTTTACCTTTCAAGTTGTGCATTGTAACGTAACCAAATTTGCATGAATTTGACCGTTTGTTTAAAAAAGCTATCCGGAAGCCCCTCCCTAACACACCCCTTAATTAAACATCTATGGCACTGAAGCAAATCGTACAAAATGTATGAAGAAGATCGTACAAAGTCATTTGAATTGATAAAATAATTACAAATTCCAGTGAGATTGTGTTGTAATGAACAGTAATAGGGTCAGGTTTATTGGGACACCTTTGACACTGAAATGAATGGCATTGCTAATTACTCTGGAATGTTTTGGCCTGTTTTGTTAATCCCCTATTGCCAACCCCAAAATTACCCAGCTGCCCTGAACAGGATCAGTTTGAGATGGTATGTGAGGTACTTTCCCTGATCAACAAACCACCATTTGAACTTCTTGTAGATGCAGTGTCAAAATGTCATACGGCTGCTCAGACACGCACAGAGATCCTCTGATCAGACAAAGATTAGAACAATTCAGCACCAAGCAAGATCTACTTTTTAAAAGGCCTGAATTGAGTTTTTAATGATAGACTACTGAATCTCTGCATCACTCATGCATCCACGTGACTTTAACAGAGACAGCTCGCTCTAAATCAGAGACAGCTTGCGCTGAATGTGAGCCTTAAATTGGCCTTCAGGTTTTTACGGAGGATGTCGGCATTTAAGTGCCCTGACTGCTGGCATCAAATATTGAAAGCAAATTCCCTTAGGCAAAATCTAGCTGCTTATTGGATGAAACTGCTCAATGCATTTGCAGGAATGATGGAGTAATATGACATTTATTAAGTGAATAATAATAGCCAGATGTCCAGGTGAACCTGACTGTCACTTTCACAATGATTCCCATAGGGCTAAGAAACTTGAATAACAACACAGATGAAAATGTATTTGGGCCTCTGCAGGATACCGTTTATCAGATTGCATTACATGCTACACCAATATTCTGCTCAATATGCAAAATCTCTGCAATATTTATTTGCCTGTGTCCATGTGGGAGAAGGCAGAGACGGAGCGAACAATCCCACTGATTTCCCCTTCTACCCGAGTCCTAATGGAAGTTTCATGTACAGAGAGACACTGATAAAAGTACCCAGTGGACTGACATGGAAGAGACATTGAATGAGTGGATCAGAGACCAGAGGAAGTGGTGGGAAAGGTGAGGGGATTTCATATATGGATGGATCTGAAGTATTTATAGACCATTTTGCAAGATGTAAATAACACTGGTATGTAGACCCTTCAGCAATATGTACAACTATGGAAAAAATTAAGATACCATTTTAAAAGTATTTTTTGTTTTTCTGAATTTACTATTTAAAGGTCTGTGTCTAGGTCAAATGATCATCTTTGTTCCAATCTGTGAACTACAATATTGTTATCAAATTTCAAATAAAAATATTGTTTCTAATTTCATTTATTTGCAGAAAATGAAAACTGGAGAAACGGATGCTGTGTACAAATGCTCTGTATTTTTTCAGACTTGCAAAAAAAAACAATTTCATATTCACTTTTAAGCAATACAACAATAATGTGTATTTAGGAAAAGTTCAAAAACTTTTTATGTGATAAGATGGACTTTTATGTGAGTTTTCATGTGTCTTGTAATGCTTACTGTCTTTCACATTACTGTTGATGACTTTATGTCACTCCTGAGGTTTGATTTTGTTGAAATTCAACAGTCTTCGAACTGGAATGCCCATAATACATCTAGAAATGTAAAATGAATCAAACATTTGAAATATATTTGAAAATAAACGGTATAACATCTATTTTTACATATATTGTTAATATATTACAATTTATAGGATAATACTGTACATAATGAATTTCTGCTTTTCATACATAGAATTTGTTCACAGTAAATATATAAACATGTTTTGTTTTACATTATTTCAGGAAATACATTTTAGTTTTTAGTCTTTTCAGTGTTTTCTAGCAGCACTTCTTCCCCTTGGACTTCATAATTAATATAGTTGAATATTTAAAGTTGTCATGGACTGGACTTGTTTATTGTTTTATACTGTTGTATATTGTCTACTTATGGCGTCTGCGTATTTTTTACATCAAAAAACATCAAAATCAATAAGTAATAGGCTATTTTCTACCCCTGTTTTGAGGCCGGTTCAAAAAAACGCATGGCTTTAATGGGCGTGTCCCACCTCAAAGACTTGGAAGTACACGCCCACTGCTATGATTGGATAGCAGTTTGCGTATAATTTAGTTGGAGCCTTCTGTGAATTTTGTTGGAGACGTAACGTTAGATTAAACATTCGCCCTATTTGTCCGGAATTAGTATTATCTGGGGACCTTGTATGACTTATAAATGACCTCTCCACATCTGTATTTCATGTGCCGCATTCGCACGGGATAAATGAAGTCTGTGATGAACCAGCAAGACACTTCAAAACACCCTCCTTTATTCGCAAACAGTGGGTAAAATCTTGAAAAATGATATATGAGCCTGTCAAATCACAGAGATGCCGATTTGCACGGGACTAATATTATCACAGGACCTCAACGTTCATCAAAATATGGTAAGTAATTTGTGGTGGAATTTTTACTTTTTTTAAATTACAGACATGGCCAATTTGCATGGGATTAAGATCACAGACAACCTCTGCAATAATAACAAATGACTAGAGGTCCCCTGGTTATAGTAATCCCATGCAAATAGGGCTCAGGGCACATCAAGCAATCTCTAACAAATAAATTGTGACGCATAGTACAAAAAAGTTGTACTGCATAAGATTGTTGTGCCATTCCTGTCGGATCGAATATGGACGGTACAGCACTGCATTTTAATTTTAAACTCTTCGCAAATCTACCAACGACCTTAGCCTTGATCACAAAGGTAACCGTGGAAGTGTTTTTCCCACATGAGCTGGAACATCTTTAAAAATAAACTTCGACCACGCATTACTAATGTCAGAATCCGAAGGAAGGTTATGCATCGTCTATGTTCTTCCACAACCAGGCACTGACAGCACAATATTTTGTGATCTTTAACAGTATGTTTATTGCTTGCCCGATCGCGCAACCTGTGTTACTTCAGTACTATCATGTGTGCGAGGCAGGAGAAGTAGTCGTTGATATTCTTCTGTGGAGGCTGTGTTCGGCCTATGTTCGCTGGGCCTGGAGTCAATTACAGTTGTAATTTCAGTAAAAAGGGCGTTTTCAGTCCGCTGCTTACAGGATATTCTCTTGAATACGATTCCCTCTTATATAACCAAAGCAAGTGATAAAATTGATGACTTAATTCTTCGCTCCTTAATTCATAATAGAAGTGAATAGAAGTAGAAGTGGAGTAGAAATTGTGTAGATAGGTTAAAAAACACACCACAAGAGTGATGTAATAAGTTGTTTATGTTTGTGTTGTTATTGACAGGAGGAACATGCTCTTCCCACATTTTATCTTTTTGCTGCACATAAAAAATATTAGGGCTGTTTTAACACTTAAAAAATTTGACTAAACTATAGCCATATTCATTTAATCTGATCTCTTATAGTGTATAATATTCAACTTCTGTTTAATTTTTACAGAGTGGTATAATTCCCACAGTGATTACCAAAGCATTCAGTTCATATTCCTTCATTGAGCTGCTTGTCTTTTAAGTTAATACCCATGCAGTAGTGTAAAATGTAAAAAAAGGACGCAGCCCTTACATAAGCATGCCAATTACACTGAATTGGACGAATGCTACTAGTTGAGCAGATGTTGCCTGAAGCGGCTGGCTGGAGACACCTGAGACCAAGGATCCAAGTTCTCTCTCCATCCGAGCTGTATGTTTGGTCTGGGTGGTGCTGTTTTGAGTGACATTCACAGTGCTTTGACACTTGACTGGCAATTCAGGTAAGGTGTTGCGCCGCTCTCATGGATTGTGAATACGTTCTCCATCACAGTCTCCATGTCAATAGAGACAAGTTCTCCCTTCAGGCTTCATTGTACAGATCTCTGTCCCAGTTTTACCACAAAAATGTTGGTATGGCATATCCAGAAGTAAACCCAGTCATGCTGTGTCTTGATTTGGCTGTGAAAGAGGAAGTTATCTTGGGCGAACTTAATTGAGAAAAATGTTCAGCAGTGCTCGGAGAGAATCTTGTAAGCAGTCTTTCAGTAAATCATTTTTATTCATTGCTTTTTCGTTTCAATATGTTTTTAAATGTTTATGAATTCATCAAAAGTTAAAAATCTACATGGGAAAGTCATGTACATATTTTATGTAGACAATGGAAACATTAGATTCTCAGGTTACAAACAAGTGATATAGATGCAAATAGGAGGTGACATATCATTGGCTCCCCAAGGGCAAGTTCAGACTTTATTTGACTTAGGGTTGTCTAATTGATACAACAATGGTCCGTCTGACCACAATCTCACAGATGATGAGTGTGCACATTTGTGCAGGCATGTTAGGACACCTTAAATACTGTCAGACGTGAGAACAAATTATGACTTGGGCGAGGAAAATCCGGTTTAACATAATTGAAACATCAAACTTTGTTTTGGCACACCCATCTAACATATTCACAATGAGAGTGTGTGCATCACTTGGAAACATAATATCCAACAATGTGTACAAACAAACGTTTGATGCAACACGCTTGTGTACGAAATGTAAATCATCTAGCAGATGCACCCAGCGCAGCTAACAATCCCTGCACAATGTGGCGTTGTGCACTGTGTGCTTTGGCAGGAGCTGAATGACAACTCCAAAGCCCCCGCCTGCCCCTCCCCTCCACACCCTCCTCCTCTCGGCTAGCCTGCCAGTCTTTATCTCACTTGGTTTTTGTACCGAAAAAAGCAGCATGTGTGCGCGTATTAGTGCATGCGTATTATATTGCGTCCCTTTGCGTGCAGATCTCGAGAGTGGCCTGTGGCCAACGTAACATGCGCATGTGTCCAGTGGGGGCTTTTTACATGAATGATCGGGTTCATCGTTCTTTTTGTTTCGTGATAGCCATAACGGCGAGCAAGGCCCAGCCCAACTCTACGCATGTAACGCCCTTTTACCGGACACTCCCTGCCAGCCTGGAAGGTTAATGGAACCGTCATGCGGGGGTCAAGCGTAGACACCTGGGTCTCCGTTAATATGCTCACAGCGATTACTGTGCCAAATGGGCTGACCTCGTCTCTGTTGCTTGCTCTTTCTGTCCTTCTCCTTTTCTCACTCCCTCTCTCGGTCTCGCTCGCACCTGCCACGTTGCTCTGGCATTGTGAGGCTGTGAAAACGTTTAACCGTCGTTGAATGAGGAACCCCCGTGTTAAAGGGGAAGGGGGTAGGACACGGGGAGAGAGAAAGAGAGGCCAGAAAGGGCACGTCCTCCCTCCCATTTCCTCGACACTCGTCCCTGCCGTACGAAGGGCAAGTCTTTGTTTGCTATTGAATGAGAGACGTTTTGGATGTCTTCTATTTTCGAAATGAGCAGCACTGTCGGGAATATGAATGCAGCGATGTAGATAATAAACACACCGCACTGATATAGCAGATGTGAGTTCAAATAGCGTCTAGATGTGGCTCAGGGGTGTTTGGCTGGGAGGAATGCTGGAAACCCCTCCCTTCAATTCTTCTTTGCTTCTTTTAAGCAGTTGCATTCCTTCTTGGCTTTTGTTTTGGGGGTGGAGACGAGGCTGGTAATTGGTAATTGTTGTTCCTCTTTTGGACACTCAATCGCTCTCATAGCTGTTAAAGGATCATCTGGGTGACAGGCCACTGTGGGCACTTCCGTTGCAGATGCTTAACCCCTGTCTCCCATGGTCTTCAGCCCACCTCTGGCCTTAAAGATCGTGACCTTTGACCTCACCTGGCCTGAGGTCAGGTCTACAGGAGAGGTCACTCATTGAAGTCGTTTGCAAAACACCCTTTACGCGATCACGCTATTTGAGCCTAAAAACTAATTAATGTCTTGCACTTATATCCGTGTAGGTGGTGAAGTGACTGTTTAAGTGAACTGGAGATTGTGAAATTGGTCTGAGCAGAAATGTCTTATAATCAATGGAGCGAAGGTGGGAAAGAGAGATGGAAACAAATTAGAGACGCGCTATTCAGAACGACTCGCACACACACGTGCGTGTCCACGGAGCGCGCACACACAAAGAAACAATTACAATTTTTCATTAAAATACTCTTAATCCTTTTATACAAAACATAGTTACACAAGTCCGCACAATGAGGGGCGAAGAAAGGAGGAGAAGTCGTGGGGAATAATTACACATATCATGGTGCCAGGCTTTTATTTGGGGTGTCACATGTGATGTCACAGGCTGCCGGCACTAATTTAAATTCAGACCTTTATCTCTGGCCCGCAGCAGATTTGAGTGACGGGCCACCAAACGCTAGTGCCACTGTCCTATTGATTTCTTTAAATCCTAGACAATGGCATTTGCATGCTTGTTTCTGTAATAATACAGATATGCCATTTGGAATGAAAGGCTGCACAGACCAGAGGTAACTAATTGTGTGGCGTGTAATGAGTGCAGTTTCAATTTGATATAACCCACAGCTCCACTCGCCGCAGCCCCACGCTAAGTACTTTCAAGTCTTTGTGGGGAAATAATTGATTTTTTGTGCTTTGGGCACGAGGAAAACTATTATGATCTTTTGAATAATGGCAGCGGAAGGCCTGTGAACGATTTAAATTGGTATTAGAGGAAGAAGCCGTGGTGGGAAGATAGCAAAGCTGTTTGATTGACAGCTTGCAAATGGAGCCCAGGCTGTTTGATTAGTCACTTTCTTAAGGTGGAGACGAGATTCAGCTGTTTTGGAAGAGCGGAGGATGATGGTATTCTGCTTTTGGTAAGGATAGGGACACTCAAGAAGCTGCTCGCTTTAGCTTTGGCACCCCTTTGTGCAGTGAGCGCCGATGGACTCCATGCTCTGAGGGTGGACGTTGAAGAACACGTTCCGCGCCTCCTTTTCAGAGTAGCCGGTGGACGGTCTTAAATAAGCTCTACCTGTGCCAGCTACAGGGATTTCAGACAGAATGTGATTATTCTGGGTATCAGTGAGCCTTGGCGCTGCTCTCTCAAGGTTGAAAAACTAATTTTTTTCCCCAAGCTTTTGTTTCCTTTGGAACAAAAGCGCTTTCTTACTTAACACAGCATGTTCAAATCTCATGCTCTTAATTGTGTCCGCAGATAAATGTGTTCTGGGGAAATGTTGGCCGTGTGTGCGCATCAACGTGTATGTGTGTAAGTATGGCGTTCTTTCAAAGACACTTGCTCATTGCGAGAAATCCAGGGGCTTGTTTCCAATGGGGTAATCCAATTCCACCGTCACTTTCAACAAGAAGACTTAATCTGGTTGAAAATGTGACTAGCTTGGATAGCTCCAAATACTGGTGTGTGCACAAGTGTCATCCCGTGTCACGTCCGTGAAGTTATCTTTCTAAAACACAGCACTCAGTGGCAGACTACGGGTGATAGGTTTCAAACTGATGGCAGTGCGGATGTTTATTTAGTCCACGGTGTGTATGAAGATTGCCTGGAGTACTTTGAAAGTATGTGCATTGGCACATGTCGTCATGACTAATGGTCCAGCAAAAAAGCCTGCGGTTGAAATCTCGTGCTCTACTGTCTCGATTTACTGATATGACAACGTCTCAGCTCATGCAACGTGTGATTGAAAACGGCAAATTTTCACATGCTGCATTCGAGACAAATATATCGAGTCTGGATATCTTGATATCATATCAACTAGGAGAAACACTGGAGAGGAAGAATGGAAGTGGAGAAAAGCCTGAGGCACAGCGTGCAGTCAGATTTAGGTTTGTAATCATCAACTCAGCACATCTTATGTCAGTGTGTTTCTGATGTGATGGCTTAATATGTTGAGCTCTGGTGACAGTGTATGTGTGTATGCTGGGGAGAAGCATTCAGATAGAGAGACAGTGGACTGCAGCACTTTACCCCCCAGCCAGAGCACCGTTATCTCATCCTGAAGCAAACACACACACACACACACACACACACACACTGAGCTCTCTTTCTGTCTGGGACCTGCTCAACATATTGTCTCTATCACATTATTGCTTTGACCTCTGTCAAGAGCAGGGAGATCAGACTGCAGGTAAATTTAACCTCTGCTGGCAAATCTACTTGCATCATTCTTACACATTTTATTCCTAAAGGTATACTTCAGGAATTATGTTAACAATTAACAATTATATGTTAACAGTTATTATGTTAACAATTATGTTAACAATACAAATATATTTTGTCTTACGTGCTCATTTTTTGCCACTCAAATTTGTCAATTTTTATAATGATGAATAACACAGAGATAATTTGAATTGAAAGAAAATCAGTCTGTAAGTCATATTTCTTGAAATGTTTTCTTGTCAATTCTTAATAAAATATTTTCCTTTACTAACAATTTAGCAATATTCCAATTATTATGCAAAACCCCCAAAATCATTTTATTGTAGTACTGAATAAATTAAATGAATTAAGCTATTTTTATTTAACTCATCTCTTTGTTCGTTGGCTGAAAACACTTATGTGATGTTTTTATAAATACTGACATGTTGTGTGAATCTTCTGGGTAATTTACTCTTATATATGGAAACATATAATATACAGCCGCAGAAGAAAATTAAGAGACCGTTTCAAAATAATAATAAAAAAATGAATTTACTATTTATAGGTATGTGTTTAGGTAAAATTATCATTTTTGCATCATTTTGTGAACAACTAACAATATTTCTACGAAATTTCAAATACAATTGTTGTTTCTATCTGCATTTATTTGCAGGAAATGAAAACTGGAGAAACGGGTCAATGACAGAAAAGGTGATCTATATTTTTTCAGACCTCAATAACTGCAAAGAAAACAAGTTCATATCCACTTTTAAGTAAAACAACAGTAATATTTGTACATGCATTTAGGAAAAGTTCAAAGATCATTTTTATGTGATAACCTCGATTTTTCTTGTGTCTTGTCACGCTGTCACTCTTTCACATTGCTGTTGGATGACTTTATGTCACTCCTGAGGTTTGATTTTGTTGAAATTCAAAAGACACTGGACTGGAATGACCACAACACATCTAAAAATGATGATTAAATTAAGATTTGTAATGGTGACTATAGTTGCTAGGCAGGAAATTAAGTTTATCTATATAGACATATGCAAATCAAAATATAAGTCTGTATTAACAAATCTATATGTAATGTAAAATAATACAAATAATGCCTTCCCATCTAAAACAACTCCTAAATCCAACACACACATCTCTATGCATGTCCTTCTCTCTCTCTCTCTCTCTCTCTCTCTCACTCTCTCTCACTCTATCTCTTTCTCTGGAGAGGCGAGAGCTGTTCATTTAGTTAGTCATAACTAATAGTGTCTAATCTGAGAGAGGGAGTCTTCAGAGAATATTGGACAGTGTAAAGGTTAATCACCACTGCCTGGTTAGCCAAGGAAGACGGGCTAATTCCTCGGAAGGCAAATGGCATGCGCTTGTTATCTGGGCTGCCGATAAGGAGTGTTAATGTACCAGACAGAATGGATGCTCAAGGGCCGGGTTCCCTTATCAGCAAACTTTACAACAGGAGCCCCGGAAAGCGTACAACCCTCGCGCCACACAATAATCACATCCGTTTACCTCTCAAGCAGAACTATCGCAGAGCCCCCCCCACCATCAGCAAGATACGCGCACACACACACACAAATGCTCACACACCGACCAGATCCTGGGGTATTATAAGCATGGGCTAATTGGAAGATCACTCTAATACATTAAGAGATAAAATACTTTGCCCGGTCGCCTAAAGCTTGGATCAGGACAACATTGGACGGCTATCTGGCCTCGTCACACACTCTGAGATTTCCATACAAACACAGCACGAGCAATTACCCAAAACACATCTCTGTTTGCGCTACAACACACTCCCTGTGGAGGCCCAAGGAAAATTAGAAGAGCTCTGCATGTGTGTATGTGTCTGACTATATGTGTAAATTAGTAGAGCTGTGAAGGGGAAATTGGCTCAATGTTAGTCTGATTGTTTATGTATTTTTTAGGTGAGAGTAGTATCGCCTCAGAACCTTGTGTGTGTGCCAGTGTGTTTCCATGTGTTTTTAGGGAGGAAAGATTCATCATGCATGAGTTTAAGTAATGCATCCTCAAAAACAAAAGATAGGTAAAGAAGAATTGTCTAAATACACACCGGTGTCTGCATTTTATCATTAGTATATTAAATTCTTACGCCTGTAGTTTCAACAGCAGGGGGGAAATTCATACAGACAACACACATTTACAAAGAGGAGGGGGGTGTTTGGGAGGAACATTTTATATCTAAGCTTAAAAAAAGGATGTCAGGTGCGCTACTGTGTGTGGATTCAATTGTATCTGAAGAATCATTGTGTTTGAAATTTGCTCAAATCAAATTTGCAAACATGTTTTTCTGATATTTAAAATTTTGACCATTTTTTGATGGCTTAACTCACTGTTTTAAGTAAGTTGCTGTAACATGTATACATTTTGCTAAACGTAAACAACACTGATACAGAATAGCTTTCTGTTTGTTTGTTTTCTAATTGTACATTAAATCTGTTCGTTTAAAATTGTGATTCAGTTTGAAATGTTTGGTTGATTGCATTTGGTTTTAATGTGTGTGACTAAACTAAGACAGGAAGTGCTTCTGCACCACACTGTAAAAACAATTCTGTACTTATCTGTAAACTGGAATAACAGAAATATTTACATTTACATTTATGCATTTGTCAGACGCTTTTATCCAAAGCAACTTACATTGCAATATCATATACATTTAGACATAGGTTATGCAATCTCCTGGGATCGAACCCACAACTGTAAAAAGTTTTTCCCCTGTAAAATTACAGGATGTATATAAAAAATCCTGTTTTTTTTGTAAATTTGTTGTCCTTTTCGGTAATTTTCTAGTTTTTGACCATATTTCAAAACTTTAAAAAAAAATCTAAATGAACTGCAAAATTAATGTTTTTTTCCCTTTAAAATTAAATTCCTCTCCTCTTAATTAAAACTTTATGCCAGCATTTTAACGCTGAGAAATTTGTATTGTTATCCATTTAGATTAAAGATTTTTCCTGATGTCTGTTTTAAGTGGTGACCTTCATTGAAATCAATTATTTTTAAGCATGCCAGCAAAATATAAATTGAACGCAGCATTCACAACAGTCGGATAAAATCTTAAAAAAAAAATTAAACTAAATATAGGAGGACAATGTAAGTGGTTATAAACAAATCATTTTTCCTGCCTATAGCAAATCTGTGGTCTCCAGCAGTGGTGAGCCCATGACACAGCATCCAAAACATGGTTAAAGAAGGCTCCCAGCTAGAATTGTTGGACATGAGGTCTTACATCAATTAATTAAGGACCGTGCCTTATAAAAGTCAGATCAATTTCATACTCTATAAAGATGAGTCTGTTTGTGACATTGTGCCTTTTGTGTTGGTTAAGCAATGTACTCAGCCATTGTTGTGGTGATGCGCCGTTAAATCCGATTTTCTGCCCATATGGAAATTTTGCATCACCCCTGCTGAATAAACCCCTTTTTACACCTCCTATCCTGTTCTTCATCCGCTACGGTGTGGTTCTGGGAGTTAATATCGCCTGAAGACACGCTCTTTCGATTTTTTTCACAACGGATATCTTCACTTGGTCTGTAGGCCTTATTTATGACCACCGACTACTTCTGATAATTACTCACGAGCAAGGACGTAATTCACTGCTAACTTAAATGAAATTTGTGAGGTATGATACTGTTCAGGGGACTTAGAAGGTGAAGATATTTTTGTTGTGAGAGTGGAGTCTTGAAAATTTTGATTTTATTAACAGATGAGCCCTTCCCGACACAGAACTGCTCACAGCACCCCCTGCAGGGACACACACAGTTTGACAGAGCAGGTCAAATAGATCATCACTGAAAGACTGTTCGCAAAGGTGCTCCAAAATTGTATTTATTTGCAGAAAATGAAAACTTAGATCTGCCAGGAAAACAAGTTCATATTCATTTTTAAACAAAAGCATACCAATGTCTTGCATGTATGGAGGCTTGCAAAAGTATTCAAAACCCTTCTTTTATACACATTTTGTTGAAGTTGAATTTATGAGCTTATGTTAAACTATTGTAAAATAAATGTGTTAATTTAAAATATACTGATTTAATACATTATACTGATAAAAAACAATTGTGACAACAAAAAAACTAAATCAAACAAAACACGTGTTTTGTTTTGATTTTTTGTTTTTTTTGGTTAATATTTATACAAAATGTGAATAAAATGAAGGGATTTGAATAATTTCGAAAGCCTCTGTATTTAAGAGGATAAGAAAAATAATAATGGAATAACACTGGTTTTTAATCTAAGCTTTCATTCATCGTGGCATTTATGTGTGACAGATATGAGATCGATTTAATACGGAGACGAATAATAGCTTTTTACCCTTCAGGAACAGGGCAGCCCCTTATAATTTTTTGGTGACTTCACATAAAACTGGCTTATCCGAAACTGGCCTTTATAAAGAAGTCATATCTGCATCCATCCAGCACAACACTGACCCTTGGAAACATTTCTCCTACAACAGTTCCAGGAGCCAGGCTCAGGTTCAAACCCTGCTGAAAACAAATGCATGGAATCCAGTACATGTGACGGGCCTTGATAGCGATGAGGAGGGATTTCAAAGAGAATGCAGGGGTTTCTGCTCACCCTCGCCTTTCTCCCCCGCGCTCTAAAAGCACTGACAGTCAATGTTTGAGCAAACGTCAGCAGTCCCATCCAAGAGCCAAAGGTGTCCTCTGTACATTGAAAGAAGGGACCCATATCCTCTTCCTCTCTCTATCTCTACCCCTCATGTCTCCATCCTATTTTTCCTCTCCTCATTGTCTTGAAATTGGCAGATATAACATTTAACTAAATACAGTATCTCCTCAGGGCTGTCTGGCTTTGGTTCACTTTGTGAAGGGGGTCGTATTACAATTTCCTGAGGAGTATGATTGGAGAACGAGAGACGGAGAGAGCAGGCGGGAAAAAAAGAAAAGTAATTTCTGGATCCTTGTTGAAAAAGGTCAAATGCTTTTTAATGACTGTGTTTTCCGATAATGGCAAATGGGGACGGGCAATAATAAACTTGCAGATTGGTATCGTGCGTCGTGCACTTAAGCGGCGTGTGGCATTGAGGACTTAATTTACTGCCGAGGTGCTAAGCGACTGTCACCGGGTGTTATTTCTCTATTCCAGATGCTAGGGCTGTTTGCCGCAGGCCAGAGCCAATTTAACAAGAGCAAATACAGGGGTTGAAGTATCTATATGCAGCTACATTTATTCGACAATGAATAATAAACAATGGACAGATATGAAAAAAGAGTGGACAGTGTTCACTAATGAAAAACCTTTTCTTAGAGCCAGAAGCTGAAAACAAAGGGTAGAACGTAGATAGGACAGCAAGAGAGATCACATGGATACTAAGTAGCTTCTGTGGGCAGTACATTGCACTGAGCGGTTGTCTGTTATTAAGAGAAAGTCACAGAGGTTTTGATATCTCTCTGACCTCTATCTCTTGATTTGATCGGTTATAAAGTTAAGGGATGTTAAACTAAAAATAGGCTTGAAAATTAACTTGTCTTTGTGTGTTTTTCTTTGTGTGTTCTCGTTTGGTTTTATAAAGTAGGTAGTGTAAAACATAATGTTGTTGTGTCTGATTGTATAGACATCACAATGCTGCCCCAATTCAGTGTTTTGTGTCCATGTGTGTAAAATTTCTACTGTTACCAGATGATAATTTCTCTTATTATCTTTTGATTAAACAAAAATTTGAACCAGATGGACTATGTATTAAAATTCTTAACATTATATTTTATTTCTTTTTATTTCTCTTAAGAAGGAATATGTAGTATGTATTTGATTTTTTGATGAATGGCAGCAGAACGCTACAATGAAACCTGGAATGTTTATTTGACTGAATATGGATGTGCCAAGGAACCTAAATCTCTTGTCTTGCAAGTTCACTCTGAACAGCATGCGTTACATTTCTCCCATACATTTTTCTGAAAGCAATCAAAGAAGATGTTTTTTTTTATGTGCCATGTCTTATAAATATTTTGAGGACATAACACTTATTTCTTATACTGACTATAAGACATGCACTTTTATGAAAAAGATCTGAAATTCATGCAAATTTATATGAGGGTCTCATATTTGTAAAACATATTCACTTATTAAAAAATCTGGCTTTTAATATGCATGTAAATACTGTATATTATAACCTGAAATATAAAGTTCACCTCAGTAGATCATTTTGACACACAATAGTAGCTATAGCAGTAATATGTTATTGATAATTATTTTTAAAAAATATATAACATTAAAGATTTATATTTTATGAATAATTTCATGAAATTTTAGGGAAAAAAAGTAACATAAATTATTATATATATTTGTTTAAATCGTCTTTGCGTAATACCATTAAAAAGATATTTATGTTTGAGGTTTTTTACTTTGCATCCTATACATTCACTGCCTGTTTAGTTTATTTTTAGGTCTTTTTGTTTTTATTAATTTAATTTTAAATTAAATTATGTATTTCTTAAAAATGTACCTCTGCTAACAATTAAACATCTGTTCAATTTCTCCTTTCATCCACTAATCTTCTTCAGTCAGAACAATAATAAAATTTTATATTATGCCAAATTAAATGCAAAAATATGTCATATCAAGCAATATGTTAAACTTAGCATGAATTAATTTTTGATTAAAATACTGCGTTGGAGTTCTCTACAAGCAGTTAAAATCTGGAATGACTTGCAAGAGGAAAAGAACTACAATGCCTGAGAATAAAGCAAGTCTGTAGTCTGTCTCCCACAATTGTTCTCATGACCTGTTCCAGATAAACACTGCATGTAATATATCGTTTGAACACTGCAGGAATTTAAGACTTGGCCTTACTGTAATGTTTAAAAAAAATAAGGAAATTGATTTTGCTTCTAAGAATGAGCAGATAATTGTCAGATGACACCAGGCTCTGTGCATTCATGATGTGCTTCCATTTTCACAAATTCTTTATATGCGAAAATATGTGACTCAAACAGTGAAAGGACCTTTGTCTTGGAATCATTTTTTGCACACGATATTGTGAAATATTGGCAATCGTAGATACATTCCTTTCTGTACATAGACCTTCTTTTCGTTCGCGGCTGCCTTGTTGGGATTTTGCTTGCAGTCACTGTATGCCAAAACAAGCATTTGTTTAGCCGAGGAGGAGGAGGTTTAATTCAGCCAGTCATCTGGAAGCTTTGGGTTCCTCGTTGAGCTTTTGACAGCATACTACACTAACATTCTTGGCTTTCGCTTTAAAGGGCCAAGAGCATTCCACAGGCAGTGACATCCGAAACCAGCCTTTATATATTTCTCCATAGCGACGTCAAAGAATCCTTATCTCTGGCATTATTTTTCTTACAAGTGTGCACTCCTGCCCTTCCCTATAGTTCAGCTTATTCGTCTCAGTACTGTTGTTCCTGTCCTGAGAGAATTCTCAGGGGGCTACAATGCACCCCAAACAGGCCCACTGGACCTGAAGGTCGTAACGGTCGGGATGCAAAAGGCCCATCACCACCCTGCTTGAAGCAAGAGAGCACTTCTGCATCTCAAAGGTACATTTTGGGGATTTTTGAGGGCTCTAGGAGTGGCAAGCTTTGGACAAGGTAAATAGATGCACTCAGAAGGGAGAAGAGCATCTTCGCTCTAATTGGGGTTCGGGGGGAGGACTCACTTTGGCACTGCGACGAGTCGCTAGCGAGCCTTTAGGCGCATCCTCACAATGTGAGGTAATTGGGATTTCTACCTTTGCGAAAGCTGCTAATTTTCCATAGGAAGTGCTAACAGGACCTTTGTCCGATATGTTTTCCTTTTTCCCTTCCTCGGGGAGTTACAGGATTGAAGAGCTGGGAATGGCCGGGGCCACTACCTGAGTGGAGGAGAGTCTCCGTAATGAACCACTTCACGTAGTAGTTTACAGGCGGAGAAAAGAAGGAGAGGAAGGCCACAGAAAAGGAAGCCTAATTCTGTGGCCTGAGAAAGGCTGGGGCCACAAAAGGTCTTGTTTAAGGACGTTATTAAGGGTATTCTTCAACTGTGCTTAGTCTTCAGCACCAATGAGCCACTTAGGACAAGTGTACCAATCTCAGTCCCCAATGGAAACAAACTGACGCCATCTGTCAATGTTTACCATTATGGATTTCATGTACTAAATCCCATATGCAAGGTTACAATACCACAGTGGCCTTTCGCATTGTCTGAGACAAGACGTGTTGACCAACTCTATGACAGATCAAGCGGAAACAGAGCTAAATGTCTCTTCAGTCTTAATGCAGGACACGTTTGTGTCTCGACGATTGCTTGTGATTGGCTATTGAATAAACTGTAGAAGTTGCGATGGCCAAATATCTCCTGTCTCATGAAAGGGAACGAAGTAGTTAAGGTTCACCCAAAAATTAAAGCCGTGCCTCATCTCATTGCAAACTTGCATGACTTTCTTTCTTCAAAAGAACTTTCTGAACACAAAAGAAGATATTTGAAATTTCTAAATACTATATCTTTTATTGACATCCACTGACATCCATTGAATGGACACAAAAGCACTTCTCAAAATATCTTCTTATATGTTCCACAGAAAAAAAGTCACATAGTATACAAATACTGAACCACATGAGGGTAAATAAATGACGGCAGAATGTTTATTTTCGGGTGACCTATCCCTTTAAGAGAGGGAGTTCTGTCTCTTTTCTGTTTCTTTAACCGCCTTAAACTACCCCTGTCTCTCTCTCTGCCAAACAATAGCCCCCTACCCCTTTGCCCTGAGTCAGTCTACTGGCCTATAGCACATTAGACATTCCTAAAAGTTAGCCCTTCTTCCGTCGTGCTTTTGTGTCTCGGTGGCCCGGCCCCAAACGAATGTGAGCTGTATTGTGGAGCTTGGTGGCCTTTGGTTCTTGGCAGCATTATGTCCTGGATGCTTTTTCATACCATCGAAAACAGAGCTCTGATTGGACTGCTTAGATTACAAAAGCCAGAACCTCTGGAACAAGAAGCTCCTAGGTTTGTATAGAAAGCTGATAATGATGCTGGTTATAAATTTAAATGTAAATTTCCCTGTTGGTTGTCATATGAAATGCAAGTTTGAGTAAAGATGGAGTTACAAAATAAAATAGCAATAATCATATTTGGGCCATATTTAGATGAATCTACCGTTGATAAAGAAGAGCATTTGAAAACATATTATTGTACCTTTTAAGGAATTGAACCATAATGCTTATCCATGAATGTCTGTGAAAGTTGAGCTGAAAGCTTTTCTGCGTGTTTACATGCGAGACGCAATGTGAAATCAAATATAATAACTGTATTTTTTGACA
Organism: Triplophysa dalaica; assembly: GCF_015846415.1. Lineage (NCBI taxonomy): Eukaryota > Metazoa > Chordata > Actinopteri > Cypriniformes > Nemacheilidae > Triplophysa > Triplophysa dalaica. The sequence goes on from NC_079552.1 coordinate 13,534,364, forward strand.
GACACAGGTTACAAAGTGTTAGAGATGTTATGGTAATAATTGTGTCGATCCTAGAAATGGCTGGTATGACTGTATGATTCTGTTCAGCACTAGAATATGATGATTGTAATTTTACGCTGTGAGAGACAGACCAACACACAGAATGACGGACAGTGTCACGGTTCCATTAGAGTTACTTCACAGTGAACCGCCGATATGTTCTGTTCTGCAAACCACTGTCACCGCGCCGTTACAGAAATGACAAGCGCTCCAAAAGAGAACACGTTCAACTGTGAATGTGTGTCATCTTTTCTTCTGCCTTGCAACATCTTCCTCAATAAAGAAGCAGTACAAAAGGAACAATAAGAAGAGTGAGAGAGGGAGGGAGGAGAGAAAGAGAGAGAGCATACTGTATTATAGACAGACAATCTGCGTTGACATCTGAATTACATTTTAGACATGTGGAGAGAGAGAGAAAGGGAGAAATAACCATGTCTCAAATGTTTATTTAACTCTGGCTTTGTCTTGTCACTCAATGCTCAGAGCCGCGGCTGGAATAGGCATGTATACATTCACCGGCTCACTGATAACTGACAGACTATCTGTACATATTGCAGGTTTGGATGCAAAAGTGGCACAGCTGACATTTATATCATTTAACTTCGCTGACATTTTACCCTATTGCTCCTCTCAGTATGTAAGGCAGTATCTTTGCATGACACAAGTCATTTTTCGTTAGATGGCGAGGTGTCAAATATTTAACTTTTTATATGACTGGATATGTTTCATGTATCGATGGTACATCTGGATAGATCCGTTATCTTTAATGCCATGTAAAAGCTGTCGTAATATAAGGTCTCCTGGTGATACTAGACCAAAAAAGCCACACATACCCCTGATTCTATTAAACATTATTCACTGGGAAATATTGTTAACCAGAGTGATCTTTAAAACTCTTAAAGAAATAGTTCTCCCATTGACTTGACCCGTAGTCATTTTTATTCATACTTTGGAGATTCAATTTTTTGGGTGAAATATTGAAGAATTAACAGTATTATTATACACAGCGCTCTTGAAGTGATAGTAGATTGTAGTCCCTGAGTAAACGATTTACTTCACGAATGAGCAAATAAAAATAGTATGATTTAATAAATTATTACATTTTAGCTGTAAAAACTAATTTACACATTTAGGGAGTAGTACATTTGAAATTAGAATTTATTAGATATTACTAATTTGAGACACATACCAAAACATTCCACAGAGATAAAGATATTATTTTGAAACAAAATGTGTAACACTGTTTCTTGGTCCACCAAAATGTGTTATATACTGTAGACCATTTTGCAAGACGTAAACAACACCGGCCCATAAGCACTTCTTGTTTGAGTTTTTAATTTCACATATTAAGTAGTCAGGATGTTTGTTTAACATTTCAATTAAATTAAAATTTTCTCTGTGTTGTATTTTGTTCTAATATTTGTGTGGTGTTAAAAGACTACAAATCAAGTTTTTCTATGGAAGTGATGTTTACTGGTATGTTTTGCAAAATGGTCCATACAAAATTGTCTATTTAACATTTCTAATAGCAGCGTGGAAGTAAAATAAATTTTAGATTTGAATAACATTTTACCCTTACAGGTATAGTCCACCCAAAAATGAAAATTCTGCCATGAAGTATTCACCCTCAAGATGTTCCAAACCTGTACACAATTATTTGTTATGATGAACACACAAGAAGATATTTAGAAGAATGTTAGCAACTGACATTTCTGGGGGAGTAAAACTGGTAGTCGAAAGTGCCCCGGTATGTTTGTTTTCCCAAATTCTTTTATTCAAAATATCAAAACATATAAAATATTTTTTTACTATGGTAGTCAATGATGTCCCATCTCAGTTCCTAACATTGCTCTAAATATCTCTCTTTGTGTTCAACAGAACAAAGAAAAGTAAACTTTAGAACAACTTGAGGATAAGTAAATGATGACAGAACTTTCGTGGACTGTCGTTTTAAGTTTGATCATCTTTACAACTGCTTTCTTTGGCTGTTGAATCCATTTCTGTTCATCTTTTCATCAGAAAACAGTTTAAGAATAATATTTCTTTAATGATGATAATATCTCACCATGTGCACGTTCTTCATACGTGTGTGTATGAGGAAGTGTGAGCCACCCTGAATAAAATGGCAGGTTTGGTGACACCGTATCACAGCACAGCAGGGCCAAATTATCCACTAAATGAATAGGGGTTATGAGTCTGCTATGCTGACAGTCATACTTTTAAACACACACATGCGCATGCATACTCCGAATGCCAGAGGAAAACAGAAAGACCTTACGCCTGACACCTCACCCTCATATAACCTCATTACAACCTTTCAACAGAGGTTAGTGCCCCAAAGCATACACTTAGCGTGCTTTGATGGCTCTGGGTCTCAAAGTGACAGTCGACCACCCCCTCGCCAGGCACCTCGCGCTTCTCCTCGCTCTCTCCTTCCTTCACGCTCTTTCCCTCGCTCCCACACTTATTTGGGAGTAATTTTATGTGCCAGCGTGGCACATAATACACTTTTAATGGACAACTAATTCTCTGCCATTAATTTGTCAACATGATTACTGGATCTGCCGTTTCAGCTCGGCAAAGTCTGGGCTCCTTTTAAGTATATACGAGACGTTAATGTGTTTCTATTCAAGTTTACATCAAGGGACGTCAGAGATTTACATAATGCGACCATTGAGGTCCATGACAGCCGGCTTTCCCCCGAGTTCACTTTTCTCACTTGATTCTCACAAAAGACTTCGACATTTGCAGGCTTCAGTCGGCTGAAAACTGACATGTTTCTGAAGTTAAGATGTGACTGGAGGTTGAAGAGCTGGTTTAAGTGGCACGAAGGATGAAAGAATAATTCATTACCTGTTCAGTTACAACAAAAAACTGTTGTGCTCAATGCTGTTTTTAAGACATTAAAAACATTTTGAAATCCAAAATATACTGGTTATCTTTGTAAGCTTGAAATACACTTCAGTGGGTCTTCAGTGTAAGTGTGATTTACTTGGATGTTGATTGTAATGGGTAGAATTGTGTTATATAATACATTTATGTAGATTAATAATCCTGGTATTATCAGAGATAGACATTACCTAACAATATGTTCAAATGTATCAAACTTCTTTGCTCAGATGTATGTCATTGAACTTCGTAATCTACATTTTACATTAAGGTAGTCACCATTAATGCAGCATAGCCATAACTGATGACACGACTCTAAATAAAAGCATGCAACAAACAACATTTCTAGCACAGGACATGGAAGGTGCAAGAGTGGCCCAGTGGTCGGGTCATATCCACATCCATAGACCTGCACTCTCTTTGCCAGCCAACCCAGGAAACACAAGCTCCTTCAGGCAGGAAGTTAACCAGGCAACAGACTGAGAGATCAAAAAATACCAGCACTATTTCTGGCTGCGATCCACAGTCCCGTTCTTTATGTATACACTAGTCTGTCATCAAAGGCCACTCGATTGTTTTTCCCGGTTGTTGGACATTTCCTTATGAGCAATGTTTGATGTATGAGGGCAGGTTGGAGTTGACAGATTGGTCAAAGTGGAAAATCTCTGTCTTGTGCATTCAAATGCAACTACAGTGGCTAAAGCACATATAGACTTTGAATATATATTTGTTGTTTTGGAAGAATTGTTTTTATCGTGACCTTATTCAAGGAATGCATTGCATAATGGCATACACAGCATCAAACCATGCTATTGATTATTATCATTGAAAAAAATACACAAATCACAAAGTTGTTTTTTCATATACTTTTATATTTAGAAATGACTCCATTAATAAATGTATAGGAAATGTATAGGAAATAATAATAGATAAACCCTATCACAAATATTTGAAATGTTTTGTTATCGAAACCTGTAATACACTTTCAAAAGTTATTCCTGGGACAATACAAATGTATAGTATTATATTCTTTACAAAGAGTATCATGCATGACATAGAGTAGAGAGAGCTATTTCTAAAAAATCCTCTTTTGTTTGTGGTGAGATGAAGACTAAAATACATTTATTCATTTACTAACTTTTATTTCTAAAATTGTATTGATTAATTACTGTTGGTTTTGCAACACATTCAATTTATTAACAATTTCATAATATATTTAAAAAAATGAAAATGAACCAGTTGAATCTTAGAATCAATTATTTTTAAACTTCCATCTCCCCTTTTTTCTCAAAGAAAATATTAATACATGGCTTTTCAATAGTATGGGCTGTAATGCAGAGGGCAAGATGACATTTGTCTTTGATATTTTAATTTAATATAATAAATTATAATAATAAATTATAATATAATAATACATTATATTATATTAATTATATTGTGTTGTGTTGTGCTGTATTTTATTATTAATATATAATATACAATATGTAATATAATATATTATTATATTATATTATTCCATATTATATCATATCATATCATATCATATCATATCATTACATTATTACATTACATTACATTACATTACATTACATTACATTATATTATATTATATTATATTATATTATATTATATTATATTATATTATATTATATTATATTATATTATATTATATTATATTATATTATATTATTAATATATTATAATAATATAATATAATATATAGCTAATAATACAATTATCTAATAAATGACTATGCGATAACAAAACTTAAAAAAATAAGCTTGTGAATAATATTAATCGTTATTCAAACTCTGCAGATTGAAGCTTTCTTGCTAAAAAACATTCACCTCCAGTCTTGTTAAGAGTGGGTTGACGTTAACAATTTAAAAAGCGGTGGGAACCCAATTAACAGGATCAAACATCTAATTAGCATTAGCTGTGTGAGTTAAACTGCAATGAGACCTAGCAGTATTTTATGAGTTAAATCTGGATACATTTTCTGTAATCCAAGCTTCGAAGTGTGGCATAATCTGCTTAAAAAAATTCCCAGGCAGGAATTCATGTGCAAGACAAAGAGCTTCGATTTAGAGAGACATTAATGCATTCTGAATTCTGTAGGCAATTATGGCTGCAATATATTCAAACAGGACAATATCTTGAACACAACTGGGAAGATTTTGTATAAATAATATTCAATATTTTTTTATGTATATGTTATTCAAATACAAACATTTAAAAAACAAAAAATATCTTGTAGCACAGTAGTTATTGGCAAAATATACAACCAAAAAAACAGTCCCAAAAACTATACAGACAATTACATGAAGTCATCGCCACAGGCAAGAGCTCACATAGCAAACTAAGCCTACACTAAGAGGGCTCTGTAAAGAATATTTACTTAAATTAAGTAATAACTTCAAATCCTAGTAAAGCCCAGTTAAAAAAATTCAAGTTTCTGGAAACAAATGCATTAGTGTGAGTGGGTTTCAGTATAATATCCATCCTGAACAAAAGCTTATGTCGAATTACCTTCAGTTGTTCTCAAGAAAATGCAATGAAAGCTACCCACAGTGCAAATATTGCCTGCATACGACCTCAGTGCAAAAAGTGTTGTATTCTCTCTATGAGACTTTAGTGTTTTAACTGTACGTATTGTTTTTAAAGCACAGATTTTACATGTTTGTGTGTAAAGTGGTGCGTGCCCCATTCTTGACCTTCAGAAAGAAAACTGACCGTCTTAGTACTTGTGAGAGGAAGAGGCTTGTTGACCAATCACAGAGGTCGAAAGAGATGCGAGATCTTCGGATGCATTCACACGGTTGCCTTGGCGACCAAGAGAAGCCCAGAGAACTTCTTGGCACCAGAGTCAGTTCAGAATTAAGAAAATTGTCCATTTAAGACAAACACAGCAATCCACGAAAGACAAAAGCAATTTTTGATCCTTTTCTTCACATAAACTGCATAGTTAATCAACATCATGTGCCACCAATCAACTCCATGAGCGCATTCACGTTCACAATGTCTCTCCCTCTCGAGCTGTTTGGACCATTTCCAAAAAGCTTAATGTCAAATCCAGGTGGAGGATTGGATAAGTCAGTTTGATGGAGAGCTGGGTTTCTGCAGCTACTCTTTCGAACGGCCACTTTCCCAATAAAGCCAGCCAAGCCGTGTCTCTCATTGTGCCACACAGGTCCGGCTCAGATTTAGCTGAACATTATAGTTCACTGCAGTCTGTGGACAATTACCCGACGCATCCAAGTTATTTGCTTCGTTTATGTAGAATCCTAGGACCTTCATTGATTTCTTTTTTCAAAACTCCCTGAGTCATAATTTCAAATAATCACAAGTATCCGGTCGTTCTGCACAGCACAATTTCATCTTCAATGGGCTGGTGGAGGAGGTATAACTGACTGATTCCTTTTATTTATATAAGGCTGCATGTCTGTAAATTAATCTGAAAATCTATTTAGGTTTTCACAGGAGAACAAAGCTAAAATTGAACTGTTTCAAGCACCCCTCAAAATGACCCATGAATATTCACAGAGATGTAATATTTAAAAGTGGCACCGCACAGCAGAGATGCCTGTGCTCTGAAACAGTCCAAAGGGCCACGTTTATCTTGACTTCACTTAGCATTACAGCTCTCTCTCTCTCTCTCTCTCTCTCTCTGTAGAAAGGGTGGAAATGAAAAGGTAATCCAGGCCCCACAGGGCCGGTAGCAGGTGTTGGAAGGGAAAGTATTCCAGCTCCTGCTGCTAACACACTCAATGGCTCTCAGTGGAGAAAATGCTTTCAGGAACCGTGCACTCACTTCCCTTGATTTACTCTGCCCGTTAGAGGAAAACCTTTTTAAAACCCAACAGCAAAATTAAGGACGGAGGCTCACTTCCTCCGTAAAAGCAACATTTTCGAAATCTTTCTGAAGGAGAGGAGTTTAGGAGAGGAGCTTTTATTGGCTTTAATATCAAGGTCAAGTGCGGAAGTGTGCATGCTGGTCACAATTTGGGATGTGAAAGCAGCATATAATGTCCAAAATACAAATTCCAACCAGTACATTTGACATTTTGTTGTTAGCAGAGTCTACCTGGAAAGGCCGAAGCACACAAGTCTAGATGCAGCAAATACCAGACAAGAACCGATTGGGTCCTGTGAGACCCTAGTGTGCCATTCATGTATTTTAACTTTTCAAATTACTTTACATGAATTAGAATAAATGCTGTAGAAGTATTGTTCATTGTTGGTTCATGTTAGCTAATGCATTAAATAATTGTTAAGAAATAGCACCTTATTGTAAAGTGTTACCCATCATTTTAGTAACTTCATTATATTTTGATTTTGCACAATTCCAGCTCATAATTGTAAAATTAAGTTATGCAAATTTATAAAATGAAATCCTTATACATGTGGTGTATACCTTCAGACATTGTGCACACTGACATCGACAACAGTAAACTCAGACACACACTTATAGGGCACCGGCACTATTTGCTCGTAGACCATTATCCGGACAACAATCCATTCTTGTTCAGAGGAGAAACATGCACACCTTAATCAACTCAGCACATACCATCATTGATGGTTCACCAAATTTAACCCCAACACTGCCAACCTGCCTCAAGAGAGATCCATATCAACATGCTCTGTTATAATAACAGTATGGCATCTTGTGTTTGTTTGTGTGGAATACATTTTAGAAAAACATGTTGTCATAGTTCACCCAAAAATCATTTACTCACTTGTTCCAAACCTATATGCATTTCTATGTTTGGTTGAACACAGAGAAATATATTTGGACAAATGCTTGTAACAAAACAGTTCTTGGAAACCATTGACTACTATAGTAGGAAGATAACAAGGGTAGTCAAAAGCGCCCCAGAACTGTTGCTGTACCACATTCTTCAAAATATCTTCTTTTGTGTTCAACAGAACAAAATATTTAAAAGTAACTATGGTAGTCAATGGGGTCAAAGAACTGTTTGTTTACAAGCATTCTTCCAAATATCTTTCTCTGTGTTCATCAGATTTGAAATGACAAGAGGGTGAGCAAATGATGACAGAATTTAGATTTTTGGGTGAACTGTCCCTTTAAATACCTGATCCCCAACATTGCAAATTAGAAATGAGAATTTTTTCACAGATTCAGAAAATTAACCGAAAAAAACAAAGTAGCATCTTATACCCTAAAAATCACATCTGAGATTTATCTCTGAACCACAAATAAAACAACTTCATACAATCCGTGGTATCACAATCTGACTGTAGTTGTAGACAATAAACAAACGTAGAGGTAACAGACATGCAGTGTCTTTTAATAACTGTTCTCTTCTTCTATTCCTTCTATTCAATAACTCTCTCTCTCCTTTTAAACACTCTCCCTCTGTCTCTCTGCATCTTGACACAGCACACTGAGCTTAATCGCACATAATTGGGTGGGTGGGACAGTGGGCCGGCCCAGGCTTTGTGTGCAAAGGGCAAGTGGTCAAGTTAATGGAGCCCTTGTAGTGAACAGGGAGCTCTCTCCCTCTACTGGGACAGAGGGAGGGGAAAACGGGCCTCTTTCAAATCTCAAAAGACAGAGTTGGGTGCCTTTTTACACCACTCCCCACCCCCCTCTCTTTTCCATTGACTGACTGACAGGATTAGCTGGGTAGCGACTCTCTACAGCTGAGCTTCAAGTTGGCTATCAGAGCATGGGAAATGAAGAGGCCTACATGGACACGGTCAAACTGTGAATTGAGGCACATGTGAGGCCATCCGCCAGTGAACATAGAGAGGGGTCCTAAAATCTAGGAATAAAACCAGTCAAGTGTTGTAGTTTTTCATAGGGCATGCTTCATTTGTATTACAGTTTTATTATTAACGTCAACATTTCAATGAAGTTTCAGATTTTTTTTTATTTAAATAAAAAAAATTGCTTCAGACATTTGGACCCAGCTGTATCTGAAAAAGGAATAATGCATCACATATAATGAATGATATTACTATTTATAGGCAGATGTTTACTTAAAATGATCGTTCTTGTTTCATTCTGTGATCTACTACAATATTTTTTACCAAATTTCTAATAAAAATATAGTTTCTGTGTATTTGTATTTATTTGTAGAAAATGCAAAATTGGAGAAACAGGTCAAAATAACAGAAAAGATGCGCTGTATTTGTTCAGACCTCAAAAACTGCAAAGAAAACAAGTTCATGTGCACTTTCAATACAACAATAATTTTTATACTTCTTTTTAAGGAAAGTTAAAAAAATATTTTTTATGCGATAACCTCGATTTTTATCAAAGTTTTCACGTTTCTTGTCATGCTGGTGGTCTTTCACATTGCTGTTGGATTACTTTGTTGCTCCTGAGGTTTGATTTTGTTCAAATTCAACAGACACTGGACTGGAATGACCACAACACATCTAGAAATCTCTTCATTTTTCTGTGGCTGTATGTGCTATTTATCAGGACCAGCTGTCCCAAATCAATAACATATGGTATAAAGTGACACATGGAGGAAGAACAGATGACCAGGACACAGAAGGATTGAAAAACAATGATTTAATCACAGTCGTTACAAGCACCTGCAGTGTCAGTGTAAAACAATCACTTTGGACTCATCTGTGTTTTGTACAAACGTAATCACAGTGCAGAAGCGCACAGCCCTGAACAATTCACAACAAAACCATAGATCTCTGAATGAGGCAGCGCCAGCACATAACAACAGTGGAAAGTGTGTTCATCATTTAGTTCAGCACTGGGTCAAAAAAATTACAACAGCATTTTAGTGACATTAAAATGTCAAAATTCTAAATCACACGAATATAAGATTAAAGTATTAATGTTACAAAATGATGAGACTAGAGTCATAGCCTAACTTGGTGAAGTGTATAATTTGGTTCTGCGTACCAAATTTGGCTAGGATTTAAAACCTGTGATAATCTCATATTACTTATACATTGCCTGTCCCGAAAAAAGTCACCACCTGGGCATGATCAGGGGTTGCTGGAGTTGGTCAGGTTCAGCAGCGTTATGTGCCCAAAGAATGAGGTCGGCCGACTACCTGAATATACTGAATGACCAGGTTATTCCATTTATGAGGTTTCTCTTCCCTGATGGCACGGGCATATTCCAAGATGACCATGTCAAGATTCATCGGGCTCAAGTTGGAAAGAGTGGTTCAGGGAGCATGACACATCATTTTCACACATGGATTGGCCACCAGAGCCCAAACCGTAACCCCATTGAGAAGCTTTGGGATGTGGTGGAGAAGATTTTGCGCAGTGGTCCGACTCAATCATCATCAACATAAGATCTTGTGAAAAATTGATGCAACTCTGGACGGGAAAAAATGTTGTGACATTGCAGAAGCTTATCGAAACGATGCCACGGCATGCCGTAATCAAAGCTAAATGCGGTCCAAGGAAATATTAATGTGTGTGACTGTTTTTGAGACGGGCAGTGTATCTACTTTGTTTACACATCATTTCATTTTGAACTTTGATCTTATAACACTAAAACTTTATTCTCAATTTGACTTTATGCTCAAGACATAACCTGACTTCAATTTTTTTTATTTAAATGTGGCACAAAAACACTGTCATATGAAAGTTTAATAAATGGGCACTTGATAAAATATATTTTAAATCTGAAAGTACTGAATTTTTTTTTACTTTAGTAAAACGGCAGCAAAAATAAATGTTATTTTCGGCTCTGTTCGATGTGTTCGCGGTATCTGACCTGATCCATATTTGCATTACAGATTAAATGGCGGGAGACCGGATCTTTTATATGTTTGACATCCTATCCAGAAGAACTTGAACATGAGTTCGCCAAACATATCATGTTACATGCAGTATACTAGTAATATTGTGTTGTATTAGTAATACGAATTCAATTTCAACTTACCCTTTAAAGTTCCTATAACTAATAAAAAATTGTTGCCCAAAAATGAAAATTCTGTCATCATTTATGGTTGGCAACCGAACACCGGTGGTACCCGTTGACTTCAATGGTGCGAACACAAAACCAAATAAAAGTGTACCAGCACTGTTCGGCTACCAACATTCTTCAAAATATCTTCTTTTGCTTTTAGCAAAAGAAAGAAAGTCATACAGGTGAGTAAATGATGACATAAATTTTATATTTGGGTGAACTATCCTGTTTTAATAATCAGAACAAAGTAGGTAACACAAAAATGTATACTGATATGCCTTTTTACTTTATTTTGTACAGTACAAAAGAAGTTTACTCAAAAAAGTTTACTCACCCTTACCCACAAAGAATGCGTAACCATTCAACAAAAGTAGTTGAAAAAGGGTGAGTAAATGACGATAAAATTTCAGGTTCATCTCTCTGAATGTGCAGGCCTCAGGACGGTGTAGAACAGTGCTGCTGGTCATACCGTTGGTCATGTGATGCTGTGAGGACATCAATTCAGTCTTAGTCTGACCTCATTTATCATATCTTGTCAGTTTTTTGGCTAAGCAATGACAAGTGAAAGCATTTCACAGTGAAGCAAATAACATTCAGCACAGCAAAATCCAAGTCAACCCCTCAACCTTTGGTGTCAAAATAAAACTTTAGATACAGAACCAATGCTAGTATAAAACTGACCTGATGATCGAAACAACCTGCAAACCTGATTATGTGTATCAACCTCAACATTTAAATCTTGAATTTAAATAATCTCATATTGTTTTCCCCTGAATCACCATCTCTGAAGTCACACACTTACACATCTGAGCCACACATTTGCGGTTTTAGTAGTATGAGAGGGCGGGATGTGATCTCATCCCTATTTAGCGCAATTCATCACACAGTAAAAGGGTCAAGCACACGCACACTCGCCATATCAGATCAACACCAACACACTATATTTTCAAAGCACACACACTCGGAGGATATAAAAAGTTAGCAGAACTGAGGAGAGTGAACGGCCCGCTTGAGGTCTGGCGCACACACACACCGGGCTGGGGACACAGTGGCAAAGCCGGGGTGGGCCGTGCAGAAAGGCAGCCTGGCATGAGATGGCTTTGCCCAGCTCAGATCAGAGCTGGAGTGGAGCCGTGAGTCAGAGTCAGCAGGAGAGGATAGTGAATGTTCTCGTCATACACCTCCTTGGATTCTCTCTGCATCTGAAAAAAAAACAAAGAATATAATCAAGAATTAGCGCCTTTTGGACCATTTATGTTTAGCACTGAGACACAGGAAGTAGAAAATGTTTTACTGCTCTCCAGTTTAAAAAAAAACTTGCCCCTCACTTCAGGAAACCAGTGCAAGAAGTCTAACAAACAAGGACAGGCGACAAGAACCGCACTAACAACTTCATAATGGCTCACTTAGAGGTGCCTGCAGAGAGTATGTCACACAGGCATGCTGTACAATATGCCACGTGGGTCTGCTTTTCTGCCACTCTCTGAGCTCTTGAGTTGCGGCGGTACACTCAGTGCACTGCCAGCATGTTCTGCCCTGGAGCTCAGGCCTGTCCTAACCAATCAGCTCGCTCAAAGTCCCACACGCTCCGCCAGGACTCAGAAATAGCAAGCTAAGGGAGAAACGTGCGTTCGCTTATGAAAATAAGCTCTCTACTAATGTGTGTGTGTGCTGACATGTGCATAGTTTTCAGAGGACCACACTACACTTTTTCATCATTTTTTATACTTTAAAATGAGGTTGTATTTGTTTACAATTAGTTCATACCTAACATGAACTAAGAATAATCAAAACTGCAGTATTCATTAATCTTAGCTCGTGTTCATTTCAGTTTTAATGATGTATTTGAAATATCAAACGTTGTCTCTGTTAACATTAGTAAATGCATCATGAACTAACATGAATAATTGTATTGGCATTAACTAATATTAATAAAGATTAATACATGCTGATAAACTATACTGCTCATGTAAGCTAATACATTCTTTCACATAGGAAAAGGAATGCTCGAGGATCTTTTTCTAGTGCTCAGGGAATCTGTTTCCGTTGCTCCGAAGTGCAGCTCTGGTGCCATCTAAATCATCTGTAAGTTGTGCTCACAGGGAAGCTCAGGCTCTTATATGCAAATTGTGGTTGCCTCAAAAGTAGTCTGGCTGGAGATTCCCAGACATTGGCAGTGGGTATCGATGGAATCCACTCAATGAAGTCATCTTCCTTCTCAGGCTCGTCTACTTCCATGGGCTCTGGCTCATCAGCAGGCATGAATAGGCATTTGTAGAATGGGTCTGGATGAGAAAGGTGTTGATGGAAGGAGTCCAGCAGGTGCAGATGGACTACCGTCCATAAAATCACCCTCGATCAGCTCATCCACCTCCATTGGTTTCTTCGTCAGGCAACTGTACCGGAACTGGACACCAGATATTAAAGGATGCCATCTTCTGTGCTCAAAGGTGTAGTCAGATCTCCGAGAAAAACGAAACTGCTGCCATCGACGGTCAAAACAACACTGAGTTTGCACCTCTTTAGCAAAGTCATCTTTATGATGTCATGAGGTATGTTGAAGAATTCCTTTGCCTTGTAGCTTTCCTGCTTGTCATTGAAATAACATGAATGAACTTCATCTTACTTGTATCAAATAAACTAATTTCACACCAATTTATTTGAATGATTTTTATGTGGACATGTTTTGAGCAGTCATATTTAAAATAGGGAAAATTCTTTTTTTAAATATTTTTAATAAACAAAATATTGCTTCTCAATTTGTTGGGCATTCTCGTCTTTGTTAAAAATGTCATATCCCCTCGATGTGCAGTTGAAAAACTTTTCCAGACAGAACTCAAAAGCAGAGAAATGACGCATCTTTTAGTCCTGATGTTTCTACATTATCTAAAAACCCAGAATGACCTATTACTGATCCATATGAAATCTGTATAACCATTATTAAGATATTCCCAAATGCACACTTTTCCTCTCTCCTTGTGTTTTTCTCTAATATTCACCTCATCTTCACCTCATCTTTTCTGTGGTTTGCGATAACATAAAAGATAAAAGGCTGCTCTATTGCCCTTGATGTGCGTTATCTCTCTCTCCACCCCTCGACACAGAAGCCGATGTTTGAACCCGCGACCCCTCTGTAATCGGGGCGGCCAGCCGACCAACGCTAAGCCCATTGTGAGAATCGACACATTCTCATTTAAATCTCGCACCGACCCAGACAAGACGGAAAGTGCAAGAGCGAGACAGAGTGTGTGTACATTGAAGAGAAAGTTTGAGCCATAGAGAAGGCCAGAATATTTGATTATTTGAGATATTTGACTCTGAAAAGCAATCAATCTTAAGCTAAAAACAAACATATTGTCTATATCAAATATAGGATATAGTATAGGGAATCAATTGTTAAACAATCAGATGGGCAAATAAATGTAAATGTCAATCTTCAGTTGAAAAATAAAGGTTTTAACCAAAGTTATTCCCTATACTAACAGGGTCAGTCTCTCATGGTTTTAAGTGGGAGATGTTTCAAAGCATTTTTCTAAACCCGGTTTTCCATTGTCAGGTAAGTGAATTGTCACATCCATATTGCTCAAAATGGGCACATTAAATTTAAATTACCATTTTAATTGATGTTTTATTAAGATCCATCCCTTCTCCATTTGTTTGGTATTATTGCTTCTGGTTTGTGCATTTTAGTTCACAATCATGTGAATAAAACAAAAGACACATCCATACTGTGATAATTTTTGTTCCTTTGAAATACAAGACTTGTGCATATTTTTCTGATGTCTGGACTATATCACCAGGGGTTTTGAATATATAAATATATATTTCAATGTATCTGCAATAAATACATTCTCTGAGCATTTATATTTCAAGTTTTGAGCAAAAATGTCATTATCCATACACTAGAATTTCCCAGATGCAGAAACTGTACAACACAATAAGGAATATTCCCCATTATTCTGTCTGAAATAATGTTCTTGTGGTTTGACAAAAAAAGTGATCTCGAATCGATACTACAAAAGATATAAAAAGACCTTGGACATTTATATTTTACCTGTGATTGGACAATAGTCAAATTTGCAGCAGTGCACTATTATCTCTGAATTTGAGTACAGTGATAGTAAAAGAGATTTCTTGTATTGCATAGACTCAACAATGTAAAATCAAAACTTTGATTACTTGGATTTCTAGATCATCGTTCAAACATAAACAAAAAGTAAGACAGGCTTGAAACAAGTTTGAAATATCATTTTTGGGAACTAGCCCTTTAAAGCTGCAATCTGTAAAATGTGCCTCTCTGTCGCCATCTCTGTCAGAAAATTAAAATTGGAGGTTACTTTATGTACTTATGTACATGCTGAAAAACAACATTGTCCACAAATTATACATAATTATAATAAGATCACCGTTGAAGACAATAACTGATTTTTGTTTAGTTTTATCAAAAAGATATCACAGATTTCAGTTTTAAATATACTGCTTACTTACATTGTGTATTATGCTTGGCCAATATTGTAGGTAAAACAATCATGTCAATAAAGTACTTTACGATTTGAAAGAGAGAGGTGGAGCAATAAAAGTGTTAGAGGGTGATATTGCAAAATAGCTTAAATAAAGAGAGCAAGAGAGAGAAGGAGAGAAGGCGGTGAGCTTGCAAAGGTGAAAAGTTTAACAAGCAAAGCTGTTCCTCCTGATCACAGTCTGCTAATCAGCTTCATGGGTGGCTGGATAAATCGTCTCCTACCTTTTAATCGCAAGGCTGCCAAGATGCAAGTCATTCATTTTATTGCTGCTTTTCCCTACCTCTATCACCCTTTCCAAGGAGAGAGAGAGAAAAAGAGAGAACGTCAAATAGCAAAATGAACTGGACGTCTGGACACAACAGGCCCCAGAAATGGATAGATTCAGGTGTTAAACGAGAGGAGAGCCGATATGGAGAGGGAAGCGGGCAGATAGGCAGCTGGAAGTTGGGAGGATGCGGAGAGATTAAGTTAATATGTGTTTGTATATGTGGGCACATGAGGGTGCTGGTGCGGACGGGGGATGTCCGAATTAAAATTCATGACTCTCTTCACAACCATTTGAGTAACAAGATTAAGATGGGCGAGCAGGAAATAGCTGCATTATCAGGCGGCTTGCAGCTCCTCCAGCTGCTGGTGCTCTATTCCAGAACAGTGGGGATAAGAGGATAACACGCGGCCCCCGCACCACATCCCCGCACCACTGAGAGGCCAGCCTCATCCCCTGCGCCAAGCCGACTGCACACACAGGAGGGAGGAGATCTAGAGTCTTAAAGAAAACACTTCAATCTCCAAGACATCAGACGCCGGCTGGAGGTGAGGAGTGTCGGACGGGTGTACGCGTAAGTGCGTACACGGGTGTTTGGGAGGGGCCCGTAGACTGTATTATAAAGAAGACAGCGACTTGGTTTTGGGAGGTGGGGCATGTGATCTATTGTCTGGTGTGTGTTTCTTTGTACGTTCTCACAAGCTTTACGCCCAACACGCACATGCATGGTGTTCATTAGAAGATAAGAAAGAGGAATTAATTACTTTGAGATATGATGAGGCCACTTCAGGTTGCTCCTCATATCACACACACGACTGCATGACCCGACGACAAACCGGGAGTTAAGACGTTCGAACAGTAGGACTCTTGACTCAGCTATCTCGGCCCCTCGCTGCTCGTGTCATTATCCACACAGAAACACAGTAGGTGGTCCGGCTCAAAAAGACCCTGCTAGAATTCAGGTGCATCAGGGCACACAATGACGGGGTGAGAGCATTAGGTACTTGTGTGGGTCTTAATGGGCATGCATGGCACACTTTTGTCTAATAAAAATCACCTGGAAAATACTGCTGCTGGAAATGAATTTGGCGTAAAAAACGAACTTACGTTCTCAAAACTTGCCCAGTTAAGACGTAACAACCAGTTCAATGTAAGCAAACTAGCAAAATGTCTCACAGGCAGACGCCGTTTATGAAGGGCTGAGAAATCACAGGAAACCTACTTGCGTGATTTTTATGCTATGTCAAAAAACATGTGCTTTTTTTGTAAAGCTGCTCTGCAACATATAGATTATGAAGTGTTATATAAATACAATATAAACTTGAATTGACTGAATCCTATTTTAGTCAAATCTATCGGGATTGTTACATTTATATATAACATTTTATGCATGGTTGTCAAAAAAGATCATTTTAATAAGGCAGAACTTTCTCTTTGTCATGAAGGGGCTTGCTACAGTGTGTTTTTCTTTTTTATAAACTAAGGGCTTAAAAACTTTTCACTTTAGTTGCTGCATTTGTTCACCTTTATTTAAAAGAAATGTAAAAACACCCGCACTCCTTCTCCCTTCTCGATTGATGACTTTAAATTCGCACACTCTTTCCTCGGTTACCACAATGACCACTTGGTATTTTACTGTCCATCACTTGAGAAATAAAGTTCCAATCACTCAGCTCTAGAGCCCTGCTGGTAGACCCATTTTCCTTAGGAATAGGCAGGGCCGGCACTGTCAAGGCTGTGGGGCATAATGGGTCCTCACAGCTTCTTCAGTAACCAAAAATGGCAGCCGTAGCGGTCCTATTGGTGCCAGTTAACCAGCTGGACATCACTGCTGCCCTGAACCTGGACACAGTGTTAGTGCCTTCATGCAGAGGAACAGATGTTGCACACTGTTCCACTTTTTTATAGTCTGGTTTTCAGAAAGTGCATACTTTTCTTGTGCCTGCTGACTTGGCATGCTGTATGTCAATGAATCACTTAAAGGAGAAAGCAAAAGCACTAAATACTTAGTTTCTCAACTTTGACATTTTAGACATAGGTCTTTAAATATAGTACCCACCTTTAGGTGAAGGTCCCACACGTTTGAGTCGTAGTTGTCATAGCGACATACACACAGGCCCGCGCTCTCTGCCAGTCTGCAAAATTCTGCAAGTGTGTCCCCTCTGGTAGGGGCAAATACAAGAGCCGTCCCCTAAAGAGAAAAATCGCAAACACACAGTTTACAAACATTTCCTTTTAGCATCACCGGTTGTTGTTTGTCTGGTAATATACTAAATGATAAACCAAAGAGTAACAGGTTGCACAGAAACTACACATCTCACCATTTAAACTGAATTGCAAGAATGTTTATGTCAAAACAGCCTCATACTTTAAATGTCCAGTGTATGAAATTTAGCGGCATCTAGTGGTGAGGTTGCGAACTGCAACCAACGGCTCACTCTACCTACGGAGGCTGACACAGGACTAAGATGTCATCACATTTTTAACTCAATTACGAAACGTGCTCTGTAAAGCAGTTTGTCCTTTTAGGGCTACTGTAGAAACAACATAATGAATTCCATGTAAGGGGACCCGCAGTGTATGTAGACAGATAAAAAAAAACATAACGCTTTATAATAAAAAGCGTATTCAAGACCTCTATAGACATGCAGTAGTTATGTATATTAAATTGCATTTCTGTCAATAGATCCTCCCCAAAAAATTAAAGCTCACTTGCCGCATGTGGTGGTTTGCATCATTACATTCCATTTGATTTCTCCCAGGTATTATATTAGATAATAAACAAAAAGATTAAAGCTCACCTAATCCAATCAATGGCTGAATGCGCATCCCCTCTCTTTATAGATCAACAAGCCCAGACCAACTAGACAAACTAAGAGGATTACCCAAAGGTTCCAAATTTCTTTGAAATCTTTGGTTTTAAATATTATTTCATACGTTACGTTCAAATTACTGCTTTGATTAAACGGCCACCCGACACAAACAAAATAATATGAGAAAAACAGGATCATCTCAGTACAACAGATGTTTTAGTTTTTTTCATAAGCTCTACATAGGGCCATAAGGTACATTAAAAGCGCACACAAACATCTGCAGATGTGTTAATCAGCTGTGTATGCTGCTCGGATGATCCACTTTCATTTTGCAATAACAAATTAGAATCATTAGGTGGAAAATTAATTGATTTTTTTAATTTTGATAAATCTGCTCAAACATTTGATCAGTACTGCTATGGGGAAAGTCACCGACATAAATTTGGGTTTACTGTTTTCGCCTTAGCCACGAGGGACAGAACCAGACATTTTCATTAACTGAATGAGTGATTGTTTTGACTTCTGGTATTAAAGGTCTAAAAGCATCTGCATATTATTAATAGTTTTCACTATTAACAATCAATTAGGTCCAGACTACAATGCGTAATTTTCTGATAATAAAATGGTCCGTAACGCTGAATTTTAAAGGCTGTTTGTTAATAAAATGACACTGAGAGAATAAAATTTAGAAAACAATAAGGATGCAGGAATGCCTTTTGTCACATGATTTTACAATTGAAAATGGATATTTGTATGAATATCAGCATTACACTGTCTTTATTACACGCACCTTGTAGTTTTACGCACCAATGCTTCGCAAAACTACAAAGCTTATTATGTCAAATTGAACACTAAATTTACATTTATTAATATTATCAAAGTGCAAAAGGCACTCGTGTTATTAAATGACCCATCTCTTTCCCACACGCACACATAAAGACCTCAAATATCAAAGTCAACACATTAAAAACCTTACAGATTAATACAAATCCTTTGTGATCTTTGAAGTGTTTTTCATTTGCTCTACAGGGTCTTATCAAGAGGCCACGAAAGACTCGCGGGTCTTATGATTAGTGCGGGGCATAAAATAGATGAGATGACCCAATCTAAGTTGCACATAATAAGTATTAAAGTATTACGTGATATTAATCCTGCCATTCCATTACTTTCTCAATCACTGCATGCCAACTAATTACTGAGAGTCCAAACACAAAGTCACTTACATCAGGTCGCAGTAATCTTCTTAGTGCATCAACCAGACTGCCTCTGTACTGGTCAAGAAACAGGCTGAGAGAATAAGAGAGCGGGAGAGAAAGCCAGAAAGATTAGAATGCATTGCAACGATAATAGTTCAAGATAAAGCAGCAGGCTATTTATTTTCTTTGTTTACGAATAAATTCAGCGGCACAGCGAAAAACTATTTGTAGATGTAGATGTGTAGATGCATTTCCCCTTAGAAACGAACAAATCTTTCCTTGTTTAAGCATCAAAGGTAAAAACACATATGCTGACAGAGATGAAAAATCAAGTAGCGTCAGGTGATGTGCACACGATGCAAACTCAAACAACAAAAAAGTATCTCCACACCCACAATTTTACAGGATTGAGTAAAACCAATGTTTGTTGTCATAAACAGATTGTAAATATAAAATGAACATAGAGACATGTCCATAATATGCAATGAAACATTTACTAAAAAACAATTCATTGATATATTTTTTTACATTTAATTGCTTTTATTATCTTATGCAAATGTATACAGAGTAAAATCACTCTTTCTAAATATAATACCTGATCTTATGATTTATTCAGAATTTAAACTTTAAAAACATTTAAGCTGCGTGCCAATGAGATTCACCTGTTTAGTCTTCAGACCACAATTCTTAAACTCTTTTCCTATCACCTCTGACCCGGCTGTACACACTGCTCTCCTTTCCCGGGGGTCAAAGGGCAGAATTATGTTGATTAAAACCAGCGGGATTTGTATGATCCCACTGAGCACGTCTTGCGGTCACAAGTTTGACAGCTTGAAGAGTTTCATTAGCAGTTCAACTTTTCACCCTGTGTTTTGGGTGGAGAAGGTCAGTCTCGACAATAGAGGGTGAGTTTAGGGTAAGAGTGGAGGAAAGCTCGACTGGCTATGTTGACCTTGACAGGGCATGTCAAACAAAATCCTGGTTCCTTTATACTAGTGCTCCTTCCTCTTTTACTTCCTTATAACAAGCTGAGTGATGTAATGCTTTTACTTTGTTTTTTATAAGAAATATATATCTTGTATTAACAAGCAAATGACCTTGTGCCTCTGGAAACATACAGTATACATAAGAGAACATTTATAGGTTATCATTTATATCTTGCATTTCTTAACGTTGAAGGTTGACATAAATTATCTGACATTCAGATCTCTCTGTTTCCTGGTCTGTGTGAAAAGTGCATTTTCAGTTCTTTAAATAGAAGTGGGGTAGTATTACAGAAATACATAACTGTAAACAAAAACATATGCAGTCAGTCTAAACTTAAAATAACATTGGTTGAGACACAATCTGGAGAAATTTGAGAGAAGGATCATTTTTCGAAATAATTCAAATTGAGTTAATCTGAAGGTGGTCATATTCAGATTAAAATATGAGCGGCTCTGACCCGCTTTTGTGACGTAATCCAGTGTGCATTAACTTCATCCTTCAACCTTAAGGATTCAGTGAAGGCATTTGATAAATTACTCAAAAAAAGACGCTTACGCTGAAACGTTGAAAGCCTACATAATACATACTCCTTATGCGTGCATAAATATTCATATAGCTATTCACATTGCTTTTGTTTTTTGTTTTAATGCGAATTCAGTTGGCCTACCAGTCATGTGAGGCTTTCTGGGGTATGGAAGGGATTTTGAGTACAAAAATCCCTACTTGTTACACAAAAACATTTACAAGTGAAGACATTTTGTAACGTTTCACACCATGAAAACACGCAGGAGCACAGGGATCCAAATTGAAATGCACTGAATGACAAGGCCAATAATCCCATTTTTCAAAACCATTGTGAAAACAAGTGACCAGTCTCTGAGTAGTGCCATTTTTACCTTCTATACTGTATGTGCCTTTATATATTTACTTTTTCTGCTTACTGTCATTATAGTTAATAGGGCTAAAAACTACATGTAGACAAGGAATTGATATAAACCATCATATTTACTTTGAAAAAGATTGAAATTGTTCTGACAAAATGAATAAGAATACAAAAATGTAAACACACATTGTATACATTTCTTTTTGCCCAAAATCATTAGGATATTAAGTAAAGATCATGTTCCATGAAGATATTTTATAAATTTCGTACCGTAAATGTATAAAAACGTTCATTTTGTGATTGGATGGCCTGCTACTGTGCCTCAGATTAACAACTTCATAGGCGATTTTCTCAATATTTAGCTTTTTTGCGCCCTCAAAATCCAGCTTTGTAAACAGTTGTTCTTGTTCCAGATAGTGTCCTATCCAAACAAACGATATATCAATAGAAAGCTTATTTCTTTAGCTTTCATATGATGTAAAAATCTCAATTTCCAAAAATTGACCATTAAGACTGGTTTTGTCGTCACATATGGCAAAAAAAAATAATCTTAAAATATGCAGATACGATGTTGCAGAAGGATAGCAGTGATATGCTGTTTTCATATATACACTTAGAAGTGGAATATTTATTCATTAATTATATATTAATCAACCAAAACTATATTGCTGAAGCTTATCAATATTGCGGTGTAATGAACAACACTACAGAACAAAGCAAAAAGCCCTCACGCAACAGCAAACAGCATTCTATGAAAACATCTTAGTATATACCTGTGTTTGGTAACAATACTTTACAGGTTGTAAGTCCATGTGATGTTCAGAGTTCCCAGGTCAGGGTCGGCTACAGTACATGCTGAAGACTAGCAAACGCATCTTCCAAAGTACTCGAAGTCAGCCATGCATGGACCAAAGGGAATCTTACTCGCATATGGAGATTCACCTGCATCTCACAGGCACCCATTGCCATGGGAACTGCCAGAGGGATCAAGTGGGGGATACTGATGAATGATTCACTTATCGTGAACACGGCTGACTGCTTCTTCAGATGCTTGATCCCAGTCTGGTGATGTTACCATTCAAAGTAAAGATCTAAGTGATGGGATGCGGCATGTTTTTACAGAGTGCCATTGGACAGCACTTTAAAACCACCTCTCTGTGTGCATGTTTACATGCAGTGACTACAGATGCGCTTAGAAACAGAAGCGGGCAACATCTTCCATTATTAAGTCATTAATAGATCATGTACATTTAGGTATTAATGCATATGAAAACTCTTGCTTTAGCTCATTGTGACCCATATTGGATAAAGCCAAAAAAATGAATGGCTACAATGCTATAAAAGGTTTTACTTATATACAGTATTTATTATTTAAAAGTAAGACTTTATGTTTTCCTTTGCATGTGAATCATATTTAAGAGATTTCAAAACAGAACTAGACTTTGTTTTTTGTGATTTATGAATTTAAGTATTGATTCAGACAAGCACTGTGAAAATCTATGAGCCTTGAGTGCTTTTTCGAACTTCTCAGCATAGCTACAAAACATAGTTTGCAATCTTCAGACAAGGTGAAAAATGGGCCGTCTTTCGGAACAACCTTTGGCTATCATAGCCGAGTCTCTATCTCTCTCCTTTCTCCTAGCGTGAACATTGCTGCATTATGTCTTGTCTTTCTTTACAATTGTCTGAAAGACTATAATTAATCGGAGCAGAAGTGTGGCTGTTGACCTTTTCGCAGGTGATCGGCAGCACAGTTATGTCTGTTAATCGCCAAGCGATCACTCTCCTCACCGCGGCAATTACAGATGAGTTGCCAGCTCGAGCAACGGGGGGATGGCCGACGCGGCGTGATTCATCCTAACGTATGTTCCTCCACTCTCTCTCTGTCACACGCACACACAAAGTATCTCCTTATTACACACGAATCAATCTCATGCTGGCCCTCGGCTTCACATTTTACCTGCGCATTAGCTGCCATTTGTCTGACATTAGAATAATAGTAGGCTGTGCCAGGCTTTAGTGATCATCGCCAGAGAACACACAGGTATCATTATACCCCGCCTCCGTCAGCCTCACCACTTTGTGCTGGATAGAGACAATGCCTAAGAACATCCTGTGCTTTGGTTGTGTTTATAACAATGTAACAACAGCGTAATAAATTATAATAGATTTTAGGAAAAGTTTGACTCGCAGAATGTATGTGATTAGTGAATGTATATAATTAAAGTAATATAACTTCTGTATAGAGAGCCGAGTTCATTACAAAGAATCAGTTAATTCTCCGGCATGTACAGTATAAGCAAACCGATAAGATCTCGCACAATTTTTTTGAATGAAAATGAAGGAGATTCACTGTAAAGACATATTATTTAAAAACTTCAATTTAACACACATTATATAAAAATTAAAACATTTAAATGAAGAAAAAAAACTACAGGTAGTGGTCTAGCTTTTGTTGACACTAGTAACTTTGTATTAGCACCTATTGTATTATTACTCCTGTATGACATATCGCTTATTGCTCCCTGAACTCTCTCCAAGTCGCACTGGATAAAAGCGTCTCCTAAATGACTATATGTAAATGTAAATTCAGTGTTCTTTGATCACAGTGTTCTTCTGCATTCTGGTTTTCCCAAACAATCCAAGACGCCTTTCAGAGTAAAATCTAATTCTCTTGCATTACATAATGAAGTCTAAATGTACCAGCAGCTAAATTTACTTCCAAATGAGTGTAAAAGACGCGTGTTATGCACACACAACAATTCATTCACACTGACACACAATAGGAAAAAGAACAATAGTTCCGCATGTTCAGGACCTGGCTAATTGAAATGTTTGTATTGCTCTACAATCTCTCTCTCTCTCTCTCTCTCTATCTCTCTCTCACTCTTTTTCTCCTTGCACAGGCATAATTATTTGCAATTTGCCTAAGACATCCATTTGCTGGGACGCCAAGCATGAAAAAGAGGCAATTTCAGAAAAATGGAGATGCCTGGCGGAGCCAGCCGAGGGGAAATAATGCAGTGCCATCCTCGGGCTGATGGCTGCCATCTGATAAGCGTAACCAGCGCAGGAATATTAATGCCACATCACTGGGACAGCAAGGTGCATGCTCTTATTGAAGGTGTAGACATATTGTGGCTGAAGATGCTGGAAATATGCGAGCTATGATATTTATTCTGTAATAGCAGTAAGAATGGGTGCTTTAAAGAGAAGCTCCTGACTTACAGAAAACAGACTGTCACATACAGCATCTCCAACATCAGAAATTGTGTCATTAAAGTTGTCCACAAAGAAAAAGCAGTCTGGCCTGAAAGATTGGTTTTGAAGGTAACAAAGATTGTATAGAGCGTCATATTTAGGGTGACTGTATACCAGCTGACAGTGGATCTCTGAAGAGCTGGCAGTTCAACAAAAGAGTCAACCTACCAGTCAGCGCACATCACCACGTCAAAGCGACCCTCCAGAGAAGACACATCATCCTCATTGTCCCATCTCACGACCCTGAAAGTGGACAACACGGTAAGAGAGTCCGCAAGAGCTTATGAAGAACCAATGACAGAACTCAAAAACCCAATTCAAAAACCCAACTCAATTTACCCATAATCCCACACTTTCAATGAAGTGTCCAGTGAGGGTTTCACACACCTGACACTATTTTATTTGATGCGTTGTCTGCTGACAATTGTCTTCTCTCTTTTCTATAAATGCTAGGGCCGGTTCACAGCCAAGCAAATCGGATTATTAATTAGCCATTATTAACAGTCAGTAAACAAAAATTATGTCTTGTGGAAATACAATCTCCTCTCTCAGCGGGGGTCCGCGATGCTTATTCAATGACTTGAGAAAGCGAATCTAGACACCCCCCACCCCTCCCTCAACCAATCACGCGCGACCTTCACCCCACTCAAACCGCGCGCTCTGACAGGAAGCCTAATCTCTAAAGAAAACAATCAAAGTAATGCAGGCTAATTATACGTTTACTCTTTCACTTCATCAGCCCAGTGTAAATACACAGGGAGGGGGAAATGTGCCGAGCAAGCGAGAGGAGAGAAGTGTGTGGGGGGGTGGTTAGATCACTGAGTGCCAAAATTACTTTTTAGGTGATAATGCATTTGCGTGATGGTGTGCACAGTGGATGAGCTGTGTTTTGGCAAATGTGAGAGAGGGGTGTTAGTGTGTGTGTTTGAGTTTTCTAGATGAGGGCATTCAATCATGGAGAGTGGCTCATCACCGCTCTGCATGGATACGTCTCGGCATGCAGGGGTTCTAGCGCTCGCCCGGCAGCCTCGGATACACCGCTAGCAGGCCAACTGGGTTCAGAGAGTGACGTGAAGCCATGCGACCTCATTTTTGCCTACTTAATGACACTATTATGTCCTGAACATAAGTGCCGTAAATGCCACTTTACCCAAACACACTTTCCTACACTTCATGGAGCGCTCTATAATACAAAACTTTATGTATACTCTGATAGTATTTGTTTTAAGAGATAGACTTTTAGTATGGCTGTAATGCAATACCAGTTATTTTATCATTAGATGTTTGGGAGTGTGTGTGTGAGGGTTCTTACCTGGTGGACACATTGGAAGACAGGAGGAGCCCATCTCGCCTGTTACGCTCTATAACACTGCGCACATCTGGCACATGGGTTAAGACCAACTATTGCTTAAAAACGAAAAGAAATGCAAAAAACAAAACACTACCCATATAAAGACTGATACACTTGTAAGGATTTAAAATTTTAGTCTTAAAACAAAGTTACATGTTTCTTTATATCTGTTTATTTTTCACATTCTTGAATAATTTATTCAAGAAGTCATGAAATGTCTGAAGTAGCATAAACGGTATTACAACACAATCTCAAAGGAATTCGTAGGTATTTTACGAGGTGAAAATTAGGTGGCTAATTAAGGTGCTTTCTCGCCGGTAACGTTTAGTTTAGAGGTGAGGTTAGTTTAGCTTTTTAAATAATCATTTATTTTAATAGATTTTATATATTGTATGAATTCATATGAATTAGCCATCTCGTAAAATAGTCATGAATTCCTGAAAGATCGGGTTGGGTATATAGTGACCAAAATCAATTCAGGTTAAACAATAAAAAAATCATCTCTTAAAAAAAAGACTTCCAAGAAGTTTTTCAAAAATGCTAAATGTATGCGGAGAATTTGGTGGGTGATATTAATATTTTTAACCAACTCGTTTACCAAAAAACAACTAAACATTTTTATGTCTGCAAAAAAACAGTGTGTTATCCAGTGTGTTATCTATTAGAGGATCTATTTACAGAAATCCAATATAATATACAGTATATACATAACTATGGGGCGGTTTCCTAGACAGGGATTAAGACAAGTCCTAGACTAAAATAAATTTCAGACCGATCTAAACTGAAAACAGAACTATTTTGTCTCAAAATGCACACAATAAATAATTTTTTGTAAGGCATTTTTTTTTAAAAACGATTAAAATTTCCTAATTTAACTAAGGCCTAGCCATGGTTTAAGAAAGTGCCTATCCGGGAAACCCCCATATGTGTTCAGAGGTGTATAAGGACCTTATAATGAAGCGTAATGTTTTTAGAAGAGCTATTTCTATCTACATTCACCGTGGGAATTCACAATGTTGTTTCTACAGTATCCCTAAATGGACAAACTGCTCTCCAGAGTGCGTTTCATAAATTGGTTATCTCCTTCAGCAAAGAAGTTAAAGCAAGACTGTTAAAGTTTAATTAATTTCATAAAGTCTGTCATGTAATGAAGTCATTCTACATAGTCTGTCTCCTTCAGGCCTCTCTCTCCACACCTCATCCTCAGATTACAACAGAGCTGGAAACCAAATCATGCAAAGAATGGCCATAGATAATCAATAGGGAGGCTTTTAACCTGCGGCCATCTCCTCAGATGTGCCTCTGCCCATTGTGGTTTTACTGCGGGATTGATGTCAGCACATCTATGAATGGACCCCTTGACAGTTTTAAACTAATTCAATTACGATTTCCTGCTTTTTTCACGCTTTCTCTCGCGCTCCACGGAAAACAAGCGTAGCAAATCCAATCTATAGCGCTGGGATGGAGGGTAAATCCCTCGATGAAAGAGGGCAGGAGGGGAGGAAGCAGAGTGTGCGTGTTACACTGGTGCGATCAGCTGCTAAGGAGAGAGAAAGTGGGAAGCTTACAGTGTAATCCAATCAGAAAAATACCACTGGGGGAGAGGTCAGTAATGCCTGCTGTATCTTTCTCATTTTAAAAGTGCCTTAAGCTAAAGATATACAACATTCCCACATGCAGTATCACTACCTGTGCTCTAAACCTGGCTGACAATTTATTGTATGAAGGAGGCACTGGTTGTGCTACTGACGTGAAGATGTTATAAAGGACCTTTTTAATTATACTTTGCCTCTAAAAATAGTTTCTAAGCAAGATTGTATTGCAGCATCCTTGAAAGGGATGTGTCCTTAGAAACAAAGCATTTCTGTAATGCATTGTGACAAGAAATGAATTATTACTTTGATGTGTGTGTTACTAATTTGTGTGTAAAAAATGATACAATTTTTGTAAAATTCAAAAAGTTGGCGTGTATTTAAAGGTTTCCAAATTGAATTACACGGTTGCTTAATAAGGCAGCATACAGTATACACAGAAATACAGTAGTATATTGCTACTTAGAGTGGCATGAAGTTAACTTCTGGTCTGTGTTTGTTGATCGGTCTGGCTAGTGGCTAATAATGTAACAATTTATATATATAATTTAATTTATATTAATATATGTATTAAATAAACAATTTCTTGAATTTGATTGTATATTAATTTGGGGTGTCAACGTTAACGTGTAAACGCATAAAAAATATTTAACGCCATTAAAGATGGATACGACAGGTAGGAAGGGAACACTATTATTATAATGGGTTTGATTTGTAGAAAAAAATATTATATAATAAAGAAAGAAAGAAAAATATAATAAAGACATCAGATGCAAAGCCAACAATATTAGAATGTTGGGTTTCATTCACTAAATGATGCTGTTAAATTTTTTTCTTATTTCTAGATTCATTTGGAGATAATATGTGAAATCATTTTTAAAATGAAAAACCTAAATGATGTGTGATTAGTTAGTAAAATTTTGAATCGATTGACAGCACTAAAATAAACAGGTTAAACAAAATAAATAGTGTACGTTTAATTTCACTATACGTGTGCGATTAATCACAGTTAATCACACGAAAACGGTGTGATTAAATCTATTGACACTGACAGCCCTAAACTATTAATTTTATTAAATAAATGTTTTGTTAAATGGGTCGTGTAACTTTGTCGCATTTAAGTTAAGCCAACTAACATTTATTGTAATGGTAACCCAAAATAATACTGGCTACGAGATCCCGTCACACCCCAACAATTTATTGTTTGTAGAAATTAAACTGCAATAATATGAGTAAATATCTACAACTTTTGATGTCTTTTGTAGAAAAAAAAAAAAAAAAAACTAGAGTCTAGGGCAGTGGTTCTCAACTCTGGCCCGCGAGAACCATTTTCCTGCAGAGTTTATCCCCAACTCTGATATAAAACACCTGAACAAGCTAATCAGCGTCTTTACAATAAATGCGTTCAACTTAATGCGGAGCTGCGCAAATCTGTCATCATATGACATTTAAGTACCGCAAAAGAGATTCAAGTGCAGATTGCGCGGTACGCATTTGAATCGCTCTCGTGTTACTTTAATGCGATATGACAAACAATCTGCGCAGCCCAACATTAGGTTGAAAGCGAAGTCACTGATTAGCCTCTTAAGGTGTTTTATCAGAGTTGGATGGATCTCGCGGGCCAGAGTTGAGAACCACTGGTCTCGGGCAATCCTCTCACTAAAATCCTAAATTCAGTCGCTTTATAGACTGAACACAAACCAAAAAAAGAAAATACTACATGGTTCTATACGCTACAAGATTTTCACGAGAATGTGTTGTTCCTGCCCGATCATCAGATCTCTCCGTGTTCTATTATGGCAGAAACATCTCTCAAACAAAGCACTGCCAATTAAGTCCCAATCAGCCTACTGCCAGTCTATTCACAACCCATTACAGGAAACATTTCAGAGACAGACGCTGAATGTTGTGAATATGTCTTGCTCGGTTTCCCTTCCCTCAATATTCTTTTAAACAATCTGCTCTCAATATGGAATTGTGTCAATTTTTATGCTACATCTATTGTTCTGAGTCTCTGTGTTCAATAAAAGCTCACTGTAGTGGCAGCGGCGGCTGTTGTACTAATGAACGGCGGCACCGTAATTTCCCGCGTTTTCCCGCCTTTGTGAGATCGAACAACTTTCTAGTTGGAACAACTGTGGTGGAAAAAGTGAGGAATATAAAAAAAGGGAGAAAGGAAAAGGGAAAGGAAGGTTTGATTTGTGCCCTGTCACCTGTTTAAGCTTTATCTGTGCTACTGGCAAAAGGGAAAGTCAATAGAGGAATAGAAAACGGGGGGGAGAGGGTGAGACAAGGAGCAGGTAAGTCAACACACACAGCGGTAGCCTTCAATGGTATGAATATGTATTAAACATGCTAAATGCAGGTTTCAGGTGTCAGCTGGATGATTTGACTCCCATTCAGATGTGTGGGGGGTGGGGTGTAAGGGTATTCTTTAAAAAAGCTGGATGTGTGAGGTGGAACGTGGAATATGGTAAATAGGGGTTAAATAGACGTCAAGGTTTTCCATTCTACACTACGTCTGTGGAGATGAGTTTCACTAACGCATGTTTCCTTCCAAATGCCCGGGTGTGGAACTCGCACACCTGCAATGGTCCGTACTACAAGGATACTTTGAATCGCCTTCTCGTTTCCATCAGATAGCAGAACTTCCTTCACATCAGCACAAACTGCAATCTGTGGAAAAAGAATAGAATGAAAATAAACGAAACAGAAGCCAGACATCCTCACAACACCGCACGCAATCACGTCATATCGGATATTTTTTAATACCCCACTCCAAAACAACCACCCTGTCTCACTTTCTCTGTCGTTTCTGCTCCCTTCCATCCATCTCCGTCTCTCGGCCGTTTTTCCATTTTACGTCTGCATTATTTTAATCATTCAATCAAATCAGTCAATACTTTTATCATTCCCGGTGGCTGGGAGCCCTCTATCTTGCTATCACTCTGTTGGGTAATTGCATTGTGACAGGGGATGATGGCGAGCGCAGAGCCTTTCATTTGCAGTGTGGCGTTTATCAGGCGGGGCCATCGCGCTCCGCTGTCACTCCTTACTCAGCTCGTCAGGCCTGCCTGATGCCCTTCATATAACTTTGCATTGCGAAGCCGCCGCCTTTGTGCTGCTCCGCTGTCAGCTCTTTCTTTGCTCTTTTATATACAGTCTTTTCATTCAAGTAGTCGTCTTTATCAGAGCCGGTGTAACAGTTGTTTGGAGGGGCGCAGTGGGCACACGCGGGGACGGGAGGATCACGTGTGCGTTCGTAAAGGTGGTCGGAGGTTTCAGGTTGCGCTTGTGAATGATACGATTTTACATTTTGGGCCGAGATTTTTTTTACTTTTTATGAATCTTCCCAACAATGAAACTGTATATTACATTGTATATTATTGCATATTAAATATTTAAATTTGTCGTCATGTAGGATTATTTTGATGGACAATTCTAGCATTGTGGAAATGCTTGAAAAATAAATTCTCAGATTTCATAATGTTTGTTTATATTTTACTAAATCCCTGATGATAGAGTCCTGACATCAGAAAAATATCAGTCTATGCACAAATTTTCTGTTATAAAAGAGGGACACATTTATGCGTTATGGATGTGAAAAAACATGACACACGTTTTTGAGAGACAAACCAGAAGCAATAATACCCAAATAGAGAAGGGATGCTCTTCATAGACCACATTTTTTTTTTATATATTCGTGTGCCCACTTATGAGGAAAATGGACCATCGTGGATGTGACAATTCACATATTTGTCTAAGACAAACGATGACATCTGACAGTATGTTGAAACCCTTGGTAAAAGCTGCATTTTCTTACCATGTTAATGGCAAACAATGCAAGACATTGGGTTGTTCTGCTATCAAGTCGACACATTTTGATTGTGTGTAACCCCAAAATAGTTATCAAATTATAAACTTTTATAAACGTATAAAATATTTGTCTAATATTAAAGAAGACGTTTATAAGAGGCACAAGCTTTAAGAAATGATGTCTTCAGTAGATGGCTTTTATGATTTGATCATCATGTGACACTGAGTAACTCTATTCTATTTGCTCACATTTGGCACTTGGCAAATGTTATTTTAGCACCCTGGTAAAATGTGAGAACAGAGATAATAAAACAAGAAGGAGACACAGACAAACCGAGACAATACAGCAGTAATTTTTCTCCAGAGTCATGCACTGTTTTTTGTCCTATGGGCAAGTGTCAAGTCACGGGGCCACAGCACCAGCTAGCCATATGGGCATTAAGACCTGCAGGAAACCAACCAGTCATCCCAAAAAAATCTAAGCAGCCCTGCCAAAACCCTGCAGGGCACCTGACGTGGAAGAGAAAGGGAGGGAAGAGCAGAGAGGAGTGAAGGGGAACGCATAAGAAATGCAAAAAATGCATGTTTCCCGCATGAATGATGCCTGTAACAAAGCTGCCATGAACAAGTCAGTAGTGAGGACGAGAGAAAGGAATGCAAGAGGAAAAAAGAGCGAGAGATTGAGTGGGGGACGAAGAGGGCGATCCACTGGAGGTCCGTAATGTCACAACACGGGGGTATTGAGTGAGGAGATACGGGAAAGCTGGTCTTGTGAAGGCGAAATCGATAACATGTTAAGCCTGTCCATCTGGAGAGGCTACTACAAACTACTATACACTACACACAGTCAGAGCCTAAGCCACTGGTGTGTGTGTTTCTGTGTTTGACCGAGAGTAAAGAGTGAGAAAGTGCTTGCATTTGCATGCCCGTGTGTTTTTGATGAAGTAAGCCCACTGGGCTGCATGTGTTTATGGTCACTGAGGTAGAAATGTCAACGTGTGCTGGCCGATTTTTTCGGCCCATGTTAGATTACCCATGCTGATGGAAATTGCCCATTTGCCTGTGACTGTCAGTCCTTGCGAGCATAGTGTATCGTTTTTGTTCACTTTTGACTTACCATGAGCCCAGCAAGACATGTCATCCCTCCACCCAACTCGCACACCGAGGAGCCCCTGTGAGACAGAGGGAGAGCGATGCGTTTAGCATTTAAGTGAAATATCAGTATTACATCATGGAGGAAGCATGCTAGCTGAAAAAACAACAACAAATGAGATTAAGAAAAAACAAGAGAGAGATAAAGGAAGATGCAGAGAGAGAGAGGGACGGCTGTTGTGTCTTAACAATAACGCTAATTAACTTGCCTGTGTAGGGGGATACCATTGATTGGAATGCAATTCCACTGGGCTCATTGATCTCAACCTTCCTTCTCCCTCTTTCTCTCTGCATGTGGGAGAATGTGGGTGTATGTACATTCACAAAAGAACAATTGTCCTTTTTCCTGCTGGAAATGTGGATTTGTGGGCAGCAGGAGCATTTAATTAAACTTATGGGGATCACTTTGTTTCTGTACTGCACTCCTGTACAAAAAGAATGTGACAGTGGCACTGTGACGGCATCAAATGTTAATATATTGTATATGTTTTTGATATATAATGTGTTGAATGATTACCATTTGGATGGTACTTCAAATGACATTGATATCAATAAAAAAATGGTTATGATCCTTTCTTTATAGACCACTTTGGAAGATGTACAAAATGCTGGTCCAGAAGAACTTTCGGTTTCAGTTTTTTAACCCTTCACAAATGTTTGAACAGAATAAAACCATAGAACATTTATGACTGAATCAAAACAAAATGTTGAAAAAATACCTTTAAAGATTTTATCATATTTATAAGATAAAAATAAAAAAAAAATGAACTGGATGTGGATCAGTGGATATTTAGGATCAGTGTTTCCATCTTGCGAAGTGGTATATATAGCTAGTATTTCTGCCTTTACAGATACACACATTGGTAGTTGACAAATATAACGTATAATATAATGTACCATGATATCAAATAAGAAAACAAGCTGCTAATAATGTAATATTCTTTATCATCCTAAAGTTTATATTAAGCCTATAATATAAAATACCATAGGACAGATTTATTTTCATTCTTTTTTTGCCTAAATTTTTGCCTTCACACCATACGACACATTTACAACCACACACACACATTTGTTTTTTCTATAATGCTACCCATGTTATATATTATAAGTATGTTTACTAAGCATTTTCTTTAAATACATGAAACATTATTTATGAATTTCTTCCCAAAATATAACAACCCCAAAGTGTAGAAAACCACACACATACTTTACATAGAGACCTGCACAAATAATTCATACTAAAGTCAATTCATAAAATTTACATTGGAATAAATGGAATGAGATAAAAATGCAACACTATAATCTACATAAAATGTGTCTGTGTATGTCATACACAGAATATACAGTCCACACATATCAAAAGCAACTCAAACCCTCATCAGAACCACCTGCGATCTCTTTCTCTTAATCACACACAGACACACACACACACACTGGTAGCAAGACTTCATCATTTCGCCAGTCATTTCTATGTCTCCATGTGTTTGTCGGCTCTCAGCCCGTGATCCGACACCTTCCATTGACATAGAGACGGAACGGAGGATGAAGTGAGAGCGATTGTTGAATGAGGGAGTGCAATTAAAAATTAATGCGCACAAAACTGCTAGTATGAGCTGCAGCGGGGACAAAGGCTCAGTGACAGGTAGCTATTTGGCTGTACATTGGGCTAGTGGAAAGAAAAGCGAAAACCAGAGGGATGAAGAGAAGAGATGGGCGCTCTCCGTAAATTGACTTTTTTTGTTCTCTGTTATCCTACTCTTTTTCTCTTTTTTTTTGTGAGTGGCTGATAACAGGTCTAGAAGATAGCAAGTGGGTGCACAGCACTTGATGACAGGAGCAAGCATGCGTTGCCAAGACACACACACGCGCACAAACACGCTGCTTGTGCACATGCAAATGAAATTTTGGCCTTTGATTAAGGGGTTTGAAAATGTGTACAAGTAATACACAGACTATATATCAACACCAGAGATCAAAAATAAGGGCCCGGGCGCCAGTGTGAGAGAGTTTCAAATTAATATAACCACTGCTTGCCCTGACTAAAATGCTAAAATTCCATTATAATTAATATAAAAAATATTTGTATACTATACCAATAATAAAAAAGTCACAGAAAAAAGTTTCCATTTCAAAGACCATTTTTAGTTTAGTTTGTGTTTAGGTTAAATTATAATTGTTGTTTTATTCTGTGAACTACAAATTATTTTCCTGAATTTCAAATAAAAATATTGCTTCTATTTGCACTTATTTGAAGAAAATGAAAACTCCAAGGTTTTTAAGACCTCAAATACTGCTAAGTAAACAAGTTTATTTTCATTTTAAAGCAATACAACAGTAATATTTGTACATATTTGACACTTAATGTCATTCCTGAGGTTTGATTTTATTGGTATTCAACAGACAGTGGACTGGAATGGCCACAAGACATCTAGAAATGCTAATTAAATAAACATTTGGAAGGGTCTCTTAAATTTTTCCACAGCTCGTTTTAGAAACTGATTTTATATATATATAAAAAAAAACTACCTGCCAGCTTATTGTTAAACATTCACACACACTTCTGCACAACCATTGGCCCAAGGGCGCAAAACCCTGCTCTGTCTCTATATGCCCAGTTGACCTTCAGCTTGCTGCTGTGTGATCGATAAGCTTCTCTTCCCTCCTCTGCCTCTTGAATGTAAAAACAGGAAATCAAAGGATTGTGTACCGCCTTGAGTGCAAATCAAAAAGTGCCCCTTGCTTCTCTGTCATATGGCCAAAGTGACAGAGAGGGAGCTAAAGCAGAGGAAGAAATATGGAGCTAAAAGAGAAAGCAAGAGAAAGAGAGAAGGTTGGCTCACGTAAACATGTGACATTTCTTTAGGCAATAGTAGGCCATAACCTCTTCAGAGGGCCAAACACCTGAAAGAGAAGAGAGAAGAGGTTAGAGGTTAACATCTGATAACTGTTTTAATGGCAGTCAATGGTGCCCCAGAAATCTCAATACCTAACATTCTTCCAAATATCTTTCTTTGTGTTCAACAGAACAACCGAATGTAAAAAGGTTTGGAACAACTTGAAGTTGAGAAATTCACAACAGAATTTTCATTTCTGGGTGGAGAATCCATTTAATCTCAGATTTCCTTGCATGAATCAAGTGGACATCTTGATGGATACTCATGATGGAGAACATAATAGTTAAATGAAACTGTGTCCTAAAAACCAAATAAGCACAGTTTGCTTTATTACACTCTGCATACTTGCACAAGGATGCTACCTTCATGTGATGCAACAAAGACAATGTCTCGCTCTCATTCACACTGGTGGTTTCCCTCCGTTCACAGAAAGAACAGCGTCTGCTCGCTTGCTTCCAACACACACACACAAGATTCTGGCTACTTAGACTTGTAAGCCGTGCACAGAGTGAGTGGGGGTCCAGCGAACGATTATCACAAGAAGCAGGCTGGTGGTCTTATCACCCACTGTCAGCCTCTGCTCCTTCTGCTAGCTCCAGCAAGAGCCATAAAGCTGCTATTGTCTCTCAGACACACATGTACATAAACACACACACACACTGCTGAGGAAAATAGTAATTTCAATAAACTTAGGCCCATGAGCTGTCCTTTGATGGGAGCTCCTTCGTGTTGGGATTTGTAACTTTACTTGTTCGTCGACGCATCTTCATGTTTAAAGATTTGTGAAGTGTTATTCTACTGTTTCAGAACTGAGAACAAAGAAACGTGTTTTGGTGCACAGACACTAATGTTTTCAATCGGCCTGCATAAACAACTACAGAAATACGGGTTAGAGAGAGAGAGGGAGTGAAAAATGTGTGTGCGTGTGTAAGACACAGTCGATATAATAAGCAGCTTATGACCTGCCTTTCAGGAAGGCCTGTTAAAGCCTGTCTCTCTCAACCTCTCTGCACCATCAGCTTGAGATTAACTCACCCAAGCAAGATTTAATAATGTCTATTGATAAAACGTCAACATATGCCTCTGCCATTAAAAACAGACAGCACCTGCTTGGTATTCCACTTGCTGATGAACCACATGACATTTCCAGAGGCCAGACGACGATTTATCACATAAGGATTTTAGTTTGACAGAAAAACAAACTTATGACACTTGGCGGTCATCATAACAACAACTTTATGGCTTTATGGCTATTTCATTTGATTCTCTAAAGTTCTAGTCTCCTCTACGACAGAACGCTGAGAATTGAAAAACTCAATATCTATGAGGTTGAATTATCACCACCTTGCATTTTGCAGAAATAAAACACTCAGGCTTGTGGTTTTATGAGATTGGTGATTCGTGTTTTTTAGCTTTGAGTTCGGCTCCCTCAAGTATTTCCTTAAAAAAATCAGCACTGTTGTATTACAGAAAAAATGCATCAAAGAACATTTCTGGAGAAAGTGCCGGTGTACTTAAATACGCTGCTTGCGTACTAATGACATTCTCATAAGTCAGACGTTTTTAAAATGACATTTGAAATGGATTGATTCAGCAATTGCATAAAATGGTGAGATAACATAGGAGCGGCCTAATAAGGGCAGGAGTTTTTCTGCTTTTAGAGGTCTTTTCAATAATAATATGGTGAGATAAAATCATGGCAGAAGAAGACCATAAAGAAATTCATGCTTTCTTTAAAATGATTCCTCATTTGTATTAAATATTTGTTGAATGTATTTGAAGCAATATTAGCATTCATATGCAGTGAATATAATTACATCTCTACACTGGATGTCTGTTATGACTGATTTTCAATTTATCATTTATCGACAAGGCACTGTATAACCTGGCTGCCCGATACTTAACTGATCTATTGCTCCCTCTCAACTTTGGTCAACCTAGGTTGTGTTTAAATGTGCTCTATAAATAAACATTAATTCATTTGTTCATTCATTCAAATTATGTAGCATAGATTGTCAAATGTTTGCCTGGGAGTTTGATACAAGGCTTCATTTTTGCACAGCCTATTCACATGACACATTAACATAGAATTAAAAATTTGTAATGTATCGAACTTATAATGAATAAAATAAAAACGTAAAATTTTGATTTTGAAAGAAAACGTGGATTTTTAGTAGCTGACAGCGTCAGTATTTTGTTTAAATGTAAAAAAAAATTACACTAAGAGAGACAACCAAATTTAAATCTAAACGACCAGTTTCATATTCTTCCCCAAAAACATACATGTGCATGTTAGGTGTGTTTTTCTAATGCCAGGGGTCAAGATGCACTTGAGGAAATGAAGAAGCCATCAGGTGATAGCAGATTAAAGCTCTTCCTCGAGTAATCCAATCACTTCTCACCATCAATTACAAAATGAGACGCAGAGCTGGTCTGCTACTCTCTCTCTTTCTCTGCTTTCCCTAAAGCGCAATGCAAAAGGTATAAGTTCTGTTAAACAAGAACTTTGGTACACAGCACCTCAGTACAAGCAGTCCTTGTGGATGAACTACTGATCTTTTGAACTTTGTAAAAGTGTAGCGCCTGACCTATCCCAGTGTAAAGTCCGGATGATAATCATATGAGCTGGGATGAGATGTGCAGATGCAGCCGGGCACTCATTTCATGCAACTTATAACACCACTACTGTATGTGCTTACATAGGCTTAGATGCTGTGAGGTTAAAGGGCAATACCATTTAAGAAATATATACATTCCTCAACAACATACTTTATCAAGTTCAGCAAATTCAGTAAACACTATGACAGGCAACTCGGACTCAGGGAGCCTATAAGAAACAAAATAAAGAAAGTTGCGACACAGGGTGTTCACTATCCCGTTCGGAACGCCAGCCGGCCTCCAGCTTTCTCAAGATGATCTCCACATTACCCCCGGCCTGAGATAATTCCTAAGCCTCCTCTATTTCAGATCCAATACTGGATAAGAGCACATTTCAGCATGATCAAGTGCAATCTGTTCCCTCACACTGCTACTTTACTCCCACTCAGGTTTACGGAGCACAAACGAACATCCACAGATATGATAAAAATAATATGATAAAAAGCGATTACTTTTTTTGCATGTCAAGGCAGATTTTCACATGTCAGCTAAAGCTTTCTGTTTCACAAAAGGTTCTTTGTGGCGAAGAAAGGTTCTTCATATTATAAAATGTAAGAAGAACCTTTGACTGAATGGTTCTTTGTGGAACCAAAAACCTTTTAAGCACCTTAATTTTTTAAGAGTGTAGCCCCAATGCAAGAAATACTATTACAAATATATTGAACTCCATTGAATAATCTGAATATTAAACCTTTTCCTGGTTAATAAAATCTAAAAGACTTTATTTGACTGTAAATGACTGTAAAACATAAAATAGTTTCAGTTTTTTTATACATGTTGATGTAACGTAAATGTAACGTACATGTAATAGACATTTTCTTAAAATCTCCTTAATAAAAAGTGGCACAGCTTACCCCCACTCTACCCCACAGTCTTTGCATCAGATATAAACACCAATCAGAGCCCTGTCAGAGACAGCCTCTGATTTTTCTCTGAAATTGGATGAACACTCGGTTCACATTCAAGGCGCTTAATCATTTACAACCCACATGCGTTCATATGGACACTCACACCCCTCAGTAATGCTCGGTGCACACACCGACTGACAAAAAATACAGCCTCCAACCACACAGAAAAGAGAGGAAAAAGCCCCTCCGTCTTGCCCAGCTGCGCACACAAGTGTGTTTTCAAAGCCGCAACACTGTGCCTCGGGTAGATAAGGCTGGCCTCCTCTCTTGGTAAACAACTTTTTTGGATTAGGGGTGGCGGCGTATAATGAGGGGAGGAGAGCCATCGCCGCATTGTCACAGGCGCACACGGGGGCCAAGGCGACTCTTTGCTCTGCTATTTATCCGGTGGCCTGATAGCTTACTTATCTGTGAGAGAAAATGCCAAAGCTGGCGGAATCTCATCTTCGCTGCGGCGCGGGGCCGACGGCACGCTAATAGATATATCAACGCGCGGGTGCGGGGCTAAGCCGTTCAGATGAGCGGGTGCAGGCCGCAGCTGATTGATTAGCATAGGCTGGAATGGCGCGGGCCGTTGACAACCCCAGATTACAGCCGCCACGCAAACCTAAATTGCTTACCTCTCTCCACCGCACCGTGGAACAGGGGCCTGGCAAATTACAGCCCTGTCACCTGAACAACGTCTATTTGGGGAATGTTAATGCATATAAACAATTAAAGCGAGAGGGAGAGAAAGAAATGATAGGGATGACATGAGAGAGAAAGAGAGAGAGAAAAGGGGAAGAATTCGATGAGACGGGTGATGAGATATTACAAGTGCATTCGCTGACAAAAACTCCCTCGTTTTCTTTGTGAAATTTGAATTGCTTGAGATTTTTTACCATGAGTTCCTACTATACACCTGTTAAGACGACAGAAAGATAGTGCCAGTGCTGCCCATTTGTCTCTTTATATAGCATCACAGCACTCGAGTTGGCTGCTATCTTATCCCCTACAGGGCCATGCAGTAATGTAGGCTATGAAACAGCGCTGTGAGAAAATGTGTGTGCTCAGTGGGTGATAATGTGTGAACAGTTATCCAGTGCTGCAGGTGTGTGTGAGATTTAATATGTACAGGTGAGAATGTGTTAACAGCTTTAACAAAGGACAGGCCAGATCTTGACACACGCACTCACACAAATACACAAATGCATCTAAAGGGCGACACTGTCTATCATAAAGGCCAAACTCATATTTGAACTGTAACCATGACAACGTGCCATCGGGGTGTCATCTGCTTGACAGGTACTGAAACTAGTTTGAACTGTTGAATATGAAACTCTATTATTGAGATTCGACTCATATAAACAACATGAACCTTACTCTGACCCCTAAAGGAACAGTTTACCTCAAAAGTGAAATATCAGTCATTTTGAAATTCTATGAATATCTGAAGAGTTAATTTGCAAAAACGGATAACTAAAATAAAATCAAAAATCCTTATTGTTGAGATGCAAATACAAAGCCGCATCGATCGATAACAGCAATTTCAGGAAAAATCAGGAACATGCAATGAATTTGCTGTAAGTTTACAGAAAATGTTAACAAACATTACCAGTTGAAATAGACTATTAATAATCGAATTAATAACATTCAGAAAGCGAAGAAATATTTAATCATCAGAATCGATATTTGCATTGGCAGTGTCGGAGGAGAAATTTTGTAGAAATTGGTGCATCTCTACTTTATTGTGTTTTTTGAGTTATAACTTATTAATGTAACTGCAATTGGACTGATATTACCTGTAATGCACTTTGCACAAAAAATGAATAAAGTGCGTTTCAATGATGGGTTTGGAACAACATGCGGTTGGTTGTCTTAATAATGGCAGAATTTGCATTTTAAGGTGAACTGCTCATTTATTTTCTTGTTTGTTCTGCTACTTTGTACTATAGCCATGGTCCTAGAAAAGAACACCACAACCTGTTCACAAACTTTCTCTCTAGCTTTCTAAGTACATTAAGTCTCATTCTGTCGGTAACACTTTAGTTAAGGGACCAATTCTCATTAAAGGCCACGATCCCTGTGATCGCAACCTTAAGTTAGTGTGTAATGTTGCTGTTAGAGCATAAATAATACCTGCAAAATGATAAATCTCAAAGTTCAGTGCCAAGCGAGATATTGTCTTTAACAGAATTTGCTTTTCAAGGATTACAGAGAAGAGCTGGAATAGGACTACAGCCCTCTAATTCCCGGGTACATGATGTCACTATTCTGAGTGTTTTTAATAACCTCCGCCAAAGGAATACGCAAAAAATTGGCGAAGTCTTCCTTAGAGAAGAGGAAGAGCCGCTGAAGTAGTGTTTGGTTATTGAGATTGTATTTACAGAGATTGTAAACATTTAACTGAGCTACTTTAACTTTCATCATAGTCCTACAGCTGGTCATAAGAATTCAGCTACACACATTCTAAGATAACCAACGGTCAAATATTAGCTTCCATGACTTCAACATCGGCTGTGAAAGCTGTTCTGTGTAATACACTGATATTGTGTCTGTGTGTGCTTACCACTTAAACTCTTCTATGAAACATGCTTTGAAGTCCTGCTTGCAAATGTCTCCTGGTCAATCTCCTTGTTTTATTATCCAACATGGGTCCAATATAAAAAAGCAAAAAGGCCGGTGTCATTTCCTTCGCCATAGGAGGGAAAAAAATTCTATCTCTAACAAAGATTGATGTTTGCACATACCCTAGCAGACCTCCGTTACACTTTGATCGATCCAAATGTTTTTAACTGATGAAGTGAAGTTGACGCCATTGTTACTGTTTATTGCTCAAAGCCAAAGTTTATGAATACACGTGCACTGAGATGGTCACCGACCAATCACTACAGCCTGAGAAGCGGAAGCTCGTTGATCTAAACACACTCTAAGTGGGGAACCAATCACGACAGAGTCAGCTTTACCAATCAGGGTGTTTCTTAAGGAGGGACCTTATATAGACCGGAAGAAATCCAGTCGTTTTGTTAAAAGAGGGACAGCAATGAACATAGACTTGAAATATGTGAAATACAAAGTGTTTTTTTTAACATTAGAAACATAAACATCCATTGTTAAACACCCAAAAAACATAATCAAAGCCTCAAACACAACAAAGACTGGCTCTTTTAATAACTTCTTTCTTATAGCATGTTTATTATAAGCATATTGGCTGTTTATTAGTACTTATTAAGCAGATACTGTGCAAGACCTTATTCTACATCCCAAATCCTACCCAATACCTTCAACTACCGCACTAACAACTAATAAGGAAACAATTAGGAGTTTATTGAGGCAAAAGTCCTAGGTAATGGTTTGTTAATAGCGAGAATTGGACCTTTAAATAAAGTGTGACCAATCTGTCCAGCAATGTCAGGGTGGAAAATGACATTGAAGAAATGTTCGGCCATTAGACAAAAAGACAAAGCAGACAAGTAGTATTATCACTACATTATATAGATTCACTTGATCAAAAATAAGTAACAATGTTGAGATAATAGACAAATGTGTGTTAAGAAGTCAAATAATCGGACTTTGACGCTCTGTGTTGGGTCAAGTTCACAGAGCATTCCATAAGGCACATATGCTGCCGGTACCCTCACTGTAACATGCAGCAAGAGCCCTGGCATTCCCTTCACATCGCTCGCTGGCTTCCACTCTCTCTCTCTCTGTCTCTCTCATTCCCGTAGAACGGACAAGCAGGGCGCCTCCAGGCTGTGCACCACGCTGCCGCTTTTCACTCTAAACGGAGATGAGCGTGGCGATATCCCCGGGCCAGCTCAGGGGGCCTCTATGTAACCTAAAATGATTTTTAGCACGCCAACTCGAGCACTTCCCAGAAGCAATGTCAACCCACTGCCACAGTCTCTCTTTTCCTGCCTCTTTCTCTCTCTTTCCGTGTGTGTGCGGATGCCTGTGGGGAGAGAAAAGCAGTGGAGACAGGGGGAAGTTAAAAAGCTTAGCAGCGAGGGTCAGCTCGCGACACGAGGGCTTATCGCTTTTCTGTCGTGCCCCGCCGGCAGTAGAAGGGACCTTTTTTCTTCATCTCATTCAGGTGAAAAGCTTACTACTTCCCCTGCTCTCTCTCTCTCTCGTTTTCTCCAGTGCACACCCTGGCTCCCTTTCACATCTTGATGCCTTTTAAATGTCACTTATTTTACATGAGGTACTTTGTGGAGATGGGGAATCAGGAGCAATCAGGGCTATTATCCCTGTGGGGCGATGTCGGGTCCAGATGCATTACGACACCCTTCCTCCGCCTGGCCACTGCTGCAACGTGCCACTTCTCTGGGAATTAAGTGGCATTATGGGGGAAGTGGCTGTGATAGGAACAGCATGGCAGTGCAGGTAGAACGCTGCTCTCGCTCGGCCTTTAAGTGAGACCTCACCGGGGTCTAATCAGACAGAAAGCCCTGGACAAAGCAAAGCCTCGGACACAGCAAAACCCCGGCCCACCAAGGGAGAGCAAAGCCATTTAGAGCCACCTTGCCGGCCACGCACATACACAACATACACTGTCGTTCCATTTTCTCGGCTTCTTCGGTACGCACCCTGCATGTGTAGGCTCACATTACTTATTCTAAATACCCTCCCTCTCTTGTAGCAAAGCCATAGATTACATAGATACGTACAGTGTCAAAACTGACACCAGCTGTCATGCACCTATTTATTTATGGCATTCCTGGCTTACACTGTAGGAGATTGACAGTAAAAGACCCGTAGACAGTTATCATGATCTATCAATAGATAATCACTTAAACAAGAACACAAAGCTCTCAAACACTTCTGGAGTCATGAGACGGGACATTTAGTCCTAGAGATTATCAAAGTTGACTGGAAGGTTATGTCCACTTTGTGATTTTCCAATCTTTCTCATATTCCAGAAACAATTCAATCACACATCCACAAATTCCTCAAGGGTAGAGTGTGTGCTAACAGAAGATTTTTCGAACATGATGATATGAAGTCCCTTTACACAGTACCACTCACCCAGAAGGAAGAGAGAGCCTAAGCATTCATTAGAGACTTGACCGTGAAATTTTTCTCTACTTTCTGTATCAGAAAAGGTTGGTCTTAAATCATCGATTTCAAATAAGTTAATGCTGAATAATAATTGATTAATATTGGTAGAAACCACAAAAAAGTATTTACATTTATGCATTTGGCAGACACTTTTATCCAAAGCGACTTACATTGCATTATCCTTTACATTTGATTCCAAGTATATGTAATCCCCTGGAATCGAACCCACAACCTTCATGTTGTTAACACACTGCTCTAACCTCTGAGCTAAAGAAATTTGAAGTAAGGTGAAGCCACGACTTCAACACAGTCTTAGGAAAGACATGAAATGACCAAAAGTGAGGACCAAAATACTTTTACGACAATCATGCAAATCTATAGTTCAGTACACTTAAACG
This sequence comes from Triplophysa dalaica, assembly GCF_015846415.1. Classification (NCBI taxonomy): domain Eukaryota; kingdom Metazoa; phylum Chordata; class Actinopteri; order Cypriniformes; family Nemacheilidae; genus Triplophysa; species Triplophysa dalaica. The sequence goes on from NC_079552.1 coordinate 13,578,947, forward strand.
TCTAAAGTAAGCAACCAGCATACTGTTTAAAAATATATTTTTTTTTGTTTATAATAAGTTTCTATGTATAAGCCCAGATTGCACAAGTAGTAAGTAGATCTGGAAAACATCTGCGGTGTAAAAACCTCTTAGAAAAAGCTGTTTTTACATACATTCCAAATCTAACAGACATCTTCTACACTGTGAAAAATTATTCTGGGGGTATACACAACGCAATAAAATCGGTAATATTTTGCTCAACTATATTAGTTTAATAAATAAGAATGGGTACATTTTACCCACACTACATATTTATTAAGAGTCATAACGGCAACTTAAAAAAAAAAGTAAAATATACACCAATATGACAACCCATGAAACACGCAGTTTGATTTTACTTAAAGGTATTAATTATACAAATATCTATAAAAATTTGTATTTTAGATTTATTTGTTAACATTAGTAATGACAACATTAAAATATTAATTAAAGTTTACGCTAAAATATTAGCCCTGGATCAGTGCGCACATTCAAGACGGGAATCAAGATTTAAATTATTGGCGTCCGTTGTACTGTCGGGACGTAAAAGTGTCGAACTACAGGTACATTTTGTTTGACATGCTAAAATCATTATTAATGTAAGTGTTTACTCATTTACTGGTAATATCCTGCAAAATATTATTATTTGCCATTAATAGATGCTTCGGCGAAACCACTTTTAAAAGTGCTTTTTTCAAATCTCTGGCTTCTCATATTGTCTGGTTAGACCACAGTGTTAGAAGGGAAGGGTCTGTAGAGTTTTTTGGTTTTTGTTCTTATTTACTTTAGTTATATGTGTGTTTTCCAGTGCTTTATTAATTTAATGTCTGTGTTTCTGACCTTTTCTTTAACAGATCTGCACATATGACACATCACAAGGAATATTGGCGTAACATTAGCAGTTTTGACCAAGATAAAATACCTTCAGAACACTGAGCATTATTTGATTTATGGAAGGAAATGTGTTTGACTTGTTTAATAAAAAGTAAATGATTCAATCTTCTGTGTCTGGTCATCTTTAGGTAAATTCCACCTTCCCCAAATAAGTAATATATAAAGTTGAATTAATCTTATTGATTATTAATAATAACTAAGTAGATGAATGTTAAGTGCTGTCAATGGTAAACATTACCCAAATGTATTAAGTGATGAGTTATGTAATTTATTAGGTAGACTTGACCCGATTTCTTTTCATATGTTATAGCTCATAAATGTATATACTCTTTAAAGATGTAAACACAGACATCAAATAGATGTCTCTGATATATGTGCAATTTAGGGAGAGAAGTTTGAGGGAAATGACGGGCAAAGTTTTAGGTTAGGTGCACAGTCAAAAGTCTTCGGCTTTGCCAAAAACACTACCAAAGTGTGACAGCTCAGAGTATTCCTACAGACAGACGCTAATAGCGCCAGAAAAAACACCCAAGACGATAACACATTAAGCGAGTAAACACTTCATGTTACATCACAGTAAATCGAGACAAGTTGAAATGCTTTTCCATCTTTAGACAACACGCAGCATTCCGATTACAACGAAGAGATTGAATACGCCATTTTCTCTGTGTGTCTCCGTCATCAAAGCACTTCAGGCACCTGGCAAATGTGGGTTATTGTTCTAAAGATCTAGCCTGAGGGCAAAGATACACACTTAATCTACGTCTCTCCAGATGAACCAAGAGCAGGCCGATATTATGCCGTCAGGGAGCTTCTGCGATACGTGTTGTTGAGGGTGTGACTGTCCGAATGTCATCATGCAAGTTACACCTACAGTGAGATTCAATTTTATCTTATAAGTTGACTGAATAAATGCATCAGACACCCTTGTCATGTTTGAGCTCTTGTTACCTCACACTATTTTATTATGATGAGGCTTGTATAACCAAGAAACAAACAGTAATGGGTTTAATATTAGGATGGAAGGAGGTCAAATAGGGTTCTACAGGTACAGTCATGTGACTGTCCCCGAAAAACACTAGTCTGTGGCTTCTGCAGCTCCCCCTGGGCAACAAAAGCCACAGGCCAGATAAAACCACAGGTTTCAAAGACCCTGCCACTGTGGATGAGCTATTTCAACCAGGTAAAGAGGGAATTTCATAAAACTAACAGCATCCCTGCATGGACCTGTGTGTTGCCAAAGTCATTTTCACAAACACTTAAGGACACAGGCACACTTAGAATGTAACAGCTGCATACCGAGAGCACTATAGATGTGAAAAGAGAGACACACATGAACACTAGAAATGTAACTTTCTTCCACTGAAAGTCATACTGTTACCATGCACTGCGAAAGGACTAATCTCCGAACATAGCAGAGTACAATTGAAGGATCTCTGTGGTCTTTTGTAAACCGCCATATTTCCACCTCTCTGTGTGCAATAATAGGCTCGCAACTATACAGCATTGCAATAAAATGGCAGAAAAGAAAGAACATGAAAAAATAATAGAAAAAGGAAGGTAAAAGGAAATTAATATGCAGGCATCCAACAGCTAACCTTTGTGTAAGTACCCACATACCGGTAAACCCTGGAAAGCAAATAACTCTCTCGCTGCGTAATTTTATTAATAGGTGATATTATGCTTGTTCATTAAAGCAATTTAAGGAACCAAGGCCTATTGAGGAGTATTGTTGTGAGAGGCCTTGCGCTGCCAGCCATGGACGAAAATAGAGACCTTAAGAAGAGGTGACCAGTGATATGCCTGAACATATCACTGGATTAGCCCTAAACCCAACTACACATCCTTGTTACTGCGATGAGGTTTCTTGTTCAGACACTTCTAGAGGAATGAGGAGGATGGGGGAGGCAAGTGTCTAGCGATACCCCACAGCAATAAAGAAGACAGTTCCCACATTAAGGTAAATTCAAGTTTATCTGACTAGGTCATTTGTTCAAGACAATGGTGACCTTTAAAATCACAGGCCGTTTCTCAAATCCAAGAACGCAGCCTCGGAAGAACGAACTTGGATGGATGTGCCGCAGTGACTTCTGGGACTTTAAGCAGGTTCCGTACACGCGCAAGGCTTGATATTGAGAACACATCTGGGTACTTTCATACATATTCTGTCCTTGAGTACTGGAACCGGACTTTGAAGCAAGAACACAAGGACACAAGACCGTTGAACAACACATATTTAGAAACGGCTAGAAAACTGCATGCAGGAAACTACAGTTTAACATAAGCATGTTTCTAAGCCAACGCTGTGACTCAAACAAGCTCAAAATGCACAGCACACAAACATTTTGAAATTTGATGAACAAAATGTTAAATTGCAAAAATAAAAGGAAACTTAAAGGGAAAAATATTTTCTTGTTCTTCAGCTGTCAAAATTAAAAACATTTTATGGGTATTTTTTACAGTTTCTTTCAGCCATTTTTAATGGACATTTATCGTTCATGAAAATTTTGATAAAACAAAAAAACTTGACAGAAGGAAGAATATGAATAATAAATCGGAAGAATAAACTCAGATAAGACACGCCGCAATGACTGCTGGGACTTCAGGCGGGTTAGGGACGTTCAAGGCTACATTCGATGCATCCTTAATTTCATGAACAAGTCCGGGTACTTTTATGCAATCTCTGTGCTTGCATTCTTGAGTATTTGAACTGGACTTTGACAGTTATTGATGACATAGAGCGAGACCACGAGGGCAGATGACCTCTGAAAACACACATTGAGAAACGGCCTAAGGCCGTGTTCAGACTTGACCCCTTTTTTAAGCTTCTAGCTTCCGTTTTACATTGTAATCCTATGGATTAAACTGTGTTTTTTAAACGCCAGCGCCGGCGTCTTTTTCTGCAGCTAAGAGCGTCTCTAAAGGTAGAAAAAAGTTAAACTTTTCTGCATAAAATTCCCTACCCCAAGCTCCTTTTTCACAGCTAACCAATGACAGAGACCTGTCGTTTACGTGACAACATGTGAGGAACGTGATTGGTCGAAGAGGCTCAAGCTCGGAAAAATAAAATGTTGACCGAAACGCCCGTTGGAGTATAATTTTGTGTAAATGTAAGTTTAATTTTCACTTTCAACAACTTCTGATTGCATTTCAAGCATGAAACATATTGCAAAGACGCTCTCTGTTTATAATTCAAATAGACTTCAGTATCCTGCCTATCTGTTTTTCTGGGCTGCCTTCGTGCACACACGCTGCATACAAATTTTGGTTAGGAATTTGTAACCAAACGCTGGCAGCGTTTGTTTTTTACTAAAACAGGGCCTTTGTCAACTGCTTCTTGTCAAAAAATAAGTCAAGTCTGAACACGGCCTAAGACTTCCAAACTAAGACAGCCCTTTCAGTTGTCAAGAGGCGGATAAAATCTCTACGCAGATAAGATATTAATCAGAGTTACCAAGAGACACACACAGTCTAATTGGAGATCCTGATTTGTTTTAATAATTAATGTCTAGAAAAGCCATGTTTCCAAATGTATCCCCAAAGGCATACCTCCATCTCCCTCTTTTCTGTCATCTCTTTTTGAAGACCCAGCTGGTTTAAATGCAATTAAAAAACTCAAAGCACTGTTATGATCTCACTCCATGCCTCTAACTAATCTATACACACAAACACACACTTCCATATCTATAACAGTAAATATAAGTACAACTGTAAACCAATTTGATATGCAATGATACAAAAGCACACATTGAAAATTAAAATGGGGAGGGGGGATGCTGCTGTCAGTGTGTAATTAACCATAATTATGTACCTTGCTTTAATTAGGCTAAGTAATAGGGCCATGTTCTTGCCAAGTAAAACAGCCTTTCCCGGCACAGGCGCAAACAATGGCTTCAGATAAGTGGCAGGTTGGATTTGTGGAAGGCCTGAGAGTTAATTTCGACACGCATTCAAACCCTATAGGAGAAAACTTAACCTTTAAAAGCGGCGGCAAACCGCTCCACAATGGTAATCAAACTTATCCATATCAACCCAACTCTCGCCACGGCCGATGCCGATCTATTGTATGCAAATGTGTGTGCGTGGCAGTACGGAGAAGTACGGCAGTAATGAGTGCTCTCTCTTCTCTGGCGAGAGCATCATCTCACTAACCCCGCCAGCACTAGACGGCCACGCGCTGTGACGGACAGGAGCTATTGTTCAGGCAGGCTGGTATCTCTGGGTGATGAGTTGCCGTGGCGCTCTTGTCGCCGTGACACCGATGGACTAAAATGAAGAGAGCTCATCCCTCCTACTCAATTACTGACCCTGACAGCTTGCCATTGTCTGCCTGACTCTATCATTAACGTCACTTATGAACTAGCAAGGCATTTATATATAGAACAGTCTACTCAGCCAGACACTTTCCCCAAACCTTTTACACACACACACACTTTTATTCTTTGCAATCCATATACACACGCTTTTCGAAGTAGCCCTTCTGCATCTACCCTTTCCAACACACACACACACACACACAAAAATACCACAACAAGCCTCACAAGCACCCACACAAACTTATATTGACTGCACAGTGGAGAATTAAAAGACCATAGACTGGAATATAATGGAGAGGCATTCCACCGGTTTGATATTGCACAAAGGGAAGAGCCGGGAGATAAGCAGCCGCATTGCAAGTGATGGTAAGAGAAAAAAAAGACAGAGAAAATGAGAGAGAGACACAGCGAAAGGGAGAGAGCCGTATCACATAGTCATTTTAACCAGTGTGATTGAACCCGGGTAAGGGCTGCGGCAGGCCTAGCAATTCCACTGTTTGCATTCATACAGAAGAGCAGACTAAATAAATCCCCCACCATCTCTAGGCCAGCACTGAGATTAGAATGTCAAGATAAGCGAGGACATATGGCACCCATTCAAGGAAGCCCCAATGAAACCAGGGCTGCCAACAATCCCCAATGTCACACGCTTTTCTTTCTTTCTCTAATGTACCCACTTCTCCCTCCCTTTCACTGTCTTTCGCTCACTCGCTCTCTCTCTCTCTCTCTCTCTCTCTCATACACACAATGTTAGTTTCTCATCTGCACTGGTGCACATTGAATGGACTCATATATAGTATAGTAGCAGAGGCAATTTGTACTGCCCTGTTTTGAAAGACAAGCCTGACGTCTGTGACGTGCAAAAACCACTGGCATCAATTGGGACGGATTATAAATAATCAAAAACAACTGTAAATATTGCATTCGCAGGGAAAAATTGATTAGCAGATGTTTTTTCACCCACTTAGCAGTGCTGTATCTGGTGGATAAATGTAGCTGAGCTTTGCGCATTTCAATTCGGGCCTATTGTAACATTAAGGCATTAGATAAATACCAGGAAAGCAGATTTGCCATAAATCTAATTAAATCATTTCACTCTGCCATTTTTGTTTTTCAAGATGAAACTCGTAAACTTAAAAATGGGAATTGAATAATTTGTAGCGAACGATACTTATACAGTAATGATTCTTTGTAAACACATACACAGTAAATATTGATTGGACAAAAAAATATAATAGAATATTTTTGATAAGATATTTTTGAAGTATCACTAGACACACGTATCCACACACATCATATAAAAAAAATCAAACAAGTTAGATTCATAAGCCTTATACAACACAGAACTGGTTCCCAGTATCAAAACTAATGACGTATGGTTCACAGAGTTAAATGCTAAATCTCTGGCAGCCAATTCAGTGAGTGAGCTGAAATAAGATCATTGTGTGTTTTTGTTGCATCCAAACAGCTTATTTATAAAGGTGGCTAATCTTTCTCTCTCATCACATTCATTTCAGACTGAAAGCTCAGAACTCAGCTGAAATTTAATTTATTTTGCCACAGCCGTACAGTTTCTGCAATACTAAAAACACTGTTGAAACATAATGGTACAGTGTTTCATATTATATGCAAACTTTGAATCCATTAATATAACAAATCTTTTTTTTATATTCTGAGCAAGAACCAATTTTAAATTCCCACACTCTGGTCACATCCTGTTCACTACCTTTAAAAAAGCGTTACACTTTCACCTGCATTCTTTTGGGTCTTGGTGACTGACAGCACATTGGTGGTGTGTGTGTGCATGTGTGCGGAGGGGTGGAGGGAATCCTGCCAGGCCTGGTTGAGACCTCATATGAATATTTCACATCTCCATCTGAATATTTTAGGGCTGACATGCGCATGTAAACAGAGGCAGGCAAAGTGCCCAAATCCACTCAGGAGAGACTATTAAGCCGTCAGCCTCTCGCTGACAGTCACTGTGCGCTGTGGCAACACAGGGAAGTCGGCAGACGGTGGGGCATTGCCGGCAGACTGCTAATTTAACTTGTCTTCATGAAAGAGAAAGAAAGAAAAGAACGAGAGTTCAATGTTTTACGAGACCCCGCGGGGCAGAGAGGAGAAGGTGAGGTTTAACTGGTCAACAGGAATGTTTAAGTTCGATATCATCCCAAACTTTGGATGTCCAAATTCACTGGTTTTCAGGAAATGGAAAAAACATTGTTCTTATAAAATGATGAAATACTGTGTTGGCTAAGTTGGCAAGCACTTCTGAATACTTTTTATTGATTACATATTTGCCAAACCCAGTGGCAAACATAACAGGTGACAAATTATCACAAAATATGGAGATACAAGGTTTCAGAAGGACAGCAGCGATATGGTAAAGACCAATCGTATCTACCATACAATAATAAAGTATAGATGTATGATTGCTTACGACTAGTGGTGTCACCAAAAATAAAGTATTCTTTTTGCTAAAATATTAACTTTAACATTTTTATTACATCACTTATGAAAATTAACAATGGTTTTACTGCAGTAATATGGTACTTAATAAAAAATTAACCATGGTTTAACTATAATAACCATAGTTTTTTTGGCAGTATGTGTACAGATTGTGTAGTAAAACTGTGGTAATAAATTATAACCAATCTGTCCCAAAACCGTGTTTACTACACGTTTACTTAAATAAAACTTTGGTTATTTTCCTAAGGAGTATTTGTAATAAAATCACAGATGACACAAATTTTCCACTGTCTCACTACAGTAACCATGTGACATAATACAGAACAGAAGAATACTTTGCATCCCTGCCATGGCATTTGCAGTGAACAATAGTATTTGTGGTCTGATTGGTGCCACAATTGGCAAAAATGGCATGCAAACCAAACTCTGCTCTTCCGCAGTCTGCACCCGAGCATCATCTTCCTGACAGGATGTCCTTGTGTAGATCCAAAAGTGAAGAAGTACAGCAACAACTCTTTCAGTCAATATTCCTTCAAAAATCAAATGGAAGCAACTTCCAAATCAGAATAAACAAACTCTTTGTTTCGTCTTGTGTTGAGGACTAATCCATAAACAACTAAGCCTCTGCTATCAGTATCAATTATACCATCTTCCACAATCATTCTCACCATTTTATATAGTCAATCCGTTCTTTCTTCGCAGGAAATAGCCCAGACGTGAGCAACACACACTCATGGTCTCAATAAACTACGAACAAGTTTCTCTAGCTCCCACCCACTGTCAGATCACTGGCTATAGTTACACCTCTTTGAGTTTATATCCTTGAATCAGCTGCACAATTTCACTCTGAATTGGTATCATTTTAAAGCCTCCACTTCAGTCTTGCAGAGCTCACAGTTATGCTACAATATGCACCTCTTATTTTTCAAGGTGACAGATGTGAAAGTGTTGGCGGTGCAGAGTGAGGGGAAGATATTTGTTATATTTAGTCAAATGAACTGATTGTTTGTAAAAAACAATTTTACAGCAGATTAATGCTCCAATAAAAATATGGAGGATTCATGCCGAGTCTTACTCATTTGCAAGTAGGATTTAAACGTGTTTAAAATATGTAACAAGCATTTCGCAGTAAGAATATTAAAGAGAAGTGCGATGCATGGAATAGTGTGGTGATTTAATCATGGTTCTGTTCTTTTGAAATTCGCAAAGACACATGACTTCACAATTTGCGATGATAAGTGACTGAAACAGATGCCCGGCTAAGTGCCTGATGAAAAGTTAATCATCACACGAAAACGCAACCCATCCTTCATCAAGACCCTTGCTCTGCCAGCTGGTCTTCCACCCAGCAAACCGTCTCCAGAGCTGGTCCGCTCAGCAGGGGACACGGCATTAAGCGAAGTGTGTCTGTACTCTTGTGAACAGACCTGTAAATTTCATACAACGTAGCTAAGTTCTTACACCTAGAGCATTCTCAGCCCTATTATTGTGTCTAGATGTTCAGCGAGTGCATTGATATGGTCTAATCAAAAATGTTTTTGCCGTTTCTCTTTATCTACACACTTTTCTATTCTCTACACGCAGATTCCATTTCTGAGGACTGTAGTGGTTTGCAGATCTCTAGGAGAACAGGACTCATCTCGAGGCCAGAAGCTCAAGGTTGGCCTTGCAGTAGATACAAATCAACAGAGCCCTAGGTGCATGTAAACAGTATGCGTTCAATAGACTGCCATCTCCTTTGTCTGCAGGAGGAGATGCATGGACACTTGACTCCTGAGCTGGGAGAGAAAAATAAGCATCTTTTAATTTACACTCAGTGAAAACTAAAGACAAGCATGAGAAGTATGAAGTAAGTGCGTAAAGGGACATGTTTTAGGTTTCTTATTCAGAACCATTTAAAGCGAATTAATACTCTCAAAGCTAATGAATACACGAGCGTTTGCTTTCTATAAATAACTTTGCAGGGTTAGAATCCACTTGATAGCGAAGCTGTAGGTGTAAATGCATTCGAGAAAAATGCTGGCTTTTGTGTCTGTGTGTATACGTGTGAAGGTGCGAGTCCTCCACCCCAGGTCAACAGGCTAGCAGCCAATAATTTACCCACCAACATCATATTTCATCCGTCTACCGCCTCCGTCCACTGATTATGCCGTCGATACTCTGCGGATGAGAGGAGCTGACAATTGTCCAGGTTGGATCGATACAGGCTAATAAGCATTTCACGGCAGAGAGAAAGAAAGAGAGCGAAGGATCGTCGGGCCAGCTGGAGAGACTAGTTTGATCCAATTCAGTTGTTCTGCATCTTGTGGTGTAAGTGTGATGATTGGGGCTGTTATTGCCAGTTTAATGCTAGGCAATCAAGCTATAGTGGTCTAGATATCAACAAACAACAACAAATTGTCCCTTTTCTTCTGATACCCTCTTCTCTGACTCCGCCTGCCCTCACGAGAACAATGCCTGAACAATCGAGCCAGGAGCTATGCTTTCAAAACCAGAGGAGGGAGAATTGATAGCCATAGATGAGAAGAGAAAGCTTTTTTGTTTGTTTAGCATCTTGGCTTTTTTTTCCCGATCTTTTTTGTACAAATGCTTTCCCTCGCCTTTCTCTCATCTCCCCACGATACCCAACGGCGGTCCAACTCCTGACATAATAACACAGCCAGGTGTCGATAGAATGGTGTGATTTGACTTTGTGTAAATCACCATGTTTTTTTGTGCCGGTGTCATTTTCCTTTGCTCAAATTACCTTTTCCGTTGCCCCATAGATCACACAATTGGAGGTGCTCTATGGATACTGATTGAGGCCTTTTCCTGCCGTCGACACACTGCCGTATCTCTACCACTTTTAAAGACAGCGCTGTTATTACAGGGTATTGTGCCTAAGGTATAGGGAGAGGCATAAAGGGAGGAGAATATTGACTGCGTGAGTGAAAATAGATGGGTTTCCAGGCTGGGTTTTGGACAGGAAATGGGTGAAGTTTTCTCGATGGGGTATCCTGGGTTGTGAAGAAGATTGCGCGGAGGAATGAACTGGTTGTGATTTTAGCCAGGCTGGTTCGATTGGACAGTTTCGGTTGATTTCTTCTTATGTTGGTACATCAACGAAGGATCGATTTTTGCTCTGAAATATGATTTAGAGACTTTGATGGTAATGTCAGTTTGGTGTCAAGTGGATTTGCAATTGCAAGAACACTATGTGAACAGCTCTTACAAAACGGTGTCCTCAACATTTCCACAAGTTCTTGCACTTGCCTGTTAAACGGCCCTCATTGCTGCTTCAGATTCATCTGCTATCACCGACAGACTCCATGCTCATTTACATTTTTATAGATCTTCGGTGGGGACAGAAGGAAGACGTGACCAATTATCAAACCATGCTGCATTGTGACAACATCTCCAGTACCTCATCTTCTTCCCTGCGGACGTCCGCCACCCTCGCTGTCGCTGTCAGGCGATGTGATGTGGCGGAGTCTTCTTGCATACACAGTTCTGCGGTGCTAAAGAGGTACAAATTGAGGTCATTCGGGGGACTGAACAGTCCTGGGCAGTTACTTGCATTGGATGCTCAGAGCTCAAACATCTCATCGCACATGGGACGAGGTCTTGGGGGGACAGCAGGGGATCAACATCCACCGCCTTTTCATTTGGAGATATCCAGTTATAGAATTTTAACCATTTCTGCTTTTTCTGTAATGACAATAGCTATCGAATTTTATTTTTTAGCACATTAGCATAGAGAGCTATCGTAGCTCCACAAATACAATTCATCATACTCTAAACCATCTGGTCTGTTCTTTGCCTCTATGTAAATGGTATTACTTATATAAATGAAAATACAGAGGTTTCAGAGCCATGTCTACATGATGAGGGCTGTTAGCATTATTTTTTGTGGTATCACGATTTCAAGCCCTTTAGGATCACTACAGGTAATCGGATAATCTGCTAAATCCAGCCATTATCATTATAGAAGAACTTGTTCATTATTTTTATTGCGTATAGCCTTTGCGGACTGTGTCACGGTCTACTTAAAAGGGATCATATGATATGGACACATCTAGTCTCGGAAAACTACAACTGGTGCATGCATCAATTCATTCACAAACTGTTGAGTTCAGTAAAACAATGCTTTGGTATTGGCAAGGCTACCATTTCCCAAATTTGTTGAGCAAAAATGTTAGGCAACAAAGCATATATATGTAGTGAGATGCACATATACTAAATTTATCCACCGATACGATTATTCAAAGTGATTGCTGATGCCGATTCTCAAGATTAAGTTAACATTTCATGATTTTCTGAATGTTAATAATTTATATCAGCAAATAGTGTGAAAATGCTTTTATCGGCTGATATCGAATATTGGCCAATATATCGGTGCATCTCTGCAAAATATCCATGTGGGCATGTCTTATATAATAAGGAAACAGGCGGAGAATATCCCTGCTCTGTGGAAGCCGCCGCCCACTCTCTATGAAATGAATGATTGACAGCAGGCTCCACTGCTTCAGAACGGAACGTCTGCTGACACAGCGATGCATTTCATTAAACTCAGCTCTGTTATCAAGAAAGTAATTTACCTAACGTCCGCTCTGCCTTCCTATAGTCTGTCAGAGCTGAAGGAGAGAGATTGAGTGTAAGAGAATAAGAGAAACATACAGTTGAATAAGACATCCTTTCCGCCCATAAATGACAATAAAGAATGATTATAGAATAGACTATTCCATCTGGGAACACAACATTTTGACCTAAAATGGCCTAGAGTGAAGACAGATCAAATAGAAAATAGCATGTAAATATAAGTACACAAATAGCCAGTTAGCCATTGACATTTCTGTTCAAGACTTTTGTAGCTTATATACAAACACACAAAATGCCAATTACCAAATATGAGTCAAAAAAGGTATAAATGAGGATACACAACAACTGTAAACACAAACAAAAACACACACACACACACAAAAACACACATACAAAGATAGAAATTCTGTCCTTTAATCTCATGGGGAATTACTCAGACATAGTGGAATATTAAAAGCAAACAACCAAGAACAATTCACCTCCGCCTCAATTACTGTCTACCTGATTATATCTGACCCTTAACCTTGTCTGTCATGTACCAATCAACGACATCCCAACCGCTCACACGAAACTCCTCACTTCCCTCCTGACATGATTACCACCTTCTGCATGGCCTCAGAAACATGACAGTGACATAAGAAAGCTATACTGTGCTAGACCTGGGTCATGAGTTGACAGCCTAAAACTGCTCTGTGACCCTAGTACACTGCACTACGTTGCGGCTGACACAGAACAAAGATGTTGTCACTTTTTCACTTCTTTGCCAAAGGAGATGACATATTTAAGAAACGCGCTCTCTAGAGCAGTTTGTCCCTTTAGGGCTACAGCGGAAACAGCATGGCGAATGCCATAAAACGGGACCGCAGTGTATGTAGATATAAATAAGGGTCGTGCATAAATATTGATACACGTAACCATCACAATATTTCTTTTCGATAGTGTATCGATTGGGATACCTCTACTATTAAAAAAAGAAATAAATCATGTCATATACATATGCCAAATGTTAGTGGACGCAAGCATGCCGAAAATATAAGAACGCTTCAAGCTCTCAGAGCTGACATGTGGGTGTGCTTTGGTTTTAAAAATAGGTTAAGAAGTAATGAGTTACATAAAACAAATGTTGTTTGTAAGCTTGGCAAGTCATGACCCACCAAGTCACTTGGCTATTGTGGTGCAGTAGACAAACAGTGTATTGTAACAATGACATTTACTGTGCTTTCATTGCTCACGTTCATAGTTTTTACTTTAAAGAAATAATGCTTCATTATGAAATGTCTTTATAGATGTCAGGGTTTTTCCAGGCTCAAAATGAGGTTGAGGTGGTGCCATCCTGATCTTTTGCACACACACACACACACACACACACACACACACACACACATGTAGGCCTACTGTACCTTTAAGTGGCAGAGTTCTAAAATTTGACTAATAGTTATTATCTAAAATTACCATTATTAAGTTATATAAAACATTTTTTAGAAAATATTAAATGAATTCAACCAAACAGGAAAGTTGGTTCAAATCAAATTTAAGCTTTTATAATTTTTAGCCCACAAGAGCCAACTGAATTTATCAGTCTTACTAAATGATAAAAGCTCATTCACACATTTTGTTTGTGGTTCATTGAGCTTTGAATGATTCGTTTCAATAGTTTAAACGAATCGGTCAAAAAGAGTCATCGTTTGCGAGTCGTTCTGATCACAGTGTGTGTTCTTACCAAGGGACAATCTTCAGGTGTCATGAGGAATCGTGTCCCCCCCTTGAATTCTGTCCTCTTTAGGACCCCGATTGATTCTATTTGCTGGGAGAACATCTATTTGGGTATTCTTTATCTAATTCTTACAAAATTACATTACCATAACTGTTACATGTCATTATTACCTTGCTAAAATTACCATTTACGTCTTTTACATTAAGTAGGCTGTAGGTAGTGAAATCAAACAAATCTTGTTCTTACTCTTTTAGTGCTCAATAGCATAGCTTAGAACTACGTGGTTAGCTAGCGGTTGCGAAAAAAACCTAGCCCTAGCACTTACCTAACATTTTAATAAAAAAAAAATTGTACCAATTGGGGTCCTAAAGGGGATTGAATTTCAGGGGTGTCTCGAGACCCCATGACACCAGTCTCTCCAATAGTGTCTTGCTGCAGCCGATGGGGCAAGTGGAGCTCCACTCAAAAGCGGAAATACGTCGCCTCCACTCAAAGCCCGAGCGGATGTACGTCACCTAATTCTGACCTCAACCGGAAGTAATTTATGAAACGTTGCTGTTATAATGTCAATAAATACTTTTAATGTTTTAATGCTACAACATTATTTTTTAAATGTTATTAGATACCTTTAATGCTACTAAATCAAGATATTGTTTCCAGGTTTGTATTTAGAATGTAAACATTATAATACAACAATAAATGAAACATCAAATAAATTATTTTTTATAAAAATTACAAATGTGGACACAAATAAATTTGGAATTTTATATTTAAAGCAAAAAACACATCACAGTAAAATGTTGAATAATTTCCACAAATTGAGTTTGAATTGTTTTGAGTAAAAAACAATTCAAATATCCTTCTTTTCTTTTAATGGCGGGTCGCAACCAACATATTTAGGTGTATATCGCACCTACGGTACTGGGTGTGTTACATAAGGATTTTCAGTACTTCGGTGGAATATATAAAAAAATCTGATTTTCTAAACCTGTATTTTAAAGAAATGGATGCGACATCAACTAACTTTGGTGAGACATCAATATTCATCGCCAAAAACCTATAAATCCATTGTGTTTAAATGATCCTGTTTGCGTAATTTCACAGAAGTCATATGCGTTGTGCTTGCATTGCCCATTAAATCAGCTTCAGTCTGCAAGTGGAGTAGGGATGCTGAGATAAAAGTACCCGAGTTAAAGTTTGAACTTTGGATAGCACAGCGACGCCATTTTCTCCCCCCTTCTTTATTATTGAGTGGAGGTGACGTATTTCCTGTTCGAGAATGGAGCTCCACTCTGCAGCTAGAGCCCTCTCAGTCTCTCTCGTGAAACCAACAAGGAAGTGACTCAAACTGCAATTCCTCAACTGGCTGCTAGAGGCTTGCTCCAAAACATAGCAGAATCTTTACAGCACACAAAAACATGTTAACAGCCTGGTACAAAAAATTATTTTGGTCTATATAGTTAATTTTGCCCTTCATGACAACTCTAAGGTGGGTGAATCTTTTATAACTCATCCGTTTAGATTATCTTAAGCCTTAAAATTCTGCATAATTAAGGGTGTGGCCACTTGAGTGACAGTTGTCCATTTAGCTGTCACATGCACATTTTTTGTGCATGTGTGTAGTTTCAGGTAATTTACCACAAGAATAAGATGTAAAGCTCCACTCACGTCCTGCCTCTTTGCCTATTTTCTGTGATGCCAAGATGGCGATGACTGGCTCCGCCTACTTTAGGCTTCATTTTTACTCTCACAAACCTACGTCACGGACACTACGTCCATATTTTATACAGTCTATGGTTCTTACCGTAGACTGTATATAGGCGAACTGGATGACTGCGTCTGAATTCGCTCACTTGGTTACTCATTCGAAATTCCCTATAAAGCGAATGCTAAATAGTCCACTATATGGGGAAGAAGTGAATGAAAATGAGTGAACAATTTCGGACACTGACGTAATATATCCTGCATCTGACAGTACTTCATGGACATTCGTCATAACGCTTATATTACACCTGTGTGGCTTAATGGATTGTTTTGTAAAATGGTATAGTTCATTTTTACATTATTTGTCACGTTTATTGTATTAGTTCTGAGAACAAAACAAATGTTTGCCACGTTTATTTACTAATACAGTTACTACGTTTAATAACATTACTTAAATAAATACTGATATATATAACGTTCTTTTAATCTGTTTATTCTCAAAAAGTAGAAAATATCTGTCAACAAGAACAAACACCCATGTATAAACGTACATTCGTGGTATTAACGGTCACTATCCTCCAGCTGATTCTAATCAGACGGTTGATTCGCCTTGTATCATGGGAAATATGAGTACACTCAAGAGTGTCGGATGTACACTCAAAATCAGAATGCATTGTGGGTAAAAAGTAGCAAACAAATGTAGAGAACGAGTGGTTAACTCAGACAATTCAGACAACAAAATGGTGGACACCCGATGTAGTGCAGTATATAGGAGATCATGGGGGAGTTCAGACACAGCTGATGTGTCCAGTGTACGTTGTTTAAACGGATTTAGCTGCACTTAAAACTTAACACTGAAGAACACCTCGCTCATCTAAGAAACATTTTCAAGAAATTGAATATACAAAAATAAAAATATTCACCCGAACAGCCACGAAATACAGCTAATAGAACTCCTAATATAGCTAAGGAAAATGAACAACAACTCTCCAGCGCCTCACTGCGCGTATAACGAAACAGCACCATCAATGTGGCGTAATGCCGCAACTGCAGTTACAAATGACAGTCCATTGAGTGAACGAAGTGTTTTTGTGAAGAAAGACAACCAACATAATTTTGATGAGAGCGGAGGCGGCATGACATTTTACAGAGGCGGCAGCCTCCAATTGTTTTATTCAGGAAAACCCTGCACATCTGAAGACAGTTATGTATATTATATTTCATTTCTGTCAATAGATCCTCCCAAAAATTATACACAGCACCTTTAAGATACAGAACATCTCTTTTCTGTGGATGCACAAGGTCAGAACTTAAATAGCTAGTAATGCCATTAGACAACTAAAAAGAAAAAAACAAGGGAATTTCAGGCACTGTTCTTCAAATTGGCCTTAAGGTCAAGTTAGGTCACAAGGTCTTATTCAAAAATGTTAAATTAAAGTGTCCCTTTTTGAGCCATAGTCATGATTGTGACAAAACAATATGCATAAAATCATTTCATCAACATACATATGAAAAAAAGTGACAATTACAGCTGTCATCGTATTAAATCGTCTAATTCCTCTATCAGTAGAAGAGCTGACAGAGACAAAAATGGATGTTTAATTGGGCTAAATTAATCGAGATTTCCTCTCCTTACGCAGCTGCGTCTGTCAGTCCAGAGCTGGAGTGGAGGTGAAGGGTCAGGAAGAGAGAGTGTCGTTTGGCATTTTAAACCCAGAAAAGCCCTTTAACTTTAAAGACAGCCTGACTATCACAATATATGACACCAGCTTCCCAACACCTTGACTTATTCACCTCAAATACGTTCTTCCAGACATTCAATAACACAAAAACAGAATTACTTT
Organism: Triplophysa dalaica; assembly: GCF_015846415.1. NCBI lineage: Eukaryota > Metazoa > Chordata > Actinopteri > Cypriniformes > Nemacheilidae > Triplophysa > Triplophysa dalaica. Next base: position 13,596,484 of record NC_079552.1, read on the forward strand.
GTTTCCTCTTGCATATACATCTACTATCCGCAATAGATCAAAATAAGCACATGCACACAGTCATTTAAAGTAACGAAAATGCAAGGGGAAAATAGGCGAAATGTGAATCGGGCCATACCCATAACTCACATACACAGTACTTTCTTCATTCCTCACACAGATACATCATATACCTCAAATCAATAAGGGACACTTCACTCAAAAATCTAACATAGTAGGAAAAAACTACTAGGGTAGTCAATTGTGACCCACTGTAAAGGCTAATTTGAAAGGATCTGATAGAGCACTTCATTTATGTGATATGACTGTAATTGGTTACAACCACGCCTGGAAATACGTGGAATCGAGGGAGTGAATTTCAAGGTGGTCTACCTCAAAAAGTGTAAAGGATTTCGAAATTGTATCTATGAAAAGACCTCCAGAAACACTACACGTTTCAAATGGTGGCATTTTCTGCATCTACGTCCTCAACTAAAGTCCCCTCTGCCATTTCTAGCACTGGTTACAATTCTAAAATACTGCAAAAAAAACCTGTTAATGGTAAAGGGAGTAGAACCAAAAAGTGTGTAATGCAGCAATAGAGATATACCAAAACAAACACATCCTTTCTACCCTGAGAGCAATGTTTCTCCCACTCAACCAGCATCTACCTCTCTCTCTTTCTCTCTCTATTTCTCTCTCTCTCTCTCGCTAATCATTCACCCCCTTGTTGAACTGCTCTTGGGTGATGGGTTGGTTTTATAGCAGTCATGGTTGAAAAGCTTTTATACACTGAGTGAGATAGCAGTAAGGTACAGTCATCTGGGGTTTAGGAGAGCGAATGAGACGTGTCCATCAAGGAACAAATCAAACATACACACACACATTCGGTCCCTTCCATACAAACCATGAGAGTATCCAAAAATATGCTTGCAAAAACCTTTCGAAGGCTCACTGTAAACAAAGCAGAGCTCTCAGTGTCTCGAGGATTGAAGACAAATAAAGCATCTAAGCTCAAACACTCTGTGTGGATGTGTGTGAAAAGAGTCCATTTGCTTAGGTCATACTGGTCTCAGTGTTTGTCTCATAAGACCCACTTACTGACTATGAATAGACGGATCAATGATGTATTTTAAATGTAATTCATAAGCAATGTGGTCCATTTATGATTCATTATGAAGCGCTTACAGTTATGCTGATGGAAGATGAAAACATTGTGAATAGAAATTGACTGTAGGAAGTTCACTCAGTTGTTTAATATCAACCTACATATATAATTGATACTGTATTACAACACTGCCAGATCCATCACAACACATTTACGGTAGAAATGGGTGACTTCATTTCAAAGATTTAATTTTTCCATACACAGACAAATAAACAACCGTTTTTTGTTGATAATATGATTTATATTGGCAAAAGATAATGGAATAACGGCATTAAAGGGACAGTTCATCCAAAAATTTAAATTCTGCGATAATTTTCTCACCTTCGTATAAATGTATAAATGTCTTAGTTTTGATGAATACAAAGATACTTTGAATAATTTTATAAACAAACAGTAGAAAACCATATATAACAATGGCAGGCAAAAGTGCCCCAGAACTGATCGCTTCATTACATTCTTCAAAATATCTGCTTTTGTGTTTGTGTTCCTACTGAGGTAGTCAATGGTGGCCAAGAACTGTTTGGTTACATGAATTCTTCCAAACATCTTTCTCTGTGTTTATCAGAACAAAGACATTTATTCAAATTTGGAACAACTTGAGGTTGAGTAAAATTCACAATTTTCATTTTTGGGTGAACTTTTCATTTAAGATACAAAAATGCAAATTAGAAATTGTTCACTACTATAGTTCTTAAACCTTTCGATCTCACTGTGCAACAATTACGTAAATAATGAAATACTTTACAAGTATTAAACAGAACAGCTCTAGGTTATGTTTCAATAACAGACATGTGATACTATAAACCAAAAGGCTCTTTTATTAAAAAGGTGGGACTTCCTTTCCCATACAGCCACTACGATAATTGAAACGTTGCCATTTCTCTTTTTTCAATCAGCGGTTTGTTTCCCCACCCTGTCTTTGATATTCCACACATTTACAACATAAATACATCTCATATGCAACTTTTTGAATGCAACTAAATTTTCAACAAATACGTCCTCCCATGGGAGCACCAGGGGTATGTTTATTTGTGTGTGTGTGCATAAAACAGAAGTCCTGATGAGTACGTGTGAAGGGGAGGCCCAATTATTAGTGCTCTGAGGTTAGCCTTTAATAACACACAGGGATGTAAACACATCATTAACACAATAATGAGAGGAGTGAGTTTCAGTGGAAGTACGCGGGGAGGGAGGCCGAGAATCGGAGTAGATGGGCAGGAGGGCAAGGGGCCCTCTAGAGGGTAAAGAGATAGTTTGGGGGTTTTGCACCTCACCATTTACCGCAGTTACAGTGTGTAACTATGAGTGTGGCGCAACAGAGCCCTACAGCAAGTGGGAGTAACTTCACACACACAAACAGATGCTGTCCTCCTCGGTACTATATTATCATTCAATGCCCCTAGTGGGCGCAGGAGTTCATAACATCGTCGACTTCAAAATAGCAAAGTGTGGTCAGAGTAACTAGCGTGGCACAGAGAGACCACTAAAAAAGTACAATTTAGTATGTGTATGCGTGTGCCTGGTCAGACAAAAAGAACGACCGTAGTGGAGCAAAAATATATTTGGCCCTTGGACTCCTTTGTAACCCTTTTTGTTCTCGTGCCACATGAAGACTAACAAGCATCGGTCAATTATGACCAAATGAATAGAAGCATAGTTGTTTCAAATAGGTGCGGGTCCAAGGGGGCAAGTCAGGCTCTGTCAGAGGGCATCAGCAGAATGGATGGGGTCCCTCGCTTTGCCCCTGCTCATTTTGCACAGAGAAAGCTTCGTACGGAGGCTCCCAAAAGAGAGAAGTCCATACAAATGCAGGAGCATTCGGCTGTCAAAGCAGTCCAATCAGAAGTGGAGATGGAGGTTGAGATGCGAGGATGGTCTGGGTCATGCTCACACATAGAACACGCTGAAAACATTTCAGACCTCTATTGTACGCGCTGAAATAGGCTGACAGCAGGCAGCAATAGCGCTGGACACGCATATTTCTCCTATGGACACACACACACCACAAATTAACATCACTGTGAACTCTCTCAGTTATTTGCTGAGTTTGATCTTATTCTGTACAATGTGCTCCTGAATTGTACCATTTTCAACCTTCTTTCAGCTCAAGCACTTACTTTTGACAGACCCCAGTTATACACACTTCAACCCCGATTCTTAGATCAATGTGGCATGAAGTTCAATCACACATTAATGGTTCTTCCTCAAAGAGATGCAGTCCCAAACATGAGCCACAAGATCTTATGAAACTACATTTGCCAGTCTAACATCTCCTCCGAAATATCCCAAATGTCTTCTTCCATCCTTACAAAGTCACTGACTACAAAAAACTAACTAGAAAACACATGCATGTCTGTCAGATGTCTGCTAAAGATCTAGCAAACATCTACTGTGTTAAAACATCTGACCTCTTAAAAAAGCAGTTTTACAACTTGAACATCTTACTGACATCTTCTAGATGTCTATTGGACATCTGAATGGTGGTCGCAGAAACATATTGGAGATGAGTAAACAATAAAATAATGCGTAAATGCAGACATCAAACAGACGTCACCCAGATGTATGTGTGCTATGAGGGGCCAGTATGGGCTGTGTTTTATATATGCTGTATTAAAAAAACATGAGATCTCAAGATAGAAATTTTCAGCGAAAAAATCATCTGGTTAATAAAATAGAATTCGGGCACCGGCAACTGTGCAAACACTTTAGATGTATTTGTGAACGGGTTGCTATACATTATTTGTTACTCTATTTCAAATGAAGAGGGAAAGTACAATGGCCGAAACACAGCTGTACCATGACTCTCAGGCCTGTGTCACTTATTCATGTTAGGATGCTCAGATCAGTCTTTTGGGGGGCTTTTGTCCTACGGTATCTATTGTCTGGCATTGGAAGAGGAGACAATGTGCTTCTTTGAGCTAGCAAACACATCCAGACAGTGGAAGGTCATGTGAAGAGCCTTGTCAACATGTCTGTGTAACAATAAGGGTGTGTGACACAGGATGTGCTCAGTGGACATGCAGGAAGTGTCCTCGACAATTGTATTCAATGCTGAGAGAAAACTGTAAAATACACATTCTGCCTGAAAGAAAGAGTACCGGACAAATTTACAAGGGTCATTTTTTACACTGTGTACTTTGCATTTTGTGCTTTAAAAGATGAATATGCGCATTTCTCTTAAAAACACATTTAACTTTTTTTTAAACTGACTTGTACAAAGCACTCAAATGTTAATATATTGTATCCGCGGTCAAAACTCATCAGGAGATTATACACCACACCCCCCCCTCCCGTGCAATCATCTTTGAAAGGTGTTGGACGTAATTTGGGTGGATTAGGAGATTAGCTGCTTATTGTGGTTGTACCCATGGGCCTTGTCTGATGTAACCCACTGATGAAATGCTTTGTCTCCAGTGACTGCCAGCTATTGTTACAGCTCTGTCAGGGACGTTTAGGGAGAAGTTACCTGTGGAGGCCTTTGAATAAGCAAATCATATTTTCATATTTCTTCACAGTTACATTATTTTATTCATTTGTCTTCTCTAATGCACAAGGATTTACTCTACCACCCCACCACCACGCCAATGAAACAACTGAATTATCCAATCAGGAGATAAGAAGGGAAGAATTTATTGTAGTTCTTTACACAAACGCTCAAAGCATGCGTCCTTAAGCGACGATTAAAAGTCTCTACTGTGAAACATTTGTATCAGCATTGAAATTTTCTGACTATGAAAATTATATGTTTAGAATTTATAAATCAATCGTCATTATGTTAGTAATAAACAGTACAATGCATTATATGCTTAAATTCACACGATTGAAATACTTGAGCCTAAAAATGTGAATCGTCTTTGTCAATAAAATACTTATCTGTCCTTCCTGAATGAATAAAAACCAACTCCATTCATAATGCACTGCACGAATTGTTGGCAGAGTAAAATTAACTGCTGCGGAAAACTTTACGAGAACATTCCAAATGTTCATTAAATCAGTATTTCTAGATATATTGTGGCCGTTCCAGTCCAGTGTCTTTTAATTTTCAACAAAATCAAACCTCAGGAGTGACATAAAATCATACAACAGTAAAGTGAAAGACTGACAGCATGACAAGACACATGAATCTGTGATAAAAATCCAGGTTATTACATTGAAAAACATTTTTTAACGTTTCCTTAATACATGAACAAACATTACTGTTGTTTTGCTTAAACGTGAATATGAACTCGTTTTATTTGCAGTATTTGAGGTCTGGAAAAATACAGAGCATCTGTTTCAGCATCTGTAGCATTTGAACGGTTTCTGCGGTTTTCATGTTCTGCAAATAAATGCATATAGACGCTACATGAAAAATATTGTTTGAAATTCACAGAATTAAATAAAAATGTTCGTTTTACCCATACTTATAAATAGTTAATTCAGAAAAACAGAAAATATTGTGGTCTCTTCAATTTTTCTGCAACTTTATGCTAGCATCCCCTGATGTGAGACAAAAAAAAATGAAAAGCAGATACAAAGACATGACTTTGAAGGGAAAATGAAAAAACACAAGCGAGAAGCATGACCATGACCATTTACACATTACTCAACTGATAGCTTTAATTGCAAAAATAATGGCCCTGAAAAGGTACATACTGCATTCTACCTCTTTAATTTAATGTTGGTTTGAAAGGGCAACGGCGCAGTTTGTTCAAAAATAACTAAACCCTGCATGATTGAGAAATATAAACATTTCTCATAATTCACTGTGTTTACACTGCAATATAGCACTGGTGCACTGGTCAGTGCTGCACACACACACACTCAAGCACACGAACACACATCCCTGTTATTAGTGAACCTCCTGACTTCCTTAGCCTGCTGCTGTCCCAGCATCCCACCTATTGAAGTCCTACTCCACAGAAGTGGGTTCTCCCTGCTAACAGCATACAGGGAGGGGAAGCACCTGTCTTCTGAATGCTGGGTAACCCAGATAATGGGGCTACCAAGAGAGGCAGCGTCTGGTCAGATATTAACCCCCTACTGAGGAAAGTCTGTCTGGACACACCTAACACCAGCCAGCTACAGACTAACCTTAATCCAGAAGAAGAGTATGAGGTTTCTGTGAGTGGGGGGGGGGGCTATTCTTATCGTTTTACTAAAATTCTGTTAATGTACTCTCATGTCTCAAATCATGAATGATTCAAATCAAACTATTCCGGTTGTCTTGGTTCAAATCAGTATACAGCTCATGGCAGTGGAAGATCATGTGTGAATAACTTTTTTAACTATTTGGGCTGTATACCTGTCTGTTTTAGGTTTGTTCCGGTCCCAAAAAGCAAAGGAATGACTAATAAACTTGTAATACGTCTAAAGGCGTGTTCACAACAATAATAATGGAGACACAATTTTTAAAGTAGTTTTACAAGAAAAAGGAGAGCAAACTATAACCTGTTCGAAATGAATCATGTCTGATGGGGTCCAAACCATTTTGAGGAACCAAAAATCTTTTTTTTTTTTTTTAGTTTTTAATAGAAAATCCTTTAATGTCAAATTTTTCTATAATTTAAAGAGTAGTGTTTTTTCCATTTCTTGAAAAAAATGAATTTGGACATTCTTCTGTAGGTTTTGTAAGGACATTGATAATACATTGTTGGAATGTCTAAACTGAGTGGAAAATGTGCACCTTGTACAGAGAGAGAGGGTGATAGAGAAAGAAAATGACTCACAAAAATTAGCTCAAAAGTTTATATTTTTGAGTCCCATCCACGGTTCCATCCAAACCGTGCCGGATCCAGTGTGGACAAGATTTAAAATTATAATGGGTTCTAATGCATTTCTAATATATTTTGTCGTGTCGCGTCGGTTGCATCCGGTGTAGACACGGTGTTAGCCCCCCTAAATTCAAGCACTGACTATAACACCAGAGATATTACGGATATCAGAGGGGGATTTTTAGATCATGAATGATAAATTCTCAAATCGGTTAATAAAGTAAAATCCATTTGAACTTAAAAGTCTCATGCATCCATATCCAAAGGGCTAGTTCACTCAAAAATGAAAATTCTGTCATCATTTACTCACCCTCAGGTTGTTTCAAACCTATATACATTTCTTCGTTCTGTTAAACACAAAAATGTTCTATGACATATTGTATCTTTTCTCACAAAGTGAGATATTTTTTTAAGAATTAATGAAAACAATCATTTCTGGTGCACCTTTGACTACCATTCAATTTTTCCTACTATGGCAGTCAATGATGTCACAGAATTTAAAATGCTAACATTTCTTCCAAATATCTATAATTTATACAGGTATGAAATGACATGAGGCTGAGTGAACGATGACAGTATTTTCATTTTTGTTAGAACCATCACTTTAATGACTTTAAAACTGCTGCGTGCAAACTTAAAATCAACATAATGTATCTTTTGATACATAATAGTGTTATCGTTGCAGTTATATTAACTTCTATTATATTTCTTTCACATTGTTTTCAAACAAAATCATACAGGTTTGGAAAGACATGAGATAAACAGTATAGTAAATCATGATAGAATTTTCATTTTTGGATCTCTTTTAACATTTCTTCATTAAAAACAGAGTAGTTTTTCCGCTCAAGCATAAATACGGTTTATGAAAGGCACAAGCACTATGCATATTAAGGCAAATGCATACATTTCAAACATAGCCGCTTGTAAAAGACATTCTGGTTTCGCTGATTTCTATTGAACATGGCGTCCTTTCACTTTATTAACACACACAAACACATTTGTGTTCATTCAGTTGTTATCTAATTGACTGTACTTACTACTAACAAAGACACCAGCTGGTGTGGGCTGGTGCACTGGGCAGGTGTCTAACACCCTCAGGTTCACTCACACACATTAGCGGGATGCCGGGCAAGGTGGGGCGTTGGATTAATGACATACCTTTGGGACGGTCACTAAATCTGGCAGTTTGACAAACCTACAATTTCTGTGTTAGAAACTAAACTCAACAGCTATCACAAACCACAACTCAAACAAGGTGAATCTGATGTTTGTATAGCATGTTGATCGTCGTGTACTAAGATGGAGCCGTCGACTTATGAATATAACAACTATATGAATATAACACGTTTGTTGCATGAGGTCACATTTGCATAGTGGCCCTGTGGGAGGCTGAAGTGTGTGAGTTGCTGGTGAGTGGATGGATGTAAGTGTGTGTTTTTAATGATGTGTAGGATCTGGTACAGTTTAAAAATGTTACCGATTCCTCCCACTTGATTAAAAGTAGGCCCATCAGTGTTTATGTCACAACACTCTGATAATGCGCCGCTGGAGAGAGAGGGCTTGTACACAGATCAGCTAAGCATTGGAAAGCAGCTTACTTTATGCCATCACTGGTCAAAGACCTCATTTAGACTCATTGAGGGTCAAAGCCAGTGAAAAAGAGTAGGAAATGTAACCAACTGTGGCAGACGTCAATACCATTCAGAAAGAATTCCCTGGAGCCAGGTGGGTCTCTAAACTGATCCACATTGTTTTTTACCCCAAAATGAAAATTCTCTCACAATTTGTCCACCCTCATGTCATTCAAACCTGTATATGACTCTTTGTTTCATGTGACACGAAAGAAGATATTTAGAGAAATGGTTTTGTGTCCATACAATGGAAGTCAATGGGGCCCAATACCGTTTGGTTACCTACATTCTTCAAAATATCTTCTTTTGTGTTCTGAAGAAGAAAGAAAGTCAAACAATGTAGAATAACCTGACGGTGAGTAAATGATGAAAGAATTTCTTTTTTGGTGAACGATCCCTTTAAGCAAACATCATAACATTAGGCCACTATAAATTAAGCTACTCAATAAACACGTGAGGAAGATGTTTACATAAAAGTACAGTATAAAAGGCACAGCATCAACAAAACAGTCACAAAACCTTTACTAAACAAAAAATAAAGTCAACCCCTTCTGCAGTTCTGACTTACAAATTCTCAGTCACCATTCTAGACGTTCCACCCCTAAGCCACACCACCCCAGCTACATCATCTAATATCTCTCTTTCCATTCTCACATCGGTGCAAGAACATCAAATATCAAGAATAGATGAATTTCAGTCTGGCATAAGATGCTCGTGGGGTAGCCGAGCAGCTCTGTCCACATTCATGTGTTGATGTCTGCAGGAGTCTGGCTTCGGGGACAGCGAGCGGAGAACATGCTTTTACACCAACCTACTGTGTGCAAGCGCACATCGCCCAGAGAGCCAATCACGAATGCATTGAAAAGTCCCCTCACTGCAATTGTTCAGCGAGCGAGCTACAATGATCCACGAGGAGGACAGAAAGAGAGAGGGAGCAGAGAGAGAAGGGATAACCGTGAAGGCCACACACACAGATTCCCAAAACAGGTAGCACTTTAAAAGTCCGCAGTCATGACTAATTCAAAGCTCTCCCCTGCTATTGCTATCAGAGATCTGTTTTTCAAAAAGAGAGGGGAAACAGGCTGTTCTGAAACCTAGCTGGCTGCCCTGCTGTCTACTGCCTACAGAGTCAGCAGTCGATAGGACCTAAGGGATGATCCTAACCAAATATGTTACCTTCGAACTACGCGACTGAACAAAATGCTTCTAGTGACGCACTTCCTGTGGATCTTTGTTTTAAGCTATACTCTAAGACCATAGCGTATCAGATTAGTCATTTTAGGATTCCGAAGAGTGCTCAGACCCTGTGTGGTCATCTATGAATCCCTGGTGCTGATGCCACAGTGGGCCCACAAAGAGAGAAAAGTATTTCCACATTTAAATGTGTGTGGGTGTGCTGGTGTGGGTGCCAGCATTTGTTGCCTTGTCTAATCAAACTTTAGTGTTTCTACACAAATAATCGCATTCACAATAATATGATCACTTGACCAAACACCATCAGTGGCGCATGTTATACAATTAAAGGGACAGTTCACCCAAAAAATGAAAATGAATTCACCTTCATGTAATTCCAAACCTTTCAACGTTCCTCCTTCTAGAGAACACAGAAGAAGATATTTTGCAGAATGTTGGTAGCCAAACAACATTATCCCACATTGACAGACACAAAACCACAGACAAGTTTCTCAAAATATCTTCTTTTGTGTTACACATGTTTTAGATGACACATGGGTGACGAAATGATGACAGAATTGTTATATTGGGGTAAACTATCCCTTAAACCACAATAAACATAATTTTACTTTAGGCAAAAGGCAAGAGAAGCTTCACACAGGTGCACAGACACAAGAGCATGGAGATGTACGACCAGCGTGACACAGAGTAAGAATATGCACTTGTTAATAGGAAGTGACATCTGCACGACCCATAGCATGTTTAGTTCATTGCAGTTCTTCCTATCCGGGCAGTTAAACACAGAGCAGCCGGTAGAGCATCAAGGCAAGGTTTTTGTGTATCTGTGTGTGTCCCAAACACAACCCTCACGCAAAGCACTCAGACAAGAAAATAACTGAAAATTGCTTGGAGAGGACTGGAAAAGATTGGAATGCAGGAAAGGCATTTGGCATTTGAAGACGCTCGCTGCAGAACTCTGCTTTACACAGCAACACCAAAAAACAAAAGCAAGAAGATGACCGAGTGTGTTGTTGCAAGCGTGGGAGTGTCCATTGAACCTTTCCTCGCTGCATGTTTTGTTATGTTATGCAGGCAGCTCTTACAAGCTGAGCTGGTTCTGTGCTTAACCAAAGAAATGTCAGGAGGAATGGCTAGTAGGAGAGACACTGGAAAACCTTGTGAATCTCAGATCATCACGGAATTTTGTGAATCAAATCTCAGTGATGTGGCCAATGAAACAATTCAAGTGTTGGCAAGCAAGAAATGAAAGCTGTCTTATGTGATGAGGGTGTTATGTATTTAAAGGAACAGTTCACCCAAATATGAAAATTGTGTCTTCATTTAGTCAACCTCGAGTTGTTCCAAACCTATTTAAATTTCTTTGTTCAGATGAACACAAAAAAATATATGTTGAAGAATGTAGGAAAGCAAACATTTCAGGGACTTTTGACTACCATTGTCATTTTTCCTACTATAGTAGTCAATTGGGTCCAAGAACCGTTTGTTTACAAGCATTCTTCCAAATATTTTTAAGATACACACAGAAATAAATTAAATGAAAAGTCATATTCTCTTTTTGACTTTTGACTCAAATGAAAACGGCACTAATAAAGCAATTTTCTTTCTCCCTCTTCTTAAATATTCACATAAATTGTTTGTGTTCGTTTCACTGTATTTATTATTCTTTTGTGCACAATACAATATTAAAATGAGAAGCAAATATTGAAAACATTGCTTGCGGAGACAAGTATTTTCTTCTGTCCACACTGCAAGTGAAAGTTTTGTGCAATGGGACAAAATCAGAGTCATTCAAAACATATTACATGCTTAACATATACTGGTATCTGAGGTATCGGCGAAGGCAGCCAGCGCAGTGTGACAATATTAAAAGTGACAAAAGTGTCGTCGCACGCCGGTTAAGACAAAAAAAGATTATTCATTGCCATATGATGTCAAAATTGGTTAACACTGTTCTTAGACTCCGTACAGTTCTTGCCGCAGTCACAGGAAGTGAGCTCTCAACCCCTCGTCTTTGCTTCCCTCTGTCTAACCCAGAGTCTGGACTCATCAGCGGCTGAAAAGCCCACCACCGGTGATATTTTTGCACTCGGGAGAGATAATAAAGGCAAAATCAAATCATTTGATTAAAGTTGAACTAGGAGTGCGGGACCCCTGCCTCCGTTAACGACTGAAGCCCTTCTATCAGGAAATCAGACGGTCAATCAGAATAATTTGTCTGCTGTGATGATGACATCCTCAGCCTGAACAGACCCCCAACAGTGTGTGTGTGTGTGTGTGTGATCATCAGTGAATGGAACAGTGAGAATGCGTTCCAGAAAAAGTGGTATGCAAACACACTCACTCTCTGAGCACTGAATGATCAGGAGGTGGGTGTGTGTTTGTGCGAACGGTGATTTGGGATCCGAGCAGTTGAGGGCAACAAATGTGCGTGACCCGCAAATATATTCCAGAGTGCAAATAGTGCAATTGGGCGTGTGCGAAACACGCACACTTAACCCCACACAGAAACAGAGCCATGTGTGAACAGGACAGTGGTTCAGAGGATATTCCACGTAACGATAAAACAATCCTTCATTTCCAAGTACACCATGCTATTTTTTCTCTAGAAAGGACAGGAAATGCATTACAGGGAGTCCAAAACCGAGAGCGACGGTGGGCAAGAGAGGTGTACTCCATATGATCACTTTAATGCACTAAGATGTTGTTGAGCAGGAATATTATTGATGTTTCTGTGGCAACACGGGTTGAGGCCGAGGATTATATTGCCAACACTCTTGAGAGAGACAGAGAGAGAGAGAAAAACCAAGAGAATGAGTGAAAATGAAACAACTAAAAGGCCACCAGGGCCGAGTGGGAGATAGAGAGAGAGAGAGAGAGAGAGAGAGAGAGAGAGAGAGAGAGAGAGAGAGGAAGTGGGGTACCAAAGGTAAGAAGAAAGAGGTGGAGAAGATGAGAGTGAACCCACGGAGAGATGACATGATGTGAGGGTGTGTGTGTTGTCTCTCGGCTACAGATGTGGCTTTTAAATCTTTTTGAAAATCCCTGCCCACCTTTGTCTCTCTTTGCCTCTATCAATCAAATTTGCCATCAAAATGATCATCTGTTTGGGATTATCTTGGCTCAAGCCATCTATCGAATTACAATAACACTACTTTTATCCATCTATCCTGAGGGTCACTCCGGAAACGTGCATGTGCGAATTTACAACAGTGATGACGTAATGCATTTGCATAATCTTGTGGTATTATGTGCACTTGCATGTTTCAGTGTACAAAAAATTAAAACCAAAATATTAATATGTACACATGTAAAAAAATATATATATCATTTACAAAAGTCTATTTTCAGATAACGGCATGTGTGGTTCTTATTACACATATTATATACATTTAAATAAAATAAAGCACCCCCGATTTGGCAAAAGCTTTTGTCTGGCCTGAGTTATTTGAAGCTCGACATGAAGCTTTGACTCCCATAGTATTTTTTTCCTGCTATTGCAGTAAATGTGGGATGAGGTTTGGTTACTGACATTTTTCCAAATATCTTCCTTTCTGTTCAACAGAGCAAAGAAAAGAACACATGTTTGAAACAATCTGAGGGCGAATAAATAATGACAGAATTTTCATTTTTGGGTGAACCGTCCCTTTAATATTTTCTGCCCTTTCTTTCTATTCTCCTCATTTTGGTCATTGGTCGCAAAAAAGTAATTAATTTGATGATAAATGAAATTGCAATTTCAATTATTAAACCTAATTATACACTCTCCAAAGATCATTCAAAAACACACTCTCCACATAAACACCTCACATTACATAAATTTAATCTCCTAACTAAAATTGTCCCCACACTTTAACTTATTAATACATTTTCTATTAAAAACTTGCATTATAAAAGGAACAGAGAGCAACAAGACACAAAAGCTCTGGGTAGTTTGGGCTAAATAAATACCACCATTCATTACCCAGATTAATACTTACTCAGACTTCCAATTAAAATAATTTACTCACATTGCCACGAAATTTACGAGGGGAGAAAAAACAACATAGCAGCAGGAGGGTGATGTGCGTGTAAGAGAAAGAGGCTACAGGGTTTATTCCTAAATGGAATCTTAACGGCTGTTATGAGTTAAATTGCTCTATTAAGGCTGTACGGACATACACACAAACAAACATACACAACCACACACACACCAAATAAACTCAACATGTATGCAGAAATGCAGTTGATGATTGTAATGTTAACAGGCCCACTTGTGTATCATTCGGTCCAGTTAATTCTAGTTGGAATGGACTAATGTAATCCATTCACTTCAATCACTCCATTTCTGCCTCTCTTCTCCTCCATTTGATATGAAAAATATCACTATGCTTCACTTCAAAAACACAACAATCCTCAGCCTGACTACGAACAGCAAAAATAGTCAATTTTAGGGTTGGCTAAATAAGAAGGCAACTGTAAAATAAAGCACGATTAAGAAGGTTTCCGGGAAAAAAATGCTCATTCGTATAAAGAACACCATCACTCCGAATAGAAGCAAATAAGTTCACCCTGGTCTGAGAGGTTTTATTAACTGTTCTGACATCATGTCTCTCAAAAATGCACAAAAATGCACAAAAAGAAAGACAAACTGAAGCAAGCGAAGGGCGCAACACTGTTTTCTCAGGCTGATGAATTTTGGGGTCTTTTCTTCATTTGATTAAAATGTTGCAGCTGCTGCCACCTACAGTTAAATAGAGGAACTGCATGAACAATGTTATATGAAGAAACAGAAACTCGGTCAGTTTTGTGGAGGATATCTGTATAACGAGAACTTGAATCAGCATCAGAATTTTAAAGACTTTAAATGGTGTTTTCTGACCATATTAGAATAACGGAAGTAGAAACATTTGAGGAGGGAAACAATGATAATAAACCATCCTTATTCTGTGAAACTTTATGGAATGGAAATTTTTATGAAAAAATTTGGAGTTTCTTTAAGTACAGCCATTAAGGTTTTACCACAGACGAAACTCTGCTTTTTTCTTGTAAAGGTGACAATCAATCTTTTAAACATCGTGTATTTATAATATTTTTTTACTTTAAATTATTCAATTAAATTTATAATTTTTAATTGGCCAAAGTTTTAAAATAAAAATCTATATATATTCAAAACCATTCTAAAAATATTAGTTATCTTTTTAAAACTGTGACAATCTAAATAAAGATTAAATAAACCATAAAACAAAGTAATATTTAGTATTTACTCAAAATCCGGATGTCCCTCTGGTGTGGCCTTATTTACAACAACAATTTTGCAACTACTACAGTTTTTATGTAATATTAAATATTTTTATTAAAAGATAAGTTGTGCGAAGAAACCAAAATAAAAATGTATTATTTAAACTGTTAAAAAGTGTTGGTCTCAAATTATGCCTAAGTGTAAAAACTGTTTTGTGGCTTGATAAAATGTTAGCTATGAAATCAGTTTTAGCAAGACAAGTCTTACATTTTACTTTTCCGTTTAAATTGTAATTTCCATCACTTTTATTTTCACTATAGAAATGTATCAATTCATTAAATGTTATCATTTCAGATGTGGTGCAATGACATTTGTTTCAGAAGAAATGTAATCATTCTTATGTAATGCAAGTATAGACACTGTTAAACACTATTAATATAAGTAATATAAGTCTGCAGGACCAGTCGGTGTATAGATGCAGCTATGAAGAACAAGAGGTCACAGAGGCTTTGTGATGTATCAGGCTTGTGCTGAACCGGATGGGAAAAAGGTTGTTTGTCTAAACTCAGACCTCACACAGGAAACCCACCTTAGCTTCACAACAGCACCAAAATCCTGTCAGACTTCAAAATAAATGGCAAAACAAAGAGCCGAACTGGGTCTGCAAGCAGATCCATGAAGAAAGTCTCACAGTAGCCCCCATTTAACAAATCTTATGCAATTCGTAAACCTTTCATGAGAACCTAAATCCATCCTGTTTGTCCCACATTCCAGGAGAGGTCAAAACTGAGCTTGTTTACAAAGTTCAATATCTTGTTGTGTCTTGGAATTCACAGATGCTTAGTATTCATAGCAGATGTGTATAAATTGTGAAATTTGTTGAGGGATTTAGTGTTGAGTAAAGTGTACAGTGCATACCGCATGCAATAGCTGCATACAGTCTATACATTTTTTAAATGCACATGTATATCAAGTAATCTATTGCTTTGGATTGTGTGAACATATGCAAAATCATTTAGGAACAAGCACACACACACAGAGTATCTTTTGATTGATTTGTTTACGTACTACACTGAATGAGCTCTCAGTACGGAGGCCTGAAGAGGACAATCAGCAAGCTTGCTATAAGTGTTTCTGAAGAGCAGGAATAGTCCCCATCAAACAGCTGTAGAGAAAATATGTTCACAGATTTTGCTTATTATCGATACTCACAATGGAAGTAATAGTAGATTGGGACTTTTCGTCATGGTGACAAAGAAAAACAATTGTAGTGTAAACTGCAATTGACTTGTACAGTAACTATAGAAAGAGAAAGGAAAGCGTTTAAATATACAGCCGTGAAATAAATAAGAGACCATTTCCGTTTCGTTCAGATTTTAATCAGCATTTCTGCATTTATTGTGGCTATTCAAGTCTAGTGTCGGTTGAATTTCAACAGAAACAAACCTCAGCAATGACAAAGTGTGAAAGACTGAGAGAAAGTTGTGAAAAAGTTTAATTTTTAAACTGATGCAAAAACACATGTAAAAACATTAGTATAGTGTTGTTTAAACATGAATTTGAACTTCTTATGAACTTTCTATGCAGTATTCAAGATATGCAAATATCGCATTTTAGTTTTTTTGACCAGTTTGCCCATTTCAGTTTTCTGAAAATAAATGTCAATTTTTCATTTGGAATTTGGGAACGTTGTCACTAGTTCACCATATGAAACAAAAATGATAATTTTGCATATAAATTGTAAATATTTCTGTACTATACTATACGATATTATAAATAGTAAATTTGTTGTGGTCCAATTTTTTCCGCAACTGTATGTTGAAGGCTGGACTCGAACCTACTTTACACAAGAATAAATGTGTTAAAAGCTACGTATGCTACTGCTGCACCACATATCTCCACCATTGTTTATCGCCCCATGACAACACTTTTATCAACACCTTAAAGAAAAACCAAAAACCGATCCAGACCAAAAAAAGCCTCAACTGCGAATATGTTTGGCGAGGTAAGAATACAGTGGAGATTTTGATGGAATTTAAAATGATGAGGCCTTATGTTTAGGAATCAGAAACGATGCAAAGGCTTGTGATCAATTCTCCAAAGCTTATAACAATAAAAGACAGTGGTCTCAAATATGGACACACAAAACAGTTCATGGCAAAACAACATATCAAATAACAAAAAGGCAAAACTGGCAGTAGACAGCGCTTCACCATCACAGTACTTGATCCCACAACCTCTTCTTACCATCATGAAGCTTTTGTGGCAAATAGATGTTTGTGTTTCAGAAAGATTGGATAAAACATCAAATTTCCGTATCAATCAAATGCATGAATATACAACGCATACAAACAATCTACCCGGATACAAAACCACATCATACAAACCCGATCAAAATATCTGCAACATTAGACCTAAACACGTACATAACCTGTTACACACAGTCCCCATGTTTGTGAAGAGTAAAGAGGAAGCAAACCAAGTGCTTTTGAAGGCTCGGAGCCCAAGGTCATTGCCGGAAAGTGCAGTAAAAGAATAAAATGCTACCCGAAATATGAAATGGAGAGAAAGCGATGATAGAAAGAGAAAAGCTAGAGTGGTGGGGGTGACTAGATTGTGGGCAGATAGAGCCTGAGAGTGGAGAGGAAACACTAGAGAGCCATTACAACTCTAGCAGCAATGATGACCTCACAAAGAACAACCGGAGGATCTGTATTGACCAGTTACATCTCAAGCATCTAAACGTACACGGAGACAATCGGACGCTCTTTTGGTTGGGATGAGATCCATATGTGCTGTACTCGTAGGCCGGTTTTTTGGTAAGATGTAAAGACACAGTTTGCCTCTTGGAAGATAAATGCACGTGTTCAAAGCCACGCCAGCACAGATCACAGAAAACACTGAATAAAGGTTTGTTGTGTTATACAGTGGAACAATAAGATATGATGTACAGTACAGTACACAGTGGGATCGAAAATACCTGAGGCCACATTTAAAGTATGTACACGTACTGTATATTGTACAATGGCCTAAAATCAAGTCCCACTGCTCCTCTTTGCTTTAGAAAGTAAGCGTAGGACATCATAATTGACCGAATGTCTGCGTACAGTGAGGTTGAGGGAATGACCAATAATTGTGAGTATCTATAATGCACTTTTCATTAAGACGAACTGCAGACTAGATTAATGCAGCGCACGCTTGACTCAGCCGAGTATGTACTACTACAGCCCAGGTGAAGCTTTCAAAGTGCAAGAGATCGCGTGCAATGACATGAATGTATCTGTAAGAAAACCGTGAGGTGCGCATTGTGACGTGTTGTGTATGTGTGTTTCTATCTAATGGTCCTCTGGGGACAGGGAGGTCCTCTATCAGCAGGGCATTAGCACTCTGTTGCCCCGCCTGGGTATCGATGGGCCACTGTGGTGATGCCAACCCCCCAAGGGCCGCCACGCCCTCTGAACTGTCTGGCTGAGTGACCTCTGACCCCCAGGCTGTTTGGCAGGCCTACGTTGACTGTGACACAGTGCTGGCTATTGATCCTCAACTGACACCAGAACAGCACTTAACACTCCGACTGTGGGAGTAATGGAGCCTTCCCGCTGTTATTACTGACCCCGTGTCTGTGTGTGAGAGACAAATACAGTGAATCTCTCAACCTCTCACTGTCCTTTCTCTTGCTGACCATCTCTATATCATTGTTATAAAATGAATGTGTGGGTATCCAGATTAACAGAACTGAGGACTTCGCCCATATACCCCTCGCATACCTTTATTACCATCAGTTCAACATGTCTATCAGGGGCGATGTTACAGAAACTTTTGGATTATAGGTAAAGTTCACCCAAGAAACAAATATGTCAAATATCTTTGTTCTGTTGAACACAAAAGAATATACTAGTAGTATTTTTCCCTACTATAGAAGTATATGGTGCCCCACATCTGTTTGGTTACAAGCATTCTTCCAAATATCTTTCTGTGTTCAGCAGAGTTGGAACAACTCGAGGGTGACAAAACTTTAATTTTAATTTTAGGATTAACTTTCCCTAACACTAAGAACTGTTAAGTTTATTACTAAACATAAAATACTCAAATTACTACAGTGACTATATAATATAATAAAATATAATACAATTTTGATCTAGTACGTTTATGAAATATGCCCCTGATTCCCCTGGAATCCAAACTACAGTGAACAATGTGTCACTCAAAATAAAAAGTATTATAGTATTTCTACAGTGTAGTGGACATTAGTGAAATTCATATTTTAACCACGTGGTTTTATGTAAATGATCAGGCACAATGGAGAAAGTAATGGCATAAATTACTACGAAATATCTTAAATTCATTATCATACAGCAATGGAATAAAAAATATTTGTATATAATTATTTGATATTATTGATAAATTGGTAAAAAAAATATATAAAGTTTAGACATACATTGGGGAAATGACTTATACGGCACCACAATTATACTATAACATTTTTTGAAGTTCCATAGAAATACCACAGTAATTTCTTATATAGATTTTGCAATCTTTTAATATCATAATATTACACTGAAAAGAAATGCTGGGTTGTTTCATTACATGGTTGGGTCAAATATGAACATTTCCTAAATTGAACGCATGATTTGGTTCCGCCACTTTCTGCCCCAACCACGAGTGGAAAACAACCCAGCATTTTTAGAGTGTACCTAAAGAGCTCTCAGAATTTTAGGTCAATTATAACACACACCAGTTAGGTAAACACTGGAAAGTGTATTATACATTCATAGAGAAAGGGTACAAACCTGCTAACTGGGGCGTTACCTTTTCAAAAAGTACACTTTTTCACCAAAAGAGTGAATTTGGTACCAAATGTGTACATATCTGAAGGTTACCACAATCTTTAGGTACAAATAAGTACCTTTTAAAAGGTTCCCAGTGACATTTTTTGTACCTTTTTTCCGTGAGTGTATCAATCTAGCATCGGCAGTAAATGGAACACAACAACTCTCAGTGTCCCACAGCATCTCACTTTCTCTCTCATGGCCACAAGCTTGTGTCTGATTGCTTCATATCTGCAGCCCATCTCTTCATTATTTACAGTAATAGCCTGTCAAAGCCATGCATTCACTCTCTCTAAATAACGTATACCCACAGTTGGGCAATGTGCATGGTGCATGCACTGACCGGTTAGAGCTCTCTCTCCGTGGCAGCCCGGGGCTAGCTGCTAAATGGAATGCTTCACCTCAATTGAATGGGAATCATTTCGGCTTTATTTCTCCATGTGCGTGACCTTGTCTTTCTTCCCCTGTGTGAGGTGAAGGACGCAGGGGGCTTGCCGCTGGCTGGTGGGGGCTTAGTAGAGGCTGGAGAGGGGCATTAGAGGAGCGACGGCCCGGCCTGGAGCCCAGGTCACGGCGGGGGAAAGAGGCTCTTGAGTGATCTGATTGCCTGGTGCGGGATGCGGCGGTCCTTAGAAAGGTTGCTAATAGCATAGCCCCCTTTTAGTGAACAGGACAATACTGGCTAATTTAATCTGATGCAGTGCTCTTGTGTACACACAGGAGTACACACAAACGCGTACGGGCGTTTAAACAGAAGAGGGGCAAAAAATGCGAAAGATCTTCCAGACATGTGCACACGCATTCCCGCCGAGCCGAGACTTGGAGGGATGCAAACACTTTTACTACACATGCTTTGGAAGTTACATGCACGGCGGACTGGAAAAGCCAATGACACTTGTTTTGAATTGATTAGTAAAACGCTGGGTTTTGTGGTCTGGGAGAGAATGGACTTAAACGATTCTCATTGATCAGCGGTGCCCCACTTTGGAGCGCTCTATGCGTCCCGGCTCACGCTAACAGTGAGGGCAACATCACATCAACAGGGTGCGTGCGCACGTGTGTGTGTTAAATTGAGAGTGAGCGAGCGAATGAATGACAGCACGGGTGCGAAGTTCAGACAGACTGAATTACCACTTCACGAAGCGTAATGTGACACTTTTCAATTAATATCTTTATCACAAGTGGAATTAAGCATCAATTTAGCAAGTTAGCCGCACCGGTCAGTTTGATGGGAACAGTTAAGGGGAGGGGTGCGAGATTGATAAACTGGGATTTACACGGGCGCCATTTAGAGTGTTATGGGGAGAATTAAGAACAGGGATGAGAGACTTGTGTCGGATTAGAGTCAAGGGTTTTAAAAAGTATGAGAGTGCCCCCAACTGGACACATGTCACAAACGAAGAATGACAAACAAGTGCAGCGGGACGCGGAGAGAGACTCGAATATAGCGACCACCACGAGTGCTTTAAAACGACCGATCCTGAAAACATCTAAATAAACATGCCTCCTTTCCACAAGTATCCCCGTGAAGAGTTTCAGCAATGTGTTTTTCTCACTGTGTCAAAACACAGAGGTCAAATGAGAGGCATTCACTGCCATCACAGAGGCCCCAGGTAAGAGAGATGCAATTAGGACGCTAGCACGATCAATTAACCAGCTCTCCAAATCTACAGTAATTAGCTACTCCATTGTGGAACAGTTGTAAAAAGCCACTTGGAAAGGCAACAAAAAAGCATCAACTGGATTGTTTGGAGGGAATGTGGGTGTGTGTGGATGAGTATCATTGTGTGCATCTTTGTGCGGTACAAACTGTTATACAGAGCGTGATGGGATTGTGCTCTGGAGAAGGGGTGGGTGTTGGCAAGCTCTTTAACTGGTGTACTTACAAGCAAGTGGACGGAAAAACGATTGCGTGACTCTCAAATGATGGTCAGATATGTGAAGATACGCTCATCGGCCCACTTGCATGTACATGAGGTTTTGTACTTACAATTAGACACTTTTCTTACTGTATAAGATGTGCCTTGGTTATGTGGGTGTGTTACAGACACACACCTAAAAAGCTCAGCTGGAAGTCCTGGCATCATCTGGCCCCTGGACCAGCACTACATCAATCCCCCATAATCCTTTGGGCCGGATGGGCAGGGAGAGCTGGGAGAAAGAAGGACTATGATGTCCCCCACCGCACTCCCCTAACTCTGCTTCGTGATTGGTCCCCCTGACTTCAATATGTTTTGTGAAGCATGAACCCCGGGGCAGGGACTAATAAATGACTTCTTCTTTTCGCTGAAGATTACGTCCCCACACGGCTCCACCAAGACAATGAGACAGGAACTAACCTGCTAGAAAAGAAATGGGCTGCTCGCTCTGTGAGTAAAAAGGTCAAAATTAGAGAAAGACTCGGCGGCTGAAGCTGTTCTAAATATCTATTGACAGCATTCGTTCGTAACTAGGCTAGAAAGATGAAAGTATTATGATTTTGATTATTAAGAGGAAGCACAATTGTTTTTAACTTACTGTTCTGCTGTGATGAGTCTATAGATCATAGATATTTTCTAGGCCTTCATCATTTAAGTCAAGCATACACGTTTAATGTGCACACTTTGATCATTTTATGAAATAAACTTTCGTTAAACACCACCAGGAGAATGCAGAAAAGAAAGACGAGGACTGGGCAAAAAGCAAAAGTGTTGGGCCGCTGTCTCGTGACACAACGACAAAGTGCAGACAATGACTAAGCCCGGCAATTATAGCATAACCCAAAAGCAGGGGGTGTGAGCTTTTTAATCTTGCTTCTCTTGCCAACGCTGAGATCTGGAGGTGTCATATTCCTCCAATACATTCCTTCTTCTTTCGCTCCAAATGGCCGACGTTTTGTCGCCAACGCAGGGCCCCTGTAATGAACATTGGGGGATCTTCAGAACTCAATGACTGGACGTAATTACTTCTCTCCTTTTCTTCGTTCCTTTTCTCCTCACTGGCTCTCCCTCTGAGGCGTACCGGCCCCCGGCTTTCGGGCTGGCTGGTCAAATACAAAAGGCGGGCTGCACTGTGGCCAGCTGGGGGGGGTATGGAACCCATAACCCTCCGATCAGCTGTCAGACACTGAGCAACTCAACACTGTTCACCGTGCCTGTGACCTCACCGAACTGACCTTGACAGCAATTAAACAAAGTTGTGTGATTTGAGAAATTCATCCTATCAGTGCTGCACATTTGAAATCATAATACTTCAGTGTTGTCATAATGTATGTAACAAAACCAAGTTTTATTTAATAAAACACAAGAAGGATGTGTTTTTTTTACTTTGGGCTTCTTTGGGCATGAGGACTTCAGAACTCTTCAAATACATACATAAAATATATGCTTTATATTTTTTTGTGGTGGAAATTAAATTTATTCTATCCTATCCTTATCCATTAAAAATAAATAATATATAAAACGAAAAAAAACGAAATTACAAAAAATACTATGATAAGTAAATATGTAATTTTTTTTACAATTTTTACACTTTTTAAAAAAAAATTATATACTGTAAAAGTAAAATGTCATGTCTAAGACAGGCATAAAACAAAAGTCCAAAATGTATAAATCAAAATGACAAAATGTTTTCTATGAGAATTACATATTGCCAAAACAAACTTCTGGGATGCCTAAAGTTTAAGAAAAAAATATATTGAATTAAACTGAAAAAGATTACTCTGCTATCGCTATATAAATTAGTCTGTGAATCCCTTTTTTGATCAATCATTTGTCTGTTTATATGTAATTTACAGAGAGGAAAATCCTACCATGTAGAAAAATCTATGAAAAATAATATAAATACAACTGAAGCCCATTAAAAACACACAGATTAGACATATTAGTTCTGTTAATTAGGAGACATAAATGCAAACCAGAGAGACAGCACTTACAAAAATAAGTGTACGAGAGTCATTACGTGAAGTGCTTTACACACAAACATACATTCAGAGACACACACATACACACACCCCTCGCTGGAGTCAGGTTTTTGGAGTACTGCCCAAGCTCAGAGTAAGAGGTGGCCATTCACATGCCTTGTTTTCCACCAAGACGCTAATCAGATAAATGATCTATTTGTTTTAAAACATCATCAAGTACATTAGTGCTGCTGGAGAACTGGCATGGTTGCTAGGCAAACGAGGGGGGCTCAGTACACAAGGTTGTGAATACAAGCCTTTTGGGGGGTCCACAAACACACCAATGGGACGTCAGAGCAGTGTGCGCTGATGGACACGAGGAAACGAGAGACAAATTTACTACACAGCATTAATTACTTTACGTCCAATGGGAGCACAGTATCACACAGAGACACAAATACACTAATACACTCCATTTCACCGGGAAATAGAGGCCTGTAGACAAACTGGTGTTCTTTACAACATAACAATAAAAAGGCTGAAAAGATACTGCGGTTTCCCCATTCAATAATCTACAATAAAACTATCAAATATAAAAAAAAATGTTTTTGTTTAAATTAATACAATAATCACAATAATTAATACATAAAATAATGCAACCATTCAACACTTTTACTCATGACGAAACCACTATGGCACAATCACTCATAGCTAATCACTTTGTTAAAGTAGTTAAATGATACAGACCATTTAGCAAAATGTAAACACCGTTCCAACAGGACATTCATTTTTTATTATTACATACAATTAAATCGTAATGCTATTCGTTTAACATTTTGATTCAGTTATAAATGTTCTGTTGGTTGTATTCTGTTTAAACGTTTGTAAAGTGTTAACAATCTAAAACTGTACCAGACTTGGACCAGCGCTTTTTACCTTGGTCTATAGAATGATAATTTGTGCACAGCTCCACATTTCCAAAAAATCTTTGCAATAGTAGCTAGCACACAAAGGATTGCAAATAGCACACTTCATGAGGAGTCGCGGCCTTACAAAACACAAAAACAATGAAACGCAAAAGTCTGATAAATGCACAAGTGTGAATTAACAGACTGTTATTTCGTCCTCCTCATTCACACACTCTCCACTCAAGAAAGGACCTTTCCAACAAAAGCAAAAGTGTTACCTGGTTGCTGAGGTATGTTGGTAATTACTGTGGCATTACCCCTCGCACAATGACCCTGCATAGTCTAGCATTGTAATTTCTCTTTATCACAGCCCTCAGCCGATAGAGCTGGTCCCACCGCTGACCCCTGTAGCCGCGATTAACAACGTTTGCTTTCATACTCGCGCTTGCATAGAAAAGAAAATCCTTCTATAATGCCACCTCGCGAGTAGGTTATCGCGTAACGCTGTTTCACGTAATGACTTTAAACTGTTTCAGACCTTCGTCATTCAGCTCGAAGCCGCGGTCGGTTTTGGGTCGCTCAAACACAGGCAATATTTCCTGTCGCCTGCTTTGTCGCGAAAGCCGTTCCTGGCCTTTTCATCAGCGGTATTGATTGATGATACTTTCACCGATGAGTTGGGTTTTTTGTGTTTTGACACAAAGCCTCCAGCGCACGCTCAACAGGCCGCTGGGCGTTAATGAGGGCTCAGGTCTGGTCAGCGAGCTGTTCTGTAAACAGTCTGAGAGCAGTTGTTAATTAACTCTCACCGACACAGGAGAGGAGAATAAGGCAGAGATGGAGAGGCAGACCTCTGACCCTGACAGGTCTCGTAGAACAGCCTCAATCTGAGCAATTAGTATACTGGGTCCCTCAATCTGCATAATTGCTCAAGCAGGGGGTAGGAAGCCCAGGGACGCCAGTGGAGGGCATTGGACTGACACAAACAAACACACGGCGTAAAAAGGAAAGAGGCACGCATGCTAATAATGCTCATTACGCTTTGAAAAATGCTCTAAAAGTCACCATCACACTTGATTCATGAGATCAGCGATTGTAGGCTATTCTGGGAAACCCTGCTAAGGCTAAGCGCTGCATGTTTGAAAGCATGATTGTCTCGATTTGTCTCGAGGTAATCGGTTCCTATATTTGTCATGTGACCCGATGAGACATGTGTCTAACTTTACATAAACGAATGCAGGATGTGCAACATCGGTAAATTCATCTTGGAACATAAACCTTCACAATCTGTCCATCATCATTTTTAGAAATGAAATGTGTATGACTCCATTGTTGAGCACAAAAGAGAAATGTCTCTGTGGTTTTGTGTGCATACAATGGAAGTCAATGGCATCTTCTTTTCTGCTTTGTAGAAGAAGGAAAGTCATACAGCTTTTAAATGACAACACAATTTTAGTGTGAACGATCCCTTTAAAGTCTCTAAAATAAGTATAAGGATGTGTTGACAAATCATGTTGGATAGTCTCCATATATTTTGGGGGTTTTTAATCAACATCTGACCCAATCACATGACAGTAGAAAGGCTGATGTTTGAATCCAAAGCGGTGGTCAACAAGCCTCTCTAAACCTCCTCGTGTTCATCCAGCATGTTCAGATAAGACCTTTTTGTGTCCCTCTTGATCCCGGCTGGAAACAACAGCACTTAAACCCACAGCACAGTCAACCTTTCCATTCCTGACAAGTTGGATCATCGTAATCCATACATTTGGATAGCTAATCCACATTCAGCGCCTCAGAGGACATAGAGACTTTTCGGCTTGTGAATCCTCAGGCGAGGGTTTTGAACTGGGCATATGAGGTGGGTAAAACAAGAGGCGCCCCCCTTTTCAGACAATGAACCCGCCTGGCTGAGCTGACAATGACGATGGGGGAGATGTTTGGGTTTACCAATGCGTAAGATCAATTAAGAGTGGTTGAGAGGAAGCTTTGAAAAGAGAAGTGATGACCCCGCTGCAGAGGACATTCATGCTGCCCCTTTCACTAATCCAGTAAAAGAAGCAAATATTTCAAGACATAAAATCCGAAACAGAGAAAGCCTCCTTTATTTACAAAACAGGTACACAGTATCCAAAAGTTTCAGAAACGTTTTCAAGTCAAAGGGTTTTTCTTTTATGCAAAGCAACAAAAGAAAAGTAACTTTTAAAAGTAATTGTATTTATTTTACTCACATTTTTTTAAATCTGTATGACAGGGCTCCTTAAAATGGCAGGAAATGGATAAATGTGACTTTGGCAAGACTTACACAAGTCTCAATGGCAAAACTTATTAGGACTGAGAGAAAAAAATGACGTCCATGAATAAAAATGTATTTCAATGCCGAAAGAGTGATGACCCATGTTAATTCTAGATTAATTGTATATATAACCTACACTGTGTGATAAATTTGTCATACTCTTCACAGAGTCTTATTTGAACTCATAGACAGAAGTCAATGATGTGCTTATAAAGCTCAAGTGTGCCTGCCTCTGGTGTTTCATGGATCTGCAGCTTGATCTATACACTTATTGGTCTGACAGAAGATATGTTCTGTTTAAGACGACAGTTAAACAATGTTGATCTCTAATCAGACAGTAAATGAGCATGTTGACCTCTACATGATCTCAAAGAATGCACTTGGGTTTAAAGTGTGTTTTGTATTTGACATCAGCTGTTAATAAACACATGAACATGCACAGACAGGGTACTCACAGACATTCCCTGTGTTGTCGAAGCTGTTGAGCACCTCATCCACTCTAAGGGGGCCAAGATTGTCTCTGAAATGCATTAATAAGCATGATTTACACATGAACTGTACATAGTCCAAAGACATGGAAAAGATGTTGACTAAAACATGTTTTCCGAAACAAGCAATTAGATCACTACAACGCTTCAACTCACTACAAGTTATAGTAACTTTAAAGAAACTAATGAAAGACATGGCAAGCCAATTCCATGCAAATGTCAAGTATACACTGTAAAATGTCCCATAAAAACAGAAATTTTCAGGTTGCTGTGGTGCCAGAAATATTCCGTAGTATACATTTTTTTCCTGTAAAATTACAAGGTTTTCTCTGCTTTTCTTGAAAAATTTGCAGTCTTTTTTTTACCGTATTTCAAAAATAGATTTAAAAAATCAGGTAAAAATTTCAAGCTGTTGGGAGGTCAGAAATGTACCATAAATGAATTTCTTTTTCTGTAATTTGACTGTTTTTTACAGTAAAATTACAGTTTTGGACATTCACATTTTACATAAATATCTATACAAAACTATAACATTTTGTAAATTACGCTTTTAACAGTGTACCAGGTTTCTCTATTTTATAAAAAAGAAAGTTATTATTAACATATTAATTTTTAAAGTATGGGTCTTCAACTAGGGGTCCAGGCAACTTTTTGTTACGATGTAAAAAATGGGTTCGGAAATATTAATAACATCCACATCTCTTTCACATCCAGAGAAAACCTCTAACTCAACTAGAATAGTTTTGTGCCATTAAGATGTATAAATGCCCTTTATTAGTTCATGATCGCTAACTAATGTTTAGAATAATAATGGAGCCTAGTTGTAAATGCTGGTAGTATTGGCTTGTTACAAAATAAATCATTATTCAGGCTATTGTTATCATTCACATACGTTACACTTTTAAAGTTCTTTAACGTTAAACGGTCGGGATGTCTGTTGGTGAAAGGCTCTGCCAAGGCCAAGCTGATCAGGTTGGCTCTTTTGGTCCACAGATTCTGCACAAACGGACTTCGTCTGTACTTTGCGCACGCTTTAACTCGGCTATAATGCCCCTTTGCGCATTAACTTCCCTGACAAGCCGTGAACAGACGGAAATGGCACTTATGTTGGCCGCCATGACTTTCATTTTGTCGTCACTCAGAAATATAAATCGCAAATAGGTGGAAAGAAAGTTGTATGCGTCCAATGACCGAAGAGAGCGCTGAGAGCACATGCGCGCAAACATACTGATACTGCAAATGGACGCATTTCAGGATGCGTTTTCCTTGAAACACGCGCGTCATGAAAGTACCGGTACCAAATAAATTAGAAATTTGTATCGATTTAACAGTGTGTATCGAGATACTTTTCTAGTACCTGTCTATCGTGCAACTAGGGATGCACGGATATGTAAACTTAGGCCGATTCTTTACGCTAGTTAAATATGCTTTAGTTTAAAGGGGTCGTGTGGCGAGAATACGTGTTTTTCTGTGTCTTTGGTGTGTTGCCCATGCATGTATTAGACACTTCATATTGCTACAATTAAAGTGTAGGAACAAAAAAAAGCATTCTATCTAAAAGCGAATGCTCATCCAGACCTGCCTGAAACGCCTCGTGTAACCACACTCCCACAAATCTACATCATTTTCTGAGTATGATTTGACCGCACAAATGTATACGCAAGTAAGATGGGCGTACCTGTCAGTACAGTTGCTTTGGAACCTGATGTTCTAAATATGGTAAGAGGCGTTACATTTCTGTCACACGCTTGCGGTCTTCGACCAATCACTACGCACAGGATTACTGGCCAATTATAGCACACCTCGCTTTTAAGAGTGATGAGCTTTGTAAAGAATCCGCTCGTTTCAGAGAGGCGGGGCAAAGAGGAGATACAAACATGCATGGTATTTGAAAAATACAGGTTTTTTTACCTTCAATCATGTATACACATACCATCACATCTAAAACAAAGCTTTGTCATATGACCCCTGTAACTTTTAAACTTTTCTAGTATAATGTTTATTCAATAAATAAGTTATAGATGTTCTTCCAGTGCAACTCAGGAAAGTATGACAATGGCCATAGGTCTAACAGGTCTCAAGAAAAAGAAATAGTGAAGCAATAATAACTCTTCCTAAACCCACCTGAGTAAGGCACTGTACTGGGGAAAGATTGTACTTCTGTATTCCACCCACGGGCCATCTGACGGGTCACCCGTCTCTGTGGTAGTGACCCTGCTCCTGGAGAACAAGTTAAAGGAGGAGAACCTGCGCACTGATACCTGCTGAACATCAGAGCTGTCGAGCTGCTTCTCTTTCAGAACCTGTTACGACAAAACCATATGCATATGTCAATGCATGTTTTATCACTGTATAAACGTTTGTCTGCGCCAGATGACATGAAAAGCAGTATACGGAACCCCTCACATGTCGTAGAAGAGCCCATCGTGCGCGCGCCACATCGGTTCCACAGTGAGAGTCGTGATCTTGGTGATTATTCGTCCGCTTTTCGTTCGCAGGCGAGGCAGGATCTTTAAAATTATTCATACCTACAGCAACCTGTTAGGTATGATTCTGTTTAATGCAAAGATAAGTTATAACAGTATAAATAAACGACAAAGAATCGCAGAGTCAACGCTAAGGATGTTTTGGCATTTGTTTTGTGAACGCGGACAAAGTCGATCATAAAATTTAATGACGTTTTACCAATTCGCCGGTATGAGATGGTGTATGATGCTTAATAAAAGTGCACGCTACTTCCGTACACCTCCTCCTGCTCTTCAAGGGAAACGGAAATCTAATCGCTTTCAGAGTCATCGAACGTTCACGTCCTACGGTTGGGATCGATGTGTCTTTTCTCGATTGATCTCGCCTGAGGCGACGTCATATTTTTGCGCCACTGTAAACAACGCACCGCATATTTTTTAGAATAAACACATGGATGCTTGGAAGTGTGAATTTAAATGGATATTTACTCACAGTGATGATGTGAATGTGTATTTCTAAATGCAAAGTGAGATTTTATTAATAAGTGGGACAGTGATACCTGCTGTATTAAATGAGTCTGATCCGCTCCACTTGTCTGCTGCTGCGATCAGTCTCAAGCTGTATACATCGAGCGAGCCATAAGAGCCCATGTTTTCCGTGTACATTTCGTCTTTACACTGGGGTAAGATCAACGTTATAATAGTGACACACATTTAGGAGTTTATTGTACACAACACATAAATAACAAAGATTAAAAATAAAAATTTAGACCAGACAGCATGTCCTCCAGATTAATACACGGTAACCCATGTTGATGGAATTGTATTATTTAGGATACTTCGAAGACAACAACAGAACAGTCCAAAGCTCAACTTGGTAAATTCAGTGGTGAAGAGAAGCATTTTAAAAGAAGATTGCTTTCAGTTCATAGCAGGTTTGCTGATGTACCAGATAATTTAACTGTAAGTGTAATATTTCAAATATATGACAATATATTATATAGACCAATATATTGGTATACAATTGTCTATACAAATCTGTTACAAATCACTTAAACCATATATATTGAGTAATCATTTTCTTAACATCGTCTCAAGTTCCAGGGACAAAATCACATATACCTTGAAGATGGCCAGAGCATCAACAGAGCAGCCCTGGCACATGGTAAACACTGCTGTTTTTAGAATACATTTACATCATGGTCTCCGTTAAAACAACATGAATAAACATGTAAACACAAAATGGTTTAGCTAGTTTTCAGAGGTTGAGTTCTAAGGTAATGTGATGTAAATACACACAGATGAACGGGAGATGGTGGAGGTGTTCTGTGCTGATTGGGGAGGAGATGGATATAAAACTATCCAGAGGGTCAGACTGTCTCCCTCAGAGAACAAGCTGGCAGCCACTGTGAAGAAAGACCATCATGAGGAGACCCGATTTGTGTTGGTTCATCTAGAAGGAATCATCCTCTCACAGAAAGCACTGTTGGTTTTAGATAATGTCCTCAGCTTTGGTTCGTTTTACTGTAATAGATGGAAAAGACATGCCTTGTTTGGTTCTTAACCTAGTCTTGACAGATTTTTTGTTCAAACATCTCTTGCAGAATGGGCCACAGATGATGTCCTGTTCTACAGCACACAGGAGACTCTTCAGAGCTTGCGGGTTTTCCGTCTTCATCTCAGGCATAATGCTGTCCACACCGACCTTGTTTACGAAGAAAAAGATCCAGAGTAGGACCAGAGTGTGTTTAGGTCCTAACCATTATGGTTAAGTGCTGTGTTTTACTCAAATTGATGTGGTATTGTGTCCTCTCCGCAGGTTTTTTGTGGAAGTCAGTCGTTCAAAAGACCAGAGACTGGTCACAATTAACTGTAACAGTAAGAACAGTTCAGAAGTTTGGTTTATTGACAGCAGAGCTCCATTCTCATGTCCCACCCTCATCCAATCCCGTCAACCTGGTCTGATGTACCATGTGGAGCACTCGAAGGACCATCTGTTTATTCTTGCCAACACTGGACAAGGCCAGGAGTATCAGGTAAAACCACATCATTCATTTTGCTGTCTTTTTATGTTAGTGGTCAAGTATTCCGTACATATAGTGACTTCAGCAAAGCCAAACTGAATGTTCATTTCTGTCCATCTGTCTAATTTTGTCTTTCCAAGCTATTATGGACACCTTTGGCTTTTCCATCCATTCCACACTGGAACGCAATGTTCACACCTGTTCCAGGAACAGCCATTAAAGATATGGAGCTGCTTCAGGATCACTCTGTGTTTACACTGAAGGATTCACAATGCAGGCTTCAGATTCAGATTCTGACCTCAAAAGAGCCCTATGAGTTAAAAACACTGCAGGTGTGAACAACAGTCACATTCGATCTCAAAACATCTAAAATGAATTAACTGGATCAATTTTCCTTTTACTCCTTTTACTCATTCTTGCGTAGTGACACTGTGACATTTACAAGGGAAAAAAAAAACGTGACATTTCCCGCAAAATCTGACCCAACAGTTCAAATTGTAAATTATTATAATAAGCTTACTATTGTGAATTTGGTCAAGGAAACCAAACTCACATTTATGTATTCATGTACTTGTGCATTTTACAAAAACGTTTCAAGTGGCACCTTTTTATATTAATATTATTTTATATTAAAATAAACAAAAAAAATCAGGTGACTCATTTTAAATGTTGTTGTTTAAAAAAAATAGCAGTTTTTATAACTGAAATTATTAGAAGTTAGGGATTTGATATATTACATAATTTATAAGGAAGTAAAATGGAACGTTACTATATGCTGTAAATATAACATTTAAAACTTGAAAATAATGAAACATCTAAAACTAAATGGGAATTTTTATTTCAGATACCCCACTGGGCTTGTGATCTATCACCAGAGCGTGTAGGGAGCGAGAAGGGAAGGTCATTTGGTTTCCTCCTCTCCTCCCCAGTGCACTCACCAGTACGCCACCTCTGTTCCCTGAGAACAGGACAACTTTCTGTAACAGAAGACACCCAGTATAACTCTCTTCCAGAATGTCACACAACACGCCTGCAGGCGGCCAGTCAGGTGTGAGGCATTTACTGCAAAATTTGTTTATCAGAGATTACCAGGAGCATAATAACATATAACAACATATTTTTACATTTCAACATGCAACACACTTTCTGTGATGTAAATCAATAATAAAGTCCTACTATGACTTCTTTAATATGCTGTATTGTCTCAATGTCTGTTTTCAGGATGGAACAATGGTTCCGTTGACTCTCTTTCACATGCCTGCAT
This sequence comes from Triplophysa dalaica, assembly GCF_015846415.1. Taxonomy (NCBI): domain Eukaryota; kingdom Metazoa; phylum Chordata; class Actinopteri; order Cypriniformes; family Nemacheilidae; genus Triplophysa; species Triplophysa dalaica. Next base: position 13,629,578 of record NC_079552.1, read on the forward strand.
TACCTCAGCTGAGTAAATCTCCATTGCTTTTGCATGTATATGGAGCATATGGGATGGATCTCAACATGGCCTTCAGTCCTGAGAAAAGACTGCTGCTGGAGGACGGCTGGGCTCTGGCGTACTGCCACGTCAGGTGCTAAACTACAACTCCAGTCACCTTTTCTATCTACGCTGAAGGAAAAACACAGCATTTTCAGTCTCTGAATGCATCCTGATGAGTCTTGTTGTCTGTCTAGGGGCGGCGGTGAACGCGGTCTAGCGTGGCATAGGTCAGGTTCTTTGCTGCAGAAACAGAGAGGAGTGGAAGACCTTGCTTCCTGCATTCAGACTCTTCATCACTTGGGTGTGTCTCAGCCTGTGCTGACTGCCATCGCGGCTCGCAGTGCTGGAGCCATCCTAACGGGGGCGCTGTGCAACCAAAACCCTCAGCTTCTCCGAGCTGTTATTCTACAGGTGAACCTTTAATGCATCATGAAGTACTCCATAAACCTACTCCGTCGTGTGTGAGATTATATGAAGTTGCGATTCTTGGCAGGCGCCTTTTCTAGATGTACTGGGCACTATGCAAGACCCATTCCTTCCACTTACTAAAGAAGAGAGGGGGGAGTGGGGAGACCCCCTTGTGAGCGCCGAACACAGGGACAACATTGCTTCCTACTGCCCTTGTCACAACATTAAACCTCAGGTATCACTTTGACTTTATTGAGATAATCTATGTGTTTTGTAAATTAAGGGGTGTAAAATAATAGTGTTTTGTTTCCAGCTTTACCCGTCCATGCTGATCACCGCATACTCGGAAGACCGTAGAGTACCTTTATCGGGGGTGCTGAACTATGTGGAAAGATTGAAGAAAGCAATTCAGATGTATAATGATGGAAACTGTGCTAAGAGTGAGTCTATTTGTATCTCATTTAGCATCCTTACTCTTTGTATACATTTAAAGGAACACCTCATCCAAAAAAGGAACAGTACACCCATCATTTACTCACCCTCAAGTTGTTATAAAACTGTATACATTTCTTTGTTCTGATGAACAGAGAGAACGATATTTGGAAGAGTGTTTGCAAAAAAACAGTTCTGGGACACTATTTACATTTACATTTATTCATTTGGCAGACGCTTTTATCCAAAGTTACTTACATTGCATTGTATTATACGTTTTGTTTCTGACTATGTGTAATCCCCTGGGATCGAACCCATGACCTTTGCATTGCTAGTGCCATGCTCTAACCACTGAGCCACAGGAAAGCTATTATTATAAGATACTATTGACTACCATAGTAGGACAAAATACTATCATGGACGTCAATAGTGCCCCATAACCATTTGATTTCCCACATTCCTTAAAATATATATTTTTTGTGAAATTTATTACCACTTGAGGGTGAGTAAATGATGACAGAATTTTCTTTTTCGGGTGAACTATCACTTTATCCCTGGCAAAATCACTGTAACACACTACACAATAATGCAAAAATATAAAACTGTGTAATATTATTAATAAACTAAGAAGGGAGATGTGCGAAGTAGGCCTAAAGTATAATGGAGAGGAATTTAGAAGGTCACCGGTCAAAATCCCAGCTCTCAACTCAAACCCTGGATTAAGAGAAGCACTTATACTCTCCCCTCAGGAGAGGAAAGCACTGATCTGGAATCGGGTGATTTGATTCCTCTCCATATCAACCTGAGGTCACCTTGTGTGCGAGCTTGTCTGGGAGATACGCTGTCAGCACATCTAAGTCAAGAATCCCTCTCCTTCTGTGCATCCTTAATTATAACTTTATAATACACCCATACATAGAGACACCTCAGCTATCACACGACACGCATACAACAGAATGAAAAAGAAAGACTGCCTATAATCTCTATCTTTTCTCCCCATGAGATAAACTGCTGATCACGCATGCTGCCAGCTCGGACGATTAACATGTTTATGACATAGTGTATCAGGCAGGGAGATAAGGAACAATACACCGGGCTGTGCCAAGGTCAGGCTTATGAAACATGCGGACAGGAGAAGAAGAGGAATAGGCAGAGACACCAGCGGCCGTGCTGCAGATAAGAAGCATATGACAGAGTTTGAAGGATTAGGCGTGTGATTTTTTTTTTTTTTTTAGCACTCCGCTTCACTTCAGAGATCTCATCACCTTGGGGAAATAAGCCAGTCGGGCACTAGAGTGGGCCAAGTCTACCTACTGCACAGGGCAATTTCTCATCGTTCGTTTCAAGAGTGCCGGATATTCTTAAGTGTTACGATGGAGAGCCAGTGAACCAGATTAAGTCAACAAAAATCACATTTGTCATCAAGATCCATTTTTGAAATTCAGATTTTTATTAAAAGTAAAAAATCTGTTAAAAAATGTATTTTATATATTTATTTAACTTTGTTCGCCCCGAGCGTGAGTATAGTTACCAACTTAAAAGTGTACACTATGTTGAAGTAATGACAGGTCTTGTTCCAACACATTAACTGTGGACACTTTCCAACTGATCTCATGGGAATTCGTAATTATTTTACGAGGTGGCTAATTTGCACAAATTCTTACTTTGTAAATCGTAAAAAAGCATACGATTACGTGAATATAGAAATAGTGAAGTCCCGCCCCTAAACCTAACGCCAGTGTCCTGACAGCAAATTTTACTACAATGTACAAATGAGATTGTACGTATTCATAGCCACTTTTTAAAATAGTTACATTTTTGCAGTGAGATTGTGTTGTCATCACAGTTCTGACAATAAAAAAGCAGCACAAAGATTTTAAATATTTGTTGTTTCTTCATTCAAGCATAAAAACATAAAATACACATGTTTTTTTAGAGGTCTGTTTTATAACAAAAACTTGTGTACTATTTTACAACCAGCACATGTCCCAGCTGTCATTCTGGACGTTCAACCAGGTGCCGATCACTTTGGACCTGAGGATTTTCACCTGTCCTTGAATGAGGTGCATCATAATATTCACTTTATCAGATTGTGTTTTTTAAACTTTAAGTCAACACTTGCTTGATATTACAAAGCTTTAGATTAACAGTAGAGCTTGTGATAATATGATCAAGTTTTTTATTATCATGTTTGGTGTTACATATTAACTTGTAATGTTGTGTTTTTTTTTTTATTGAAGTTGTCTCTGGTTAGAAAGCTGTTCAGAGGAAACAGTTAAAAAGTTTTCCATTTTATGGTGGATTTCAGAGGGTTATATAGAAATCATATACACTGCCACTCCCAAAATAAAGTCACACAATCAAATATTTCAATGGACCACCTTAAGCTTTGATCACGGCGCGCATTCGCTCTGGCATCCTTTCAATAAGCTTCTACAATGTCTAGAATGTCAATTTTTTCCCGTCCAGAGTTGCATTAATTTTTCGCCAAGATTTCGTATTGATGATGAGAGAGTCGGACCACTGCCTTCTCCAGGACGTCCCAAAGATTCTCAATGGGGTTACGGTGTGGACGCTGGGGTGGCTAATCCATGTGTGAAAATGATGTGTCATGCTCCCTGAACCACTCTTTCACAATTTGAGCCCAATGAATCCAGACATTGTCATCTTGGAATATGCCCGTGCCATCAGGGAAGAACTCATTAAAGGAATAAACTGGTCTTTCAGTATATTCAGGTAGTCAGCTGACCTCATTCTTTGGGCACATAACGCTGCTGAACCTCCAATCCATTGGGGGACTCTTACCTATTTGTCAGTTAAATCCAGGTGGTAACTTTTTTTGGCGGGCAGTGTATTTCTGTGTATGCAAAGTTTATTTTTGCTGTAATACTTATTGTACGTGTTACCCTCTTTTTTCACTATTCTCACAGAATGCCCGACAGTTGGCTTTCCTGTACAGAGAACTTGGACTAGACTACCGAAAAACTCAACGGAGACAAAAGAGAAGGACAAATAAACACCAAGTCCCATAAACTCCAAAAGTCTTTGTGTCAGCGAAAAACTCAACGGAGACAAATGAGAAGATTAAAATAAACACCAAGTCCCATAAACTCCAAAAGCCTTTGTGTGCATGAAAAAACCAAACATTGATATTGTTATAGACACTTGTTTTTTAATAGAATGAAATTAAACATATTTAAAGAAAGTAATAAAAAAATCTGTCTTCTTCTAGAAGCCTCATACTAGAATGTTTCCTCAGCACTTGTACAAAATATCAAGTGCAGGAAAGTAGCAGGCTTTCTCTGAAACATAACACTCAGATGCATGATTCGAATGAAATCTCTTATTGGTGGAATATTGCAGGAGCAATCCCTGCCCTTTAGATGTTGGAATTCTAGATTTAGAGAAAGTCCTCTGGTTTATTGGTGTTGTACTCAAATCCACAGTTAGGACATCTGGAAGCTCACTAACTGAAGACAGATCCGTTTCAGTATCCTCACCAAAATTTAGTACCACCAGGAAGGCTTTCTGTTTCCCGTCCATTTCGCGCAAATAGGCGAATACGTTAGCATCGCTCCTGACGTAGCAGAACCAGCCTCGGCTCAGGGCGAGCTCAGCTCCTCTCAGGAGGCTCAGGGTTCGATACTGAGAAATGATGGAATTGGAATCGGATTGCTGAGCCTAGAGATAAAAAGAGGATTTTGGAATAAAACAAAGCAACACGTAGTTTCTTGTCTCAGCATTCTGGAAAATACATACCTCCACGTTAACAGTGTCATAGTCTGGAGCTATATCAAGCCATGTGGCGGTTTCATTGTCGCTAAAGCCAGCGTTGAGTTTATCGCTCCACTGCATTGGCGTTCGCTGTGGGTCCCGACTGTTGTTCTAAATAGTTAAAATATAAGTATAAATACCTGCATGTTGCATTTACTTTTAACACGTTAAAACATCATTGACTTTCACTTACTGGATTGAACTTTCCGAAAGGATCCTGAATGACGGATACATTAACATTCACCATTCCTATCTCCTCTCCGTAGTAGGTCGTAGGAGTACCAGGAAGTGTTAACAACATCATGTTTATAGCAGGCACGTATTCCCTACCTGCACTTGTGCCTATGCGTGGCTTGTCGTGATTTCCCACCTATGTACACGGACAAGTGGATCAATTTGCCATAGGGGATTGTACAGTATTGCAAGATATCATTTTAGCATGGAACAAACTTTTCATTTATGGTTTATACTGATGACTGAAGTGCGTGAACAAAAAACATTCCAGCTTAATATGCAGCGACAATTTGTTTGTTTGGGTTTTGGACTATTGCACAGAAATTGCAACCTTCAGATACAAATGTAGGCAATGCAACACTCAGAGAACACCTCTTACCACCCAGTTTGGCCATTTTCCCTCTGGCATGTTTTTCATCCAAACGTCAACCAGTTCTTTGGCTTTATTTCCCGACAGGGCGTCAGGAAGATACAGCAAGTAGAAATTGAAAGGAAAGTCGCTTTCCGTGGCATAACTTGTGCCGTAGTACCTCATGGTTTTTTCGATTTCCTCGTAATCATAACTCTCCATCACCATAAATCTGAGAAAATTTATTAAAATTTATTAAAAAGCAATGCAGGGATATTTGGGAAGAAGTAGAGGCTCTTATTCAGGGTACCTGTGGCGACCCGGCTCTCTGCTGTAGATGTCCATCTCTACCCTCCAGTTAGTCAGGATCTCGTGCAGCCCCGGCTGTGAGTAGGTGTAGTCGTGAAACAACTCGAACTCTGTGTCCACTGTGGACTGAAGAACATCAAAGAGGGAGGGGAAATAATGTCACATTAGACAAAAAATGGTCACTTCGCTAGAAATCATGAGGCCTGGGACAAAGCTGGAAGGTTGAGCCCACTAACACTTGGTCTAAAAAGTACTTAGTTTTTAGTTTCATTAAAGTGATATTTCTCCCAAAAATGTATAATCTGTCATCATTTACTCACCCTCTAGTCATTTCTAACCTATATGACTTTCTTTCTTCTGCAAAATACAAAAGGAGATATTTTGAAGAAAGTTGGTAACCAAACAGCAGTGACACTCATTCACTTCTATTGTATGGACACAAAACCAATGCAAGTGAATGGGGGCCAGTTAACAACAATCTTTAAAATATCTTCATTTATGTTCTGCGGAAGAAAGAAAGTCATACAGGTTTGAAATTACAAGAGGGTGCATAAATGATGACAGAATTTTCACATTTGGGTGAACTATTACTTTAAGAATAACTTATTTTAAAATCCTCTAAATTGGAGCTAACAATTTCAACAACAACAGAAAGAAAAGCCATTGAAAGCCAAGTCATGCCAAGGCCTCTCGTAGTTCTTCAGTGGCTTTGTAATCGTCTGAAGGTATAAACTGGCTTGACATGACGGTAAATCCAGAGAAATATGCACCAGTAATCCTCAAATGACATTGTGAGAACAAGTTTTGACAATAGTGCAGCCTTTGAACACATTCTTTTGTCTGTTTAAAAATCTGAAGTTCTTTAATTAAGATGTAATACTTTAAATTCCTCTACATTATTTATTGTGTGAGCAGAGATTCAAAGTAAAAATTTTTGCTTGATATTCAGAGGTTGGGCTAATACAATGATTAAGCAGAGCACATTGTTTGACTAACCGGATCTTGGTCAGGATCAACCTGGGGTTCGTTTCTTAAATGTTTGGCTTCAAGCATGTGTTTCACAGCATCCATCCGGAACCCATCCACCCCCTTTTGTAGCCAGAAATGGATTATGTCCTATTACAGAGACAGAAATCAAAGAGGGTCAACGTTTGTTGTAGTGAAACATGATATTGCAAATATATTCAAAGGTCTGATGAATGGCCTTTTTGTTTAAGAGCTTGACGTCTAATATTTCTTTGTGAGGTCAAACATGAGGGTGAAAATCTTTGAGCTCTTGCCTTATTAATAGGACCAAAATAACTACATTTACATTTCATTTACATTTAGTCATTTAGTAGACGCTTTTATCCAAAGCGACTTGCAAATGAGATGAACAATAGAACCAATTAGAACAACAAAAAGCATAAACTGGTCTCGCAAAGCCTTCTACAGTATACAGCGCTAAATTGTTTTTATTTTCTTTTTTTATAGAAAGAGTAGAACCGAGATAGAAGTCAGAACTGATCGGTCAGTTGCTGAAAGAAGAGATGTGTTTTCAGCCGATTCTTAAAGATGGCTACAGTACAATACAACTACAATATTGTTTCACATACCCAAACACAATAGTCAACATGGCACAACAAGAGAGATATTTTACTATTCCACTGGTTTGACGATGTCTTGTGTAAACATTGTTAACTATTTAGAGAGTTAATCTTATTAACAATATCAGAATGAGAGGCTAAAACTGATTTGTTGTTTATAAAAATAATATGAATACTTAAATAAATAAACACATTTTATCAGTATATATTATTATCAGTGAATTATCAGTGATAATTCACAGAGAAATGAAAATCTACTCATCCTCTTGTCATTTCAAACATGTATGACTGTCTTTTCTGCAGAACACAAAAGAAGATATTTTGAAGAATGTTGTTAACAGGCCCCCATTAACTTGCATTGGTTTTGTGTCCAAACAATAGTAGTAAATGGGGGGCAGCGCTGTCGGTTGCCAATATTCTTTTAAATATCTTCTATTTTTCTCTGAAGAAGAAAGTCAAACATGACAAGAGAGTGAGTAGCCTAAATTTTGGGGTGAACTATCCCTATAAGTTGTAAATATGACTAGTGGTTGACATCTCTTTTATTTATTCCATGTCTCTAAGTGTGTTTTAATGGGTGGTGTCTTCACGCTCAGGTGGTTTACTGCCTGGATACATATCAGAGTCATTTAGCCACACCGTTTTCCCACTCATCCTTTGTTGATTTCCACCATCACAACAGTATTCGAACATTCTTAACATAAAAATAGATTCTGATTGGATGCGTTGCATTCAAAGCTGTTGTAAGATGACTAAAAACACAACATTATTATTGTCATATGTTGCCGATACATAAAATTACATTTCTAAAAGCTTCTATCAATGCTGTATTGTAAATTTCACAGTCTCGCAAATGTTTACATTTCTTACCGTCATCTCCTGTATGACGAGGGGGTTACGGAAGTTGAGATCTGGCTGTTCCTTGAGGAACTGATGGAAATAGCACTGCTTTCTCATTTCGTCATATTCCCAAGAGGAATTCCCAAATACGCTTACCTAACAAATCCAACAACGTCAAACACATCTTCACAGTACATGCAGTTAAGGTTTATTGCACATTTACTATAATTTCAGGTATTTCAGTTTGAGTAAAAATATCCATGTGATATATAAAATATTATTATTCAATATCAATGATAAGTATGTGTAGTTAATAAACCGATTGACATTAGTCCTGGTTCAACACCTAATGATGTATAATTCATACCCAGTTGTTAGGAGGTTTATCTTCCGTGCAGTTCACCCAGATATAGTAGTCCTTATAGGGCTCAATGGCATTTCGGCTGAGTTGGAACCAGAGGTGTTTGTCACTGGTATGATTTGGTATATAGTCCATGATCAGCTTAAGACCTGGAACACATAAAAAAGTTAAAGTCGTTCGGGATTGAGCACGATGACCTGACCTTGTATGTTACCAAGTTTTACAAAAGAAACATGTTTGTGGGAGTTAATTGTTAAATCCTTGCGTTACTTATGAAGACCATAACATGAGCCTGATACTGTTTAACTTTGTTGACACTCATCTACAACGTAACCGATGTTGCATGATCCGATATACCTTTGTCGTGCATGCTTGCCAAGAGGTCATCAAAGTCTTGCATGGTTCCAAAGAGTGGGTCAATTTGCCTGAAGTCCTCCACATCATACCCAAAGTCCCTCATGGGAGATTTGTAAAAAGGACTGATCCAGACCGCTTTAATGTTCAGGTAGTCGAAATGACTCAGCTTCTCCTTGATTCCTGAGGTTAAGCATTTATTCAATTATAGAACTGACATCCAAACATGTTCAATGTGCACAAATTTGTTTTTTTATGCAATGGATTTTTATGCAGAGGATCATGTGCAAGATAAGCTGGTGTCTTATCACCCAGTGAATGATTCTTGTGAGCATGTTTTGAAGAGACACCAGGATAATGACTCTCTAATGTACTGCTGTAACATCTGTTTAGTACTTTATGGCATGAGCAGATGTAATTGTGAGCATTACACAAGGGCAGTTAAACAGCTCCTTACTCTGGTATGGACAGAAAATGGGGCCATATAGAGCCATAAGGAGGGACAAATGTCTTTATGTGCCTGTCCAAGAGATTAAAGGTGGGGTGCCACAGTGGTTCATGCATTCTGGCTTCTTTACACTGTTAAACTTGCTGGCTTGACATGTTCAACTTTTACTAGTTGGACGTGACATATTATTGCTGTGCTCGATACACTCCCCCAGCGTTCATAAAGGTTTTTTTCAAACATGAAATTCCCTTACGTAACAACCTTTCTCAGTCCCTTATTGAACAATTCTCCCGGAAAAGCATGCCCACGCGTCAACCAGGGAGAGCGGGAGAAGGAACATGAGCAACAGTGGAAACAGTGGATATATCGCTGGATTTGGATATCGGTCCCAGCGCTAGAAGATGCCAGTCATGAACTGCACGCGGTAAGTCGGCGTGTACGTGCATAATGTAAACAACACAAATTTATAGTGAATCAACTGTTATGCAGGGATCATGCAACGATGTATTGCGTGCTCGTGCTTTAGTCCCGCACTCCCTGAAAGCGTTCAGGGCTCACCTGTTTCGGAAATAATCGTACAGCTGAATCTGTCTTTTGTAAATGTTATCAAACTAAAGACTCTTTGAATATACAAAGAATAGTACTCTATAGGTACTCAAGATTCATATGAGATTGGCAGAAACTGCCCATGTTACGTCCGCTTTAAAGTGTTAGTTGACCCAAATATGAAAATTCGGTCATCATTTACTCATCCTCATGTCATTTCAAACCTGTATGACTTTTATTCTTCTGCAAAAAAAAATATTTTGTCGAATGTCGGTAACCGAAAAGCAGCGGCACCCTTTCACTTCTGTTGTATGGACACAAAACCAATGCAAGTGAATTAACAACATTCTTCAAAATATCATTTCTTGTGTCCTGCCGAGGAAAGAAAGTCATACAGGTTTTAAATTAATTTTCATTTTGGTGAACTATCCTTTAATACAGTGCCAGATAACTTGTTTGGTACATGTGCGTTAGCACCAAATTTTACACATGACAGCAATGCAAATTTTTTTACTTAATATTTAATATGTATTTATATTTATGTTATAAATATTATTTTTTTATAAATATTTATATGCTAATAAAATGAAATGTTTTTTTTAAATATTGTTAGTCTACAATCAAACATGTTTGCATACAAAATAAGCAAACATAAATTAGTGAGCACACTAACATGTTTACGGTAATTCATAATACAAAAAAGAACAATGCAAAGATTCTGCAATTCCTCTCATTTTTCACCTGCAGTTTCTTCACAAAGCAGGTCGAATCTTACCTTTCAGATCTCCAACACCATCAGCATTTGAATCTTTGAATGATCTTGGATAGACCTGATAGACTGGAGACACCTGCCACCAGCTCAAGCATCGAGGTGACAGCGCCACGATCGCAATGGTCACAGCGATAAGGACCAGAGTGCATACGATGATCAGCCAGAACAGAATCTCTCGAGGAACTCTGTAGCAAGCTTGTTTGGAGTATAGCATCAGAACCTCTTTGGGCATTCCAGCATAAGGCTTGATCTGAGTGTACGCAACCTCCTCTTGCCCAGTGACGGAGACGACAGCGGGCTCATGCTGTGATCTATCTTCATCCTCTTGAAAGGCTGCGTTCTGGACACCGTCTTCTAGCTCCAGTGCGTCAATGTTCGTGATTTTGGTTAAACTCATTTTGCAGTTATAGACTGCTGGTGGTCACCCAGGGCACAGGATGAAATGTGAGAGGCAAACAGCAGGAGTCCTGTTAAGAGGCATTCACAAGTTCATAGTACACAAAAGTCGTTCACTCTCCATCTTTGACACACACAATAAAACCCCTCCCAGAGGAATGCGGCAGCTCTGAGAGAAGAGATTACAAGGCTCAATCACACAGTACCTTTGCTACATATTATTGAAAAGTAAATAACTCCGACTACAATGTGACCAAATGAATTAACAAGGGTTAATACAGGATTTGAACACCTGTCTGAATATCTTTCTCTGTCTATGTAACCAAATCAATCATTTTTAAAAGGAAAATTAATTAACTACATTTCTTTACAAACAAAAAAATCTTTTTAAGGTAACGCTTCGTCTCTTTGATTCAACTATTTGGTAGATTGTAGACTACAATTCAGTACATCCCTGTGTGGTCCTTCGGGAGAATTTCATTGCTTTACACAATTCATTTGTTGTTATAGATACAGCACATTTTTCATACTCTAGATGTATCTGTACAGAAAAATAGCATAGTGCTACTTATACGATAAATAAATATCACGAGCGGCTCCACACAAAACAGTTGATTGATCTGGCAAGCTGTAATCTGATTGGCTCTTAACACAACCTCTGCTAGCAAAGGAACAAAAGTTCACATGGAAAACAAAGCACTTGGCTGTAGTAGTATCAATTGTATTAATGTATCCATATTTTGCTTACATTTGTCATATCTACATTTTTTTAACGTATATACACAGTTCTTGGCTGAAACACACTCTCTTAAAAAGGTGCTACCAAAGTATTTTACAAAAGGAACTGTGAAAGACTTAGTCCAACATTCTTTTAATACTATTTTATATTCTAAAGAACAGTTTTTCCAACAGAAGCCCCTTTGTGAAACAGATGTTAAAGGGATATCACACACAAAAATTTGTCATGAATTACTACTTGTTCCAAATCTGTATGGATTTCTTTGTTCGGATGAACACAAGGAAATATATTTGTAAGATTGTTAGCAAATGACAGTTCTGGGCATCATTGACTACAATAGTAGAAAAAAATAATGGTCAAATGTGCCCTAGAATTCCTCAAAATAACTAATTTTACTATTCTTTCTTTCTTTATTTGTAAAGAATTTTCACACAACACTCAGTTGATCTAAAGTGCTGTACAATACAGCTAAAAATAAAGACAATTAAAAACACAATATACCATAGAAAAATCATAGACACAGATGATCTTGGCTAGTTAAAATCAACAGACAGTACGTGTTTTTTAAGCAGGCATGTAATAACTGGTAGGTCGGGCGCAGCTCTAACAGAAATTGGTAATTTGTTCCATAAACTAGTACCAGCAACAGTGAAGGCTCGATCACCTCTACAGTGGAACCTTGATCTAGGAACAGAGAGGAGACCAAGATTACTAGATCTCAGAGGCCTATTTGGTCTGTGACAAGAGATTGCTTCAGAGAGATATAATGGTGCTTGATTATGCAACTATTTAAAACAAACTTAAAATTCTGAAAACATTTCTAGATTTGATTTGTAACCAGTTTAATGAAGGAAGAGTAGGCAAGATATGATCAAACCTCCGTCTGCCTGTCAGCACCCTAGCAGCAGCATTCTGGTGAAACAGATAGCGCATTTTAGAAGACTGAGTTATACCTTAGTAGATTGAATTACAGTTATCTAAACAAGATAAAACAAACAGGTGAATGATCTGTTCAAACTGTTTGTTTGAAAGAAGATATTTAATTTGTGATGAACAGCGTAAGTGGACGAAGCTTGATTTGACCAATGCACTTACAGTATTTGTTTCTCAAAACCAAGGTTGTAATCGACAAGAACCCCAAAGATTTTTCTAATAGAATATCATTTACAACTCTAAAAAGTGCAGTTTCAGTGCTGTGTTTAGACCTTAAATCTGAATTTTCCAGAAATATTATTCAATATCATATGGGATTGCAACGGAGTCAACGCAATCTTAAAGAGAAATAGCAGGTAGCTACTATGGTAGTCAATGGTCCCCCAGAATTAAAAGGAAAAAAAGAAATCTATACAGATTTGGAATAACTTGAGGATGAGCAATTTCTGTTAGAATAAAAAATGTTGGGCAGAGTACCACTTTAAAAGTTCTTTATGGAATGAAAAATGATCAATGTAAAGCACCCTTATTTTTAAGAATGTAAGCTGTAATCTAGACCAGAATTTGTTTCCCATATATAACCCATTCCCACTGTAACTGAACAAAAGACCCAAGACTTCCTTTTCCTTTATCTTTATTGTTCTGTTCAATGTCACCTTTCAGGTTTTGAGGCCAATAAGTACTGTCAATCGTTGACTGCAGGAAAATATACTTGAGTAAAACCAACATTACACTTGTATAATGAATCGGAAAACAATCTGTGAATTCATCATAAAGCTAGTATTTCCATGTTCAGATTACCAAAACACCACTTTACAATATATTCTGGGAAAACCAGAAAAAGGAAAAACAAAGGCAGGTTGCTGCAAGTTCACATCTGCGTTGTGTAAGTGAGGCCAGATAGGAAAAGAAGACCTAGATATATAAACACAGAGGGGAGCTGAGAAAAGCTGCGTGGCTTTGGTAGGCAGTAACAATCCCTTTTAGCCGTCAACACCCACAGTTCATGGGATACACAAGTACATTACTTTAAAATCTCAAATTTGTCAAAAAACACAATTTGCATGACGTCAGTCTCCACCAACACAGCTCTATTGCTTCTCAAACGTTAAGCCACAAAGAACATCAAACTTCGGAAAAATAAAAAATATATATGAATTTATATATATATTTCTCTCTCTATATTCTATATTCTCTGAAACAGCAGGATTAAAAAGCTTTCGACAACCAATGAAGTGATAACCTGCGAAACGAAAGGTCAATCAGCACACGTTGAGAGGGGAAGGAAGGAAGCTGCATAAAGCCAACAAGCTTCAAACCTTTCCACACAGGTTATGTAGTAAATGAAGCGATTCTTGAAAACATGTTCCACACACATTCATCAGTCAAATACATCCTCGCTTCAACTCAGTGAGCCGTACCAGGGGCTGCAGTGGTATCGCATAGCCGAGTTTCTCCATTGTATCCTGGGCTCAGGGCATCTTTGTAGCCAACAGAAAAAGGCACCACAGCACGTTCATGGGTCCAACCCACAAAAACATCCTTAGTTTCAAAATGAACACCCACAGCCACCACAAATAAAGCAAGAAAACAGTTTTAATTCTATGTGTATTTTGTAATTTAGTTGAGATTTTTCAAACAGGAACTTTCCCTCTTCTATTAGAAAAAGTGTTTGTAATGCTTTTGGTTGAACGGTTTCCATTGTGTTGTGACTCTTGAAAGACTGTCCGTTGAATCTCTTGATTTCGGGAAAAAGGAACATGACTGATGTCTGTGTAGAGAAGAAGAGTTCTACCAGGGACGACTAACAGGGGTCCTCAAGGTCAGCAGCACTCTGCAAAGAGTCCAAAGAGAGTAAAAGATCAGTAAGCACTTATAATCACATTTGGTATTTTATTGTAGCTAGATTGTAAAAAAAAAAATTTTTCCACTTCTTTGTCTAATATTGTATGTACTATTAGCACCAGTGATTTAATCATTATCATATTAAAAAAAGACAAAGGATTAAAAGGAGCAACAAACAATGGCAGAATTCTCAAGGAATCAACATTTCCAATAACTCACTCACAATAACAGTGAAAAAAAACATATATGAAGTTAAAAGTTTGCTTGCAATATAGATTTGATGTTCTTCCTAATGACACCATTATGACATATAAGATTCAGGAGAACTATTCAGAAAACCATAACTGATTCAGACGGAGGGGAAAATTCATCATATCCAGAACCTAAGGGAATCACTTTTCAAAAACACATCTACAGAAGGTGAGCTATTTCCTGCCTTCTAAAATGTTTGTGCAAAAAATCATAAATTTAATGATATATAGATATGGACAATATCTCAGTATTAATATCTATACATACACATATACAGTATATATATATATATATATATATATATATATATATATATATATATATATATATATATATATATATATATATATATATATATATATATATATATATATATATATATATATATATATGTATATATATACATATATATATATATATATAAAGATAACATATTGGTAAAATACATTTACCAAACTGGAATTTTTTTAAAGAGTAAGTAGCATTAGATCATGAAAATTTCATTTCATCCAGTGTGTTATGTTGCAGTGTTTGAAAGTGAGCAGTCTGCCAAGTTGTAAGCCTGAAGGTGAATAAATAAAGTTATTGGCTTGTTAAAAAGGGAGTCGACTCTGAATCACGCAAACGAGATGTGTCTCTAACCGCTGCGTATCTACATCACTAGACATAGTCCCCGCCTACTTTTTGCTGGGACTGCTTGGTATCATGAAGCATAAAGTTCAAGATTCAACTGTGAGATTGTTAGTCGAATCAGGATCCTCCTATCGAAGCATCTAATCTTCGACTATTTGGGGTCACCCCTAGATTCCAGTTTTTGAAATAGTTGTATCTGGACCAAATATTTAGAAAAATTGACCCATAAGTTTTGTTGTCCCAGGTCACATTATTACTCACTCCAAAACCCTTAACTACAAATAGAAAACTTTCTGTGTTTTGGCCATTCATATACACTACAAAACTTTTTGGTCCCTGAAAACACAGATTAATGTTAAAATTGTAATGGCATTAACGCAACAATCTGTATTTTATGTCATGCATTTTCTAGCTTTACATTATACCATATATCACATTCCTATTCATTTAAAGGCTTTTAAACTATTTAGGCGCGATTTAAAATGGTTGTATTGACACTTCCAGTATAGATTGACAGCTTCTGGCTGTGGAACACGGCTCAACGCAACGCGACAGCGGTCCCACCTAATGTACACATGGGCTCAAGACTTCATCAGAATCTGTCAGACAGTGCACCAGTTTTGACTTCTCTTTCGTGCTTGAATGAACAGAAACATACAAGATTATGCCAGAAAGCACATTTAATAAGGTTGTATGAGGCCTACTTATGACGTTCACATGGTTTTTACATTCAAAAACATCAAAATCAATAATAGGCTATTTTCTACCCTGGTTTTGAGGCCGGTTCGACAAATGCTCAGTTTTAATCGGCATAGTGCCGCATTGAAGACTTGGAAGTAAATGCCCACTAATATGATTGGATGTTATGAGAGACACCATGATAAATAAACAAACGGGAGACTCTCGGCCTAAACAACAGTGTTGGCAGGTAACTTATGGATATGAGCGGCATATCTTAAAGGAGTCTCGTTCTTGAACGTGCAGCTGTGATTCCTGTCTATTGATTTTGTAGCTTTATGAGGTTTTTCCTGATTTCATGTATTTAGCAGTAAAGACTGTAAAGTGTTTGAAAACTTTATTTTCTGTATATTTCCCACCTGTTCAGACAGGTTGGAAGGGCACACTTATTATAATGCGTTTGATCAGTAGATCGGTTCCAAAACCAATAATATTCGAATGCTGGCTTTCATTCATAAAATGATACTGTTAAAGTAATGTGTTTCTAGATTCATTTGGAAATAAAATGTGAAATTATTAGAACGTAAAAGTGTATTTAAAATCATAAATGATGTGTATGATTAGTCAGTTCATTTTTATAACCGATTGACAGCACTAAATAATGTTTTAAACAAAATAAATAGTGTATGTTTAATTTCACTATACGTGGGCGATTAATCAGAGTTAATCATATGAAAAGGGTGCGATTATTTGTCATAAAAAAGTATAATCTATTGAGAGTTCTAGCTGACATACAAACTGACATTGCCAACTACTGGCCTGGCATGCATAACATATCATTTTTGGTCAATTTTGTCATACCCATGTGAATGAGAATGCAGTCGTGTACCTTTAGTTACAAATACAGACACTGATAAAACATTATAACAGTATGTAAACAACCAAACACGCAGTAGTTAACTGAATGATGAGCGCAGTTACTTGATGAGCGCAGTCAAGCTGAGTTACTTTCTCACACATTGAGCAGATCAGCAAGACTGCCTGCACTTCATACAGCCTGGATCTGATGCTTTTAGTCTCACAGCTGGACCATCATGTAACATTCATGAGTCACAAATACTTTATTCCTGACTATAACAATGTGCATCTAATCGCTGAATTTTTGCACGTTGCAAAGTTTGTGAATCTAAATCTTTAAAAGACATAAGAGGTTACATAAGATTTTTAATTATTTATTGGCCTTGTCTGTACACTGCTCAACCACTGACACTCAGGAAAACATCAATTCTAATCCAATTTAAACAGACCATCTGCATTCATTGACAGCCACACCTTTGCTCTGAAAATAAAGTAGTGAATAATCCACTGGACTTAAAAGATATTTAACTTGTACAGTATAATATTGCACTTTTGGACAGTTTAACTGCACTACAAACTGACAACTGGTCTGATGATTGAGATTCAATGAACTAACAATTGCAAAATCCGTCAACCCTTAATACAACCGGTGCATTCTAGCAAGATGAAGTGATTTTAAAAATGAACGGCCTGTGCTACAAAAAAAACATTAGTATCAACTTACCAAATGAAACAGGTGGGCTGCATAAAGGGTGAACACACATACATCATTAATTCTATTATTGTATAGTAATGAACCTTGGATTGTGTGTTTTACAGTATATCATCCTTTTATGATTCATGCATTTAACTTCATAAAGGTTTTTCTTTGTGTCGTATGTTTATCAAGAATACTGTAGCCATAACAGCAGCTACACGGTTATACAAACTGCCTGTATAAAACCGATTAACTAACAAATAGGGATGAACCGATATGTAAATTTAGCCCGATACCGATAACCGATAATTCTTTAGTATTGGAAGTCGATATTGGCCGATATACAGTATCTAAATATTAATATTAAATTCACTAAGACTGAAGCAAAAGGTAAAAAGTGGGTAACTGCTTTAATTTGAAAACATTTACTGCATAAAACAAGGTCACCATTAGTTCTCTTTTTTCCCCTGAAAATCAAGTACCAAGCCTACTTTACAATAGTTGACGATTCTTTAACCTTTACATTTTTTGGTATATTTTTTATTTAATAAACATATTAAAGATGTTCTTCCAGAGTAACACGTCTAATAGGTCTCAAGACAGAAAGCATTCAGACAGCAGTCGGATTCAAAAAAATGCTTTTGTTTCTATAATTTACATATTCATGAATACTGTATCTGCGTCAACAGTGTTTTGCTAATAGCAGTAAGTGAATGGTCACGACAGAAAGACAGTACTGCAATGTATTTTAACTTTGAACAGCATGCAGCTAAAGTGGTTTAACAAGATTTATGATTTATCGGCTATAATTTATCGGCCTATATTTTATTATTTATTATTTTAATTGACCATTTATCTGCCGATATGGCTGATAATTATCGGGCATCCCTTCCAACAAAAGAGGAGGCTGCGGAATATAAAGCTTGCCACAGGCTATCACAGAGAAACACACAGACCTAGTCTACTTCTCACAACAAACCAACAAAACATCTTAAACTATGAGAACAATCCAAGAGTCCAGACAACGTCACCTCTCTCTCTCTTTCAAACATGCGGGCACACACAGACACATCTCTTTGATGTCCAGTAGGAGAGAAAAGAACATATAGATGAGGAATGAAATTCCTCTACACCAACAGACACTTAAGGGCAGATTTTTAGGGCAGGTATCCATTCCAGCATGCAACTCAGTGTAATTTGTTCAAACCACACATTAAGCGGTGACATCATCATCACATCATCATCATCATCATCATCATCATCATCATCATCATCATCATCATGAGACAAGGCTAAAGAGTACAAAGTAAACAGCTATTTACAAGCTATTCAAATAACAGACTTTGTAACTAATCACTTGCTGTTCGCAATCTTTTTATATGCCAATAAATCTCTTGTCACCTCTTGATGGGGTGTGTTAGAAGTGTTTGTTTGATGTGGTGATGTCATCCGCTGTGCTTTAAGGCAGATGCTCGTTTTCTGAGGTCATTACAGCTGCGGTGATCTGATCTAGATGTTTAACTCTAAATGCTATAAGTTAATGCATTGAGCGCAGTGTTTGATAGAGTAGGTGTTCCCAAAGTAGGGGCCGGGACCCCCAGGGGGTCACAAGGCCGTGAGGGTAGGGTCGCATGTTGATTTCCATAAATCATCTTTTTATTACTAGGAATTTCATGTTTACATTTAGTCATTTTGCAGATGCTTTTATCCAAAGCGACTTACAGATGCAAGCAATTCGAACAACATGACTACAACAAAAACCATAAGAGCAATAAAAAAAAAACTGGTCTCATATAGCCTACCACAGTATACAGATCAAATTTTTGTATATATTTTATATTTAATCAATAAGTGTCAATTTACAGCACCACGTTAAACATTCCCATATGTGCATGCATTTTATTTTTCAGATTTATTTTTCTTTGGCGAAATGAAACGTTGGTTAATATCGACCAAAGACAACGCAGGGGAGCCAGAGGAGGAGGGTGGAGAAGCGCTGCAGTCAGAAAGTTCGGCTTCCAAAAGTGGCTGGCGTTTGCATAAAGAGGACATCCATCGGCACTCCAATCAGTTTGATGAAATCATGGTTTATGTATAACAACAAGTAAAATAATGAGTAAATAACTATAAAATAATTTAATGTTAGACTGTGTTCTTTTGTGTTGTCATTATGCGCGTGTTTGGATAGCCCTTATTAGTGAATATGCGCAGATGCACCTCCGACAGTAGACGGGGACACAAGTCAGTGGCACTGTTATTTTGGGGGTCGCAAGCTGAAAGTTTGGGACCCCTGTGATTGAGAGCTTAGTTTGAGTGACGTGGGATTCAAGGTAACGTCTCATGATGAGATGACTCAAACAGTTCAAAGGGGAAGGTGGGATCTCGACATGTCTATCCTTTTATGGTAAACCCTGAGGCAAAGCTGCAACCATACTGGGAGATTAGAGACCTCTAAAAAACTAGGCTGTGCATACTTACACTGTCCTCTTCTCTTTGGGGGATCAACCGCTTGTACGCTGCTTCAATAACACTGTGCCTGCAGTGACAAAAAACGGACACACTGTTACAGAAAATGTGATTACATTTCTAACTCATGCTTACAGAAGAGAAGTTATTTTTTCGCCTTTGTGGCTCTTGTATAAAAATATAAAGGAATGTCAAGGTATTGCTATCGCCGTGCTAAAGGAATGTACAGATAAATCAATTTGGAAATGATTAACATTCGTCTGATTCGTTTTGGTGGTGCGCAAAATGCTGACACTGTGCAGAACATACAACATGGGCATCTGGCATCTGTGTGAGTTCTGCTTTGTAAACAGATATCATTGGGGATTCGCCTATTTGCTCTAGTAGTCTGTGTTCTGTATTCACGTACAAGGGATGTGATTTTGAACAGTATTTGCTTTTATATTATTATTAAATTATTAAAATATTAGGTGTATGATACAAAATGGACACTTAACTTAAAGGGATAGTTCACCCAAAAATGAAAATTCTCTCATCATTCATTCACACTCCTGTCATTTCAAACCTTTCTATCTTCTGCAGATCACAAAAGAAGATATTTTGAAGAAAGTTGGTAACCAAACAACAATGAACCCCTTCACTTTTATTGTATGGACACAAAAACAATGCAAGTCAACGTGTGATGCTTAACAACATTCTTCAAAATATCTTCTTTTTGTGTTCTGCGGAAGAAAGAACGTCATACAAGTTTGAAATGACAAGAGGGTGAGTAAATGATGACCGAATTTTTAACTTTGGGGTAAACTATCACAATGAACAACGTCTAAGAAACCTAGAAAAATCCTGGGTCAAGCAAGATTCTGGTTCAAGTTTGCTTGATAGTGAACCTACAAACTTTTCAAGCTGCAAACACCACACACCCAGTGAATGTCCTTATGCAGGTGTCAATCTATGCTTGCAAGGGTAATTTTTACTTACTTGCTGGCAAGTCCGCCCCCTGGTGGGAGGTTAGTGATATTCTCTTGGGAAAGGCTGCTCATGACATGTGCTAGCTCCGGCACGCCTCCTTCCCCTGCTTTCTCTATGAGCTCTGACGAGGACAAAAGATCAACTACAGGTTAAATGTTGCTAAATATTTACAAAGTCACGCAGCCAATGGAACACAAATATAGCAGAACTATCGAATATGTGACCTGGTTTGTTTCAGGGGAGCCAACAGAGAAATTAGTTCATATCAGTGGATACTTGTGCACTATTGCCAATATTTGGTATTATTAAAGAAAGAATTCGGGTAAATAGTGAAGAGTTTCTGAGGAGAAAAGAAATGCCAAGAGATGGTAAAGAGATAGAAATAAAGAAACAGAGACATTAAGAGACAAGCAAGAAAAACGCGAGGCATACTTTAGAAGGAAACCCTGTGATCCAATTGGTCTGCTCTGGGGCTGTTGCCAGTTAGATGTTCAGCCAGCGCATTCCTCACCAGAGCAGCAGTGTCGACGACTCACTAAGGCCCTATTAGCACCCAGCCAAACATTACAACAACATTACCCCAACCTTTGCCCAATGCCCAGAGCCAAGAGTTTACATAACCCCCAAAACTAACAAGCACTTGCCAGAGTACCACCACGTCCATTGCGGAAAAAGAAGGCCAATGGAGGAAAGGGGGAAGAAAGTGAAATGTGTCAGGCTATTGAAAGATATCAAACTGGGAAGAGAGGGAGATTATAGAGGAAGGGAGATAGGATAGTGCATTGAACAACATAAGCAGAGAATTACAAAATGTGGGGGAGGGAACATGGCATTTATTCTGAAACTAATGTGTGTTTTACAGCGACCCCAAAAGGTATTCTGACACTTTTAGACACTGAAAATGAATGGCATTGCATTAATAAAATATCAAGGGTCATCTGCAAAAGAATGTTAGACCTTTTCTCAGAATTAATTTGACTTTTTATAGTCAGTTTTAGAACGACTCATAACTAACAGATGATTTTTAGCTAGTCTGTTAGCACAGGTGTTCTAGTAGTGTGACTTTCAACAGAATCAAACCTCAAGAGTGACCTACAGTCATCCAATAGCAATGTGAAAGACTGACAGAATTTAAGACATTAAATCAAGTTTATCATATGTATCTTTTATAACTTTATACATGTACAAATATTACAGTTGTATTGCTCAAAAGTGAATATGAACTTGTATTTTTTTACAGTATTTGAGGTCTGAAAAAATACACAACATCTTTTCTGTTTTGAGCTGTCTCTCTAGTTTTCATTTTCTGCAAATAAATGCATATAGAAACAATATTTTAATTTGAAATTTGGTCAAAAAAAGTGTTAGTAGTTCGCAGGATTAAACAAAAATGATAATTTTACATAAACACTATATAGACATCATATAGACATCACTATAGACACATTATCCTAATGACAACAAGACAGCCACTGACAGCCAGAGAGTGTCCAAAGACCTATGAATTACATACCTACAAAAAATTAATTAAATCCTAACAAAACTATTTTTGTGCTGTGATTTTGTTTGAAAACTGTAATTTCCTTCTTTCAAAAAGGCCACTTGCCTTAACAATGTTACAAAATGCAATGACATACACACATTAAGTGTGCTGTAGGAATCCAAATGCTTTTGTGGTCCACTCTAAATCAACTGAGCCAAACATCGACTATTTATATTGTACGGATGCTCCTAGACTCGCAGTGAACAATCTAGGCATATAATACTGTATGTAAATGTGTGTGTCTAGTTCTCACCTTCCAAGCGTGACTCAATGTACTTGTCCAACTCAGCGTCTTTCTTCACCGCCTCCTCTGACACCTGGGGTGCATTTGGCAAACAGACTAATACAATACTCATGTTATCTCGACTTCCCTGAAAGGTGAAAAAGAGAAAGAAGATCTAAATATCTGAGAAAAATACATTTTAGAACAAGTGTCACACAAGTCAAATAAGTAAAGCCTTTACACGCTCTAGCACATAAACACCAGGTAAGCATTCACATCAGTAACAAACATGAGCATCATTTAAACTAAAATTGAAGGCAACAAATCTCCATTGCATTAAACGCAACCTTTAGGTATACACAGTGAACCATACCTTGTGTAGACAGGTATCTACCACCTGGTTGCAAACTCTCTCCAAGTCATTCGTCAGCTCCAGCCTCGAACGCACAAAAGCACACAGCTCCTCGTTGCTCATCACATCCCAGATACCATCACACGCCAGCACCACAAACTCATCCTCCGCATCTGACCGGGCGATCTCGAAGATTTCTGGCTCTGGCGACACAAGCTGCTCCGTTGGGCCCTTGCCCTCTACACACTTGTAGTCATAATCACCAAGTGCACGAGAAACAGCCAACGATCCATTGACCCTCTGGATCATCACCGAGCCACCTGCATTTTGAATGCGTTCTTTCTCCCTTGGGTCGCAGGGTTTATGGTCCAGTGTAGAGAAGCAGACGTGAGCGTTGCGACAGAGAAGGGCACGCGAATCCCCACAGTTGATGAAATACAGGTGTTCTGGAGAGAGCAGTACACCGACCGTGGTTGAGCCGCTTCGGTCCATCCCATTCCGCAGGTCTGTGAAGCTGCGCATGTGCTCGTCGATCTTCAAGAAGCCGGCATGGATCCCTCTCTTCACCGCATCTATGGCCGGCGTCTCGGGCGCTGGAGCTCCGGCCCTCCGCAGTTCATCTGCCGACCCCACGGCAACAATGTGTTCCAACAGATGCTTGGAGCAGTAATTAGCGACACGGGAGCCTGCGTGGCCGTCGTAGACCGCAAAGAAGGACCAGTCGTCCAGACCGTGCGGCAGGCCCACAGCTGCAGTGTGTGCATCTTCCATCTCAACTCTCCATCCCTGCATACTGCTCAGGCCAAAACGCAGGCCGTTTCCTTCTCCGTGAGCATTGTGCTTCTCCGTTTTGGGCTTGTCCAAAAATGCCCCCATGGCTCAGGCCTCCGTCTATGAAGAAAGCAAAAATGTTTTTTAAGAGTTGGAATCAAATGTGGAAAGTGAGTTGTGGCAGAATTGAAAACATGTTGCAGCCTAGAAGTTAAAATAAAAAAATCCTTCACCCTACATCATTGACCTAGCACCACAATAATCTTGTACCTTCACATATCGAGTTAAAAATAGAGAGAAAATATGGCAGCCATTTTAACAAACTACCACATATGGTCCAAAAACGCCCACTTCAAAGTGAATGTAAATCTGGAAGGTTAATTCTTATTGCTCAACAGACGGATTTCTATTAACAGCAAACTTTAAGTGAAATAAACATTTTGAGATGTTTGGCCCATTAGTCTCCGAGTGGGTGTAGCTTCTCAAAAAGCAACAAACTGCAGCCCAGATAGATATTCCAATTCCCTGATTTACTGATTTGGTGTCTTTTAGAGCAGCCAGGTTACATAGTGCTCACTATACAAACCAAGAATCAATGCAGCACCATATCTTAGTTAAAACAAGTGAATATACATTTTTACTAGTTGATCTCCCAAAAATACATATTGCTCAAAAATTGTTTTAACCACAAGATCCTGCTCTCACTGTGCTGCTACTCTCCTCAGTAAGTGTTTTATTTATTCATCCATCCATCAGTAGTGTAATCACAATTGATGTGATTGTAGAGAGTACACTTCTCTATCAGTAGGAAAATTAGATTTGCTCTCCTCAGATAACATGCCTATTAAAACTAGAGTCAAGCTGTGACATGTACCTGTCTAGACTATTCCTAATTTCTAGGTGAATCATATTTGGAAAAACAATTGTAAATGTATTTCCCATCAAGCTTGTCTGCTGATGAGATGAAACGGCTTTCGTCACCATGGTGTGACTTGCTTACAAATACTGTGATGTTGCTCGTCCAGTATCCCCCGCACATGCAAAGCAGGACAATATACCATTGTATCTTTATTCATGCCACTTATTACAAAAAACTCTTATTTGCATCTTTAGCTGTCTTTAGCTGTCAATCAGTAATAAAACACAAACACGTTAAGCTTATGTTGTGAGCAGGGCATGACAGAGTAATGTGAAATTTAGAGGAATATCAGTAACCAAAACAGCATATTTATTTTCCCTACTATGGGAGTCAATGGAGGACGGGATCTGACTGTTTGGTTACTGACATTCTTCCAAATATTTTACTTTGTGTACAGCAGAACAAAGAAATGTAATACAGGTTAGGATTGGAACAACCTGAAGGCAGGGTTTTTCCTGCATAGAGAAATTGGAGGCGGCCGTCTCCGTCAGATGGCGTGCCGCCTCAGGCTCTCGCCAAAATGATAGGGGGAGTCTTCACAAGAAATGCTGCATGCATTTAACAGACTGTAATTTGTAAGTGCAGTTGCGTCATCACGCTACAATGGAGGCGCTTTTTCGTTAACAGCACACTGAGGCGCTAAGTAAAGAGTTACAGAACAAGAGCCAGCCTGTGTTCATTGGCTCTCACTAAATCCATGGTGTTTTGAGTCTGACGTCATCACCCGAATGTTTTTTCCTCAATTTTAACAATCATAGGTAGGTTAGATAGTTAGAGTAAGTTTAGGGTGTGGGTAAGAGTAAAGGATTCATAAGACTTGAAACACCAAAGATTTAGTCAAAACCAACAAGCCACGCCCACTGGTCTGACTCGAAACACCAAGGATTTAGTGATAGCCGTGTTCCAAGGCTGTTTGTTTTGCATCAAAGTACGTTTAATTTCTTAATTTTCTTAAATTAACATGACATACATCATTGTAATGTCTTTAGTTGTGCAGTTGGATCGTTGAATCAGCGTATACTATACACAACGAGATTGCCAGTATGAACGCAAATTGTGTTCAGATCGACTCGCACACGAATGATTCATTTGAACCGATTCATTTTAACTATTGAACTTTTCAGTCACTAGCGAATACAAGAGATCATTGAATCATTCCAGTGAACCACAGAGAATGCAAAATTTCTGAATGAGCTCTGCTCATTTAGAAAGACTGGTTAATTCAGTTTGCTATTGTGGACTGAAAACTTAGTTGAAAATGATAAAATAGTTTTATTTGATTAAAAGAAAACATCTCTGTTTGATTGAATAAAAGTAATGTTTTATATAACTTACTAATGGTCATTTTTATCTAATCTTATTAGAACTTTTAATATGACAAACTGCATGAAGGTGAGTAAATAAATAAGAATTTTCATTTTAGGGAGAACTGTTCCATTAATCACATTCAATTTGTTCACACTACAAGTGCAAGCCCATAACTCATAAGTGCAAGAAACAGTGACTCTGTAATGGTCACTAGATCTGCCCAGTAAACATTGAAAGATTACAGACCTCAGAGCAGCTATAAGCAGCTTTGGCAAACATGTTCCAGTAAGAACATAACAAACACCCAGGAATAGAAGTCTTGTGTAGTTTTACCAAAGCCAGTGGCTTGCCGAGAAAGAATGACAAACCAGATCTAAATTTAGTCTCATAAAACAATAGTTGCAGCACTAAATCAATTAGATGATCAATATATTACAGAGGACTCATGTTGCCTCATAGAACAAAGAAAGCCGATTCAGACCCAAGAAGAGCCGACATACAAACTAGTAGTATTTGTTTAGCCAGAAAGGTCCCATTGATGTAGTTCTCATCTACCAGGAGCAGCAAGTTAAGATGGTCAATTCAATAACTTTACAAGACCAGCGTATTTCCTTAAAGCAATATAGCATAATAATGATTACTTAACAATAAAATCAACCTCATTATTACCTGTTTTATTTTATTTTTTGTGTGTTTGTAATAGGGCTGCAACATCAAATCGATTACTAAAAGAGTTGGCAACGAATTTTCATCCAAGGTGCGGGAGCATTTTACACTAAATAAACAGAAAAAGTGTGTTAACTTCAAAATATGCAAAAACGACATGGCATGGCACGGACCACCACGGCAATGATCCACGCAAACATGTTGGAGTCTTTGATGAGGAGGAAGCGAGTTCAACAGCAGGTTAAGTCATTACAGAATCCTACTTTTGTTCCGTTTTGAAGTGAAGAACGTAATGTCCCCGGTGCTGGTGTTTACTCGTTATCCAGCTTGACAAGCATGACAAGTTAGCGTTAGCTGGTTAATAACAGTAGTAAAGCAGGGGTGGTATAGTTACTTTGCACTTTGCATTGCAAGAATAAAGACACGTTTTTATTCACTAGCCTTTTTTGAACCATTCATTTATCAATCTGTTGTCATGTATAGCTATACTGCAAAAAAAGCCTTTCTTACTTATTTCTCGTTTCCAGTCCAAATATCTAAATCAAGATTACTAGACAAGAAAAATCTGTTTGAAATTATATCTCATTTAGATTATTTTTCGTAACCTATTGGCAGATAATTTTGCTTGCTTTAAGCAAACAATCACTTAATTTTGAGGTGTTTTTCAGAAAACAAGACATAATTTCTTATGCTATTTCATGTGTCTAGTAAATGTATCTTGATTTAAGATTTTTTTGATATTTGGACTGACAACAGGACAAAACTACTAAGTTAAAGCGATTTTTGCAGTGTATATTCTGTGCTTTGTCCCATATAGGTTATTATTGACAAATATATTTGTGTGTGTTGTACTTTTTAATTTAATTTTAAAGTTATTTTACAGCACTTAGTCACCTTAAGCTGTGTTTAAATGTGGTGTATAAATGAACACTTACTATAATGATGGTAATAATTTAATAAATACGCTTCAAGTGAACTTGAGAGAGAGTGTGTGTGTGTCAGTGTGAGAGTTTTTGAGTGTGTGAAACTGCAAAAGTGTGTGTATATGCGAGTGTGTGCATCTGCGAGTGTCTGTCTGCATTGTAGTGTAGAGAACAAGTCCTGACATTCAAACAAATACAGTTCAATTTTCTAATTTGTATTGTTCTTTATTTTTTATAAATTATTTAAAATCTTTATTTAAAAAAAAAGTCTACATTTTTGGCAGATGTAAAGCATACATGTGTATGTTTTTTGTGTTAGTGCGTTTTTATTTTATTATTATTATAACAGCTCAGGGATGTTCAAGGAGCAACATGTTTGTGCAGTTTCTAAAGATTTAAGTTCTGTTTTTGAATAAAAGGTTGGAAATGAATGCTTTTCTTGGTTTTTGTTTTTATTCAGATTCATCGAAAACGTGTTCGACAGATTAATCGACTATTAAAATAATCGTTAGTTGCAGCCCTAGTTTGTAGCTTTGTATGTGTAAAATAAATGTAATATTTGGAAAATAGGCTCAAGCTACATTTACAACAGATTATTAATGATTTAAAGACTGCGTGAACCAGAAGTTGCCATCTAACCGCACAATGAAAGAAGTGTTTTCTAAATGAAATACATCATCAACATCATATTGTTTAAGTGAACAGAACTGTACTCTGTAGGGCTAATTCGAATACCATTTTTGGAGCTCCAATGAATATTCGAAGCTTCGGAGGGAGGGGGCTGAACATATTCTTCTCTCTAATAAAGGCAGGAATCTCTGTGACTGTCTGTCTGTTTGCATTGTTATTATATCCAGAACCGTTCATCGTTATTATATTTAGAATGACCGCCATTTAGTTTTAAATAGCATATTTAATTACATATTTCTCATCTCATTTTTACCCCCTCTAATATGCTCCAAATTTCTGGTGAATCTTTGACATTTTTACCTCCCTCTACAAATTAATTTATTACTTAATAACTATTCATCGTGGCATTTCATATTTGTTTTTTAACATCACTCCAGATGTTGGTCTTGCTTCTGTAAAAATCGAACAGCCGAAGACCTCTGGGTGAGTTGACACAAAATGACCCCCATGTAATTTTAACCATGTCCAACCATGGGACGTATTAAATGGTCATGTGGTCTTGACAAGCTGCAAATAGGTTTAAATGACACACAGAGGGATCCTGGTTTGTACCATGGAGACCCTGCTATTGCTCAGCAATGTGGTATGCCATGATGTCACAGAACCTCATGTCTAGGCGTCTGAGCTTGCCACACCTCACGTCTATTGAACTATAAATAAACCCAGATAGAATTGCACGCAAACCCCCATCCATTTATCTAAACCTTCAACCTTCAGCTTTGAGTTCACTTCTCTGTTTTCATCAAAGGGAAGCAGCATATCCTTAAACCTCCTCTGCAAACAGCTATCTTTAACACGACAAAGCACATGCATGTGTAATACATACATACAGTAATGTATTCATCCATGCTGTGAATTATACCTTCTTGGAGACCAATTTTCTATCATCTCCCATTTTTGTTGGAAACAACATTCAGCACCTGTGCTTTGACTCCGGATCTGCCATGCTTTGATCATGCGCTCGGTTTAGCATCACAGTAAACTAAAAAAGGCCTGATGATAATAACTCATTGCCTATGAATGTCCGAGGATCCAGAGGGCACGCTGTGCCAAAGCACTAAAATAAACAAATAATACGCATCCAGTAGATGCAGGAAGTGGGCTAGACCTTTGAAGAGCGTTTCAACACTAGGACCCATCAAAAGAAAAAACATTAGGGATTTATTCAGCCTGGTCCTATCGACCCAGCACTTCAGGCCACCTGTGACAAACACTGACTTTCAACCACGATCACCCACACAACTCCTCATCATTAGAATCATAAAATCTTCATTAAAGACAGACTCCCAATGAATTTTAAAAGGTCAGCATTCACCAGAAACTTCTCTTGCAGTGTGCCTGTGAAAGTCTGTTGCAGATCAAGCAATCACCCGGAGTGCACTTTCATAACAACTCTCCCTTATCTAGCAGACACCGGTCTAAAACCTGACAAGATATTTCCTATGCTAACTCCAGGAATTCTATTAATAACCTGCATTACCAGCTCAGTTCACTATCATGGCGAGTCATTTTGTGACCATAAAATTATCCTTACCTGACCTAAGGTTGGCCTGCATTTAACAGTTACACATCTAGACGACAGGTTGCTCATACAAGATCTCCACATTCCAATGAAGTGAAGAGAGGAGTTCAACACACTCCTGAGATCTATGGTACTGCAATGATGTAACCATTGGACCTCTGTCATATGTTCCGTTTCCATGCCTACAGTG
Organism: Triplophysa dalaica; assembly: GCF_015846415.1. Taxonomy (NCBI): domain Eukaryota; kingdom Metazoa; phylum Chordata; class Actinopteri; order Cypriniformes; family Nemacheilidae; genus Triplophysa; species Triplophysa dalaica. Next base: position 13,659,606 of record NC_079552.1, read on the forward strand.
CCTGGAGTGGCAGCTAAGAGAGTGGTTTCTATGGTAAAAGAGCGCTTCAACAGGGCACTTCAGTACATCTTTTTTTCTGACCAGCCCCTTGGATTTACAAGTGCAGAAAGATATCTGACAAACAAAACTAGCATTACAAAGCACATTTATCAAAAAAAGTGGTTTTACACAATATCGTTCATTATTAAACAAATTGTCAAACAAATAACACACAAAAATATGAGCTAAAAGCTTCCACGCACACCAAGTGCACCATGCATATCAAAATTTATGCAAGTGTATAAAGTGTCAGAGCCACTAAACTGGCACGGAGTTGTGGCCTTGTTGTGTTGTCGTGTCTATTGGACCCGAATGAGAAAAAAACAGCATTATGTCAATACAAAAGCAGCTGTAGTATTAGACGAGATTTACAGACAGGAGACACGAGTCCTAAACAGGCCCTTTCATGTACTACGTTGTCAAATATCCATAATTCTTCAGACAAGACCTAAATTGACACTGAAAGAGTGCCATGACAAAATGTAAGTATGATCCATGACACATGCCACACAGATTCATGTGATATGCCAAACCCTATACAAAATGCAGGAAGAACCTCTTAATAAACCATGCAGCAGAGGTCGGTTAACCGAAAATTCTCCGTCATTGACAGATTTTTTATATCAGTGACAGAAAAATCTGAAAGCTGTCTGCAATTTTGACGGATTACAATGAAGGCAGTTTGTAATTCCCCATTTTGTCTAGTTGGTAAATTCCAATAATTTCCTTTCATCAGAACGTGATCATAGGGACACAAAAGGAAGCGTATGTTTCCCATTCATTACTCAAAACGCCTCGTCAATTCAAAACCCACACGGAACCAGTGGAGAATCGTGGTGCGAAGCCAGGGGTGTGTATAAACAAGGTGATTATGACGGCCCACCACAGTCTAAATTGTTTCGCCATTGTTTCAAAACGAACTGAAAATCTTGCACTTTTTATAACAACACAGAGATCTCTAACGTTGTTTGTGGTGGTGTTTCTGGATCTGATTCTTACACTAAAGTAAGTGTAATGTCTGACAACAGAAACATTAAATATGTAAACGACTTCGGCTCTATTAGGTATTAAAATACAGTAAGTCCAAAGAACGCTTGTATGTCGCGATGACATCACAAACATGCTAATTTTTGGCACGGAATATCATCTTCCACCATAGTGATGGGTAAAAATAGATGCCCGTCTGTAGAAACGAAGGACAATGAAAAAGTCTAGCTCAACCTCTGCCATGCAGTTCTACATTTCATAAACAAGTAACTGTCCTTAGCTGCTTTCCTGTGCAGGTCAAATGAGGACAGGTTAAATGTACTACACAATGACTGAACTTTAGATGTATAGGGCTTTAGCATTTGACTACATGCTAATAATGGTCTGAAATCTCGTGAAGCAGTTTGAGCAGAAAGAGTAACACAAAGAGACTACAAATAAAGTGGCTTGAAGGGAAATGAAGGTTACAGAATCACTTCTTGGAAGTTTAGACTGTACAATCACACTAAAATCATCATGATGCAGAATAGGGATGGGCATTTTTGTTCATATTTCATTTCGAGAACTGGACAGACTAAAAAAAAAGAAAGAGTACTCGATTAATTGGGGGCACAGCGTGTCCCTCAGGGTGACAGTGAGAAGATTTTATTTACAACACTGATTTGAAATGTATGTTGATGACAAGAATGAGTAAATAATTAAATCAACAAGGTTAGATTACAAAAAAGTTACTATTATTGTTTTTAAAAATACAGTAAACATTTAAAAGAAATTTCAGGGTGAGGTGAAGCATCATCTCTGGTCTGTCGTATGGGTGGGCGGAATGACCAAAAATCTATTTCACGGAATGAAGAGTTTTATTTCACGGTAATGGTATATTTCACGGTAACAATCTCCTATTTTAATTCTATATCTTATACCTCATTTTTCTTCTCCTTTATGTATAACAGTTGCATAATTACCATGTAGTTCAAATGTAGGAAACTTATGAAGATATCAAATTAAGTTCTGATAATCAGATTTATTAGTTATTTATATTTATATTCTGGCTACACCATATATATACACAGTAGGAAGATAGACAACAAGTATATCAATGAAGAATGAATATATATGCACAAAAAAATGAAGTACAGTATACGACTGGTGTTATAAACTGGAGTTCATGGGGCCTGTACTGTACGTCTTTATCACTTTCTATTGGATGCGCACTTTAAGTGTCATGCGGCTCTCTGTCTTTGGGTTTGATTATACTGGAGCTTGTCTTTACACTGTGAGTCTCTCATGACTCCACACGTTTCTTCCAGTAGCAGCGCTAACGTGGCGAGCATCATTGCACTTTACAAAGCCAGTTTCACCTTGGCTCGCCTAAACTTTATTAAAACTATTAATCGCTTTACAAATGTATTATATGCACGGCAGATCCCTGCACCCATGCATGAGCACTGCGTGTGAGAGCGAAAGCGCCGGATTCATGTGTTTTTCATCATAACGCCCAACTTGCAGGGCGCCGCGATAACCACGCCTACTTATTTACATTCTGTAGAATACACGGAATAGACAATCTCTAATGGATGACATTATATACGGCAATGGTATATTCTGTCATTCCGCCCAGCCCTACCCTATAATACAATTTACATTGCATTATAATATATATTTGTTTCTAATTATGTGCAATGCCTGGGATCGAACCCATGACCTTGGTGTTGTTAGAGCCATGCTCTAACAATTGAGCTACAAGAAAGCTATGCTCATTTACTCATCTGACTTGTCCGTTGGTAGTAGTGGTCTCACCTAACACTTTGTATCCAAATACACTGGTGTGGAGCAGGACGAACATTTTTAAACCATTCTTATGAACTTGCACAAATATTCACGTGGCGCTCCCATTATAAACAGAAAATCTTTGCGCACTAGATGCAGCGCGAAGAGACGCAACAAACACCTTGTTCAGTTTTTTTTGCTTTCGTCAAATTTATCGAAGTGAAAGCAGGCATCGCTGTGCGCTTTCAATATGCTCTTCTGTGCTCCGCACTTGGACAGCTACCTCTCCCAACGCAACCAATCAAATCTCTGGGTAGCACCACCCGAAATGCCAGCATAATCAATCAGAAGGAAAGAAAATAATTGTATTATTAAAAAAATGTATTTATAGACCCAAACGATCATCGTTTTCATCATCGATGGATGCATCCGAGTACTTGGGGTCCTCGTGCTCATCCCTAATGCAGAATGTCAATGACTGTCAGTCTCAGTTAAGGCTGCACGATATATCGTTTTAGCATCGATATCGCGATGTACGCATGCGCAATAGTCACATCGCACGAGGTGCGATGCAGGGAAAGTTTTTTTTCTATATTTGCCTTATATAAAGTAATGAATTCTGATTTATGGGTACTTTTTTTTTTTTTACAAAGCACATGTTGTTGCTTCACGTTTTTGACACGCAGCCTTTGCATGCGTGCGCATGACGAAATGAGCGAGGAACGGGAGAAAAGCACCGAAATGGATGACTTAGTCGCAAAAAGAAGCGCATCGTCAATTATTTGGAAATATTTTGGCTACAGAAAGGATGATGTTGACCAAAAACAGGTACTTTGTCGGGAGTGCCGTGCACAACACACGGAAACACAACTAATTTGTTTGATCATTTAAGTCGGCACCACAGAGCTCTGTATGACGAGTGCAAAGCCAGATCTGATTGCCGTCCAAAGCAAAAAACTATTTCGGATGCGTTTGCCAGTGTTACACCATATGCGAAGGGTTCCAAGCAGTTCTGTATTTCTACACATCGCAATATATATCGCAGGAGAAAAAAATATCGCAATGTACGTTTTTTTCAATATCGTGCAGCCCTAGTCTCAGTCATCATTCACTTGGCAAGTGAAACAGCAAAATATAAACCACCAGTGTCTTTTTTTTAACTGGGTCATGAGAGAGATGGATTCAAGGTGTAAAACATGACTTTGTGCGATCTTCCTATTGTTAATCAACGTTTTCAAGGGATTCAAGATAGTGGGGTTAACAGGCTATCAATTTAATAATCCACTCATGAGATGCATGCAGTTCCTGATTAGCTACTGACCAAAAGCTTCAAGACATTAGAGATCCTGCAAACAATGGTCCCAGGCAGCTCATTTAAAAATGCAGTAAAGAACAAGCAAAGCTTGTAGCCATATCTCACTCTAAGAGCAGAACAAATGTGCCTGTGATGATGGAGCAAATCACACCACAGAATTTGAAGTTAAAGAAATTTAACATTAACAAGGCTATTAGATGTTTAAGATGTTTTAATTAATTGGTATTTTTCTAGCTCAGTAAAGGATGACCTAAATGAGACCACGATTTCAAATTCCTCATAAAATAGTGTACACACTTCTATTTTGAGTGCATTCTACAACTCGGACTCGAAGCTTGACAATATTGTGCAATTATTTAGACGTGAAACAGCTGTTGTACACATTTTGTACTGTACAACAAAAATTGCAGGGGCACATATTTGTACAATACATGTTTAATTAACATAAAGGAATGTTCTATACCTCACGTTAGCCCAGCTTTCTAATAATAATAATTATGCCTCCTTGACACAGATAATGCCCTCCTTTTCAGCTAATTTTGAATGTCTTTATCTCTCCTTTTCATCCCAAAGAGCAAAACGGACATGTTTGAAACTTTTGGATGACAAATCAAACTGAAAACAGAATTATTGAACAAATTATTCAGACAACCTTCAAAAAATAAGTTAACAATTGGATACAATGAGCAAAACGGCAAATCTTCAGCTTTTTTTGTAATATCATTTTGGTCCAAACTATCTTTCCATATTATTTGAGAGACTTGAATAATTACACAATGTGTCGATGTACAAAGTCTTTTCAGCAGATACATTTTATCAGCTTTCACTTTTATTGTAATAGGCCAAAATTGTAACATTTGTTAACTACAACAGACTCTCATGCGATGGCTTAACTTACACTGAGATACCACATAATTAAGTCAAGTATCCTATAATACTACTTTGTTGTGAAAATGTTTGCAGTTGATCACTGTGTAGAATCTAGAGAAGAACCACTAACTCCACTCTTTATACCATTTGCTGCATGTAACAATGCCCATAAAAACAAACCTTAGGATACAAGATAAACCAAAAAGCGCCTAGAACCTCAACAATTCAAAACATCTTAAATGGCCAGATGAAAAGAGCAGACAAATAAGGCTTACAGTTACAACTAGCTGTGTGAACATATTAAATGGGTCATATGACACGAATACAACGAATATTATGTTTTAGATGCAATGCAATGTGTATACACAATTTAAGGTTTAAAAACGCTGTATTTTCCACAAACCATCCATATTTGTATCTTATCTTTGTCCAGCCTCTATGAAACTTTCTGGATTTTTTACAAAGCTCATCGCTCTGAAAAGCAAGGTGTGCTATGATTGGCCAGTTAACCAGTGCGTAATGATTGGTCTTATACTGCAGGCATGTAGCAACAGGTCCCTTACATGAATATACATTTTGGCGGCCTTATCAAATCATACCACGAACTGACGTAGAATTGTGGGGGTGTGGTTACAAGAGGCTATCAGGTAGGTCTGGGTGAGCATTTGTTTCTAGATAAAATGCATCTTTTGTTCCCAGTCCGACGCTTTAATTTTAGCAATTTTACTTGCATGCATTCGCGCCATATGACCCCTTTAATTTCTCTCTTTTGAATATTTGTGACATGAATATGTAACTTTAATCACACCTTGTTTTATTTACTGCTTCCTACGTGGGTGGAATTACATGGAACTTACATGACACAACAGCCATAAAAACAACAAGTATTCCTTTCAAGTCACTTAATGACAGAGGTGTGCCACCAGCCAGGGCAGCGTTTCCCAAAAGCATCTAATGATGCTTTTGGTAAACGCAGCTCAAGAGTGTTTACTGCGAAAATTCCTGGTAGTGTGTCAAACCCTACTTGATAACCATCCGACACAGGCTTTTACAGCATTACAGGTCTGTCTGGATGATCAAATCGAAGCCCAAAAATGCTGTCTTGCTTGACAGGCAGCAGGTTTTGTCACACTGGGAAAGGTAGGAGTGCAGCACAGTCTATGGTAAGAGACTGGCCTCAGTGCAGTAGTTACAAAACACGTCCAATCCGGTAGATAACGCTAGCTTGCTGCTTATTCCGATAAACGCGACGTAACTTACGTTTCTCAGGTCGAAATATCCCGTCCAGAAGACGCCACGTTCCAGGCTGCTGTCGAGTTTGCCTTATCGTAAACAGTCTCCCTTAACATCTAAAGACTTTGGCCGTGAATGATATTAGCTCGACTCGACTAGCGTAGATGAAGGTAAACCCAGCTAGCTGGCTAGCTAATGCGGTTCAATTTACACGGTCAGTTCTGCCCTCAGCGGCTCTCGGTTGGGCTCCATAGTTTTAGCAAACATCTTTGACAATTTGTTTCACCTTGGCTGAAGGAAACTTTGAGTGCGACCTCAATGTTGGTCGTAAAGGCCGAATCGCTGAAGAATTTTGAGTCGTGCTAGCGTTTCCAGCTACATGATAGAGACAGGTGACGTGCACTACTCAGTACCATCGACGGCCGCGCGCCCGAGTTCGGTGTGGTAGGAGGGACCATAGGCTATGGGAGGGGCTTACTCCTCTGTTGCTGTTGTCTCAAAGCTCTTAAAAAAGGAAAGCCTGAAACCATCAGTCAAAAAAACGGAACGTCGCTGCCTTCACGTGCTCTCGGAAATTCGACAATTCCCAATTGAACACGGAAATAATTTATGCACTTTTAATTTTAGCAGATACTTGTAATGTTTTAATTCAATCTTTAGTAGCATTAATGCTGTAAACAGAGCCGATCCTTCTTATATTCCAACCCACGGAAGTTACGTAGGGCCCCTGCACCACCAAGGGGCCCCCTTTAGTAGCCTACTGAATCAAAAACACTATAATGCTATAACAAGACGCTATGTTTTTAAATAACTTTTTATAACAATGGGAAGGAAAAGAACAAGAAGTCCTATTTCAAAGCCTTCTTATTAAGTCTTCGTTCTTATCTAGTTTTGTCAAATGCACGTACAGATTTAAAAATTCATTATTTCTCAATACAGTTAGTATATTGAGACAGTTAGTACAATACAGGCATACAGTTAGTTTGATGTTGGACCAGAGATACTAGCATCCAGTCTCTTTATATACGTTCAGCCGAAGCCAGGGTGTCAGGATTAGCCGCTTTTTTTGAATGGCTGCAGACTTTCCTTTTAAAGGGCTTAGTATGGACGTTCTATAGTAGTGAATTTAGGGTCCGTCTTTAAAGTTACACATTAATATATCTTTTTTAGATGTTTGATATTTATTACAATAAACTTTTAAATCAAATGTGAACATTGTTATTTCACTACTGTATGGTTTCATACACAAATATACCATTAAAGCTCACTATGATTTACAGGGAATGACTTACAGTAATAAAAATGTACAGTGTTCACATGAGTCTCATCTTTAATGAACACCACTGCAATCCACTGTATTTCGTTTGCCCATGAAAATATGTAATATTTGTGTCTCCACATTTAGATTATTATTGATGTGTTTTTGTATGCTTAGCTTTCTTGAGTAAACTACATTTATCATGCTTTATTTTAATAAGTTAATAAAGCATTTGGTTAGTAAAAAACACTCCGCATGTGCGTGTTAAAAAAAATTGACAGCTAGACGGTTCCAGAGCGATTGGTTACTTAAGGTAAAGGAATATTTATATGTGAATCAAAATGTGAATTTAATATGATACTTTATTTGGTTTTACTGAAACTGACAGTTTAATGTTTTTTTGTCTTTCAGTTTAAATTAAACATTTAAATTATACATTTTATGATAAAAAAATTGCACAGAAACGCCTTCTGATGTTGCGTTTCCCACTGTAAAGTTGGGAAATAATGCAGCCTTCCCGTGCTTTTGGAAACTTGATAATTCCCTCTTCTGACGTCATGATTCAAGCTGGTTGTTTTCAGGTGCTTTGTTGTCGAAAAGAATAGCATGTATTTCACCAATATTCCAGAATTGTCAGCAAGCTAGCAGAAGAATAGTCCCGAAGTGTCCTTCAGAAGGCGATATATCCCGTTTGGAACGCACCGACTGTTTGAGGGATGCTGCCTCAAACACACTTTGAAGCATCTTCGCAACGACCCCCCGAAATAAAACTCAGCTTAATTTGAACAAGATGAAAAAAAAATTACTTCTACTAAATTTATAAACTATAATAAACAATATAGTATACTTTAATATTTACTATAGTAAATATGACGCAAATATGTATTTTTCGGTGTCTTTGTGCGTTATAAGTTGCCCATGCATGTATTAGATACGTAAAATTGCTAAAATTAAAGTGTCGAAACAAAAGATGCATTATATCTAAAATTGAATGTGAACCCAGACCTGCCTGAAACCTCCCCCACAAATCTACGTCACTTCGTGGTAGCATTTGACTAAGACTGCCCAAATGTTGCGAAAAGAAAGACTCTTTGTTTGCCATGTCAAAAGATGAGACAACTAAAAACGAACGGTTATATTTTATTAACAACACTGTTCCAGAAAAGTACAACCCGAATGTTCAAGTTTGTGCAGCGCATCTCACCGACGATTGCTTCACGAACATACGGAGAGAGGTTAAGACCGAAAGCTTTGGTTAATAGTGAGGCCATTCCAACCATTACAAAATCGCTGGTGCTTCAGATTCGCAGCCTGTAAGTATATTTTCATTGTAAAAGACTTTGTTACGGACTAACGCAGGTTGAGTTTGTCGTGTTTGCGATCTGCAAATGCAGACACGTGCGCAAAGTGAAAAAAGACAACATAAGTCCCAAAAATCAGTGATAATGTTCCAACTACAGGGAACAACTGTCGTGTTTATAATGGGGTTAATTGTCTTTGTTGAGTCGCGACGAGACGTGGCGTATAACTGGTTGATCAAGAAGGGTAAAAGCGCTCGCGTTATTTATTGTTACCATTCCCTTCTGTAATGCTAGCTTGTTTCAATCTCACACAAACTCTGTATGATGTATATGGTTGTTCGTTTAGAGTGTTAATAACGTCGTATATAAAAGGTAAAATAGTTAGCTATAGTTTTTAACTTTTTAACATATTTTACATCCTGCTGAAGTCGAGCTGGCAAAGTTGATATATCGGCTTGATCATCTTCATTTTCCGTATGAGATTCGGGCTCGAATTGACATAAGGAAATCACAATGACATTTGTGTCACAATGACACTCACACTCTTGCAGTATTCGACCAATCACTACGCACTGGTTAACTGGCCAATCATAGCACACCTCGCTTTTCAGAGCGATGAGCTTTGAAAAAATCAGCGCGTTTCAAAGAGGCTGGGCAAAGAGTAGATACAAACATGCACGGTGTGTGGAAAATACAGCGTTTTAAACCTTAAATCGTGTATACACATTACATTACATCTAAAACAAACGATACTATCCGTTTTAGCCGTGTCATATGACCCCTTTAATACGCTGTATCGTCAGCTGGCCATTAATCTGATAAACACAGGCCCTATTAAAGATCATTTGCAAAAGCAGCCTTTTTACATTTTTTAAATCCCTGTGAATCGAAAGTTGCGATCGTTTTCCATATTACTTCCATATTCTGACAGATATCCGAGTGAAAAGGAATTTCAAAGGAGGAAATGAGTGGGCGTGGCTTCTGTTTTTCACTGCGAATTGCGTTTGAAATGAAACTAATTTTTATCATTTGAGATGGATCATTTCAGAGCGGTAGTGTATTTTCAGATTTTAAATAAAGATTACGAGGGTACATGAATTTACATGAAAGAAAATGACCCATATTGATAAGCTATTTACTATAAACACTGAAATATTTCATAAAAAAATAAGAATTGTAATTTTTTATTTCACTGGGACTCTCAACGTTTTGTTTATAAGACAGTAAATGAAAATACCTTCTTTTCATAAAGCATATCAGATAAGAAATGTAGTTCATGTGATATATTCCAACAAAATTTGGACAACACGTCAATAAAATACAGAGAAGAATCGGGTTTTTTTTGAGGACCAGTGTGTTTGTGTTCATGATTTCATGAATCTATTTGAACTCCATTTTAAACTACGATGAGCACTTTCAGTCTAAGTGATGTTTGTTATATATTTGCCTAAGATAAGCACTCCACATTTTATACTTCGTCTTTAAACTGCGCCAGCACCTATTCCATTCTGTTGTATACAAAACCAATGCAATTGAATGTGTACTGGTTACCAACATTCTTCAAAATATCCTCTTTTCTGTTCTGCGGAAAGACAGTCATACAGATTTGAAATGACAAGAGGGTGAGTGAATGATGGTGGAATTTATTTGGGTTGAACTATCACAATATGGGTTAAACTACATTATCTACATTTTAAAGGTTAGCATTTTACCACAGTATCTTATTTTCAAATAGATATGAGTAAGTCCGAGTTTTTTTTAAAGAATAAAGAACAAACAAGTGCAGACTTGCAGGTTTTGTATTTGAGAAGCTTATATCGACATCTAGTGGTTGATAGTAAAACTGTTTCATATTCTGAGTGAAGTTTACTTTCCAATGTTCCTATGACACACACACACACACACACACACACACACACACACACACACACACACACACACACACACACACACACACACACACACACACACTATATTGTGTGTATATACAATGAATATATAATATTATAAGTGACTTCAAAGTGACCCCTAGGAACAGAACATCACAAAACCTTCGCACTCCTCAGAGTATTTCTCAGATGCCGTTCAGCTGGAAGAAATCATTTAATAAAGCCATGTCTCTTTCAAGAGCATTCAACAACATGACATATAATGCTCATTGATTTTTTTTGCACAAATACAGACCAGATTTGTTTATTTGGATGAACACAGTTTTACTTAGAATTGCAGTGTGTATAGTTCTGAGTGAGAGCACTGATGTATGTGTTTTTTTATATATTTTTTATTTTATAGAAGCAATAAGAAGTCTAATGAAATAAGTGCAATCATTGTTAATCCTTTAAAGAGATGTGTAAAACTTTAGCTTAGCATGTAAAGCGATTGATGAAGCTAATGAGGCAAACTGGGTTGATGAGATTCGTCTTTAAACGTATGATGCAAATCACAGATCAACCTGTAAAGTGGGTGTGTACTGGGACATACTTGAAATGTTTTCCCTGGTCCATGTGGAACTGTCAATGAGAGATGCTGTCTATTATTGACGATGTCATTTAAATATGTAGAGGGACAAAACAGGTTTGGTACCTAAACATGTACTGTACTGTAACTCTACGACAGTATATATTGTAGAAAGAGCGTAACTTCGTCTTATTTTTTGATCCAATCTTAATTATAGCATTAAATTATTATAGCCTATTAAACTGTTAAACTCTTCATTATGAAATACAGCTGTACAGTCTAAACATGGATGCAGCTACAGCAGTGGTAGTTTGTGCTTTCAGACATTATTATCCAGTTTAATAGCACTAAAACATTATGAATTGTTCATTTGGTTGCAATATTGAGTGAATGTTGTGTGTGGGTGTGGGTGCATGTGTATGTCTGCGACAGTGTTTGGGTTAGTGTGTGCTCACTGTCTCAGTCTGTGACCATGGATGTGTGATCTAACAGTAGCTGACAGGGAGGTTGGAGGGCACTCTCTGGGGTCTTTAGACTGGAAGCTCTCTACACCACATACAACACAACTCTCCCATACCCCACTGAGCTAACAATTAGCACATACCCGAGTTATGTGGGCCAAAAGTGTATAATCCAATTTATATTTGCATTTCAAATTATGCATGTAGTGCAAAATAAATAAATATTTAGATATAAAGAAATCTTAACATTGTTTTCAGAAAATATATAAAAAAAAATCTGTGCCAATATAAATCATTTTTCAGTATATTTCTGAAAAACAAGACAAATCATTAAGAAAATTATTCTGCCCTTTATAAAGTTTTCTGCATGTGCAAGTCTGCAAAATTGTATCCATTATTATACTGCATACATTGTTTTTCAAGCAGTGCCTCTACCAATGTCAACATAAACAAATGTGCACCTGAACTAGAGACTCACCGATAAACTGGATAAACAACGGCTTGATCTGTTAGCCCTTTTACATTTAACATGAGGTCAGCCTCCCGTCTCTTGACTTATTTATCTAGTTAGGAGCTCACAACTGCTAACATGAGTGGACAGCTATGCATCTCCATCTCCCTTCAGTCTCTGAGGAATCCGACCCAGAATTCACAGCTGTTGAACCCACTCACACACTTCAAAATATGATCCTCAAGCATCTCCAAGACGATCGATTAGAGTAAGGCATGCTTGTCAAGTATGGCCCATTTATATATTACGGTCTTTTATTGTACAGCCTGTATACAGCAAGAGGCAAGCATAGGGTATGGTACTCATGAGACGGTGTTCAAGGTCAAAGGGTGGCTGAGAAATCGATGCCATGATTGCTGGTGTGTGAGATGGATATTCAGCAGTGACCCTCTGTCCCCAGACATCTCATGCAAGGATGTTGTCTGTCCCCTAAGATGCTCAGAATGAATGTATTGAGAGCAAGACATGCCCAGTCAATATTTGTGCGTGCTGTTTTAGTCCAGACGACTAAAAAGTACTATATTCAATTCAATGTGCCTGGGTGAAGTACATCAAATGAAGATAAAGATAAACAGACAAAGAAGTGAAAACAGTCGAACACCATCAGTGGCTTAACTTTGTTTTGAAAACTGGTGGGGACAATAACTGCAAAAACAATGCTATAATAAATTGTTTCTGTAATAACTCTTTTTGTGAATATTTATCATATAAAGTGGACGGTCCATCTATTGGCTACTCTGCTTTTCGAGATGGTGAGAAAGATGCTCATCCTGCGTTTTCCACGCAAACATTTCTTAATTTCTTCAAAAAAGTGGTGGGGACATTTCCCACCCACAAATTACACCTGTGGCCACCGTAGTGCTTCAAAAGGGAGGGGAGGAGTAAGCCGTTGGTTGCAACTCACAACCCCACCACTAGATGCCGCTAAAATCTACACATAGCTCATATAAGTAATAGAGAATGAACAAACAATGAACAATTCTAATGGCATTAAAGAGTTCATCCAAAAATTACAACTCTGTCATACTTTATCATACTTTTTCTGTCATACTTTTACCCCCTCATGTTATTCGAAAGCTGTATATGACTTGGGTGATGACTATCATGTGGCATGCATGCTACATTGTAACTGTCAAATACTCGTTATGAACTCTTTAAAGCTCCGCTCTTTCAAACCTACTTGTGTGTTTGTGGGGCTGTGACTGAAAATTTTGTGTTGCTCAAAGACAAAGAGAAGGTGACACCCAGCATACGATCCTGAAAGCCCGTGATGGCTTCCCCAACACCCCCTCCCTCCCCTGACTGACAGCCGCCTGTCATAAACCCGCGCCCCGCTCATCCAGCTAGCCAGAGGCTACGTAAATAGAGAAGTCCTGAGAAGAATGGATGGCTGAGCGGCCGAATGAACCAGAGGCCAGTGCACAGACACGTACAGAAGCAGACAGAGCACCAAAGGGCAGGTGGCTTAGCAGACAGCTGTCCGCTGTCGTGGCCAAGTCACTCAACTCAGGGGTCAAGAGATCTTTGTGACAAATATAAGAGTACAGATGGATGGAATGAAAAAGATGAGGGCTGATAAGGTTTGAGACCTCCCTTAGGAGAGGTTGAGGAAGAGATGGAGTGAGAGAGAGGCCCTGACAGTTTGGATCAACAAAGTCAGCCCTGGCCCTGAATCTAATGAGATTCTGGCCACGAGAGCGATATGAGGATGTGGGGACGGAAGGCTGAGGGACATACAGAGAGAGGGGTACAAGAAATGGTGAAGATTAATGCATGACATTTGACATATCGCAGCAGAAAGGAGACATTTGTTCACACTTCACATAAAAATCAGATTTTTGGGACCGACTGTCTGCACTGACATTTAATATAAAGCACATCTGTTAGCATACATGTTGGCAAAAAAATACTTTTAGTCAGGACAATGATTTATACTCTCTAAAAGTTTTATTCTGTCTTCATTTACTCAAAATTTCTTTATCTTTTTTTTCTGTTGAACACAAAAGAAGATATTTGTAAGAATGTAGGACAGCAAACAGTTCTGGGGCACTTTTGACCACTATTGTTTTTTTCCTACTATGGTAGTCAATGGGTGTTGAGCTCTATTTGGTTATAAGCTTTATTCCACATATCTATTACTGTGTTCATCAGAATAACTTTGTCAAACATCACATTTGGAACAACTTGAAGGTGAGTAAATGATGACAGAATTAACATTTTTGGGTGAAGTGTCCCTTTAAGTTAAAAATCGACTTTCTTTTTTATTCAAGAATATTTGAATTGTATTGTACTTACAGTAAGTAATAAATGCATAAAATGAACTTGTATTTATAAAATGTGGAGTAGAAGGGATGATATATGTTTTAAAGTAAACATTTTCCAAAGTAAAAGGACAAAATACAGATACTTGATAGTGTACCGGAGACTAAAAATTATTTTTTCCATCTCTGTAAGCAAGGTACAAATTATTATGCCTAAAATAAATAAATAAATGTATAGTTATGTTTTCAGTTTTTTGTTGTTTTTTTAGTATTGCTGTTGTCTTGCATCTCCATTTCTTGTGATTTTTAATTTTTAATCATTATTAAAAGTCAACATTCGTAGCTGTCACTGCAGGGGTTTTGCAAATATAAACAATGGAAAGTATTAAAAAGTGCTTTTCAACTCTGACAACAAAGTATTTATTATTATTTAAAAATACAGTGTTTTTTCATTTCCTAAAAAAATTTAACATTTGAGATTTGAACATCCGAGGTTCAGCAACGATATATTTATATTTGTAGTTTTCATGTTCACTTCATTTTATTTTTAGCTGTTTTGAAACCTGCTTTGTCATTTTATTATTTACCTGCTATTCTTTATATTTAAGTTTTATTTTTAATTTAGTTCCATTTAGTTTTTATTTGCTTACAGTTAATAAAAAAAGTGCCTCAACTTTATTTCACATGAAGACATTTTCGGAAGTTCACTATATATTCACAACTACGAGTAAAGAAAGATCCCTCGCACCTCAGTAAAAGGCCCGAGGGCTGTTGTTGGTGATGTGCAGAAAGGTAGCGGCATCATGACAGTAATCTCTCTCCCTCAGGACACAAAGACTCTAACTGATAAGTGCCAGAGAGCAGTGAGAACCTATTCCGTCTGCAACAGAGCGCAACGGCATCCCCTCAGAGCTCAGCCCGGTTATGCGAGACGACACATTTGACATTACACGCTGACGCCAATGATGGAGAGCACCTCAAAACCTACAATAACTGCAAGACAGACGACATGAGAGGGCGAAGAAAAAGGGTTAAGGTGCTTTGGAATTCTGGGATGAATAATTAGGTTTTGCTTGTGAGGCTTGAACTAAAATTTAAAGACCACGTTCCCCACAATCCCATTTTTCAACCATCAGTTGGTGTGTAATGTTGCTGTTAGAGCATAAATAATCCAGAATAAACTCCAAAATGATAAAATTCAAAGTTCACTGCCAAGTGAGATATTGTCTTTAACAGAATTCGATTTTCAAGGACTATAGAGAACGGCTCGATTGGAATACAGCCCTATACTTCCCTAGTACATGATGTAACCATTTCGAGTGCTTTTAACAACCTCCTCCCAAAGGAATTCGCCAAAAAAGGAGCGAGGTCTTCCTTAGATTCAATTCAATTTAAAAAAATATTTATAGCGCTTTTCACAATGTGCATTGTTCCAAAGCAGCTTTCCAGGGGCAAACAGGAAAAACAGAAAAGGTAAAACACAGCACAGACCATGGTGTTTATAGAACAAGCAAGATCATTCTAATAAATAATATCTAATAAATAAATAAATACAGTCTCCCGATGAGCAAGCCAACACTGCTGTGCCCTGCTGTGGCGAGGAACCCAAACTCCAATGATTGATTAATGGAGAAACCAGGCTCAGCCGGGAGGGCCAGATCCCCTCTGACGTGTCAAAGCTGCACTCAGTGACCCCGACCAAAAGCCACCCAGCAAATATCCACGAGGAAGAGGGAGAGCCCACCTTAGAGAAGAGGAAGAGCCGCTGGAGTAGTGTTTGGTTATCAAAGATTGTAAACATTTGACTGAGCTACGCACTGAACTAGTTTCACTTTCATCACAGTCCTACAGTTGGTAATAGGAATTCAGGAACACACTTTCTAAGATAACCAACGGTCAAATAACAGCTTCCATGACTTTAATATCTGCTGTGAAAGCTGTTCTTTGTAATACACTGATATTGTGTTTGTGCGCATACCTCTGTCTAAAAAACTTCTATGAAACGTCCTCCAAAGTCCTGCTTGCAGTCTCCTTGTCAATCTGCTTGATTTTATAATCCAACTCTGTTATTAGTAATATAATAGGTCTGGTTAAAAACGGGGCCTTTAACTGACAATTGTGTCTGATTCTGGTCTAATGGATACTTAAATATAACTTTTATGCATTACTGGATTATTGGATTATGGATTATTACTTATAAAATCTATAATTTCCATACGGTTTCAGTTAGCCAGTTTTTACTTGGACTGGTCGGGTATTTCATAAAGTACCGACCTGTGTAACCTGCACTTATCTGATGACAGTGATGGACAGAGGAGCAGAAATGAAGTCCAGAGTGATGAATCTGGAAAGGGCATCATTTTTAATGGTTAAGGACAGCAGACATGTTGCTTCAGGCTATAAAGGAGAGAGAAAAAGGTCAGATTGAAATCTCAGCACCTACTCCTGGTGTTGTCGTTACGAGATGGAGGCGAGACGAAATTTCTACACCCCCATCCGAAACACCATGCAAAAAATTTGGAATCAGAGAGGGAAATACAAACAGACATTTCCAAAATGTCATGTGGCTTAAGGCTCCTTGGGTCAAAAGGCAGATCAGTTGTGCTAAAGCTCTCTGGAATGGGCTTTGGCAAGGTGGACGAAGAAAGTACCAAAGGTGATGAAGACCACACGGTGGAGGAAGAAGGTCAGACCGTCTGGCTTGATCTCGGCACCTGATGTTACCTGTATGTGCCAGGGGGCGAATCAAAACTTCAGATTTCACAATCTTCACATTTCTCTTCTGCTTTAGCATTAAAATTTTACTATTTTGTTATCAATTTACAAAAAATCAAGCATGACAAAGGCTTCACAATTTTTGAAATTGTATTTATGAAGTAACTCCAAGTTCATGCAACTTGTGTTTGAAAAAAAATATTATGTTTCTTTCATTTATGTATGTAGGCCTTATTTTGCCGACATTATTTCAGCCGCAAATGTATTATATTGTATTCTGTATATTTAACTGTTTGTCACCCGCTCCTTCACCCCCCCCCCAAACAGTCTGTTTTATTTTGACTGGTAAAATTTGTTGGTTGGTCAAAAATAAAAAAATCTTCAGCACACTTTAAGAACAGTTGAGCTAAAAACAACATGTAAACATCTGTGTGTGTGTTGAACGTAGATCATAATGTGTTACATAGGATAAAATAGGATAGGCCACTTCGGAAAACATAAAAACAACGCTGGTCCAGAAGAACTTCCTGTTTCAGTTTTTTAACACTACACAAACGTTTGAACAAATCACAGCCAACAGAACATTTAGAACTGGATCAAAAAGTTAAAAGACTATCTTTAAGGTTTAATTATATATGTGAGATTAAAAGAGAAACCGGAAGTGCCTCTAGACCAGTGTTTAAGCAAATCCTGCAAAATACACATGAAAAAAAATGAATATTCCCTTTTGGGCTTTTGATGGGTTGAAATGTCAAAGAAGATGCTGTGACACAATCATAGTCTTCTTAATAAACATACGCAGAAAGGCATTTTCTTTTTCATTCCTTAATGTCGCTCTCTGGGTTTCACTGGTGGAGACGCTGTTAAATATGCTTGACTGAACACTTGTATCCTCTGATATCTCCTTCATAATTGCTTCTTAGTAATTGACTCCATTACAACATTATGTAATGCAGGGTGTGAAATGTGAGGCATCTGTAGGAAAAGCTGTGGGATGGGACTGAACTGATGACAATCTTAATATGCCAATTTATACTCTAACAACATTTTTTGTTTGTTGTCCCCGTCACACAAACACCAAGATAGCTGCAAACAAGTGTGGCCTATATTTATTGAAACAATGAAACCTAAATAAAACACACTTCAGTGCATTGAATGTGACGGGAATAAAAGGATATGTGTAGGCTTTATGTGTCAAGTTCCCTGTCCATTAGTGCACAACAGTCAGCAACAGTCCTGTCTATGACCACAGAGGCATATAATTCTCAGGTGATTATTTCTCGACCAGGGGCTCATTACAGTAGTGTATTGTCATGCTCCCGTCCGGCTCTCCTACACCAAAGACACAGGATCCCGGCCTGTCGTGAGATCATCCAGGCGATCTCATGTGAAAATGTGAAAATATATGAATTCTCGTTTACCGTCACGCTTGAACAGGTCAGTGGAGACATAGAGCCAGCAGTCACACACCGAAAAGGAGATGCAGCCGGACAGCACTGAAGTCATGAGGAGGGTAGAGAAAGGTGATGATGCATGAATGGCCCTGGACGACAATGATAGAAAGGATACACAATATAGTCTTATCAGTTGAATCATAATCATTATGTATGTTTTGTATACAGACACATACACAAAATAAGGGCTGATGCACACATCTGAGTCATTTTCAGTTGGAAGAATATGCAAACTTTAGTTGTTATTCTCAGATCAAAAATGTTTAAAAAAAATGTTTCTTTCTCCAACAATATTCTACGATGAACATATTTTAATATAAATTGTGAATACGTTCTGTATTATATGCATATGATGCGCAGTATAACTGAAGATCTCCCCCCTGCAGGTTGTGTAGAGCTGATATTTTAAGTCCCGGTTCACTTCTGGCTGTGAGACTGTCTGCATGCCTTCATGTTTCTCAACCCCTTGAGATTTCCCCGTGTTTTCAGTGTCGTTTCAAGCTCACGGTTCTGCCTTCTATCATCATGTGTGACATTCAAGTTCACAAGGAACTCCAGAAAACAACACTCTTCACACCAGAGAGCCCTGCCATCACATTCACACTCCCTCATCCACACTGAAATGGACAAATCCTCAGGGACAGACCGTTTTCTCTCTTTCCTCAACACTACAGCTCTCTGTGATCTCTGAAGTTCATGAGGCATATTCATGTCTGTCATGTTTAAACATACCTCATTTATTTCCAATTAACCTTTGTACTTTTTATCTTCATTTTTCTTGTTAGTAGATTAGTAATGTTTCACATATTTTATTTTATTTAAAATATGATAGAGTTGTAACAAATTAAGTGTACATAGCAAGGGATTATTTGTAGAAAACACCAACGGATAACAATTACAAAATCTACATAATATTGTAAAAAATATAAAGTCTAGTCTACACCACAACGGAATGTCAGTTTTCTATTTATAGGTATTTGTTTAGGTAAAATTGTCCTTATTTTCCGTTTCATTCTGTGAACTAACAATATTTCCCCAAATTTAAAATACAAATATTGTTTCTATTTGCATTCATTTGCAGAAAATGCGAACTGGAGAAACAGGTCAAAATAACAATAGATGCCTTGTATTTTTCGACCTCATATACTGCAAAGAAAGACGGTCAGTCTTTCACATTGCTGTTGGATGACTTTGTCACTCCTGAGGTTTGATTGAATGACCATAATACATCTAGAAATACTGATTAACTTAAAAGTTTCTTACATTTTTCTGTGGCTATATATTTCTGAACTCTTCATTTTCGATTTTTATTTTGTGTTAATATATTCTGTACATTGTGTATTCTTTAAATCTGCTTTAAAAAAGTGTTACTGAAAATGTTTCACAAATAAATTTGAATGAAAAATATTCTCACACTTTGCAATGCTGGGAACATCAAATGGCTAAAAAAAATATAATGAAAACTGAAGAATAAAAAAAGAAAAAGAGAATAAAAACAGAAAAATCTAATGCATTTTGCTGCAAACAAAGAAATATGAGAAACACAATTTAGAAAGTTAAAATAAGAATTAAGAAAGTCACAAAATAAACTGAATTTAGGAATTAAGTCTTACTTATACAAAGAGTTTTCAAGGGGTATGGGTTAGAAAGATGAAAGATCAGCAAAAAAATATTTTGTAAGAGGAGGAAAATAATCAGTTAATAATTGATAGACCTGATGAATAATAAATGACTAACACAGATGCATTCATGCTACAGAAAAGCAGAACAGACCCTTCTTGAGTTCATTCAGCAAACAGAAAGGAGTGAGGCCTTTCCTCTCAGCTCACCTCTTCTCTCCTCCTCTATAATTCAGCGACCTTGAGATATTTCGTCCCCTGAGCTCACCATTTTTAGCTCTCATGCCAACGAAAAGCAAGGGCTCCCTTTGGAATAAGAGGTGAACTGACAGCACCAGTCTGCAGAAGTGGCACGTGCTCACTGACATTGCAGGTGAGGGTCGTCAAACAGGCTTTTAACAGCTCACAAACTTTTAGGTATCTCAGACTTGTTTGAATAGCTGAGCTCATCCAATACTGTAAATACTTAAGGTACTTTCATTATCCTTTCAATTACTGGTCAAACTCTGCATTTAAGCTGAAGAAACACATTGTGTGCTTTTTCTGTTTCTCACCATGCCAAAACTGCTCACCATCCTAGGTTCACCCCACAGTGGGCGGGCTCAGCAGACAGAGGTTGACAGAGTGAGATCCAGGCAGGGATGGGACTCTCAGACGAGAGAAAACAACGTGCCTGGCAGGCAAAGCCTGTTCACTGTCACCTGTCAGCTGTGCAGTGTGTGTACTGCTGTGCGGGTGGCTTGCAGTGTGTGTCAGCCATGGAAATGAGTTTGGCATGGCACACGTCTGACATATCGGGGCCCCCTGGCCCCTGATGCCCGGCACAAGACAGAGTGGCCCAGTGGGCATTAGTCTGTGCTTGACAACACCCCACCTAGCTGACCTTTTCCAAAACTGACCTCAAGCTGGTACCAATCATCTTTCAGCTTTGGTATCTTTGTACACAGTGCGTCTCATCAGGCAAAAACACACAAACCCACACAAATCACATTTTTATGTAGATAAAGAGTGAATTGTGAATTTTTCAGTAAATTACATCAGCGACATAAACGGTTTCAGCGGGCGACAAACAAAAGTTATGTGGCCCAAACTTAAAGTGATACTTCAACCAAAAATGAAAATTCTGTCATCATTGACTCACCCTCTTGTCATTTCAAACCTGTATGATTTTCTTTCTTCAGTAGAACACAAAAGAAGATATTTTGTAAGAATGTGGAAAAAATACAATGGTTTTGTGTGCATACAGTGGAAGTGAAAGGGGGCTAGTGCTGTTCGGTTACTTTCTTCAAAATATCTTCTTTTGTGTTATGCGGAAGAATCAAGCCATAAAGGTGTAAAATGACAAGAGGGGTGAGTAAATGGTGACAGAATTAATTTTTTGGGGTGAATCATCACTTTAACTTAGAGCTGTTGTAAAATAATTTAATACAATTAATAGATCTAAATAAATATAAAATCAATTGTTATAACATTACCAAACACAGACCGAAAATTAACTTCGGGCCATGCGCGTGGGTCCGACTGTCGAGGGAGCAGTTATGTTTTTTTGTGTAAGTAGTGATTGATAAAACGAGGTTTTGTACACATGTGTTTGTGTATAACCCCTATATCGCTATCTCTGTTTAAAAATGTATAAAGTTTACGAACGTCAAACAAAGTCAAACATGTCAAACTGACAAAAGCGTACATTCTTACGTACTTGCTCAAAAACAGATTGCTAGTTTTTCCTCACAAAAAACTCAAGTGTTTCAAATGATTATAAATATTTACTGAATTTTAACACGGTTTGAATAACGTTATCTGATTAAATGAAAAAAAAAGCCATGAACGTGATATTATCATAAACCCCCCTGTGTGAACGCGTTGGTCTCGTCCGTTCCCCTCTGGCCTCTGACGTAATACGGATGTCCTTCGCTCGTCTCTCTTGCAGGCTAAACATGGCTGCGCTCTTAAGATCAGCCCGGCTCCTGAAATCTTCACATACTTCACTGCTTCAGGTCATAGGGAGCAGCAGACATGGACCGGGGGCCGGTCGCTTGTACAGCGGAGCGGTCGGGACTAAATGTGTAGGGTCTTGTGGCCGTCAGACAGTTTCGGGACGGTTTAATGTAAACAGGTAAAGCCCAGCGTGACTCTGTCCCATGCGTGTTTAGATCATGCAGTTGTCATTGAAGGGTGATCAGTGCTTTGCATCTACTGCGGGGTTATAACACATTGATCTTGTGCTGTGTTCAAACTGTTTAAATAAATATGAACAAATATTGAAGTCTAGCGGTCATGATATGTAGACTTCCCATGATGTTGTATAAGAGAGATATGTCTTCATTGCATAAGTGATATGCTATACTGTAGATGGTGAGCACGTCGCATCTCAGCTACTTTGGCTTTTGCAGAGCTAAATTTGAGAATTGACATCTTTGACAGATAAATAAAATTGTATCGAAGATAAATAAGTGTATAGAGGATATAAAAGATCCTTGAAATGACCTTGACATGTTGACCTATGAACTATGGCATGTGCTATCAAAAAGTTATCTGAAACAATAGTATTCCCTTACAAAAATGAACATTGGCTTTAATGCAAGAACCACATTTTATCTTTCATATTTGTAGGGAAACCATAGTAACCACACATTTTCCATTGTCTCACTATAGTAACCATATTTAAGACTGTAAAGTTTGTAGTAAAAAACAGGTTGTTACTCCAAATAATTGTTAATTTTGTGTTTGAAGTGACATCACGTGACGGGAAACTATTATCACGCATTGCAATTCAGGGGGTGTTTTGTATTTTGATACATTGCGTTTAAGGCTTTTATTGTGATTTAGATTCCATACATGACAAAAAATGTATTTTATAATTGAGTTAGCCTTATAAAGTCTGCATCTCTTAAGTACTGTACAGTGCCATGCGTTTAGGCTTATTTTGGACATTGTTTCTGCAGTCTATTCTCATACAGATCAGCCCAGCCCTGTGCGAGTTGGCGTCAGTATGGTGTTGTCTCCGAACAGATGGGACCGGTGAAGGATGAACCCAATCTGGCAGTCCGTTCCAAGCAGGCTCAGCAGTTTGATTGGGCTCTGGCAAAGCTAGACAGCTCAGTCAGAAGGACAGGCAGGGTCACCAAAACACTGCTTCTGCGCATCTTCCACGACATTTGCAGAACAGGTACTTGTCTCTTTGCATAACCTCTCTCCCGTAGGTCCATTTCTGCATATAAATGTAAACCTATCTTTGCTTATTGTGCATGTCACATTCCAACAGGATATCCTAGTGGAAATCAAGCTCTGTTGTTGTTGAGAAGCTGTGGTTCTCTGCTGCCTGAGGTTCCTCTGGCTGAGCGCACAGAGCTGGCTCAACGTATCTGGGATAAGCTTCAAGAACTTGGTATATGAGTCAAACATATGTTTAATAGTTCATTTACATGTATCTATTCCTGGGAATTAATCTTTTATGTTGCCGTTTACTGCAGGTGCCCCCTATGATGTGAGCCATTACAATGCTCTGCTCAAAACGTACTTGCAGAATGAGTTCAAATTCTCTCCTACTGATTTTCTTGCAAACATGGAAGCAACTAATATTCAACCAAACCGGGTAAGTGTAGTTTTTAGGGTGTCTAGGGTGAAATTTTTAGTCTTTGCATGCAATAAATGTTAACTAGATTCCAAAAATAAGACTTGTTACACTCATTTATATAAAGGATGTGTTTGGATGTTTATTAATTGTATAATATGTTGTTACTGTCTAGGTAACCTATCAGAGATTAATTGCTGCATACTGTCAACATGGTGACATTGAAGGTGCAAGGTAAACTGAGATTTAACTTTTCTTGCAAATTGGTACTTTGTAAAACACAATCTAATAACAAAACTATAAACAATTTTGCTTTTGGTATATCACATCTCTTTTCTACAGTACAATCCTGGGCTTTATGAAAAGCAAAGACCTGCCAATCACAGAGGCGGTCTTCAACTCCCTAGTGACAGGCCATGCACGAGCAGGGTAAACTGACTTTCTAATGAACGCTGCAACTGATCTTATGCTTTTCTGTATGTCCTTCCTCTGTGTGTTTGTCCCTTATTAGCTCTGAATGATCTGGTTTTTGTGCAGGGACATGGAGAGCTCTGAGAGCATCCTGACAGTCATGAAAGGGGCGGGGATTGAGGCCGGCCCAGACACATACCTGTCTCTTCTCAATGTCTATGCTGAGAGGGGCGATATTGACAAAATTAAAGAGGTCTGTCTTTATAAGTTATATACAGTCAGGTCCTTAAATATTTGAACAGAAGCACATTTTTTGTTATTTTAGCTGTGTATCAAAATGCATTCGAGTTATAGTTTTATAATGGATATTGTCTTAAAGTGCACATTCTCAGCTTTATTTAGAGCGTATTTACATCCAGATTAGTTGAAGGCTTTAGGAATTACAGCTCTTGAATATGAAGCCCCCCCTTTTCAAGGGACCAAAAGAAATTGGACGGTTGAATCAAGAGCTGTTTTATTCACGGGTATGGGCTTTTCCATGAGTAATGTCTTCATAAATGAAGCATGTTAAAGGTCTGGAGTTGATTCTACGTGTGGTGTTTGCATTTGGAAGCTGTTGCTGTGAACCCACATCATGGGGTTCAGGGAGATCTCCATACAACTGAAACAGACCATAGTTAGATTTTAAAAACACAACAAATCCATCAGAAAGATGCCAGAACATTAATAGCTTAGGAACCTGATGTTCCAAATATGGTAAGAGGCGTCACATTACCGTCACACGCTTGCAGTATTCGACCAATCACTCTGTACTGCTTAACTATTCGTTTCAGCCTTGTCATTTGACCCATTTAAGATTATATCCATAATAAAACTGTAACTCTAATACATTTTGATACCCAAGCTAAAATAACAAAAAATGTGCTTCTGTCCAAATATTTATGAACCTAACTGTAAGTGCTGGAAACACAGTATAATATGATGGTTTTATATTTATTAACTTGAAAGTAAAGATGTTTATTGTGCTTTTTGTCCAGACTCTGGTGACAGTGGAGAATGCTGACATCCATCTGATGGACAGAGATTTAATGCAGGTGGTTTTCAGTCTAACTAAGGCCGGCCATCAGCAGTATGTGCCTGAGATTGTGGAACGTATGCGTCATGAGAGGGGATATGTGCCAGGTGTGTATAGAAATATTACGGTGTATTCATGTCGCGTGATGAAGGGTTTAGGGTTTTGGAGTGCATTGTATTTTGATACAAGTTTAACTGATGTTTTTCCATGTCCTCAGATGCAATGAACCTCTGTCTGAGTCTGATCACCCAGGGGCATGAGGACACTGCGTTTTCTATGCTGAAAAGCTTCACAGGCCTGCAGGTAGACTCACAGAACAGTGATTCTCCAGACTTGGGAAACTTCTTTCTTCGGCACTGCGTCAATATGGACAAGGTGAGGAATGCATGTGCCAAACCTTCACTTGAGTATGACAGGTTTAGTGTTACATTTTTTGCACTTGTATTTTTTAAATAAATTGATTTGTAGGATGGTTTGTGAGATATTATGTTCTGTTAATATGGCTTTCAGTCAGTGGAAAAGATGGCAAGATTTTGCAATGATCTGAAAGATTCTGGTCTGCACTCTACACCACTGCAGTTCACTCTTCAGTGTGCCCTAGAAGCCAAGAAGACTGGTGAGACCTTTTCAGCGAGTTAAAAAAATCACAAACTATTGAGTCATTTTAATCTAATACAATTGCTATACAATAAAATCTAAATCTAAATGAATATTATCGCCAATTTAATATAAAATAAATGAAAACCAACACAAACCAGGCGGTAGATTGTTGTTTTAAAAATGTTCTTGTCTAAATCAGGTCTGATCTCGATTGTTTACAGGACCATTAGGACTTGTTCGTTTATGACGCAGTTTTGTACAATACGGGATTTGTCACAGGTGTAAATATGTTGTTTTTTACCTTTTTACAGGGATGTCTGTTGAGCTCATGAAGAAGATGAAAGAAGGGGGTTTGCCGGTCAGACCTCATTACTTCTGGCCTCTGTTTACACATCACCAAAAAGACAAAAACATTACTGGTGAGACGTGTATATTTTACACTTACGTTTATTCATTTAGCAGGCACTTTTTTTCAAAGCAACCTACAGATGTGAGAGCATTTAACATTTTGTCTAAATAGTCCGATATATCAGCCTAATTCTTCTTAAACTCCATTCCTCGTGTAGTCTGGATTTGTAAATCAGCACAATGCATTTCCGGATGCTCTAGCCATATGTAAGGCCTGCTCATTTTTGTTGAGGTTGAAAATGAGGGATTTGATTTGTTATGTCAGCCGAAATATTAATTAGACACAGAATACTTTATTATGTAAATTAATTAAAAATTAACGAAGGGACATGATTTGAAATCACATGCACAGAATAATCACGCACAATGAGACCAGTGATGTGCATTAAAAACAAACGGGAATATTTACCTGAAGGCAACATTTGCACACTCCTATTGTCAAAACTGATCCAAATGTTAAAGGGATAGTTCACCCAAAATCATTTTCATACTCAAATCTGTATACATTTCTTTGTTTTGATGAATACAGAAAAAGATATTTGGAAGAATGCTTGTTATCAAACAGTTCTTGGACACCATGGACTAGCATAGTAGGAAAAATTACTTAAGATTGTTTTATTGTTCTGTTGAACACAAACAAAGAAATGAATGCAGGTTTGGAACAACTAGGGAGTAATTCATGACAGAATTTTCCTTTTTGGGTTGGGTGAACAATCCCTTTAAGTTACTTTACAGGAGCATTTTTTGGTGTGTATGAGTGACCCGTCTTAACAGACTTGCTGCAATTGTAGAGACCATAAAGTTCCTAAGATGATAAATTAAAATATTTAGGAAGTTTTTTTTTGAACCCATTTTCTCTGTGTGTGTATCAGTATACAGTTGTTTATTTTTTTACATCAATAACCTTTATGAAATATGCATGATCACACGCCTTTATATCCGTCTTCATTGTTTTTCTGCTTTCCTCCGTGTGGAAGTGGTGAAGGTTACATGATAGAATTTGTAGTGACTGGGTCTCATGTAAATGCGAGCGCTCTGAGGGAATTCACTTTCAATTACGCGCACCGCTGTGCACGGCCATGAAATATTTAGCGCCATGTCACATTCTGTCCACAGGTGTCACCAGCGGGCAGACGTCCCCTCACCCGCTCTCACCGGTTTCATGAGTGCGGAGAGGGGAAAAGTTTGCATTTTGATGAGGTGTGGATTTGGGCAGGCGAGTTTGAGAAAGCATATGCTAGCTTTGTCTCACCCAGCCGCCAGTGAACTGGGCTTGTCAGTTTCAAGAAGCAATTCAGCTTATTGCTTGTGACACGGTGCAGGAGAAAAGCCTCAGACCCTCACATAGCTTACAACGACCTTTTATATTTGTATTTTGTTTACTCTCCACCAGACATGTTTTGGAAAGTCATGCATTTATCAGTGAAGTTGTTCCTAAATACTGAGTCTTCTGAATCTTTACTGCAGAAATTACATCTTCATTTAACTTCTGTGTTCTACTAAGCTCAGGGGCTGAGGAAGAACAAAGCCTCAAGAAAAACTCAAGCCCCAAATGCAAAAAGTGATCTGTTCTTTCAGTTCCTCTCGTATAACAAGTGTTGCCCTCTTATGTTTTTAAATAAAAAAAGCATTTTATTTTAAGCTTGTTTGAAGATACAGTTTCTGTTTACATTTTAAACCTAAGACCTTTCCTCTTGAGTCCCCTTTTAGTAAGGGAGACCGTGATTTTGGTTACTTTCGGCACTTACAGTTCAATCATTAAACTCACTGATGTAGCTAACAAAGGTCTTGGGGTTATCTGCGGATTCGTTGAACCTGAGTTGTTCCGTAAAAACCCACTTGCACACTTTTTGAATTGAGAGAAGTGAAAAAACATCTGATTCATAAGTCTTGAATGAGCAAGTGATGTGACTGGCTATCTATCTTCCATTCACGTTCTACATATCAGCCGGTGCTTTTTGAGCCGACAAATGGACTTGCGGCCGACAAATGGATCAATGGATTATTTAACACGAAAACAGGTGTGCTTCTCTCATAAAAACGAGAGAATGAACAGGCGAACCGCTCTCGGGTTCCATTGAAAGCAAAGAGGGTTGCAAGAACCACTGAGTTGCATGAAAGGATGAATGAAAAAGAGGCCTAGATGTGAATAAAATGCAGAGATGGGATGGATAGACGTGGCCTCCAGGTGCTTTACCTGGCTAATGCTTTCGTGTGCTGGTTGCCGGCGGGTTTAATGGCAGATAAAAGCAAATCTTATCTTTTATTTAGGGGGCTAGGTGTCCCCTGAGCATCGCAATACAGAGTGCCAAGGACCAAGGTGAAGTGTAAACACAACACATATATCGCTTGTTCACATGTTCCCCCACAAACATTTGTCTGAGTTGAGCGCACCTATTCCATATGCATGTTGTTGCTTTAGGCAGGAGTGAAAGGCCCCGCTGGAGAGCCGGGTAGAGGCTGACCAGATGTTGCTGACCTCATGCACCACTGAACCACATTAACACTGCTTCATTGTATATCTGGCAGAT
This sequence comes from Triplophysa dalaica, assembly GCF_015846415.1. Taxonomy (NCBI): domain Eukaryota; kingdom Metazoa; phylum Chordata; class Actinopteri; order Cypriniformes; family Nemacheilidae; genus Triplophysa; species Triplophysa dalaica. The sequence goes on from NC_079552.1 coordinate 13,688,453, forward strand.
ATTTTATGTCTTAAATATGGTTTTGCTTTAGGTATTATGGACGTTCTGAGAGGCATGCAGGATCTGGACATACCCGCAGATGTCGATACTTTCACTACATATACCCTGCCCTCATTTGGGTCAGTAGACAGCGCTCGCACCGCTCTCAAGGTAATTCCACAGCGTGTGTTTTTTCGTTTCATGTTTTTCGTGCTCTTAAACGCTGGGTAACTTGGGTTGATAATTGCAGGAGGCCGGCTTTGACGTGGAGGCTGATAGCTTCGTTGCGGCAGAGTTGCGAACAGAAGCATCACGTGGAAATTTTGAAGGGCTGCTCTCTCTGAGTAAGTAATGTCCATGATAATGACCTCTACCTGTCTTCTGCACATCTATAAATAATTTCATGGTCTCGGGTTGAGCTTTTAGTTTTTATGTTTTAGATGGACCCGGTATGCTTACACTCATCACTTGCAGAATAATTACCTCCCATCAGGACTACACATACAGCCACACAAATTCTCTCCTAAGCATCTATAAGCACATTGGGCCTTTTAAGTAATTAGCGAGGGAATATGTGAGAAGATGATAGAGAACAGTGGCTCCTCTGACAGGGGTGAATAGGGACAAATCTTGTTTAAAGTCCTAGTGATATTAAAAATGACAATTCTTATTTTTTCATGAAATATTGCACCAATTATAGTAAATAGCTTATCAATGTGGGTCATTTTCTTTTTTAAATTCATGTACCCTCACAATCTTCAGTTAAAATCTGTAAATAAACTTCCGCCCTGAAACGACAAGCCATCTCAAATGACGTAAACTAGACGGCTTAGCGGGAGCATCTGTTAACTCCTCCCCCTAAACCGTCAGTCTACTGCCATTTTTCACAAGCCACGCCTACTGATTTTCTCCTTTTAAATTCCTTTTCACTCGGAAGTGTGTCAGAATACGGAAGTAAAAATTATTGCAACTTCCGGTTAATGGGGACTAAACTGTACAAATATCAAAAACAAAAATTACTCTCTAACATTACATCTTTTTTTAGATACTTTTTTAAAATAAGGGTTTGATGTACTTCGTAGAGATAATATAATGTTTATAACGCAAATCTCAAATTTGTTTAAATCCAGTATTGATATCAGAACCAGGAACACATGGCTTCTCGCGTTTATATGACTACTCTTGTTAATACCACATGTTAAAGGGATAGTTCGCCCGAAAAGGAAAATTCTGTCATCATTTACCCACCCTCAGGTTGTTCATGTATAAATTTCTTTGTTTTGCTAAACACAAAGGAAGATATTTGGAAGAATGTCATTAACCAAACAGATCTCAACCAAGAGATTTATACAGGTTTGGTAAAATCTGAGGGTGAGAAAATGATCACAGATGTTTAGCTTATTTTGAAACTGGGTAAACAATTGATAACTGTTTTGATGGTCATAGCAAACACTGATACATGCATTTGACTTTTTACAGTGTCCTCGCCGACCCTCCCAGCCATTGACCTCAGTGCATTCAGAGCTAGTCTACTCCATGGGTTCAGAGGGTAAGTAAATAGCAGTGTATCTTCTGCCTTTTGGCGAGATAGTCACTCATTCCTCACCTCATGCATATGAATGCAGTCTTCTTTAGTACAAATATCATTTACATTTAGTCATTTAGCAGACACTTTTATCCAAAGTGTCTTACAGGTATCATGGGACGAATGCAAATAGAGTTTTTCTGTCATCTGTGTTGCCTTGGATTTTTATAGTTGTCCAATGCTAAAAGATTTAACCCTTCAAGCATCTGTAGAAACGGCATTTTGTTTAAAGGCAAATTTCTCCAGCCAATCAGCTCCTTCCTCACACATGCTCATAAATCTGTCTGGATCATGTCATTTAGCATCCTGCTCTCCTATTGTATCATTCAGTGCAGTTGCATATTAGCGCAGATGTAAATTTAATCCCGTCATTCACGGCAGTTAAGGACTGAGCTGTGTTTTGTATGTCAGAACGTGACGCAGAGGCCACAGGGCAGCAGATGCTACTGTCCTCTGTATTTAGCAAAGCATTTAGATGTGAAAGTGGAGCAGGGAGGTTGCCAGCAGCGATGGATGTCAGCTTGGTAATTGGGGTTGTCATAAGGGTAGAGGGGGTTGTCGGGGCCCTGTCTCCTTAGCGACCTGTTCTTGTAATAGTCAAGGTCAAAAGATAATTTAATCATTAAAGAATGTTGGGTCATTTTTGCTCATCTCCTTGCTATCCGGCGCCAAGCACACTACCCGCTCTGCATTCATTTCACAATGTGTTGTGTGCCAGTATGTGCATTTCAGTGAGCGATTGTGTGTATGTGTTAATTTGAAATCCACAGAGGTCCCATGTTGACCCAAAAATACCCAAAATGTACTAAGAATATTATACAGATTTGACACAATATAATATGTTGAATGGACATTGCATGATAAATTACATGGGCAATAATGCAATATGTTAAAGAAAATACATTTGTATATGATTTGTATGATATAAAGTTTTTGTTATGCTTGGTTAGTTATTTCATTACAGATTGCTCTTTGCATGCAGTCTCTTAAAGCGATTGTTCACAAAAAGATGAAATTCTTTCATGAATTATTCATTTTCTAGTTGTTTCAAACTTGTATAAATTCTGATGAACACAAAAAAAGATATATGGAGGAATGCTTTTAACCAAACAGTTTTTGTACACCATTGACTACCATAGTAGGAAAAATAACAGTGGTAGTCAAAACTGTTTTCTATCCTACATTCTTCAAAATATCTTGTTTTGTGTTCAGCAAAAAAATTAAAAAGTACAATTATAAAGTAATTTCCCTACTATGGTAGTCAATGGGGTCCAAGAACTGTTTGATTACAAGCATTCTTCCAAATATCTTTCTCTGTGTTTATCAGAACAAAGACATTTATACAGGTTTAAAACAACTCGAACGGGAGTAAATTATGGCAGAATCTTTATTTTTGGATGAACTATACCTCTAAATTATGAAACTAAATCTTTATAAAAATTCATAAAAATGTAGCTTTGAAAAGGTGTAGATATTATGGTATGCTAAATGTTTACTCTAGAAATCACAATAATTCCTGTGTCTTGCTCTTAGAATGTTTGGTTTTATTTGTGATTGTATGAGAGTCATCTCTGATGTTCTACTGCCCCCTTCAGGTTTCAGGATGTGGAACGTATGGCAAAGGTAAGAACAACATCAGAAGTGCCCCAAAATGCGAAAAAAAAACAAAACTAAAAATTATTTTGTTTATCTTGATTATAAAATAACCAGTTGATCTCTTTTTACAGATAACAGACCTACTTTATAAAGACAGTCGGTTCAATCGAGTTGATCCTGAAAGTTCTGGTACTTTCCATATTTGTTTCGCACCCTTTGTATGTTCAACATATGACTGTTTCATGTTCTGTACTCGGGTAGATGTGTACGACCAAACTGCTATAACTAGAAACTAAAGGGTTTTAATCAACATTTTTGCTTATTTTCACTTACAATTAATTGCTCATGCATCAACATAGCTTGTGGTCTCACAAGTGACATAAAGGCAAAAATGAGCAAAAATTAGATATGGCTTCATTTTAATGAAGAGAAAATGTGTGGAAAAATTGTGAGCATGTGTAACGGATTAAGAAAAAAAAGGGGTTGATTTCTTAAAGCACTATTCTGCCTCCGTGTACATGTCCTAATGATCTCTATACCTGTATGACATTTGAGCCAGTTTTATTCACGCGTGTGCGCAGCTCCGTCCTCCCTTTCTTGTTGATGGAGCTGATCCTGACAGCCCTTCTTTGCATTAAGTGTGTATGCCTGATGCAGTCTGAATAGTAGCCGTGTGCGTGAGTGCTGTCTGCCTGCTGACTCTGCGCTGAGTTAACACAGCGTTTGCCAATGTTTGGCGTCTCGCTGAACCAAAGCAAGCTTCTGCCCTGGTTTCAGAGCAGGTGGGAGAGATGGAGACGGTCTCCCTGTCGCATCCCATCGCTATGCACAAAGCAAATGTGTTCCTGAGGATGTCAGCTGCCAGCCACTTGTTAAAACAGACCTCACTCAAGACTGGAGCAAAGCCGCTTGTGTCAGCACAACACACGCGCAGTGTTAGAGCTTATTTTGTAGGGTCTTTTTTTCGGGCTCCCTTTGTGGTTTTGTGTGACTTTATTAACATGGTTATTGAAATCAGGAAGTGCCAATGCCAACTGGCTTTTCTATTCTTCTGCAGAAAATGTGGCCTACTTTCTATACAACCTGATTGATTCAATGAATGAGACAGAGGTGCACTCCAAAGAAGAGAAGCTTAGGGAGTACTTCGGCCTGCTCAAGAACATGGTACATTCACACACGCTTTCACACTACTGAAGCAAAGCTAAAGAACGTTTTAGGTTGTGCTATGCCTTCGTCAGTTTGTTGAATTCTGTTTTTAGCTTCAAGATATTTCTTTGTGTAGTCATGTTTTCAAAACTGACTTCACTGTGTTACTGCTTTTCAGAATATCACCATATCTCTGAATATCTTTAGAGGAATCCGAAACATTCTGGAGTCCTACCATGTTCCAGAGCTTATCAAGGTATTTTATTATAAGTGGCAATTTTACATATTTTTTCAAGATTTTTATTCGACGGACAATAAAACTGACAAAAACACCTATCAAGGGTTCAGGATATCATGTGATTTTTGTGGGTTGGGCTCTGCTGGCTCTAGCGACTAGCCTAGCATACGTGTTTTGTATGCGCATGCATCATAAAAAGTTCAACTTTATTTAATCTTTCAGGATGTGCTTGCGGTCGTGGACAAAAAAGAAAACGGAATGGTGTCTGATGCATCTCTGTTTAAAGTAAGTGCTCCTGTATTTGTTTTGAGCAAACGTGCCCGGTGAGTCAACTGTGTTATGCCAATAACCATCTGTTTCGATCAGGGTGTGGAGGGGAGAATGTCCTTTCTGGAAAAGACCCTGGCTGAGTTAAAAGCAGAGGGAAAGCCTGCTGATTCTGTCCTTAAGAAGATCATTGGTATCCTGTGTATGGAGGAGGTGGGATCTTTTGTCTTTTAACACATATGAGTATTTGTATTGTTCTGACTTGACTGATTTGGTTGTTTTAATGGCCAATAGCACTATTTACAACATGGTGGGTGATTAATGCAGTAGTGTACAAAACCACAATGGACATTTGGGATTTACAATCTAAACTGTAACTTAACAACAGTTTTGTGCTTGAATAACATCAGGTTTTGTTCATGTCAGCTTGATTAGTACGATGTCAGATAACAAGGAAATATTCAATATAAAGAGATTCTGACATTTGTGTACAATTTTGACAGAAAAGGGCTGATGTACTGGTCTGTCACAAATCATTTATGTCTAAACATATCTAGCTTTCCTGTAGCCCAGTTGCGAGAGCATCGCGTTAGGTTGTGGGTTCGATCCCACGGAATTGCACATACTTGTAAACAAATGTATAGGGTAAAGCAATGCAAGTCACTTTTGATAAAAGCGTCTGCAAAATGCATAAATGTAATGTAAATGTAAACATGCTTGTCCGAATTTGTGTGAAATGTGTGTAGTTGGTTTTCCTGATAACTTCATCCCTTTTTACTCAGAAACTGGATCAAGCTCTAGAGCTCAAAGCTCGGTATGAACAGGATATGACGCCTGCCGCGTACGCCATGCTTATCAACCTGTGCTGTCGCCATGACAATGCAGAGGAAGCTCTAAACCTTAAGAGAGAGTTGTGAGTTTGCATCACAAAACTATCACAAAAAACACAAGCGTCACAAAAGCATCCTTTTTTGTTGCAGTAAAGTGTACAGAAGGATACTTGATGACAAGAAAATTGTGCACACAGAGAAAAAATCAATTCTGAATGTACCCCGTTTTAATTTTCATTTCAGAGCTCGCAAGGACTCTGAGGTGTCATTGGACGCTCAGAAGTACGCAGCCCTGGTTCGAGTTCTGTCCAAGAACGGCAAGCTGGAAGGTTGGTTTCCCGTGGTTCTTTTTATGTGAAACCTTAAAGCCCGGTAGAAATAATTACAGATGTTTTCACCACGCAAGATTGCTGAAATAATCTTGTTTGTCACAAATAATGCAGGCCATCACTAGATGCGCTTCGCCTCGCATTTTAAACCACTTAGAACGTCAAGGTACCGCTGAGAATCATGTGTTACTTATCTGGTTGCTATCAAAGGCTCGCCGCGTGCTTAATTAGTTTCCTAAAGGCGACGTTCAGAGTCAAACACGGCTTCGGCGAGCGCGGTTCAAGACTCCTGTCTGTTCGGACGGGGACATTAATCAACCATTATCTGAATTCCACGGTGGATTTCTCGGCGCTCATGTAAGACGCAATTACAATAAAAGTGTTTCCTCTTTGCTTTGTGCACACAGTGATGGTGAAAATATACGCTCCATCTCTCTTTTCACGATGCATGTCACTCTTTGGCTTCCCCCTCCCTCTCGCTCGGACTCATCTTGTCACAGAGCGACGGAAAATTACAGGACCGGCGGCACTTTAACAGAATTACCGAAATCCGTCCTGATACTAATGGCATATCATGTCGGCAAAAGTGCTCGGGCTTCTCGCGCACACGCGCGCATTTGCATGTGAATTCGGGCGAGAGCGCGTGATGAGGGAAGTGTGTGTATGCGTGTGTGTGTCCATCAGAGCGAGCCGGCGGCCATTAGCCCGCTGGTGTGCGCTCTGAGCTTGTCATTCACATTAACACACCTCAGCGCCCCAGCCTGCCCACATGGTTGAAGCAACCAGATCCAGCTTGAAGATCATGACTCGTGGCACCGTGGCGCACCGGCCGCCCTGGCTTTTAATGGCCTTGTTTTTGTTCGCTTTTTTCTTGAAACCCTTTTCCTTCTGTTTTCGTTCACCCTCGTCCTCATATTTGTTACGGAGTCGGTAACCGGTGTTGCCGGTTCACGGGTTCCCAGAAGGCCCCAGAACGAGTCGGAGGACTAATGGGGTGTGTGATATTTGTTTACATCAGTGCGCGTGGTATCAGACGGCGGACCGGCATGCTCTGCCTCCAGCCGTCCATTCGCACCCATTTTTCACCGGCGGCTGATTGGGTTTGATTAGTGGTTCTGTCAGAACGGAGGAATTTGAGCTGTCGGCCCTCGCTGGGCTTTGTGATATGGATGAAGTTCAGTTCGGTTTGCCATTCGTGGTCCAGTCATGTGTGAACCGTGCTCTGTATGACTACAGAGTGCTTTGAGGGGCTTCATTTGGGAAATGGGGAAGTCTGTCTTGTCCGTTCATCTGTAAACTTAAGACGTGTTCATCAACAACCGTTCGTTGAAGTCATCTCGGGAAGTTCACAACGTCACCTTATATTGGTGTTTGAATTGTGTCCTAGTTGCTGGCATAGAAGTTAAAGGGACAGTTCATCAATTATCATTTTCTCACCCTCATGTTGTTCCAAATCTGTATACATTTCTTTGTTCTGATGAACACTGAGAAAGATATTTGGAAGAATGCTTGCAACCAAACAGTTCTTGGTCACCATTGACCACCATAGTAGGAAAATTGCTTTATAATTTTTTTGCTCCGTTGAACAGCAAAGAAGATATTTTGAAGAACAAATGAAAGCCAACAGTTCTGGGGCACTTTTGACTAACATTGAGATTATTCCTATATGGTAGTCAATAGTGGTCAAGAGCTGATTGGTTAGAAGTGTTCTTCCAAATATCTTTCTCTCAGTACAAAGAGATTTATACGCATCATCACAAAGTTTTGAGACTGCATTGCTCCACAACAATGCTTTGGCTACATGCATGGTTCAGCGCCTAGAGTGATGGCCCAAGAATTAAGAGGTTGTTCCAATCCCTTGTGAGTATCGTTGTCACGACGCCCTCCGGCAATCCACTTAACCTCCATTGCTTCAATTCATTTCCAGCTGTTAACACAAAACATGTGGCACGTTTTAGACAAGAGCTCTTCTTAAATGACAAGCCTCTATTTAAATGGGCTGACTGCTGGGATCTTGATAAAACAATCCTCGAAAAGAGAACGAGCGCTAAAGGATGAGATCTGTGCTGGCGTATCAGTGTGACTGAGTAGATAAACGAAACGGAGCTTTATCGTACAAAAGCAGCCTCTTAAAAACTCAGCATGACCCTGCTGAACCTCATGTTCCCTGCTTCAGTGTTCCGTTTTGGCTCATCACTTTCTCTGACAGTACGGAGCGTCGAGCTGGATTTGCATAACAACAGGACAAAAATTGCAGGGTGATGAAGTGACAGATTGGAATTTCGGGGCTAAAACATGCCGGCTGTCTCTGTACGCGTGCGTGTATGGAGACTACTGTGAACTGTGTTTCTGTAGGTCGTCCTGCATGGTATATTTCCATTTATATAGGGTTTCCTCTTCATACCTGAGGTCTTTGTTATTGTCAAAAACATGATAGGAGAGCAGGGCATGTTATTTTTGATGTTGTTGAAAATAGAAAAAAAATAGAAATCGAAAAATGGCAGGTGATTGGGGTGAGAAACCTGTTTGAAAACAATCATTATTTAAGCCGTTCTGCAGAAGTCGAGCACCTCACCTCTGAAGTAGGAATTCACAGGAATTTGAGACACCCGTCTTTCACATGCACACAGCTGTGATTATGGTTTCCTTGCTCTCTCTCGGTTTTAGATGATTAGTATCGCCAGTGCAAACAGGCCCTATCGGTATCAGCCCATTAGCTTGCCTCTAAACAGCGCGTAAACACATCTTAATTATCTGGCTTGGTGACAGAGCAGCTGTGGAGTTGCACCCTCGCCCCTCTGCCAGATGGGAGCATCGGCCAGTAAAAAGCCTCCATTACGGCAGACGAGCGGTGGCGTATCCACGACCAGAGCCTGCCGAGTTCACGCCGGGCACTCGCCGCACACCTATAATTTCCCGCCGTGCTTTCGCAGGGAACCGTGGAAAAAAAGCCTACTATTGTGGGGGCTTCCATAATTGTAGTCTAGTTTAGAAATGCAAGTAGTAATTAGCGGCGAATTGGCATTATACGGCAGCATTTGCATCCCCGCTGGGTGTAAAATGTTGTTTTAATAGCGGTTTGTTTTCACCACATGAAATTATCTAAGGGGGCTTTTATCCCCTCTTCCCCTCTCTTGCTCTCTCTCGCACGCTCTCGTCTAGCACCGGCCAACTGTGGAGAGTTGAGCATACAGATATACATATAATCTGTAAAACAGTCAACCTTTCTTCAAGCTAACTGTTCATCAAACTGTTGTATAAAGGAGCATTTTTACGTTTAGTATTTTCGTCTTTTAACTGGCAATGTTTAATTAGTAGGTTCTTTATTGCTCTCTGGCTTTCCTTTGATATTGGCTAGTGTCATGCGGTTCTGGGCATGTTTTTTGTGTTTCAATTATTCAGTCAAATTCGGCACCATTTTCACCTTTCATTGTTTCATCTATGATACAATACTTCCCTGCCATTGACAAGGTTTTCTGTCTTTCCTTGTTTTCTCTGTTATAAACTGGGGGGGATGTTCTTGTACATCTATGGATCCAAATGCACAAATACTGTTTTGATTAATGTTCTGAATCTGCTATGGACGAAAACACAATTGTGCCTAATTTTCGTTCACTACGTTGTATTTTTGATTAAAATAAAATATAGCCCCATTGAATGGATTTTATTTTTGAAAAGCACGGCCTCTGTTGTTTAATCTGCTGTTCATATATTCCTAGAAAATCTTAATCTTACACATAGAGATTGTACACTAGTAGAAAATGTGAGCCTCACTGATGTTTTTCCCTGATGCTGTCATGTAGAGGCCGTGGACATGTTGAAGGAGATGAAGGAGAAGGATGTGCAGCTGAGGGACGGCACGATCAATCTGCTCTCTCTCGCGATGAACACCGCTGCCATGAAAGGAGATACCAATACTGTCCGACGCCTCCAGGAGACCATCTTCTCCCTAGGCCTGGCTAAACCATCCAATAACCTCTGTGCACCCCTCATCACATGCTATCTGGAGAGGTCAGACGATACACACTATCTTCTTGGTACTCTAGAGAAAGAGTACCTTTTGATCGACAATAAAAGTAGAGCGTTTTTGTGTTGGTTTAGAGACTCTTGCTTGGAGAACTTTTAACATAATCCAATGTGAATACGAGCTCTAAATTTTACAACTCAAACCTCCATCCAGTCCAGTTTAAAGGCACACATGTCACTTTCTAAAAGTTTATTATTGGCTATAAAGGCCACAGTTCTGCTCTTCCCCAGGCTCGCTGTTCAATTCATACAATCCTTCATTACCTTATTGCTAAAATCCAGCATGGGGGCCGGGGAAAAACGAATTAACTTCCACTAGTTGGGCCCCTCTGTCCTGCCCCCATCGTTCAGGTCTATTTGTAAGAGCGGCTTTTAAGCAGACCAACTAATTTGCATGTTAATTATGCACCCCGTGCTAATTGCTGGATTTGTCTGGGCCATGCGGTGCGCCGTGTAAGTGCCTTTCCCCCTCCCCGCTGTGGGATATTGAGGTTGGCAGCACACCTTCGCCGATAGCGTTAGATTCAACACACACACCGGGCTTTCCGGGCGCCTCACTGCGACTGTTTGTTTTCCTGTCACTCGAGTGGCACAACTACACCGGCACGGGCGAGCTTTAATTGCTGCCTTGTGCGCGATAAGGTTTCCAATTTAGCTCGGGTTCATTAAGGAGTAGATATGGGGAGATCAGAGCAGCTCTCGGTGGAGATTCTGATAAACCGCAGCATTTTACATCACACGCGCACAGTGACTGGCAGCCGCACGTCCCAGAGGAGGAAGCGGGGCTCAGAGCTCACAGCAGTCAGGCCTGTTTGGATACGGACTCCGTTAGATTCAATATTCAAGATTGTTGGTTTTCACATACACAGTTGTATAAAGAATATACAACTAGCATTGAAATGTAGGTCAGTTCAGCCACAAAGACAGTTCAATTATTATAAAATACAAACATGGAGAAAAATATAAATAAAACGGATTAAGATTACGGTATGTATAGTATGATAGAAGTAAACTGTAAATATTTACACAAACAGGAACGTGCAAACAAATAGTAACACAACGTGGCATCAAAAAAAGAAGAGCATTTTGGGCTGTGTGCAAGAAACAATGTCTCTATATTGGATGTTGAATGTTCGGGTTCATAGAAGAAGTGTATTGCAAATGTGACTGACAACATGTATCATGCTGTTCTTGTTAATATTGTTCCTCTAGTTACTGATAATCCGTTTGTTAAGGTTATAATCTCATAAAAATATATGTCATTTAATCTCTAATAATCTCATTCTAGTACTTCCTATAGCTTCTCTTTTATCATCTTTCACGGCTCTCCTGCCCTCAGCCATCTCTCTCTCTTCGCTCATTTCTATCTCTGGTTTGGTCTGTGGTGCGCTAAAGAGGACAAAGCGTCGCGTGTCAGTGTCTCGTCAGCGTGTCAAGCGTAATGACTTAATGAACACTTCTCTATGGGATTAACTCTGACAGCCCGTCAGGCCATCTCCACGACAACAGCAGCCGCCGCTCCCGATCCCTATCCTCCATCTCTAACGAGCCTAACAAAGCAAATTGGTGGAACTTTTTTGTGGAAGGGCGTCTGGGAGGGACGTTGGAACTCTTTAGAGGGAGGGGATGTGATAGGCTGTCAGACGGCCGGGTGGAATGACGCCTTTTCTCGCTCTAAACTGCATCACTCACAGTCGGCAGGTCAAGATGTGTTGGGGGAAATGGGTGCGTTGGAAAGATTTGGTGAAGTTTAAATTGTCCATTTTAGTTTTCGTTAAAGCTCTGTTACTCAATGTACAGGAGAGTTTGAAGCAGTAATTCTCAACGGGGGGCCGGAGCCCACAAGAGGGCACAAGATGACTTCCGATTTTAATAATTTATTCAAAAAACTAAGATATTTATTTTTATTTGACCAGTTTTGTTTTGTATAAACACTTTCAGTCATAGGATATAAATGTTGAGTCTTTGGGAGTTTGAAGGGGGGCCCTTGAATATTGTTGAAATCAGTGGGGGGCCTTGTATTCTAAAAGGTTTAAGGGCGATGTTAAAGTCTGGGTTGCTAAATCTAGCATAAGATTTCTTTAAAATACTGCAGTATTTTTCTTACAAAACTTTGATTATTCGTGATGTTTTCCACAGTTCCAACAATTTTATAGTTGCATCAGGACTTTGAGGTTTTTCACAACCTTGTGGAGTCTATGCCATCTCAATGCCCGTAAAGTACAACCAAAATTTCTAATGTTTTAAATCCACTTTTTACTCAAAATTGATTCAATTTAATAAAACACAAGCCAGTGGTTTCAGACTTTTGTACCCGTGCTTTATATTTTACAGGTCATAAACCATAAAAAGTTGTAACATCTTCCTGGCACACTTTTTACTGTACACGGAGAAAAAATAAAAAGGCCGTCTTTCTCTCTTTAAAGTGGAAAGGGTGATAACATGGGTGCCAATCTCAGAATCATCGTAACAAAAGAGATGGGAGTACATGGATGTAGGGAGACTGTCAGAGGAAGAGGGGGTTCATAAGAGGGGTGTGTGAAATTAGCTTTCTTGTCTAATCCTTCAGGTTCCTCGCGCAAAGCACTCGCACACGCTTTTTTCTTCTCCTTCAACTTAATTGGCTGGAAAGTGCTTGACATGCAAAGTTAGTGACATTAAGAGGAATATGTAGAAGTAAAGCCTGAGCGCCACTGACAGCTAAATTGTATCCAAGGAAATTATGAAGCCTTCAACATGGTTAATTCTTTTTTTGGGGATGGGGGGGGCTTGGTTAGATGAGGGTGGAGGGGTTTTAGGGTTGGGTTTTGAAGGAGGGGGTAATTGCAGTTGTGGGTGACTCATCTCATATTGATGGGAATTGTGAAGAAGTCTTTTGGTTTTATGGTAGTTATTGGACTCGGGATATAAGGAGGGGAATGTCTATAATGTCTCATCAGTGGCATTCTGGGATTGAATAGTTCAGCTATTTTGTTTTGTTTCCAAAGACATCTTCTAATATTGGAATTCAAATTCATCTTGAGTAACCATTTATGTCAAAGACCACAAACGCTGATCGTTTTAAAAGTTCTTATCACACAGCTTTCTGAAATGCTTTATTCATTGATTGGTCAGTTTTGGAAATCTGTAGTTGAGGTTTCAAGCAGATTTTCCTTGCTACTTTCAGAGTAGGTATGTTATTTACTTAGTAGTTTAGCAATAAACAAGATAATAGCCAGCCTATCATTATCACAAAAAACTCTTTCAAGACCCTAATCTACTGATATCCCATTGACTGTTTAAATACATTTTTCTTAATTTTCTGAATAAATGCTTTATTCAAGAGGCTTGTGATGAACAATCTGTTATTTGTAACAAAACTGCTAGGAAAGTGTCGAAATGATGGATGGCTCTCACTATTTTTATATGGGCCTTAATCAAATCAAACACCGTCCAAATTCTCTCTCTCTGTCTCTCTATTTCAAGTGCATTGCGCAATCATCCAGCGTGTGTTAGAATTGGCTCTTGACTCCCGCTTGATGAATAATATTGTCGCTCTTCATTCCAATTAAGTGCGATTGCCTAAGAGCCGGCGTCACGTTCCGGCTCAATCATCACCCTGTTTTTTTGTCCGTCCCCCCTAAACACAGCAGCCCCCTCCGCTGAAGCCCCACTTCAACCCAGCTTCCAAGGTCACCCCTCTCTAAAGCACATATCCCTGCCCAACTGTATAATCTCAGGGCTTGAAAACACTACTGAAATTACACCTGTTAAAACCCAACCGGTTCGCTTTCCCTCCTCACCCGCCCCTCCTGCTGGTGCCCTATCTGCTTTGACCTCTGTGTGATTGGCATGGTAATTACCCAATCACTAGATGGCTGCCACCGCAGTCACAATAGAGTGATTGGAGTGGTGTTTTTCTCGTCTGTTTCTTTTGCTTTATTCCTCTGTCAGCCCTCTGTCAGCCTAGCGCTGAGCTCTTTGTTAGAAAGCGGTTGAGAGAGGGAGATCGAGAGGATGGAAGGTGTGAGAGAGGGTAGAGAGCAGATCTAATTTTGTTGCCATATTCTGCCAAGAGGCCCAGTCGGGGGTGAGACTGCTGGGGCTGTAGGTGAATCGCAGGAAGTTGCGAGGATCTCAAGACGTTTGTATGTGTCCAGTTTGCATGCGTCACATTTTGTGTATTTAAGTGAAATGTCTCTAAAGGTCCAGTGTATTACATTTAGCAGCATCTAGTGGTGAGGTTGTGAATTGCAACCAACGGCTCACTCTACCCCTCCCTTTTGAAGCACTATGGTTGGTGACACAGAAATATGACGTGATCATATTTTCACTTCTTTGCCAAAGGAGATAATGTATTTACGAAACACGATCTGTAGAGCAGTTTGTCCCTTTAGGGCTACGGTAGAAAACAGAATAATTCCATGTAAGGGGACCCACCTTTCTGCGTGTGTATGTAGATAGTAATAGGTAATAAAACTATAAATCTTCCGGCCTGTAAGGTCTTTTTACACCTCTGAAGACATAGTTATGTATATTATATTGCATTTCTGTCAATAGATCCTCCAAAAGATGACACACTGGTCACTTAAGTATCACGTGGTCAATTTATGGTAAGGGTCAGGGTTTGGTGTGGGTTTAGGTTTTATTTATAAAATGTTGTCCTTAGGTCATCAACCACTTGCGGAGATACATAATACTTGGAGAAAGCCATCCCTTACCTACCAATCTATTTCAATGGCTCTTTTGCCTCTTTTTAATTGTCCATCAATGGAAAATATTGTTTTCTGGCAGTAGAATGATTTGCAACATCTGCAGAGGTTAACTGACCCATATAAGCCAAATTCAAAACTGATCATTATATCTGTGGTTCTGTTTGGTGGGGCATGAGATGCAGGAAATGACACGCTTCACCTTTCAGGGCAATAATAGATGGTAAAATTGGTTTGCAGTAGTGATCAGTGCCGTTTTAAATGAAGATATCCTATTTGTCTGCAGCGGGGACTATGCAGGTGCGTTCAACGCTGCAGTGGAGTGCAATAAACAGTACAATCAGATGCCCAAAATTCATGACCTCATCTGTGGGCTGGTGGAAAAGGGAGATGCCGAGCTGTTGCAGAAAGGTGGGTAACATGTACTGTATGTAGAACCCTTTATTTACCAGTTTGCATGATGTAAACAGCACTGGTCTGGAAGCACTTCCTGTTTCAGCTTTTAGCTAGATTTTAAAACTTTACATATGTAGTTGAGCCTTCAAGTTATTGATGTTGTTATCTCAACCAATAGGATTAAACAGATGTCATATCTTAAAGAAATCACAATACATACATACACATCTTTTTTTGTGTGTTTTATCTTTACACCCCTATATTTTACTGCTTGTGCTACTCATGACTTTTTGTGTTGTCATGTGTTGCGAGAGTGTGTTTTCTGAGTTTTTAAGAGTGCTGTCCATAGGTCAGGTTAATCTGGATGATGGTGGTTTCAATAGTCTCAGTCTTTTGAAGGGCATTGGAAGGGTTAAGTGTTTTGTGTGTTGGGTGGGTGAGTGCATTTGAAGTGTTGAGACCTATATAGTGGAGGGCCACTTTACCCCCCCGTTGATCCCCAGCTCTTTAGGAGATGCGGTGCATGTTCGATTACAAATTCTCGCAAGCAAACCACTGTGTGTTTTCATGGTTTCTCAAAAACTTAAGTCAAATGTCCCCACAGAAGTAATCACAGAGTTCAGATGGCTGCTCAATGGCTCCAACTAGATGCCATTAAAAGCAAATGTTTCACATTTACAAATTCTTCATATTCATCTGTCTCTCTTTGTTTTACAGTGATGGAGTTTTTGAGCCAAGAGCGAGGCGATATGATGATGCTCTATGACCTTTACTTTGCGTTCCTTCAGACGGGCCGCTACAAGGAGGCGCGCAAAATCATTGAGGTGGGACTGCTGTTATTGTGTTCAAACCACACAGCTATTTAACCGACTTAATTGCTGCCACACTGATATTTCCACATTTAAATTAGATCGACTCCAAAGCCAAACTAATGCCATTCATGCAAGACAAAAGGTACAGCGATTTTTCATGGGATGAAAGTGTGAGAGACAATGAAAGCTGCTGCAAAGACCACTCAGATTTGAAAGGCAGCTTACTGAAAATTGTGATTCATATTTGTCGCGATGTTGAATCAATGGACTGGGTTTTATTGTCAATACTAGTCATTACAATGTTTTTGCATAATGAAACCGCTCTTATTTGAAAAGAGAACACAATGACAAAAGTTAACAAAGAAAGTAAGCTGTGCAGAACTGAGATTCATGAATCATTTTCTTTTATTTTGCAGTCATTTTAGCCTTTAGCTACAATTCTAACAATTCTTTTTATCACTGGTATATGTAATCAGTTAATTTAAGTAAGAATTGACACACTTGGTTTGATAGTTAAAACGTTTAATAGATGACAATTTCACTTTATCTAGCTTCTCCTCATCTATGCCCCATTAATCTGATGTTAACATTTACATATAGTCATTTAGCAGACGCTTTTATCCAAAGCGATTTACAAAGAGTTTAGGGAGCAATAAGCGATATGTCATACAGGAGCAATAATACAATAGGTGCTAATACAAAGTTACTAGTGTCAACTAAAGCTAGACCACTACCTGTTTAGAGAGATGTGTGTTTTTTTCTCTTTTTTTCTGTCAAGTATTCACAGAAGAGATGGGTATTTAATAGCTTTTTGAATGTTGTGAGAGATGTGGTTGACCGGACTGAGTTAGGAAGAATGGTTAGAATTGAAGTATGGTAAACTTTAACCTATAATATATTTTCCTTGCCACTGCTGTGACCTTAAATATTCAACACCAACATAGATTCTCTATTGGGATGTGTACTAGTAAGTAGGGATGCACTGAATGTTCGGCCATTGAAAATATTCTGACGAATTTGACAAAAAAGGGAATGTTCGGTATTCAGTCGAATTTGTGAAATGGGCGAATAATTTTTACCGAACTTTGACGCAGCCAACATAACGTTTGTGATGCGTGAGCGTTTAGTTGGAGGCGCGTGAGCAGTAAACATGTCGGCTGTGTGGAAACACTTTAAAGTGTCTGAAAAAGACGAAAAAGTTGCTTATATATTTATGAATCATCTTTCATTTGTTGTGGCTTCATCCACTTTGTTGCACTTACAGTTAATAAATATACAGTAACAGTCTTTTAGCCGACAGTTATGGCCTATGGCTATTCAAGAAGGGCCATTAAAAGATGACCAAATATTTTGTAATTTATTTGTAACTTATATTGTGCTTTAGTTTTCTGATTGACTGCTGATAAAATGTTCAGTTTTAAATAAATATTTTAAATTGAATTGCTGTGGTACTATTTTTAATTGAAAAGCAATACAAAAAAGTAAAAAGCTTATTCTGATTAATTATGTAAATGTTATGTGATAGAATATGCTAAATAAATTGCAACAAAAAATACATGTTCGGTATTATTCGGCCTTTGGCCAAGTGTTTCACATCAAATTCGGCTTTGACTTCGGCCGGTGCATCCCTAGTAGTAAGCATAGATTACTTGCCCGTCCCTGTCCTGAGACCGGAGGTTCTGAAAGTGCTAACTTTTCTCTCAGCAGGTTCTCATTGGAAAGAGAACTTATCATGTCTTTGGTCTTAAAAGCTTTACTGTACAAACTACAAAGAAACAGTGCAGATTTTAGAGGCGTGTGTGGATGTATTAATTGTCTGGAGAGGCCGAGCGCTGCATTCCCACATTCTCTTGCATAACTGATTTTGAGACGCTTGATGTTTTTCGAGCGCTTCATCAGGGATAGATCTTCAGGGGATTTCTTTTGGCTGTGTTCTCTCTCGTTCTTTGAGCGCATGAAGTCTCAGGAGTCTGTTCTTTCAGTGTGAAACAGCTCTGACAAAGCCATTCAGATGTTCAATTAGCCAACCGTTCTAATGCAACACCACCCGACTCCCTCAGTAAGGCAGCACGGGAGAACAGCACATCATTAGGACAAGCATCGGTCTGCTGGCTTATCAAACAGAGTTTTGGTGTGTGTCTCTGTTTTTTAGGTCGCTTCACTTTGTGTGTTTGTAGTTTTGGCCGTGTTTTTAGTATCTCTACACTTATCAGTTTACATAACGCTTCATTCCATCTGATTCTGTTGCGTATTATTGTCTTTATGGATGAAAAATAAGCCAGGGCTTGGATGTTAGGGATCCATCAGTCAAGAGCTTTTAACCAAGAAAATATCCCCTCTTTAGACCAGACTTAGATTGTCAACAGATATACATTTCGAGTCTATTTTATTTAAATAAACACCAGATCATACCCTTTGGCATTAAGTTAGCCTTAACTTTTCAAGGGTCACCTCGGAAGCAATCTCAGAAGCTTCCAGTCTAATTGTCTGTTTGGCATTCTTTTTCAAATCCTCTTCATCTTGATGTGGAATTTTCTTAGTGTGGCACAAATTTTTCAGAAATGTAATAATACTAAATCTGCTTTTAGACCGTCAAATGCCTTCATAGGATGATCTATGTGTCGGGCAGAATCTTGAATGAAAACTGGTAGTTACTATAACAGCATTGCAGTGACTTTAAAAGTTTTCTAAAAGTTGCAGTTTAATGGCGGCTCGTTGAGCGTCCTCATGAATGACAGAGAGGTCAAAAGCCCCTCTCAGCGTGTGGAGCGTTTTCCACGCGGCCTCTCTTCCACCCAGTGCTGGATAATTAAAAACACTGATATGTGAGTAGCGGTGGGAAACTTTAAGTGCAGCGAGTTGGAGTGCTGGTCAGGTGAATGTGCTGTCTGTAATTGTCAGATTATTAATAATGGTGGGTAATTAAGTGAAACGCTGGTTAAGGTTTTGGTGTAATTAAAATCTGTGTAAGTGTTCCTGAGTGTGTGACCTGTGTTTGAGAGAGTGATGGCACGTGAGATCTTCAGCTTTTTGATAGGTTGAAGGTCTGAATGCATGGGGGGGATTTTATACAGTAACTGCGAAGGAGGCAAATGCAAAGTTGTATGAGTTTTTTTCTTTTGTGTGGAAGAGAGAAAAAGCTATTTTGAGATGTGTTTTGTGTCCATAAAATAGAAGCCAATGGGGTCAAGTGTTGTTTGGTTTGCCGACATTTTTCTAAATATCTTCTTGTGTGTTCTGCGGAAGAAAGTCATACAGATAATAAATTACATGAAATTGAGTAAATGATGAAATTATTTATTTTTGTCTTGTAGACATCAGATTGTCTATGTAATCTAACCCAGATGTTTTTTTGGGGGGGTTCGCCAATTATAGTATGTCTGTTCGGGCAGATGGATGTGAGAGTGTGCATGTTGAATTGTTCATCTATAAAGGAAGATTAGAGGGAAGGGGGTGCTTATCATCCTAGATTTACTTAAGGGAAGATTTGCCCCATGGGACTTTACCCATCAGGCCGAGGGGCAGCTCCTATATTTATTGGAATGGAACAAATTGAACAGCTACACAATCTTCGGGGTTTTATTTCGTATTTCGTGCTAAACAGATTAGGCTTGAGAAAGGCTGGGAGGATTTTTAACTTTGCCTGGAGGCTGATAGGAATGTAAATCTTTTTGGAGGCTACTGGAATGATGTTCTCTTAGTGAAAAGAGAACTGCATTAATATAATCTTGTATTTGAGTCATAGAGAGATAAGAGTGTGTATGATGAATCTCATTTGGGGAACCAGAGAAAATGTCTTTGAAAATGTTGGTATTGGCTTTGTTAAATTTGTTGAGATTTAATATTTGAATCTCCATGTTACAGACTCCTGGTCTAAGGGCACGATCAACCCGTCTGCAGTGGTTTGCAGAGAAATGTATCGCCGCCCAACAGGTGTGTGTGTTTCTCCTCCTCTTTCTGTTTCTCTCTCTCGATCAATATATCTCTCGACTATATATCACCGTTTAAATCTATCTTTCCTCAGATGGAGCCTCTTGAGAACATGGTGGATATGACTGTCAAGCTGTTCGAGTGTGACAGAGATGATATGTACCATTACTTGTTCCGTCTGTGCAGTAAGTCTTGTGTGTTAGGAGCTGAGGTTGAAAGCAGTGTAACAACGGAGTACTGATCCCTCTCTCTCTTTCCCTCTCTCTTTCTCTCTCTGTCTCTCTCTCTCTCTCTCTCTCTCTCTTTCTCTCCGCCAGAGGAAACAAATGACTGGCGTAAGGCAGAAGCAGCCTGGACTAAAATGCAAGAGGAGAATTTGATTCCCAGAGAGAGGACTCTACGTTTGCTTGCTGATATCCTCAAAAGCAATAATCAGGAGGTGCCCTTCGAGGTGCCTGAGGTAAAAGAGCCAACGTCTTAAATGTCCTACAAAGTACTTAGTCAAATATAGGGCTTTCAAAGTTAACTTTAATTGTGTTAAATATTTTTAACACGTTAATATGGAAAATATGTATCGCATGCGTTAACACGTAAAAATTATTTTACGCAATTAACGTAGCATCCGTTTATTTTGGCATCCTGTGTCTAGCTTTACATGAAATGATAACACTCTTATTCATGTAAAGCCTTTTAAACCACTTAAGCACAGTTTGAGACGGATGCTTTGACGCAGCACAATGCGACATACAGTCACGGGCTGAAGGATGCGTCAGTGAATATCTGTCAGACAGACATGAACAAAACTACACAAGATTATGCCAGAAATTTTGTCTAGCATTTTCGTAAGCACAGGCTTCAACGTGTTAAATAAAATCTTAAATGAATGCAAAGAGTTGTGAAAATGGGAGAGGCATCTCCTTTATCTCCTTACGTCATAGGAGATCAACTTATATAGCTGGTCAGGTCTTAAATTAAAGCACAAAATTAGAGGTTACACATTAGGTTGCGTTAAGCAGCATTAAAGGGACAGTTCACCCAAAAATGAGAATTCTTTCAACATTTACTCACCCTTGAGTTGTTCCAAATCTGTATACATTTCTTTGTTCTGATGAACACTGAGAAAGATATTAGCAAGAATGCTTTTAACCAAACAGTTCTTTGCCCCCATTGACTACTATAGTAGGTAAAATTACAATGGATTTTAAAAGTGCCACAGAATTGCTTCCCTACATTCTTCAAAATATCTTCTTTTGTGTTCAACAGAACAAATAAATGTATACAGAATTGAAACAACTTGAGTGTGAGAAAATGACATAATTTTCATTTTTGTGTGAACTGTCCCTTTAGAGTTGGACAACCCACCACAGCAAATTAAATAATGATACTTGGGATGGATGGTAGAAGCAGGACACATTGCATCTTTTGTACCAATAAATCTGTAATTGTTCCAACATAACACAAGTTATGCTTCTTACAAATATTGTGATGAGTTATCTCCTTAGCCAGAAATATGCAGAAAAGCAGACACGCTGAGTAGCCCTGAAAGTATTTGGACACCTAAAGTACATTAAATGAATGCTAATGAATTTCATGGCATTGGATAGCATAATATCAAGCCAAAAAGTGATTATTTGAAATGAACAGCATAAGTACTTTTTGAACTAGACAAATTAAATTGTTTTCTTTAAAAGTGGTTTCAAAATAGTAACATCTGAGAACAGCCTTAAGTGTCATTTCTTTTGAAATTATTATTATGTACATGCCAGCAGACATGGTACTGACCTGTCTTTTTCATGTGTAGTTGTGGTTTGAAGAGGTCAAAGGTCAGCCTGAGATGCTCGTGGAGCAAGAGGTCAAATCCAGCCCCGTGGCTCGCAAGAAAGCCACCACCTTTTCCACTAAAGAAACCACTGCTGACGACTACAGACTCAAACTTCTGTCTCTCTGTAAGAGAGGAAAAGTTCAAGGTTAGATTTTTAAGTGCTTACGCATGTATTTTAAATTCATTTTCTTGAGAGTCTTTCATGAAATCATCGATAGAGTTTTTTGTTGTGGTCAATGGTGGATAATGTGTAGTCTTTAACCCTCTGCTCTGCTATGTTTAGAGGCCTATAGTATTCTGAAGGAGGCGGATAGCAGGGGCATGGTCCTCGGGGCTTCTCCATACGACGCTCTCATCAAAGCACTTCTGGCCTCTGGAAACATTGAGGATGCAATTTCTGTCAAAAACATGTGAGTACATGTACTGTCTGTTATTTGTACATTTGCATAATATATATATTTTTAAATTGCAAATGACAGCATAAAGGGTTTTAAGGTCACGAGTCCTTTGCAGAATCGGACAACCTTACAGAATTTAAACAAATGCTAGTAAGCTCTTTGCGACTGTGCACATGTTCATCCAAAGCAAGCAGTCTTTCAGTTTAAGGCCTTAAAGATAATCTCAGAAGAGCTGGACAAGATGGAGAAATGATAGTCCTTTGTCCATTAGTAATAGATCTTTGTGTTGTATTAGTGTTGTGATGTCTCCGATGACTTTTATTTAGAGATTTATCTATAAAGCTCCAAGGGTTTAACGGAGTTGCATTATATGCCTGATGATGTGTCCTCGTGAAGGAAATCATCACCCCTATAATCTTGTGTATGCCATCAGGAGGCGTTCATAAACATCCCCGCTTTCATGCCACTGTGGTGGGTGTTTAAAACACCTATTTATAGGTTACTACTGTAGTTCCTGCACATGGTGTATCTCCTAAGGAGGTATTCCTGAGCAGGAATGGTGCAGGAAACACTCATACGCTCCTTAAATTTGAATTATAATTAAAGCAGTATATTTATGATTTTATATTGCAATGTGATGTGTGCGGTGGTCTGCGGGAAGATGTATGGGCAGTGGGGTGCTTTAAAGAGATTAAAGGGATTGGGAATCAGGGCAGAAGAGAGATGTGACTGTCCTGCGTTAAGAGGGCCAGATGAAAGTCAAGAGAAGGACATGAGGATTTTCTTAGGATTGATAAGAGCGACTGCTGCTCTGGTTGCTGGACCATTCTGCAGCGAAAGAGGCTGTTGGCTGGTCGCCGTGGCGATAAGGAGGACGGCTGATGCTCAATTGGGCGGCTAGATTAATCCGGCAAGTGAAAGACTTTGATTAAGGTTTAAGTGACGGAGGGATGAGAAAGGGAAGTCTACAGTTAAGCAAGAGGGCAGAGGAGAGCGAAGCTTGATTTGTTACACAAGTGTACAATTTTGAGTTGGCGTGAACATGCCTCTACAACAACAACCTGAATTGTTCATTTGGTTTTAATACCTCACACTTTAAGGTCTTACAGAGTACAGTTTAACCAACACAGCTGTTTTTTTTATTTTAGTGCCACCAATCGTATCGCTGAATTTAAATTAAGTGACATGGCCAACAACCTCCTCATCGTCACTCATGTCAAGAGATCCCAGATGAAAGGTGAGTCAGTCCAGATGAACTGAAGTCATGTCTTTGCTCAGTTCAGTTATTGATGTATGCTGTTGACCATTATCTCTCTTTCCTGTACACAGATGCTTTAGCGATTTTTCAGGGAATGTTACAGGCTGATCAGGTGCCCAGTCAGTTGGCTATCACTCGTCTGGTCCAGGGACTCGGCAACGAGGGAAACACACAGGGTATCCAGGAGATGGAAGCTCTGGTTAAAACAATAGGCTCCATCAAGCTGTCCAGCATGTTGTTTGTCAACAATACAGCTTTATCTCACATCAAAAAGTGAGAAATATTTAATCATTTTATTATGAAACTGTTCCAATCCCTAGTCCACAGCTATTCAAAAGGTCAATAGCTGTGGTTTATTCATGACAAAGCACAGCTATCATAGACATATATAACTAGATGCCTTGTTAAAGCGCTCCAGACACGTAGGCTTTTATTGCCGTCTTGGAACGGTCCAATGATGTCAATCACAGTCTTCTAGAATGCCACGACACTGTGCACTATTTCTGTGAAAGAATGAGTCTAATGTCCCAAGTCCAAATAACCAAACTTCTTAAAATCATTTTAGATTTTAATATCTAAATAACAAAATCCTTCCACTCCTAACCTGCAAAAACAACAACCCCCAGCAACAGCTAAAAAGTAACACAATTTCAACACAATTTTGGCAACACAGACCGGCTCGCACTATTCGCATATGGTGGACGACCTACGTATAGCATATAAACATGTCACACTATGTAAACTACTAATGGGGCATCTAGTTATTTTTATCTATGGGTTCAACCAATGATTCAGAGTGACACTGCACTGCACTCTTAGCAACGTAAGCGAAACATTCTTTTGCTGTTCACAGTCGGTTGGGAACAATTTTTTTCAGCGAATCGAAGGCTTTAAGTGATTTTACTTCATGAAAGTTGCATTTTACAAATTTTACTAAAAGAAATAAGGTGCTGGAGGAAACTGTTGTATCGTAAATAAATTGCGGCTTTACACTCGGTCTCACATTGTGTCAAACAACGTCCTTCTTAGTTTTCAATCAGGAAGCACATTAGTAAACAACTGAAAAGTTTTTATGCATCTCCAAACAAAAATGGTCACTACACACCTGCTACCTGGAGTTGACACAGAAGTTGAGATCATGATTGAATATGGTAAACACTTGAGTAATGCTGAATTGTAATCTGAGAAACCCTGAACTACATCCCTAATCTTTTTAACAAAAGGACCACCGGCAAGCTGTCTGACAGTGTGAGATTAGATCCCCTTAAAACGTCTATTGGTTCTTTTGGTGAAAACAAAAAGTCATGAATAAAATAATCATGAACGGTCTTTTCGTTTATACCATGGAATGTAACCTTTAGTATTTTCACCTAGAATTAAAATAGGTGTCCACAAACGTTTGTTTTCAAAGACTTTCCTCCTAACCTTTCTCGCGTTATTACTAAAGGCTCAAATGCACAGTGATGGTTACGACTATGCAGTCTGAATAATTCACTATTGGCCGCACTAATGTGATGCTTGGGTTCCGGAGCCCCGTCTCACCTCTTAACCAGTCAGTTTGGCTCAGCCGCGCACGGCACACGTGTCACTGTTGTTTAGGTCGGCCAGGGGGTCAGAGTTCACGCTGAC
This sequence comes from Triplophysa dalaica, assembly GCF_015846415.1. Taxonomy (NCBI): domain Eukaryota; kingdom Metazoa; phylum Chordata; class Actinopteri; order Cypriniformes; family Nemacheilidae; genus Triplophysa; species Triplophysa dalaica. The sequence goes on from NC_079552.1 coordinate 13,713,385, forward strand.
AGAATAAAACTGGGCGATTGGGGAAGCTGGCCACCCAGCCGTGAGGAACGCTTTGCTCTTCCGCTGTCCTACGCTGTAACAGGACTTTGGGAATGGCAGGGCATGACAATCTGTGCCAGGAATATTAATGTGGATGATGAAAGTTTCATGCACTTAGTGTTGTGTAAATGAAGGTCAGCGGATGGAGGGGGGAGGAGAAATGGGGTGAAGATGTGGCCGCTCGGTTCTCGTTTAGCTTGTCAATTTGAGGGTGTTTGTCATTTCTAACCTGAATTGTTTTTCCATCTTGCAGTGGAGATATTGACAGTGCTGTGGAGTTACTAGAGTCCGTTTACACCCAGAACACCGAAAACGTTCAGAATCCAAGTATTTCCTTCGTCTTCCGCAAAGTTCTAGATGCCAACAATGAAGCTGCGCTGGATAAATGTAAAACTCATACTCCACCTCATACATATTGCTTTAATTCACTCTGTGTATTTGCTGTAAGTTACTTAAAACATTCCTTTAATGTTTCTGGATGAGAGAAACATTATGGTAATGATCGTATGAGCATCTGAATTTCTGACTTATGTCTTTTTGCGTATAGTGAGTGCCATGGCCGAGAGGCTCTGCAATCACTTTGCCTCCTACAGAGCTGCAACCGATCTCTTCCTCATGTACTTGGACACGGGAAGGTCAGAGGAGGCAAAGTTTCTCGTGCAGGTACCGTACTTTAGTCATGAACTGAAATATGCAACACTAAAAGTTCTCGGTGACCTTCCAGAACCTAATTTGAGGTTGGAATGTTACTGGCTGGACCTTTTCCTGTGGGTTTCCTATCAAGTGATCTTTGCTCTTCTGCCCTTTCGCTGTCTCATATTTTAATCATTTAGTCATTCTGCATGTTTGGATAGTCATGAACAAGTGAACCCTATCTACTCCGAAAAGCACTTAAGTGAGCTGAGGAACAAATGGCCACGCCGCTTAATCCAAAATCCTTTGAGGTGTGGAGAAAACAGCACACCGGGGAGGTTCCTGAGATGGCATGTTTAATATCAAACGAGGATTTTAAAGAAAGGTTTTGAATCCGCGAAGTTCGCTTGCATTTGTCAATTTAAACCCTGCTTGAGAATCAAAATGATAAAGGGGATCTCTGAATGAAAGCCCAGCACTTCCAACACAGAATTGGTGCGTTTTAATACAGTCGCCTGTTAAAAGCCTCCCAGGCCCCTCGGCTCTTAATTCGGCAGATGGCGGGCACACATCCTTTCCGATTGGCTTGTAATGTGACCTCATTGCTGCTGAACCCAAAGAAAGCACAGGGCAGAACCAGTTTCCAAACGCAACACACCAATACACACCACATCTCATCTCAGAAAGATGGGCAGATGTTGTCCCTTATAACAGAGGCAGACATTTTAAACAACATGAACAGGGCCCAGGATCGGAGGGGCCTTTTTTAGCACGTCTGGGTTATTATTACTTTTGTTTTAACATTTATATTCAATCAACTATAAAAAACTATGCATCATTTGGAAGCTAAAACACTGAACATTCATGTTCTGAAGTTGTTTTTGCAATCAACACAATGCTTGAAAATTGGAACGCGTGTTATCTCATTCGCCGCCAGCCTACACCAGCATTTTTTTACATTTTCACCCAACTTTAATGGCTCACAGTACATTTTCTGTAAAGAATATATGGACAAAAAATATGTCAAATGAAAGAAAAGAGTCCGTATTCTTCTATCTTCATTTGTTCATTTTTTATCACTCCGTAGATGTGGGTGAGTTTCTTCAAAAATGCATCATTTTGATTAAACAGCTGAGATAATTAACGTTTTTTTTTAAAGATTGCGCCCAGATTAAACTCAGAACAATCATAAAAAAACGCTAAAACATATACGTTCTAGGTTCATGGATTCTGTACTTTTTCCCAGTGGTGTGTAATAGCGCCACCTGCTGTACAACAGTACAAACACTGATTGCCGTAAAAACTCGTCTTTGGCGGGGAAGCGTTTTTTTTTAAATGCCGAGATAACTCGTCAATGGCAGTGAAAGAGTTATAAGAGATCAAGAAACGTTTGGAGTTCAGTTCAAGTTAAGCTCCTTTGACAACTCAATTTCATGCAAGTCTATTTTATAGGGGGAATATTTAACTTTTTTATCTTTTGTTGCGTAATTTTTTTGGTATTTTTATGTCAGAGACATTTAGTACTTATTTTGTGGTATACAAACTGCTCCAATGATAGTGTTGATGGAGCTTTGTAATAGTTCACCCAAAAGTAAAGAAACAAATCAGCATTTACCTTCATTTTGTTCAAAATCTGTATATGATTCTTTATTCTGTGCGACACTAAAGAGGATATTTTGAGAAATGTCTGTGTGGTTTGGTGTCAATACAATGGTAGTTAAGGGGTGCCAAAGTTGACTGGTTACTGACATTCTTCAAAATATCTTCTTTGTGTTCCACAAAAGAAAGAAAGTCTTACAGGTTTGAAATGAAATGCATGTGAGTAATGATGACAGAATTTTTTATGTGAACTGTCCCTTAAACTTGTGTTGAACCTGGAACAGTGTCTCTCATGTCCAAAGACACATTTATTCATGCGTCATGCTTGTTTAAAAGATGTCCCAAATGTTTTTAAAGTGTCCTTAGTGCTTTAAATAAAGCTGCTTCAGGTTGTTACACATACTAGCACAGAATTTCTGTGTTGTAAAGTTTCTCTTCCCAGAATCCTCTGCTCCTTTATTTACCTGCAGCACATCTTCCACACATTCCTGATCAAAGACTTCAAATTGCACACCGGTGCTTGAAAGCTCAGCAGCATGCGGATTCCATTCACATCCTTTATATGGCTAAGTGTAGATAATTATACTTTAAATTGGGCGGACACTGTACATTTTAATTTTCATAAAGAAATAAGTGGTTGGTTGCCTGACTCCATTATTAGCTGTATAATTAACCCTCAACTATAGAGCACTGCGCTGAGTGCTGAAGGATGTAATGGAAGATGGATACATTTAAAAACATACTATGTACAGACACACACACACACTCCTACATACGCTCCACTCTGCCATTTTTTAACCACCTGCTGTGCAGATATACAAAATGAAAGGAATTGTTTTTATTTCAGGGTCATGTTTTGCTCAAGGGCAAAGAGTCAATGCAAACACACGCTTTCGGCATTTGTGATGTGGTTTAAATGTACAAGTCGAGAGTTTTAAGGTCTCCTGTGCTCTCTTTAGCGCTGTGCTGCCATTGCCGAACAGAAGGACGCCATGTTCACATACATGCTACGGGCATCTCAGCATCCAGGACAGGTAAAGTTTATTGTGCTCTTGGCACTTTGGAAATGTTTTTTTTTGTCCTGTTCCTGCATCTCCCCACTGTTTCCTGTCCCTGTGTGTTCCTTTAGCTCAAATAGAACAGAGGTCATGTGTTTGATTATGTAAATGTTAAAGATGCACCAATACTTAATTTCTCCACCGATATCGATTGTTGAGTGTAATATCTGCTCATGTAATATCTGTTATGTTTCTTAACATTTTCTTTATACAGAGCACAAATTCATTGCATTGTTCGTTCCTCTTTTGATTGACATGATATATTGACACTGATCATCGGCTGTTTAACTATTGGCCTATAGTGTGATTCTTTTCTTTTTTCCCTCGATCAAATCTGATCATTGGCCAATATATATATCGAATTTCCTGTACATTAAAGGGGTCATATGGCGCAAATACGTGTTTTTCTGTTTCTTCTGGTGTGTTATAAGTTGCCCATGCATGTATTAGAAACGTAAAATTGCAAAAAGTGTCGGAAAACAAAGGATGCTTTCTATCTGAAAGCGAATGCTCACCCAGACCTGCCTGAAACGCCTCGTGTAACCACACCCCCACAAATCAAAGTCAGTTCGGGATATGATTTGACTCTGACCGCCCAAATTTGTAAGCAAGTAATGTGGGCGTACCTGTCAGTACAATTGCTTTGGAACCTGATGTTCCAAATATGGTCAAAAGCGTTACATTTCCGTCACATGCTTGCGGTATTCGACCAATCACTATTCAATGGTTTACTGGCCAATCATAGCACACCTCGCTTTTCTGAGTGATGAGCTTTGTAAAAAATCCATGTGTTTCATAGGGGCGGGACAAAGAGGAGATGCGTGAAAAAAAAGTGCATTACATCGTTTTAGTTGTGTCACACGACCCCTTTAAGACACAGTTGTCAAAAAAATAAAATGATACTGTTAATTAAGTGATGCTGTTTTCATTGTGTGCAGGCTGCTAAGATCAACACTCTGTCAGAGTTGATTCCTGACTTCACAGAAAAAGAAAACCTCTATTCATATCTGGTGAAGTGCTATGGTAAGACCTTAATTTGCATTAGGGATGACTATGACTGCTTGAGTACATGAGGAGAGATAAACTCTTGTGGTTGTATATGCATGTGAATGTGGCAGACCAGAAACAAGACCTCGTGTGGACAAAAGATGGCCTCTTCCAATTGCTCTAATCTGGACATTTGTATTAAGATGTGTGACCAATAGATGATCAGTACGTCTAAGTGTGACTTAGGTTTTTTTTGTCAATTTAAATGTAAATGTAAATGGAGGAAATAATAAAAGTTATAGTATCGCACAAACCATTTTGTTCAATACAGCCTTATAAGCCACAAAAACTATGCACGTCAGAATCAATAATGAATAAAATAAAAATGCTTGGATACTGAAAATGTGATCGTGGCTTTAGGGCGAACTTTCAAAACTTCTGTCTGAAGTATGTTTGCCTTGTACTGAATCTAGAGCTTCTTTTGTTTTAATACAGTTTCATTTCAGCGAGATCAGCATTAAAAGCTGCACGCTTCATCTGCTGGACAATAGCATTAAGACGCTTCTCATCTCACCCGCCTGGTTTGCCGCTGCCCATCTTGTCAGTTAATAGCTTGCAAATTAAAAATGCAACGTGCAGGGCGCATTTATGGACACACTGGAGACGCGTTTGCTAATAAAAACACATGTTCTCTAATGAGGCACTGCTTTATCCAGCCTACCGTGAGAACTTTGACACGTTTCAGTACTTAGAGAACTCCACGGCATCACTATTTCATGAAGCGTGTGTCACCTGGTCAGGAAGAGTGCGGAATGAAATGTTACATGTTTAACAGTGGTGGCTTTCTTCATCACTCTCACCAGGTTTGGATAAGGACCTGAAGTCGGCGAAGGCTGCGTATGAGCAGATGCAGGCTGAGGGGATAAAAGCCGATGAATTAACCCTTAAGAGACTGGCTTTACTGTACAGAGAAGCTGGAGAACCCGTTCCCTTCCAGGAGCCTTCGGTAAACAGCACATCACATTATCAACACTAGATTATAAAAACCAACACATTCTCAAAGGGACAGTTCACCTAAAAAACAAATTCTTTCAATTTTGTACGCTTTTGTCATTCTATGATTACTTTCTTATTTCAGCAGAACTCAAAATAAGACATTTTAAATGACGTTGGTAACCGAATAACATTGGACCCCATTGACTTCTATTGCATGGACGCAAAGCCACAGAGACTTTTATCAAAATATCTTCATTAGTGTTCCACAGAGGACAAAGAGTCATGTACAATAAGGAGCGATTGTCAAGCTCTTATTTCATTTTTTGACCTCACAGTCCATCTCGACTTTCACCACGTTTTTTCCTTCTTCAGCTGAAAAACCTTTCGCAGTACCGTAAGAGGCACATCACACTCGTGTTATATTTCCTGCCTGTCAGAACCATACTCTCGTGTTTTTGACCGAAGTTAGAGGAGACCGCCAGCCGTCTTTCCACCCCCTCCCCCACTAGCGGCTAAGCTCTCAGCGCACCTTTTAAGTGTTCACAAAGCAATCTCAGGTAGCACTCCATCCCGTTCCATTCAATACCACTCACCTCTTTCCTTCCGTTCCTCCGCTGACGCTAATACTGCTGTACAGAGTCTCCGGAGGGAGACGATAAGGAGATTTGAGGTGCCGTTCACATCTGGCCTCGCTTCTCGTTCACACCAGCTGCTATTTATCGACTTTAATTACCCCATTAATAATGAAACATACATTGTTGGCGAAACGGTAATCTTCTAACAGCACTCACCTTCCAAAAACAGAGCAGGCTGCGCTGTTTACAGGCACATGCGGCGATTCATTAGGCCGACTTGAGGGAGGAAATGTGTTATTTGTGAGTTAATCTGCTTTGTAAGATGAAACGCGAATGTGGGATTGTTTGCAAAAGCGTGGTCGGTAATGGTTTGCCCCAGAGGGCAGGAAAAGTGTAACCGCACACAACATCCACTGATTCAGACACACACTGTGTATAATTTATTTTGGGGGAAATATTTGCTGGTTCCACCTTTGACTTTACTTTGATTTTTCTGTTTTTCAGGAGTCATTTAGGTTCTATGCTGATAAACTGAAGCAACAGCGTTTTGAATCAGCGACGCCTGCAGATGACTAGACAACCTTTTCTTTTCAATTCCTCCTTGAAACTTTTTTTATATACGAAACAGATGTGGATCGGTTCTGTGTTATACTGTGATTGTTTGTCTGCTCGATTTTGTTTTTCTGCCCTTAATCATTATTTCATGATGTTGTGGTTAACATGATATTGTGTACATAGGTATTTATGCGAATAAATGTAAACAAACACTTTCATTGACTCTTTCATTGTTTTTTAATTGATCTAAATGGATATGTGTATTTCTGCAAGATGGCTTATTTGTTTTATATGTAGGATAAAATATGCAGATTATTACAAAAGTAGACATACTCGGTTATGGACAGTAGTATAGACTGTACCATAATATTATATTCATGGATCAATGACTTGAATCCATCGCTCCATTTTCTTTTTAAACATTTTTAGTAGATTTATCAGGATTTAGCACAAGTGCAAAACTTGCATTATCTTGCTTTTCAAGTACAAATGCACTTCTCGTGTTATTTACAAAACCTTTCAAAGGCTTTGGGATAAACCCTATTGGCACACCCTTTGATAAGCTGTAAAATCTTGCATGTATCTTAATAAGTAAATATTTGGATTGGAACAAAGAGAAGCTGTTTATAGATATTTACCAAAGCAGCACGGTAATCTGCAGCCAAAGATATACACTGTATAAGTGCTTAAGGAAAGAGAAAGAACATCACTGCCACCTAGTGGGAGTCAGCAGAAGTTCAGAGACGTTTAGTCTGGGTTTGACCTCTCACTTTGTCAATTGTTAGGGAGAACAATTTATAGGCTTCAGGTGGAATGATTTGTAAATAATTTGCCCAATATTTAGACTCTAAACATTGAGCACACGAAGATATTTTCATACTTTAACACTTGAAAGAGTTTTAATATTAATAAGCTTTTAATTAATTTAAAGATATTAGATCGGACCACAATTTTCTAATTTTGGAAAATTCTGTGACTTAACAATATACAGAATATGTCACAAAAACATTTCTAATGCATTAAAAAGCGATGCTTTTCCCCTCTTCAGTTTTTAATTTAAGTATTTTTTCATTGAATAATATATTGCTACATAAGTTGATGTGTAAACAATGTCCTGTTTTTATTACCTACACACTGAGACACTATAGTGTAATATTACACAAGATCTGCCATCAAGCTATTAAAATTTGAGACGTAGTTGCACTTTTGAAGAAAAAGTGTGTTACGACAAAAAATGTTGAATGTGAAATTCTGTATGTTCATGTAGATAGCTGTATCAAGTGGAATCAAACAGAAATGAGCAACAAATGCACCAGAATTGCTCACTAGTGCAGTGTGTAGGCTACATAAAAGTAGCACAAGCCTGTAAACAAAGCTGTCGCAACACATGTGGTAGTACATACATTAATTCAATTACATAAATAGATTATGCAGTACAAAAGTAAATAAAAGACAAGACATGAATGAAATCGAATTTGTCACATGAAAGATTGTTAAAAGCTAGATACCAAATTCATGCTTGAGTGGTTTATTAAAAAGGTTAATAATTAAACGATGGCAAACAACTCCGAAGTGCAAATAAACATTGTATAATGCTGCCATCCAGCGGCAGACAGTAGTAGTGCAATGAACCTCAATAATCCACAGTACTGACTGTAAACAAATCTTATGTCCAAACTGTAGCTTTAAAACTTTTTCTCACCCCCAATCAAAAATGTAGCCATAAACGAGATAAATTCAGGATTTTGAAAACATTAACTAAACTCTTAATTTCACTGTCTAAGTATGTCTTTTGTACCATGAGCACAATGCTGTAACTAAAGAATACACTTGATGTGATCTGTCTTTCTCACCAATCCTGACTGGACTTCTGTTTAATGAATCTGAGTGACAGAAAATAGAGGAGCATAAAAACTAAAGCAACAGCGATAAGCACCAGGTAGCAGGCATAAAGGGGATGCTGGTTCATTTTCATCATCTCCACAACCTGAAAAACAATTAGAAACAAATGAACTAAGTACACTTGTTGTCTGTGATAAGAAACAGCCTGGTGTTTACATGTCAGAGCTACTCACTTTAATACCGTCCAATTCTATAGTTGTGTTTCCAAAAGAGACTGGGATTTTGACCCCACGAAACTGAACCTGCAGCGTTCCTTCAAAACCCCAGCGCATGAATGATATGTTAGAAAACCAGGTTGCCACTGTTGAGGGGATAAAAGCAGGTACTCATTTTGATTTGAGGTAGAGCAAAACTGAACGATTTTAACCTACTCTCCAGCTAAAAAGAAACGTAGAACCAGCACAGATATTCGAATGGATTTAATGGATATAATGGGAATTGTTTTGTTTTTTGTGGTCACTTTAATGGTCACTGTTGGTCTTCTATTGGTGGGATGTTATGATTCTACTGCATCCTACTGGACTAAGGCCCGAAATAGAGTACGTATAGAAAATTTGTATTGATTTTAATGGTAAACAACTGACAGTTCATAATGGTATTCGTAACATAAAATGATTACATTTTTATGATTTATTATTGTAAAAAGTTTTCTATTAAGACGATAGTTTAAAATGGAGATTTTGTGATGTTCTTACCCAGCCACATATTTTCCAGACTAATGACAAAGCCCGCTGTCAAGTAGAAGACAGTAAAGAGTGCGTTTCCCATGAAAGAAGACGTCTGCAATGTAGGCAGGGCTGCCGCCACAAACAGTGCCATGCAGCGACTGCAGTACACCATCAGCCACACCAACAGAAAGTTGAGAAGGAATCGATCGGGGGCAACATTGAGCCCAGCCAGCCAGTAAATGGGCACACCGTACACCAGTGTAAAAACACAGTGCTCTGGAAGCTCACCGAGGACCTGAAAGAGACGATATAAAGTCAGCCAAATAATAAAATAATAATGATGATTAATATCAATTAATCAATAACAAATAATACTATCATAATAATGATTAATATCAATTTATAACCAATAAATAAAAAATATCTCAATTAATAATATCAATAAATAGATAATAAATTACAAACAAAACTAATCATGATTAATATCAATTAATTAATTAATAATAATTACAAAATGTAATAATAATGAGTAATATAAATTATTAATATGAATTAATAACTAATACATATCAAATAATAATAAATAACTGATCAATAACAATTAATAAAAATACATATAGTTCAGAGTTGTGACTCTCCAACAGTCCAAATGCCAAACGATTCAAACAAACAGTAGCTAATATTTAACTCATGACCGCTACAAAAAGCTTTAATATCTGTATATGGAGCACAAAGGGTCATTTACACCACTGTCATTCATCTGTTTAAACTCTTACACAATTTCGTTTATGTACCTTGGCAAAAAAGTATGAGGTGACAGAGTACATTCCATCCTCCAGCTCATGATAAAGCATGGCTCTCTCTGAATGACCTGTGGAACACAACACATTACTCCACGTCTTTTAATTGACAATAAAAGCACTAATAACTAATAATAAATAAAATATATATATATTTAACGATAGACTGTAGTTTGTATATTTACATTTTGCTATGACGTCCAGCACCACAGCAAAGGGGGTCAGGGCCCCCATCATGTAGAGCAAAGCCACAGTATCTTGGACAGAAAGACCCTGTTCTCCAGCCCCATAGTACAGAAAACCGATGAGCAGTGACATCAGCAGGGCTTCAAAACCATGAACCATCAGTGTGACCAGATCCCGATAGTCATTAAACACCTGCCGTCTGAAAGAAGCATAAAACATCTGTCAGGAGACATGAAGCTGTGAATTGATCAGCTATGAATTATTAAAATGCCATTTGATTCTTAATTAATTTGCCTCAAAGTGTTTCTTTGACTTAACTTACTTGATCAGGACTGTGAATTGATGCAGTTTGCCCGGCAGACGATTCTCCTGTTGGGACACGGTGATCACTGCTTCTGTCTTTGAGATGGGGGCGATGCTGATGGTGTAGATAAATGTTTTAACAGCTTTCGAATCTGCCCACTTCTTTTTTTATACTAATATGTGAGCTCATAACAACTGATTATATGAAATAGTTTTAGTGTGAAAGCAACTATGTTCATATAAATATAGGATTTACCTTGGGGGACTGTCCTGCTGGGAACCACAGTCTTCTGATTTCCACATGAAATCCTCTGTGTTCGTCACCTTTTCTACAAACTGTGCCGCTAACGTCCTGGTTTTCTCCAAACACGCTGCTTCTATTTCAGGATTACGTCGATCGATGCTTATCAAGTCCACTGCAAAGGAAGTTGACAGTTCTGAACCAACAACCAAACCAAAACTGAACTAAAAGCACCAGATCTTTGACACCCACCATAGTAGTCAGAAGGATTGCACAACCGTGGACACGGGTATCCGAGAGCGGTAAAGTAGGGTACCATGTCTTTTGCCTGACCGCAGTACACGGCTGAACCAGATGACAAGAGAACCACCAAATCAAAGAGCTGGAAGATGTCAGAACGGGGCTGATGGACGGAAAGCAAGACCAGACGGTTCCCTCGAGCCAGACGGGACAATGTAATAACCAGATTATGGGCCGTGAAGCTGTCTAGACCGGAGGTAGGCTCATCTAGGATGAGAATACCTAAAATGCATGCACAGCATTATTAAGAGAGGAATAAATAACAGTTAATAACAAGTTTCATCTTAACAACATAGACAAACGTTACTGCGCATGCACACTTTTGTGACCCCAACTGTACTTCCGGTACACATTCACAAACAATTGAGCGCGTGTAGATTATTTCTGATAACTGTCAAAAGAAACCGTTGCTTGACTAAACTTCTCTCCAATATTATGAATTTAGACCAATCTCAACGGCTAGATAACAGTGTACCATAGAGTTTGTTTAAAGTACAGGACGAATTCAGCAAATTGTTTATTTCATAAAATGATAATACAGTAAAATAATTATACAAATCAACATTAACATAAATAAAATAAATTTTAAATAGTTTCTATTTACTATATTATTAGACACTACACAAACCGGAAGTTAACTGAGGGTCATGCACGTATACGCGTACAATGAAACGGTCTGTAGACGGTTCGGGCTAGCCCGAAGTTAATTTCCGGTCCGTGTTTGGTTCTAATATATGTTTAATTCATATTTTATTGTATATGAAGTATATTCAATTAAATTGAAACTACTCAGCGGAGGTCTACGGGAGGTAAGTTTGGGCCACCTAACGTTTGTTTCTATTGTTGCCGCTGAAACGGTCTAAATAAAACTTTAGTCTTACCAGGATTCCAGAGTAGTTGCACAGCAATGCTAACTCTTCTCCTCTCGCCCCCTGACACCCCCCTCACATATTCATTTCCCACCCGCGTGTGGGCACACTGCCTCAGGCGCAGTTCTGCAATGACGTCATCAACCTGTCGAGGTAAAATACGCACCGGTTAATCACAGGTAACCTTTAACTGGGCGGAGTTTACAGAAGTAGATTACTGTTTATCAATTAATGACTCACCCTTTGATCTCTCTGCTTCTGACTGAAGTGTGCTGGCAGTCGGAGTTTAGCCACAAAAGCGAGAGTCTCTCTCACTGTGAGATGCGGTAATAAACGGTCGTCCTGCCGCACGTGCGCGATGCTTTTCTTCACCAGGGACCGCGTGCAAGGTTTGCCATTGATCAGAATCTCTCCCGACTTCATAGAGCCGCCCTCATCTCGACATGTAATGATGTCTAGTAACGAGGTCTTCCCACAACCTAAAACGTCGAGAGCCTGTAACTTTTCCTACTTAATGCTTTTGTGCAAGAAATTCTTATAAATAAAGTTGACTCAAAGATGTTGAACGCCGTACCTGAGCTGCCAATGACAGCGAGCATCTTGCCGCTGTGTACACGTAAGTTTAGATCTTTAATGGCTGTTTGCTTGTTACTGTGCATCTCCCAGGGCATCTTAAGCTCGGACAGCCTCTCATACCAAGGTATCTGAGCTGCCGTGTCCACCTGTGAACACATATAGATGAAGATCTCGTTATACAGTGACGCTGATAGATATTTAGTGACGTTGATAGATACTTAGTGACGTTGTGGGCAACTTTAAAGTGACAGTTCACCCAAAAATGAAAATCTTGTCATCATTTACTCACCCTCGTGAAGTTTCATACCTGTATAAATTACTTTCTTCTAAAGGACATAGGGAGAGAGATAATTGGAAGAAGGTTAGCAATTTTCCATCTGTGACATCATTGACTACCATAGGAGGACAAATTAAAATGGTAATCAGAGGTTTGTTTTCCTAAATTATTCAAAATATGTCATTTTGACAATATTATTTTCCTAGTATGGTAGTGGATGATGTCCTAGAACTGAAAATTACTACCATTCTTACAAATATCTTTCTTTGTGTTAAGCAGAACAAAGAAATGTACAAAGGTTTGAAACAACCTGAGGGTGAGTAAATTATATCAGAACTTTCATTTGGGGGTGAACTGGCCCTTTAAGGTAGGGAAACTTTGAACGTTTTTCATTGCATTAATAATATTCAAATCGATGATGCTATCATTTTTCTATTTCGTCTGAGACATTTGCATTAGCATAAAATCAATGGTGTGCCTGCTGTTTATAAGATGTACTGTTTGTCAATCAGTTCCATTGACACAGGTCTTATAGCTACACATGTGGTTTATCACATTTAAAGGGACAGTTCACCCAAAAATTAACATTCATGTTTTATTTACTCATTCACTTGTCATTCCAAACCTGAATGATTTTCAACAACAACCAAACAAATTAAAAGGTCTAACCTCATAGTTCAGGTTGCGAACTTCAAGTTCATTGCGACCCCCACTGTAAGTAAAATACAGACTGCTGTCTTCTTCAGGCGATGAGAAAAGTCTGATGTCTTGATTCTGTGTGTGTTGTAAAATGTAAAAAGTTAGTGGCAGTTGCCATTGCAAATGCCCTTCACTTATAATACAGTGTGGAAACATTTTTAATGTACACTATCAGATTAGATTACGATTGCGTTTTATTTGTCAGATCTATCAAATGTCAGCAGAAATGAGAATTTGAGGGTTCAGGGTTCAGTAATGCCCATTTATGTAATGAGACTTTTGAACAGCATATCCTGAAAGTAACTCTAAAAATCAATAGCTCAGCAGTAATGCTATAAATGTATACATTAAAACAGAAGATACACTCGGTCAATAATAAACTTAAGGTTACTACAGGGAAAGTAAACATTTCTGCGTACTACATGCTTCATGAACTCACCATGCTCTGTTTGACGGTTTTGGAGCTGAAGACATCTCCCGAGTGAAAAACGCTCTGGTCTGACATTTGAAGATCTTTCCAGTGAAAGTGTCTGTGAAGGGGTTCTGTGCCCCTCTGAACCAGTTTCTTGTTCAGAGAAGTGCCCGCTCCTCTTGTTGTCCTGGAAGACTGAAATGAGACTGCAAAGAGATCCTACTCTATATAGCAAATGGAGCAAAGTTCTACTGATAAGAGTCTCTGTTTATGGTTCTCCCTCATCCAAGTAATGTGAAATGTTCATACAGCTGACAAGTGGACCCGACTGAGAAACTCTTATGAGAGTCTTTAAGCTTAAATGACAATGAGTAGATCTTATTCCATGCAGGAGAATAATGCATCTTTTAAGATGGTATCAGAGACGGGGACAGTTATACCAAACCCAAAGAACCTGGAGCCTTCATGCAGCCTGAGTGTCAAAAACGTTTCCTATACTGTAAGGTAAGAATGGAATGAAAATTTGGGCAATTGTCTTTATTTACATTCTCACAGTAATGGGTTGTAAAGCACATTTTAGTTGCCTGTTTGTTATTGAGTCCTAACATGACAGCTTTAAAATTGTGTCAGCGATTTTGGATTCTTATCTTTTTATTTATACGGAAGGTATATTTTA